>NW_024100471.1:147500-760630 GCF_016545835.1 Crotalus tigris | reverse complement strand
CCTAACCATACCCAAGCACTCTGAGTGTGCAGGCAGTGTCCATTTTTCTATCCGAGTTCATGGGGAGCTATCCCTAACCCTAAGTGGAATTTTCCTCCAATGGGATTTTCCCATTTTTTTACCAGGAAACATATATAGAGCAGCCTAGAAATATAAGTCCCCTCCTAGCCATACCCAAGCACTACGAGTTTGTTGGCATGTCCATTTTCCTCTCTGAGTTCATGGTGACCTAACCCTAACCCTAAGTGGAATTTTCCTCCAATGGGTTTTTCCCATGTATTTTACCAGGAAAAATAGATAGGGCAGCGTAAAAAAGTCAGTGCCCTCCTAACCATACCCAAGCGCTCCGAATTTGTTGGCGATGTCCCTTTTGCTCCATGAGTTCATGGTGACCTAACCCTAACCCTCAGTGGAATTTTCCTGCAATGGGATTTTCCCATGTATTTTTCCAGGAAAAATAGATAGGGCAGCCTAGAAAGGTCAGTGCATTCCTAACCATACCCAAGCACTCCGAGTTTGTTGGCGATGTCTATTTTGCTCTAGGAGTTCATGGAGACGTAACCCTAACCGTAACTGGAATTTTCCTCCAATGGGATTTTCCATGTATTTTACCAGGAAAATATATAGGGCAGCCTAGAAAGGTCCAGAATTGCTCTCGTAACCATACCCAAGGCACGTGCCGAGTTTGTTGGCGATTTCTATTTTGCTCTAGGAGTTCATGGAGACGTAACCCTAACCCTAACTGGAATTTTCCTGAAATGGGATTTTCCATGTATTTTACCAGGAAAATAGATAGGGCAGCCAGATAGGTCAATGGTATCCTAACATACCCAAGCACTCCGAGTTTTTTGGCGATGTCCATTTTGCTCTAGGAGTTCATGGTGACGTAACCCTAACCCTAACTGGAATTTTCCTCAATGGGATTTTCCCATTATTTTACCAGGAAACATAGATAGGGCAGCCTAGAAAGGTCAATGCTATCCTAACCATACCCAAGCACTCCGAGTTTGTTGGCGATGTCCATTTTCCTCTAGAGTTCATGGTGACGTAACCCTAACCCTAAGTGGAATTTTCCTCCAATGGGATTTTCCCATGTATTTTACCAGGAAACATACATAGGGCAGCCTAGAAAGGTCAGTGCACTCCTAACCATACCCAAGCACTCCGAGTTTGTTGGCGATGTCCATTTTCCTCTAGGAGTTCATGGAGACGTAACCCAAACCCTAACTGGAATTTTCCTGCAATGGGATTTTCCCATGTATTTTACCAGGAAAAATAGATAGGGCAGCCTGGGAAGGTCAGTGCTCTCCTAACCATACCCAAGCACTACTAGTTTGTTGGCGATGTCCATTTTGCTCTAGGAGTTCATGGAGACGTAACCCTAACCCTAAGTGGAATTTTCCTCCAATGGGATTTTCCCATGTATTTTACCAGGAAACATACATAGGGCAGCCTAGAAAGGTCAGTTCACTCCTAACCATACCCAAGCACTCCGAGTTTGTTGGCGATGTCCATTTTGCTATAGGAGTTCATGGAGCCGTAACCCTAACCCTAAGTGGAATTTTCCTCCAATGGGATTTATCCATGTATTTTACCAGGAAACATACATAGGGCAGCCTAGAAAAGTCAGTGCCCTCCTAACCATACCCAAGCACTCCGAGTTTGTTGGCAATGTCCATTTTCCTCTAGGAGTTCATGGAGACGTAACCCTAACCCTAACTGGAATTTTCCTGCAATGGGATTTTCCCATGTATTTTACCAGGAAAAATAGATAGGGCAGCCTAGAAAGGTCAGTGCTCTCCTAACCATACCCAAGCACTCCTAGTTTGTTGGCGATGTCTATTTTGCTCTAGGAGTTCATGGAGACGTAACCCTAACCCTAAGTGGAATTTTCCTGCAATGGGATTTTCCCATGTATTTTTCCAGGAAAAATAGATAGGGCAGCCTAGAAAGGTCAGTGCTCTCCCAACCATACCCAAGCATTCCTAGTTTGTTGGCGATGTCCATTTTGCTCTAGGAGTTCACGGTGACGTAACCCTAACCCTAACTGGAATTTTCCTGCAATGGGATTTTCCCATGTATTTTACCAGGAAACATAGATAAGGCAGCCTAGAAAGGTCAGTGCCCTCCTAACAATACCCAAGCACTCTGAGTTTGTTGGCAATTTTTGTTTCTTCTGCCATCAAAGTGCTTCATAAAACGCTAACGCTGTAATCTACAAACCACATTAACGCAATTGAAATCGCTCTTAAAATTACACAAGAGGATTGCTCAGAAATCAAAAGCTCAGCCAAAGAGATGCGTTCTTACCTTGTCCCTAAATGCCCGGAAAGCGGGGCCCGTGAGCATCACACAAAGATTCTGTCGCACGGCCTGCCAGGTGTGCCAGAAAAGGCCCTTTCCGGTAGACTGCGAAGCTCTGCTAGTGGGAAGGCCCTTGGAGAGGTCCCTCCTGCTATTTCCTACCAAAACTGCAACATTGAGAGGAGCGGTGGCGATCGCAACCTCCCACCCTGTTTTCCGCTTCCTCTTGGGGTTTTTACTGGGCTCCCAACCTTACTCCATTTCCATCCCTGTCTCTTTAAAAGGAAAAACCTTAACCTCACTGAAAGTGGCAAAAAAAAGGGTGGGGGGAATCCTCAAGGACAACTTACCTGTTTTCTCCCAGTTCCTTCTTAACAGCCACAGCAAGGGGTGGGGGGTCACCCATCCGGCAGAGGCTCTAGGCTGGAAATCCAGGGAGCGTGACCTCCTTTCTCCACTGCCTTTTCCAAAAAGGCTGAAGGTTTCATCCGGCAGGTGTCCCCACCCTTCCTCCTGGCCCTACATCAGTCGATGCAGCCGTGACTGGGGGAAGTTAGCAAAATTGCAAGCCGGACTCTGCAAAGACCCGGGTCTCCTGCTGCCCCCAGAGAGACCTGCTTTTCCTTTCTCTTACCTCTGGGCGGTGGGTGGGCTGTTTACGGCAACCTGGAGAGGAAAGGAAGGAATCTCCTATCCGTCCTAACCCTGACTTGTTTTGGACGAAGGTCTACAAGTTAGATAGACGGCGAACAAAATAATAAAAGCCATTAGTTGCAACTTCTCATGTCTCATCCCTTTTATCCATCCTTTAAATGATAAACCTATAAGGGAACGATAGGTTATACACATTTTCAAAATAAACTGCATTTATTTTTATATTGATCGTTTCTTAATAAAAATGCACACAATTTCAAATAGAGATTTGATACTGCGCCTAGATTAATACATAGGGATCTCTAAGAAATATAGTTTAGAAACATCAAACCTAAATACAAACCTACATACGTACGATCTCCTTAAAGAAATAGCAGGGCAGGACAAACAAAACTATTCTTGAATAAAAACACCTGGATTTGCTTGAAGGGGGCGAGCGGGGTGCACTTTTAGGAGCAACCTCTTAAGGTGTAACACAGGGAAGCGCGATACGACTGGTTCTTCTACATCCGGGACTCGGGCGCTGGGAAAACACCATTCAACGGCTGCCTTGCTTGGCAGCCTTCGAGGAGACCCCCGAGACGGGTCGGAACCCCCTTCCCGATACGGACGCCAAAAGCCTGGAGCGTGTCCCGCCGGCCCCGCCTCTAAAAAGGAGCTAAAAAGAAGTCGCGGCTGAGCTCGCGTAAACGACTCCGAAGTGTGTTATTAAAACAAGCTAACTTCGTCTCTACGTTCCCAATTTAGCCCCTATAGCTGAAAGGGAAAGAGCGCAAAGAGACCAGGTCTCACAACCTCCGCCGCCGCCGCCGCCGCCACCGGTTCTCGGTCGCATTCTTACGGACGGGGGCGGCCAAAGGCCAGGCGGACATCTTAGGGGAGAGGACCAAACGAGTGGCCGGGGAGGAGGCGGGGGAGGGGGAAGGTGGGGATCCCCCGCTAACTAGGTAACAGAGAAAGCCGGTATCTTTCTGGAATCAGGAAATGCGGGGATGGCTCGGCTCACCTGAGGCAGTAGCAGGCTTCCTTTTTCCCTTCCCGAGGCCTCGCCGGTAGACGTGCGCTCCGTCAACGTAGTGCAGAAAAGAGCACGGGAAAAAGCAGGGAACGGACAGGAAGTTGGGGACGGCCTCGGCGGATGGACAGGAACTCGGCCGTACTGGGAACGTCGTCGTCGTCGGTGGTCATGCTACGGGACGGAAAACTCTGCCCTCCTGTGGTCAAAAACGGGTACTGCGGTCGCCGAAAAAAATAAAGCTTTTAAATGGGATTTTAAGGCTATTTATTTTCCCCCGTCTTTATTAGTAGCCTCTTATTAATATTAATAGGGCGACGGGAGGCCCTTTTGCCATTTTCAAAGGTGGCTGCTATACCCGGCTTGGCCACGGGAGGGCACTGTTTTCCCTCCCTTAGCGATAGCGGCATTGAGGCCGTGGAAAAGGCCTAAGGTGGCCTCGATGGTAAATGCTATGGGACGGGTATTGCGGCCGCCAAGGGAAATAAGCCTTTTGAATGGGGTTTTCAAGGCTTACCTCGTTGATCGGACGTGGAGTCCGCCCTGCCCAGAAGGTCCCCGAAAAAAAGGAAGTGGAAGGACGATTAAGAAGCACGGAGCGGAAGTCGGCCATATTGAGAAGGTCGCAATTTAAAGACCCTAGGGGACGGCGAATTTGCGCGGACAGGAAGTCGGACATACTGAGGAGGTCTACCCGAAAGGAAGTAGGGGGAAAGATTAAGAACGAAGCGACGGAAATCGGACATGATGGAAAGGTCCTTTTACCGCAGCACCTGGGGGACGGCCGATACCAACGGGCAGGAAGCCCGCCGTCCAGAGAGGGCCTCTCGCAGATTACTCGTGAAGAACCAGCCGGCCGACATGCGCAGAAGGCCGAGGGAAGCGGCCCGTCCCTTTCGGAGGAGCATAGAGTGGCGACCCTTTGCTGACGCTCTGCGCTTTGGGGCTTAGCTTCTCGGTGTCCCGATCCTGGGCAAGTGGCCTACGACGGCCTCCCTGGTAATGCTATGGGACGGGAAACACTGCCCTCCTGTGGTCAAAAACGGGTACTGCTGCCGCCCAAAGAAATAAATTGAATAGCATTTGAAGCTTATTCTTCTCTATTTTTATTCTTAACGCCTTATTATTAATATTAACGTGGCGACGGGGGGCCCGGTCGGTGCGACACGGGCGCAGAAGAAATCCTGGTTCCAATCTTAAACCGAGTTAAGGCCTATCGTGGCTTATTCATATTAATAAGTGTTAATAATCAAGAATAATCATCTTAAAGAGGTTTATTTATTTTTCTGGCCGCAGTATCTGATTTGACCAGTTTTCCGTCCCTTAGCAGGGCTGGCTCAGGAATTCTGGGAGTTGAAGTCCACCAGTCATCAAAGAGCCAAGGTTGCCTTACCCCTGCCTTAGCTATAGGATGGAGGCCATTAAAAAGGCCTAGGATGGACTCCAAGCCAAAGCTATGGGACAGAAAACTGTGCCCTCCTGGGGTCAAAAATGGGTGTTGCGGCCACCCAAAGAAATAAACCTTTTTAATGGCATTTTAAAATGACCGTATTCTCTATCTTTATTAACGGTATTAACACCTTATTAATAGACGAAGGTCCACAAAGTTAGATGGACGGCGAACAAATTAATAAATGCCATTAGTTGCAACTTCTCACGTCTCATCCCTTTTATCCATCCTTTAAATGATAAACCTATAAGGGAACGATAGGTTATATACTTTTTCAAAATAAACTACATTTATTTTTAGATTGATCGTTTCGTAATAAAAATACACAATATTTCAAATAGATATTTGATATTGCGCTTATATGAATACATAGGTATCTCTAAGAAATATAGTTTAGAAACACCAAACCTAAATACAAACCTACATACGTACGATCTCCTTAAAGAAAAAGAAGGGCAGGACAAACAAAACTATGCTTGAATAAAAACATCTGGGTTTGCTTGAAGGGGGCGAGCCGGGTGCACTTTTAGGAGCAACCTCTTAAGGTGTAACACAGGGAAGTGCGATACGACTGGATCATGGAGAAAGCTAGGGAGTTCCAGAAAAACATCTACTTCTGCTTCATTGACTACGCTAAAGCCTTTCATTGTGTGGATCACAACAAATTGTGGCAAGTTCTTAAAGAGATGGGAATACCAGACCATCTTATTTGTCTCTTGAGAAACCTATATGCGGGTCAAGAAGCAACAGTGAGAACTGGACACGGAACCACGGATGGGTTCAAAATTGGAAAAGGAGTCCGGCAAGGCTGTATACTGTCGCCCTGCCTATTTAACTTATATGCAGAGCACATCATGAGAAAGGCAGGGCTAGATGAAACAAAAGTTGGAATTAAGATTGCCGGGAGAAATATCAACAACCTAAGATATGCAGATGATACCACTCTAAGGGCAGAAAGTGAAGAGGAACTAAGGAGCCTCTTGATGCGGGTGAAGAAGGAGAGTGCAAAAGTTGGCTTGAAACTCAACATTAAGAAAACCAAAATCATGGCATCCGGCCCACTCAATTCCTGGCAAATAGATGGGGAAGAAATGGAGGTGGTGACAGATTTTATTTTTCTAGGCTCCAAGATCACCTCAGATGGGGACTGCAGCCAAGAAATTAAAAGACGCTTGCTCCTGGGAAGGAAAGCTATGGCAAATCTAGACAGCGTACTAAAAAGCAGAGACATCACCCTGCCAACAAAAGTGCGTATAGTCCAGGCCATGGTTTGCCCAGTTGCAATGTATGGCTGTGAAAGTTGGACCATAAGAAAGGCTGAGCGCCAAAGAATTGAGGCCTTTGAACTATGGTGCTGGAGAAGACTCCTGCGAGTCCCTTGGACTGCAAGGCGTTCAAACCGGTCAGTCCTAGAAGAGATCAACCCCGACTGCTCTTTAGAAGGCCAGATCCTGAAGTTGAAACTCAAATACTTTGGCCACCTAATGAGAAGGAAGGACTCACTGGAGAAGCGCCTAATGCTGGGAAAGATTGAGGGCAATAGAAGAAGGGGACGTCAGAGAATGAGGTGATTGGATGGAGTGACTGAAGCAGTAGGTGTGAACTTAAATGGACTCCAGAAGATGGTAGAGGACAGGAAGACCTGGAGGAACATTGTCCATGGGGTCGCGATGGGTCGGACACGACTTCGCAATTAAAAACAACAACAACAAAAGAAATAAACCTTTTTAATGGCATTTTAAAATGACGGTATTCTCTATCTTTATTAACGGTATTAACACCTTATTAATAGGGCCAGGGGAGGCCCGTTTGCTGCAACGCAGGCGCGGAAGAAGAAATCTGCTTCAAAAGTTTGCTAAGCTCATAGATGTTCAATTCCTAATCCTTCATTCTTTGCTCTAACCATAGTGACCTAACCCTAAGTGGAATTTTCCTCCTATGGGATTTTCCCATGTATTTTACCAGGAAATATATAGAGAGGGCAGGCTAGAAAATAAGTGCCCTCCTAACCATACACAAGCACTCCGAGTTTGTTGGCGGTGTTCATTTTGCTCTATCAATTCATTGTGACCTAACCCTAACCCTAAGTGGAATTTTCCTCCAATGGGATTTTCCCATGTATTTTATCAGGAAACATACATAGGGCAGCCTAGAAGAGTAAGTGCCCTCCTAACCATACCCAAGCACTCTGAGTTTGTTGGCGGCTTCCATTTTGCTCTATGAGTTCATAGTGACCTAACCCTAACCCTAAGTGGAATTTTCCTCTTATGGGATTTACCCATATATTTTATCAGGAAACATACATAGGGCAGCTTAGAAAAGTAAGTGACCTCAATTCCCTAGCTGCATTATGCTGAAGTGAAAAATACCTGCATGCATACAGGTTAATGGAACAAAGTTAAGGGAGTAAAATAGGGTATCAAGATTATTCATGAAAGACTAATTGACTTTTAATTTCTATTTGAATTTGTTTATTTTTGTGAGGAATGTTAAATTTACACAAGCCCAAAATTTAAGGGAAAATTTTTATAAAATGTTTTATAGATGGCACCTTGATCCACAAAAAATGTCTCGTGTGTATTCTGACTTACAGCCTAAATGTTGGAGATGTGGATGTTTGGATGCTACTTATTATCATATTTGGTGGTCATGTAAAAATATAAAAGTTTTTTGGATTAAGATATGGTGGAATATCCAAAGAATTTTTAGAAGAAGGGTAAAATTTACATCACAATTGTTTTTGTTAGGTATTGTTTCTGATTGTGATACCAAAGAGATTACATTGATGTTAAATTTAATTACAGCGGCAAGGTTGTTAGTAGGGCAATGTTGGAAGAAGGAATCTTTGCCTACCCTGCAAGAGTGGTTTTTTAAAGTTTCTTATTTGGCAGAAATGGCAAAGATCTCGGCTTTCTTGAAAGACCAATCGCAAGAGAAGTATTTTTTGGTATGGAAAAAATGGATAGACTTTATACAATATAAGTTGGATATAAAAAAATATTATTTAGCTTTTCAATAATTTATATTTAAAACTTAAGATATTTTATAGACTTTATAGACTTTTTTCTTTTTTTTTCTTTTTATTTCTTTTCTTTTTCTTTCTTCCTATTTTCTTGTATTTCCTTGTATTTTTGTTTTTTTATACATATATTATTGTTAACTACTTTACAACTTGTTTAATTAACGTATTTAGACTTGTTTATGGTTTATATTTGTTTTAAGACTTTTTGAAATTTTTTTAATTAAGCCTGTATTCAGCTCTGGGAAGGTTGGGGGAGGGTAGGGGAGGGTTGGGAGGGTTTGGGGAAGGGAATTGTATTGTTTTGTAAAATCTAAAAATTTTCAATTAAAAAAAAAAAAAAAGTAAGTGACCTCCGAAGTATACCCAAGCACTCCGGGTTTTTTGGCAGCTTCTATTTTGCCGTATGAGTTCATAGTAACCTAACCCTAACCCTAAGTGGAATTTTCCTCCTATCGATTTTCCCAGGTATTTTACCAGGAAACATAGGGCAGCCTAGAAAATAAGTGCTCTCCTAACCAAACCCAAGAACTCTGAGTTTGTTGGAGGTGTCCATTTTGCTCTATGAGTTCATGGTGACCTAACCCTAACTCTAAGTGGAATTTTCCTCCTATGTGATTTTCTTATTTATTTTACGAAGAAACATAGTGCAGCCGAGAAAAGTAAGTGCCCTCCTAAGCACACCCAAGCACTCCCAGTTTGTTGGCAGAGTCCATTTTGCTCTATGAGTTCTTTGTGACCTAACCCTAACCCTAAGTGGAATTTTCCTCCTATGGGATTTCCGCATGTATTTTACCAGGAAATATAGATAGGGAAGGCTAGAAAAGTAAGTGCCCTCCTAAGCACACCCAAGCACTCTCAGTTTGTTGGGAGAGTCCATTTTGCTCTATCAGTTCTTTGTGACCTAACCCTAACCCTAAGAGGAAATTTCCTCCTATGGGATTTTCCCAGGTATTTTACCAGGAACCATAGAGAGGGCAGCCTAGAAAATAAGTGCCCTCCTAACCATACACAACCACTCCGAGTTTGTTGGCGGTGTCCATTTTGCTGTATCAATTCATTGTGACCTAACCCTAACCCTAAGTGGAATTTTCCTCCTATGGGATTTCCCCAGGTATTTTACCAGGAAACATACATAGGGCAGCCTAGAAAAGTATGTGCCCTCCTAAGCATACCCAAGCACTCCGAGATTGTTGGCAGAGTCCATTTTGCTCTATGAGTTCTTTGTGACCTAACCCTAACCCTAAGTGGAATTTTCCTCCTATGGGATTTTCCCATGTATTTTACCCGGAAACATAGAGAGGGCAGCCTAGAAAATAAGTGCCCTCCTAACCATACACAACCACTCCGAGTTTGTTGGCGGTGTCCATTTTGCTGTATCAATTCATTGTGACCTAACCCTAACCCTAAGTGGAATTTTCCTCTTATGGGATTTTCCCAGGTATTTTACCAGGAAACATACATAGGGCAGCCTAGAAAAGTATGTGCCCTCCTAAGTATACCCAAGCACTCCGAGATTGTTGGCAGAGTCCATTTTGCTCTATGAGTTCTTTGTGACCTAACCCTAAGTGGAATTTTCCTCCTGTGGGATTTCCGCATGTATTTTACCAGGAAATATAGATAGGGAAGCCTAGAAAAGTAAGTGCCCTCCTAAGCACACCCAAGCACTCCCAGTTTGTTGGCAGAGTCCATTTTGCTCTGTGAGTTCTTTGTGACCTAACCCTAATGCTAAGTGGAATTTTCCTCCTATGGGATTTCCGCATGTATTTTACCAGGAAATATAGATAGGGAAGCCTAGAAAAGTACGTGCCCTCCTAAGCATACCCAAGCACTCCGAGATTGTTGGCAGAGTCCATTTTGCTCTATGAGTTCTTTGTGACCTAACCCTAACCCTAAGTGGAATTTTCCTCATATGGGATTTTCCCATGTATTTTACCAGGAAATATAGATAGGGAAGCCTAGAAAAGTAAGTGCCCTCCTAAGCACACCCAAGCACTCCCAGTTTTTTGGCAGAGTCCATTTTGCTCTATGAGTTCTTTGTGACCTAACCCTAACCCTAAGTGGAATTTTCCTCCTATGGGATTTCCGCATGTATTTTACCAGGAAATATAGATAGGGAAGCCGAGAAAAGTAAGTGCCCTCCTAACCATACACAAGCACTCCGAGTTTGTTGGCGGTGTCCATTTTGCTCTATCAATTCATTGTGACCTAACCCTAACCCTAAGTGGAATTTTCCTCTTATGGGATTTTCCCAGGTATTTTACCCGGAAACATACATAGGGCAGCCTAGAAAAGTAAGTGCCCTCCTAAGTATACCCAAGAACTCTGAGTTTGTTGGAGGTGTCCATTTTGCCGTATGAGTTCATGGTAACTTAACCCTAACCCTAAGTGGAATTTTCCTCCTATGGGATTTTCCCATGTATTTTACCAGGAAATATAGATAGGGAAGCCTAGAAAAGTAAGTGCCCTCCTAAGCATACCCAAGCACTCCGAGATTGTTGGCAGAGTCCATTTTGCTCTATGAGTTCATGGTAACCTAACCCTAACCCTAAGTGGAATTTTCCTCCTATGGGATTTCCGCATGTATTTTACCAGGAAATATAGATAGGGAAGCCTAGAAAAGTAAGTGCCCTCCTAAACACACCCAAGCACTCCCAGTTTTTTGGCAGAGTCCATTTTGCTCCATGAGTTCTTTGTGACCTAACCCTAACCCTAAGTGGAATTTTCCTCCTATGGGATTTCCGCATGTATTTTACCAGGAAATATAGATAGGGAAGCCGAGAAAAGTAAGTGCCCTCCTAAGCATACCCAAGCACTCCAAGATTGTTGGCAGAGTCCATTTTGCTCTGTGAGTTCTTTGTGACCTAACTCTAACCCTAAGTGGAATTTTCCTCCTATGGAATTTTCCCATGTATTTTACCAGGAAAGATAGATAAGTCAGCCTAGAAAAGTAAGTGCCCTCCTAACCATACACAAGCACTCCGAGTTTGTTGGTGGTGTCCATTTTGCTCTATCAATTCATTGTGACCTAACCCTAACCCTAAGTGGAATTTTCCTCCTATGGGATTTTCCCATGTATTTTCCCAGGAAACATACATAAGGCAGCCTAGATAAGTAAGTGCCCTCCTAAGTATACCCAAGCACTCCGAGTTTTTTGGCAGCTTCCATTTTGCCATGTGAGTTCATGGTAACCTAACCCTAACCCTAAGTGGAATTTTCCTCCCATGTGATTTTCTTATTTATTTTACGAAGAAACATAGTGCAGCCTGGAAAAGTAAGTGCCCTCCTAAGCACACCCAAGCACTCCGAGTTTGTTGGCGGTGTCCATTTTGCTCTATGAATTCATTCTGACCTAACCCTAACCCTAAGTGGAATTTTCCTCCTATGGGATTTCCGCATGTATTTTACCAGGAAATATAGATAGCGAAGCGGAGAAAAGTAAGTGCCCTCCTAAGCACACCCAAGCACTCCGAGATTGTTGGCGGAGTCCATTTTGCTCTATGAGTTCTTTGTGACCTAACCCTAACCCTAAGTGGAATTTTCCTCCTATGAAATTTTCAAATGTATTTTACCAGGAAACATAGAAAGGGAAGGCTAGAAAATAAGTGCCCTCCTAACCATACCCAAGCACTCCGAGTTTGTTGGCGGTGTCCATTTTGCAGGGTAATCTTGCATCTCTTTGACCGATCTTCGACCTCAAACTTATCCTGATGCTTACTTTGAACTGATTTCAATGGCATAAGTTTGCTCCACTTTATGAGTTAAAAAAAAAAGTACCGCTGTTGCAAGCAGGCGCCGTTATAGTTACCAAGAATAAAATAAATTCTTAAACCTAGTTAAGAAAGCCTAGGATGGCCTAATATTAATAATATTAATAAGTCCACGAGTCATACAGAGAGCATACGGACTGCTATCCAATTTGGAGTTTATTTTATTCTTGGTTAGAGCAAAGAATGAAGGATTAGGAATTGAACATCTATGAGCTTAGCAAACTCCAGGCAACTTGTGGACTGGAAAAATTAACATATGTTGATGGAAAAAAATAATAAAAAAGATTGTTACAGGAAGTCCACGAGTCATAAAAGAGCCAAGGTTGCCTACCCCTGCCCTAACCGTAACCCTATAACCCTAACTCTAACCCTAAAACCCTAACCCTTTGACCTGACCCCTTGATTTTTGACCTGACCCCTCAACCTTTGACCTTCTTGCCCCAAAAGAGGGATAAAGACAAATGCAACACAGCTACTGAAGTTGCCCCTGGGCTCGGAAAAACAGTGCTGACTCGATAGGACCCAAAAGGCTACCGGAATCACCCTGGGCTTCATCTGCCTCCCGCTTGCTGCAAAGCTACCCGCTTACCTGTCTCGTACCCTCCTTTCCGTTTTGGATTCTGTTGTTATGATGACCCTGCAAGTCCTTTCTGACTACTACCACCACCACCACCACCACCCCGGCCAAAAAGGAAAGCGTTAGGCCCGTAGGAAAGGGCCTTGTCTGCACAGCTAACCGGACTGTGCGATGGGACCCTGGAAGAACAGGGTAATTTTGCATCTCTTTGACCGAGCTTCGATCTGAAACTTATCCTGATGCTTACTTTGAACTGATTTCAATGGCATAAGGTTCCTCCCGTTTTCCCGTGATGATTTAAAAAAACAAAAGTACCGCTGTTGCAAGCAGGCGCTGTTACAGTTACGCTTTTGTGTTTTTTTATTTTAAAAGGGTGGACAGCAATTAACGCTAACCGTTTTCAAAATCTGGTTTACGGTGATGTTTAGTACGCTAAGGTTTAAGATGTAATCTATCTTTATAGTTATTTCTAATTTTACATTGGGTACGTTTGTTTCTAAGTTATTTTATATCTCGGCAGCTTTTGTTTCTTCTGCCATCAAAGTGCTTCATAAAACGCTAACGCTGTAATCTACAAACCACATTAACGCAATTGAAATCGCTCTTAATATTACACAAGAGGATTGCTCAGAAATCAAAAGCTCGGCCAAAGAGATGCGTTCTTACCTTGTCCCTAAATGCCCGGAAAGCGGGGCCCGTGAGCATCACCCAAAGATGCTGTCGCACGGCCTGCCAGGTGTGCCAGAAAAGGCCCTTTCCGGTAGACTGCCAAGCTCTGCTAGTGGGAAGGCCCTTGGAGAGGTCCCTCCCGCTATTTCCCACCAAAACTGCAATATTGAGAGGAGCGGTGGCGATCGCAACCTCCCACCCTGTTTCCCGCTTCCTCTTGGGGTTTTTACTGGGCTCCCAACCTTACTCCATTTCCATCCCTGTCTCTTTAAAAGGAAAAGCCTTAACCTCACTGAAAGTGGCAAAAAGGGGGGGGGAATCCTCAAGGACAACTTACCTGTTTCCCCCCAGTTCCTTCTTAACAGCCACAGCAAGGGGTGGGGGGTCACCCATCGGGCGGAGGCTCTAGGCTGGAAATCCAGGGAGCGTGACCTCCTTTCTCCACTGCCTTTTCCAAAAAGGCTGAAGCTTTCATCCGGCAGGCGTCCCCACCCTTCCTCCTGGCCGCTACATCAGTCGACGCAGCTGTGACTGGGGGAAGTTAGCAAAATTGCAAGCTGGACTCTGCAAAGACCCGGGTCTCCTGCTGCCCCCAGAGAGACCTGCTTTCCCTTTCTCTTACCTCTGGGCGGTGGGTGGGCTGTTTACGGCAACCTGGAGAGGAAAGGAAGGAATCTCCTATCCTTCCTAACCCTGACTTGTTTTGGACGAAGGTCTACAAAGTTAGATGGACGGCGAACAAAATAATAAAAGCCATTAGTTGCAACTTCTCACGTCTCATCCCTTTTATCCATCCTTTAAATGATAAACCTATAATTTCAATGGCATAAGGTTGCTCCACTTGATGATTTAAAAAACAAAAGTACCGCTGTTGCAAGCAGGCGCTGTTACATTTACGCTTTTGTGTTTTTTATTTTAAAAGGGTGGACAGCAATTAACCCTAACTATTTTCAAAATCTGGTTTACGGTTATGTTTATTCCTAGAATTTAGTACGCTAAGTTTTAAGATGTAATCTATGTTTATAGTTATTTCTAACTTTACATTGGGTACGTTTGTTTCTAAGTTATTTTATATCTAGGCAGCTTTTGTTTCTTCTACCATCAAAGTGCTTCATAAAATGCTAACGCTAACGCTAACCCTAACCCCTAACCCTAACCCTAACCATAACCCCCTAACCCCTAACCCTATTTTTATGGCTGCTATACCTACTTGGACCACAGAATGCCATAGTTTTTCATTCCCAAGCGGCTACAGAACTGCCAAAGAAGAAGGAACCTCATTTCAATAGTGTTGAACCGAATTAAAAAGGACTATGATAGCTTCACTAGACAGAATAATCTTTAAATGCCATTAAAAAGGTTTTTTTCTTTATGTCTGCAGTACTTGATTTGACCACAGGATGGCACGTTTTCCTATCACTTCGCGATAGGATTGAGTTCATTAAAAACGCCTCAATGCTAATGCTATGGGGGGGGACAGAAAACACTGTCACCCAGTGGTGAAAGCAGGTATTGCTGCCACCAAAAGAAACCATTTTAATGGCATTTTAAGATTACAGTATTTTCTATCTTTATTACCCATACTAACACCTTCTTAATAGGGCGACAGAAGGCCTGTTTACTACAACACAGGTGCAGAAGAAATCTGCTTCAAAAGCCTTAAACCTAGTTAAGAAAGCCTATGATGGCCTAATATTAATGTTTTATTAATAAATAATAATAACCTTAAAATGCCATTAAAAAGATTTCTTTTGGTGGCTGCTATGCAGTGGTGGGATTCAGCCAGTTTGCACCACTTTGGCAGAACTGGTAACTAATTTTTTGTTGTACAGGTTCAGAATGGACTTCTGGAAGCAGCATCCATACAGAGACCCGGTTGTTCACATATTTGAATCCCACCACTGTTGCTATACTTGCCTTGACCGCATGATGGCGCTATTTTCTGGACCCGAGAATGGGCACAGGAGGAAGAATACTGCTTCAAGACCCTTAAACCAAGTTAAAAAGGCCTATGATAGTTTCAATATTCAATAATAATTTAAAATTTCATTAAAAGCTTTTATTTCCTTTTGTGCCTACTGTTCCTTCTTTCACCACAGGACTCGGACTCTTGCTCTAGGACTGCTTACTGAGTTCAATCCTTGAATCCTTTTAATCCCTCATATAGCTAATCTTGATGTTGCCCTCTTGTTGTAGTTTGTAATCCACACATGTATTGAAAATGAAAGATGAATAAAATTTGCAAAGTAAAAAAAAATCTCAGCTTAAAGGGAAAAAAATTATCTCAGCTGAGAGCACAAAACTTGTCAACTAGTAACAACTACTTGTTAGCTGTTATCAAAACAAGTATTCTAATTTTACACACAGCCATTCCATCTTTCTACATCAATTTATATACTTGGTAAAATTTCATAAGTTTTAGCAGTATCACTAGTTAACTCTTGTGTAAGGGAAGAGTTATGAGCTCATGTTTTCCGAAGTGCATTGCCAGCTGTTTTTCAAAAGAAAACACTAAAAGATTCATATCTCACTACACAGAAAGTCATATTTAAATATTCTGTCCAACGTGTCCCAGACATGTCTCACTGCCTTTAATGCTGGGGAAAAAAATGATTTATTACCTCACTTAGGACTAAGAACTGCCAAGACCCTAAAATAATTCTCAAGCTATGCCATGTTCACATATACCCACAGTTTTGTAAGTGAGATGGGCAGCTATAAAAATGCAACAAAATAAAATCAAATATCAAATAAAATAATATTAGTAAGTATCACTATCATTTGTATTCTAATACACGATTTGGGTTAAAAGCCCTATTATATTGTCTATTGAAGAAAATTAAAACCACAATCAATTTAACTAGGAGATCCTCTGTATTCAGAGAACTAAAAATATTAACATTTTAATAACAGTTGAAATATTTAAGTGGGACCAAAGTAGGCATTGCTCTCAAAGTATGTATCAATCTTAATGCAAAATTCACTCACAGCACTAAGCCTTCCCCACAGATGTACATCCTACTTGGGAGACATGATGCGAGGACCTGGCTATCTCGGGGAGCCTCTAAGGTGGGGTGCAAGGAGAGAAGAGGACCTACAGTCAGGCGGATGGGCGGATGGGCAGACAGACGGAGGGGAGGGTCCTCAGTCACAAGGGCGGGAGGGGCATTGTAAGAGCTAAAGGGCCAGACTAGGGATAAGTCCTCACGGAGGAAACCTATCTATGTGGTTCTCATCAATTGAATTGCCTATTCCTTCTCTCTAGATGGGACTCTGGGCAGTTTAGCATAGGGAGCAAAAAATAGCAATATAAAACAATTAAAAAGATTAAAAATGGTTTTAAAGGTTAAAACATTAAAATTCCAGGCCTATATTCCTGGACAATATATAAAACTCTGCATTTTTCTCACCATCTTTGGAATTGCACCTGGAATTGCTCCAGAACAAGGTGATCGATGGCCCTCCCCTCCCCCCTTCTTCCCAGCCTCTCCTGCAGTGTCTCCCCCTCCAGCCCAATGGCAGCCCCTCCCTCCCCCCCCCTAACTTCTAACATTTTGGGAATTCTTTTTGCCTTCACTTGCCTCAACCCTGGAAAGAGACAGAAGGCTGGGGGAGGTACTCGCTGCCTCTCTTGAACGGGCTAGCTCCAGAAGGGGCAGCTCTGTTGCTGCTCCTCAGTCTCTGGGGGGGGGAGGCATTTCACGCACTGAGACTCTCTTGGGGGTGGGAATTTGGACAGAGCAGCTCCCCTCCTGGGTTAAAAGCCCCTACCTGGGGGGAAGGGCAGCCCAGTGCCCCCCCCTGCTGAGGCTGCTGTGCCAAAGGGCCAGCAAGGTCTGCTAATGGGTCAGGCGGGCATCAGCACCTGTACTTAACCTGTGTGCCCATGCTGTGCAGGGCTGGGGGGACAAGAGACCCACACCCTGGGCCTGGAGGGAGAGGCCTGCCTTGTCCCAGGGCTCCTAGCTCTGGCTCTTTGCTTGGGGAAACTCACCCACTGAGGGCTGGCTCTGTCTTGGACTGAGTGTAACTGCTGTGACTCACTGCTTCCTCACTGAGCCAGGGAATGTGCATGTGCACACATGTGCGCGGGGAGAGGGAGAAAGAGAAAGAGAAATAGAAAGAGGGGGGGAGGGAGGGAGAAGCCACAGATGCCACCCCATGGGGAGTTCTGGATCCACTTCTGATTCCAGGACTAGCCCTGATTTCCACCCTCGCCCTCTTTCCATATGGCTTCCATCCCGTCCCTCCTTCCCCTCCATCCCGCCCCAAGGACATTATTTATGGCCTATCTTTCCCAAAGCCTGCTTGGCAAGTGGCCAGGAAAGTGAGGCAAGAGGATGGGAATTGGGTTCCCCTTCTTCACTCTTCAAACATCCCAAATCAATTTTGCAGAGCTTTTTCCTCCGTCCGGCTCCCAGCCCCCGCCCCCCTCAGAAGCACGGGGCTATTTTTGGCTGCAGACACGTTGCTCTGAGATGATCCCCTCTCGCGGGGGGGCGGGGAATTGCCGGTGAATTCTGCTGAAGGGCGAACACCCAACTTGTTCCTCCCTCACACCTTTTTCTGAGAGTCTGAGTAACAGCTGCTGCTGCTGCTGCTGCTCCTCCTCCGGGAGGGGGTCTGACAGTGCTCAGCAGTACATCCCCCCCCCCCGCAAAGCTCCCTACTCCGGTGTGGGAGGCGGCTGCAGCCTAGGCACTCGCTCTCCTCCCTCCCTCCGCTAGCACCCCAACCGCCACCCTGCGTGGGACCCGCCCAAACTCGGTGGGAGAGCAGCCGGGGAAGAAACGCGAGGGAACTTCCGCGGGGCGGGTGCGCACCCGGGCTTGGCTGGGCCTGAGCTCTTCCTGGCTCCTCTGGGAATAAAGCCCCGTTGGGGGGGGGGCACGGACAGCTGTCCCCGGTGCCACTGCAGGCCACGCGGGCTGTGGGAGATGCAGCCACGGGGCTCCGCTTCTGACGTGCTCAGGTTCTGGTGAGTAGCCGTTCCTTCTGCTTAGTGCCGGCCTTCAGCGGGTGCTACAAGGGCACCGTGCCCGGGAGACCTGGGGTCGTCGAAGCGCCTCCCGTTGCCGGCCGTGCCTCGGGTCCAAGAGGGATTCCCCCGGTCTTGCCTCGGTTCTTTGTCGCCCGCGGATCCCGGGCAGCTTTCGGGAGCCCGCTGGAGATCGGCGTGTTTGCTGCTGCTCCGCAGGGCTGGGAAGGCAGTGCAGCTGCGGAGCCCCGGACCCTCCCGTGCAGCTGCAAGCTATCGCCGAGCGCCGCTACACCGGCCGGCGCCGCTTCCAGAGCGGCGGCAGCAGGTGCCGCGCATCTGTCCCACCGCGGCGCTCGCCCTGTGCCTAGAAGCGGAGACCTCGGCCGGCCGCCAGCTCTGCTTTCTCCCTCTCTGGGCGCAGAGCAAAGGGACCCTCTTAGGCCAGCTCCGGCAGCCGGCAGCCGGGGAGGGGCAGCCCGCACCCCACCAGTTTTTCGGAGTCGCGCTGTTTCTGGGCAAGGAGGTCCGTTGAGCTAAAGGAGGAAATAAGGTTAAGTCGGTCGGTCGGAGCCTTGAGAAACCGGAACCGCCTATTGTGCAAATGAAAGAAGAACCCTTCCTTTCCCCCCTCCGCCCCCCCGCAGGACCCAGGGAGGATCTGCCAGGGTTTCTGCTCAGGGTTTGCGCTCAGGAGACCCTGTACCATTCCAGACAAGTGGCTCTTCCTACAAGCCTCCAGTGATGGAACACCCACAACTTCTGGTGGCAGGTTGTTCCACTGGTTAATTGTTCTCACTAAGGAGATTTCTCCTTAGTTCGAATTTGGATCTCTCTTTAATGATCCTCCATCCATTACTCCCAGTCCTGCTCTCTGGTGTTGACCCCTGGGGTTCTGCCTGGCCCCTTCCTGAGCTTTGTGCTCCCCTTCCCAAGGGCCACAGCGTCCATGCCCTTCTGGGAGCTGCCCTTTCTGCCCCTCCCCCGTGCCCTCTTCCCACTCTAGGTCCCTGGGCTGGAAATGCCAGGCCACCTGTACTGGAGGGGCTAAACTTTCTGGCAAAGCCTGGGACTTGGTGGAGGAATGAGAAGTCTGGCTCTTCTGCTTTTTGCAACACTGACAGTCTCTTCTGTGCCAGTTAAATCGTGCTTCGGTTCCCAGACTGCTCTCACCTCCGTCGCCCCCCAACTCTTCCTTGTTGAGGACCGACAAAGAGCTGCAGAAGCTGGTGCCATTGTGGAAGGGGACCCATGCTCCACGCCCAGGTTCTTAAGGGAGATCAGCATCCCCTTCCGGTCTCCCTGGCAGTGGGGCTGCACGTAGGACAGCAGCTGGCCCGCTTGGCAGTGGGTCCGCCCCCTTGGCTGATCTCCAGGGCATGCCCACATGGCTATTCTGGGTGGCTGTGATTGTTGTAATCTGGCAGCCCAGATTGCTATTTTGTGGGTGGCAGATCCATCCATTTCAAACCCCCAAGCGCCCCCTGTTCCTCCAAGAGCTTGGCCCTACCCCCTTGTGCCTGATCCCTGAAAAGGACATCACCCCATGTAATTCACCCAGTCTGCCCCTAGCTTTGCTTAGGATGATATGACATAAAAGTTGGAATCATGTTTCTTTCAATCTATGTAGTCATTGGGGGTCAAAAATACTGGGTGGCACATAATCAGTCAAAATGTTGATTTTAGGTATGCAGAATACTTTAGTAGCACTAACTATACCTGTAATCGATTTGTGTATTGCTCACAACTGCACTGAAAATGCCCTCCCCCGCCAGCCACACCCCTTAGCCCCATAGAGAGGAACCCCCTTCCGCCAGTCCTAGGCAGGAGCCTTTTGCTTTAGGTGCTCCAGACAGTGGGAGGGCAGGTGGGGCCCAAGGGGACCCCAGAAAGCCCTTGCCTGTCCATCACTGAGGGAACTGGGAGGCTGGTCCAGGACGGTCATCCTGGAATGGCAGGCTCAGGGATCAAAAGCATTTCAGGGGGACACCCATGTTAAGGGGCACTGTCCGCCCAAAATCAGTTGAATTTCCAACACTTGTCTTCATTTACTTGGCATTTCCACAGCCTGGGTTCAACAGGAATTGCAATCGATTTTTAAACTTTAAATCACAGTTTGTCTTCTCCGGGCCGGGACATACACCAATTGACCATACAGAAGGATCGTTCACCGAGGCCTTCTGGAAGAAGCCACTGCCCACAACTGGAGGCCAGGACAGCTCACCAAGACCTGTTCTCGCCAGTGTGGTGCTGCTGCTGTTCTGCCAAATTGTGTAAAAAAGCTGGCTGCTTGCCTTGGACTCGGGTCCTGCCTTCAGGGCGAAGGCGGCTCCCTGCACAGGTCCCTCGTGGCTGCGCTTGCCAGGGGGCTCGGTGTAGCTTGGCCCATGTAGCCGACTCAGGACAAGGCCGCCTTAAATCCCTGAGGGATGGTCAAGACCCGGATCGAGATGTTTCCCTACTTTCTTTGCAGTGCACTTTTATCTTTTGCTCCCAATTTTTTTCTACTACAGTTTCCACACTCAGTTGGGAAGCTGGTCAGAAAGTCTTGCCAGCATCCTCCTGCAGAGCTGGCGAAGGGGTCACGCTGGTAATAACCCTCCCAACTCTGTTGTTCTGTTGTTATTCTGCAGACATTGACCCCTGGGCTGTGAACTGGGGTGGGGGGTGGGGGAGGCTGTGCATCACAAGGGGGAAGAAGTGGAGGCGGGGGGGGGGGGGGACTCCGCACCAGAAGGCCTTCTTGAGAGACTCAGGGCAGATCATCAAAGCATTTGCATATCTTTGGCACTACAGTTTGGCCACAGTACAGTTTTTCTCTAAACTTACAAGATATTGGCAAAGCATTTTCTTCCCTTCCTGACAAAGTTTTTGAAAATGTTCATTTCCCTCTGGTGTTTTCCTACAGGCAGCTCTCCTGCTGGAGGCTCCTGCTCCTGACTGGCCTGGTCTTTGCGTGCCCGGTTCAGGTGAGTCCACCCAGCCCAAACCCAGAAGTGCTCTCCAGAACTGCGTGACTGGTCTCTCCTTCAGCCCACCCCCCCTCCTGAGCAGAGAGGCTTCGGGTCAGCTCTGCTGACAGCACCCGGGAACTGCCCGCCTCCTCTCACTGAGAAGGAGGAGGCATTTACACAGAGGGTCCCCAAATTAGGGTCTGGGGAAGAGAGCTGCTGTCTCCGATCCCTCACTGCTAACTTGTTGAGTTGTCTTAGCCCCTGCAGGGAAGGACTGGCAAAGCTGGGGGGGGGGGATTGAAAAGAGCCACACCTGAACTAACAGGGGGGGGGCTGACCCTTAATTGAGAAGATTCCTGTGAAAAGGCTTTCAGCAATAAATCAGTCGATCTGGACTTTCACTGGCAGAGTTTGTGTTTCGCGCCAGATACCGTGTTTTCCCAAAAATAAGGCCTGGTCTTACATATTTTTGTCTCCTAAAGAAGCATCAGGACTCGTTTTGGGGGGATGTCTTACCTTGGGACCGCTGCAGCCTCCCACACCCCAACACTTGTCACGCTGCTGCCCGAGTTCTTCTGAGGCCTCTTGTAATAATAGTAGTAGTAGTAGTAGTAGTAGTAGTAGTAGTAGTAATAATAATAATAATAATAATAATAATAATAATAATAATAATAAAGTTGGAAGGGACCGTGGAGGTCATCTAGTCCAACCCCTGCTCAGGCGGAAAACCCTACACCATTTCGGACAAATGGCTATCAGTCTCTTCTTAAAAACTTCCAGTGTTGGAGCATTCGCCACTTCTGGAGACAGGTTGTTCCACTGGTGAATTGTTCTAACTGTCAGAAAATTTTTCCTTAGTTCTAGGTTGCTTCTCTCCTTGATTAGTTTCCATCCATTGTGAGTAAGTAGGAAAGAATGTGTGGCTTAGCAGGAGCCAGCAGGGCTTAATCAAGAATAAGTCATGCTCATTGTGCCGATTGCGCCAGGCCACCACTTGTGGCAGGAGGCTGTGCAGTGCATCGCACTGATCACACTGGTATCACTGCTCACAGCTGCAGGCCACATGGCGCATTGTGCCAATCACATTGCTCCTGCTGCTTGCAGCAGGAGGCCGTGAGGCTCATCACCCTGATCACGAGGTTTGCGGCCTGCTATGGCAAGCGGCAGCAGCAGCATGATCGGCGTGACAAGCCTCCCGGCCTCCAGCCGCTAGCAGTGGCAGCGGTGTAATCGGTGCGATGCGCTGCGGGGCCTTCTGTTGTGAGCAGTGGCAGCAGTGTGATGCGCCAGGTGGCATGCGGCTGCAAGTGACCGCAGAAGAACTCGGGCAACGGCATGACAGGTGTCCGGGTGTGGGAGGCCTGGCTGCGGTGGTCCTAAGGATAAGTGGGTGCCTGGGGCACCTCCACCCCCACCCCCTCCCTAGCTTGAGTTTTAGCATGTGCCATGCCCCAGAACTAGGGCTTATTTTGGGGGCAGGTCTTGTATTGGGCACACATGTAAAAATCAAGCTAGGTCTTATTTTCAGGGAAACACAGTAGCATCCTTTCAGAGTGAAGGAATGATTGTTAGGGGAACCAGATATTGTGAGAATGGGTGCACAACCAAAGGAGGTCCCTCGTCTGCAACTTCGCCCATTCATTCATGAGCATAACAGGAAAAAAAATAAATGCCCAGCACCACAGCAGGCTCCCTATTCCTGCCAGAGCCTGGGCCACAAGGCTGAAAGCTGGCATACTCCTGAAATGCTTTTGCTGCCAAGGAGCTCCCCCCCCTTTTTTAAAAAAATAAATCCATAAATTTAGCCAAATGCTTTGAATCACCCTGGAGCAGCTTCTGGGTTGCTCTGACCCTACATCCCTGGAAGGTCAATATGTCCACTGCCTTCATAAGCATCCCTTGACCCATGCCCAGAGGACGGGGGGGGGGGGGGGAACGTGTCTGTGAGGGTTGGTGGGCTACAGTCTCCCTCTCTCGCCTGGAGGTCTCTCCAGGACAACCCTCGAGACGTGCTTTTTCTTACTGGGAAGAAAGGGAGGTAGGCCAGGCCCAGGGAGGAAACGTCCAAGAGTCTCGGGGAAAGGGGCGCTTAAGGTCTCCTGGGCCAGATGGCTTCAGTTTGAGAATCCCGGTCATCTCGCAGCCCTTTTTTGTGATCTTGAGAAGTCACGGAGGGCAGGGATGGCGCCAGAGGGTTGGAGAAAGGAGACGTTGTTTCTGCCTCCGGAAAGGGGGAAAAAGAGGCCTGAGGTCATTGCAGAGGACAGTTGTGCCACACAGACCTCCGGAACAGATTTTATGCTGTCAGTTTGTGAGTAAGTAGGAAAGAATGTGTGGCTTGGCAGGAGCCAGCGGGGCTTAATCAAGAATAAGTCATGTCAAAGGAGCCAGATCATTTTTGACAGAATAACCCCTTTAATTAGCCAGGGAATGTGGTGAACACGGTGTCCTTTGACCTCAGTAAAAGGTGGGACACATTGATCTATTATGACTGTGTACCATCAAGTCATTGCTGACCGTTAGTGGCCAGGAAGACGGCCTCTGTCCCTAGCCTGCTTCCTCAGGTGCTGCCGCCATCACAGCTGAGATCCCCCTTGCTGCTCCTCCCTCCTCTCCTCCCCTTTCCTTCTTCCTATCCCAGACTCTCCCCAGGGGAAGCTGGCATAATGGGTCTGAGCTTGGCCATTTGTCCCCCAAGTAAGAAATCCAAACTGACAAAATCTCCCAAGAAATCCTGGAAAAGAAAATGACAATCTGTGATTTTGGGGGAAATGATAAATGACTGTGAAAAATAAAGGGATATAAGGTTGGTTTATTTGATTGAAGTTAATATATAAGTGTTATTTTTTGTAACTCTTAATGGACTTTTGTTGTTGAGTAGGACATCTGGCAGATAAGAGATGAGAAACGGGGATATCTCTTTTGTGACAAGAGATAAGAGAAAGTGATAGGTTATTGAACTTGTCTTGATAAAGGAGGGGAATCACTTCTTTATGATTTCCCCTTTTGTGTGTGAGTGTTTGTGTGCTTATTAAAAAATTATCTGCACTTTTTTTACATATTTCACTTTGTGTTGTTTTTTTAAATCTGTTTCTAATTTTTATTAATTTAAAGCTGGATTTGGAGCTCATCATCGATTTAATTCAGTTATTTGTTTGTTTTGCTCTTGAATTTTCCTTTCTAAAGCAAAGAATAGAATAGTTGTAAGGGACCTTGGAGGTCATCTAGTCCAACCCCCTGCTCAGGCAGGAAACCCTAGACCATTTCAGACAAATGGCTATCCAGTCTTTTCTTAAAAACTTCCAGTGATTCATCGCTTCTGGAGGCAAATTGTTCCACTGGTTAATTGTTCTAACTGTCAGGAAGTTTCTCCTTAGTTCTAGGTTGCTTCTCTCCTTGATGAGTTTCCATCCGTTGTTTCTTGTCCTGCCTTCAGGCGCTTTGAAAAATACCTTGACCCCCTCTTCTTTATGGCCGCCCCTGAGGTATTGGAACACTGCTATTATGTCCCCTCTTGTCCTTCTCTTCATTAAACTAGACATATCCAATTCCAGCAACCGTTCCTTATATGTTTTATCTTTGGTCCCATAATCATCTTTCTTGCTCTTCTCTGCACTCTTTCTAGAGTCTCAGCATCTTTTTTACATCATGGTGATCAAAACAGGATGCAGTATTCCAAGTATAGCCTTACCAAGGCATTGTAAAGTGGTATTAACACTTCAGGTGACTATTAATGCAGCCTAGCACTGTGTTGGCTTTTTTGGCAGCTGCAGCACACGGCTGGCTCATATTTAAGTGATTAGCATTTTCTTAATCCTTACAAGTGTCTTTCTCCAGCCTTGTCCTTCATTTTTTCCCAAGAAAATTTGCTCAATGCACTGAGAAGCCACGTTCCTTGTGGCTACCAGAGGCCTGGGTGCAACAAAATGCTTCGGAGCAGCCAACCAAGTGCTGGCACAGCTGGTGGGCTTGGTTGGCTGCCATGATCCAGACTGGCACCCATCGTGATCAGTTCTTGAAGACACACAGAGTCTTTATGCCAATTACTTTTACTCTACTTTGAGAGAGAGCCATTAGTTTGTTTCATAAACTTGTTTGCCACCCAGTTCCCACTGAGGGCCAAACAGAAAGATAATAAAACAATGCTGTCATAAAAACAAGGGACCAAAGGTAGCAAAAACTTGGCAACCAGATGCAGCACAGCCACCTTACCCAAGATAGCTGCCCAAGATAGCTCAGCTGCAGGCTCCCGGAGGGCTCCCTCCCACCCCCTCCCACCAGCAGCCATCAGGTGCCCTTTCCTTGGTCTGAGGGTGGAAGACCCTTGGGGGGTGATCTTCTTCCCCTCCCCATTCAGTCCATGCAACAAGCGGTGACAATAAGCTGCCTCTGTGCTTGGCCTCTGCAGCGGGGGAGGAGGGCTGGAAAGAGGGAAAGATGCCCTCTGCACCAGGATCACCCACAGGCTGCTCTGGCAGTGGTCATTCAGCAGCACAAGGCCAGTCAAAGCACTCCCTTGGAAGACAGCTCGGCCTCTGGGGGTAGGGGGAGGGGAGGCAGGGCAGGGCAGGCCTGACTAATCGGGACTAGGCATGGCCTCTCCAGACCAGGTCATGCCTGCAGGGGGGGGACCCTCCCTTCCTTCCTCCTTGCCAGCCAGCAGGCAGAGCAGAAGATGGGGAAGGGGGGGAGACTCCATCCAGAGGCTCACAGCAGAGCAGCCGTCTATCCATCCATCAGACCAGAGAGGAAGCAGGCCAGGAAATGTCACCCACCATCTTCACTGGAGGCTAATCAGGAGAGAAGAGGCAAGACAGGGATGGCCAGAAACGAGTATTCTCGCCCAGAAGTGTTCTCGGAGACACAGCAGCCCCACCTGTTCAGCCAAGAGCCTCCTCTCCCAAAGAGGGCCTCTCAAGTCCGACTGGTTGAACCGTTGTCCCAGCAGCTTCAGAGAAGGAACCCCCTGCCCTGCCGTTGCCAGCAGAGTGGGGAGTTATACTGGCCAGGCTGCCCATCTGTGGCTGGAGCCACGATGACTCACCACTTGCCCACCAGCGGAGGGAGGAGCAAAGCCTGTCGGTAGCCCAGGACTGGCCACTCTCAGGAGGTTGCCCCATCCTGCGAGAGACACCAGGGACCAGCCTTCCCACTCTTGGACAGCTTTCCTCTTCATTTGCACACGTGCGTGCTCCTGCCCCCATCGCTCACTGACCTGCACTGCCAAGGGCTAGCTGGGCATATCCTAAGAGGTTGCCTCAGGATGGCGTGGAGGAAAAGACATAGCCCTGCTTCCAAGCGAGAGACAGGGAGTTGCTCAATAGGCCAAAAATGTGGCAAGGTCAGAAATAACACACACACACACACACACACACACACACACACACACTTCAGAGGCTGTGCTGAGTGGTGCCGGGCTGGTGCCTGTTTCCTCTGGTGACTTTGCCATCTTCTTTTAAGTAGGGGAGAAACAATGGCCTGCTGGACCTTGATCGGGAATCAGAGCCCCAGCAACGACACCAACCCGCCCGCGGAACATGGACACACTGGGGCAGCTGGAGTGCATGTTCCAGCACCTGCGGGGACGGCGTCTCCTTCCGGATCCGGAGGTGTATCAGGTGGGCAAAGATATCAGGGGAAAGACCTATCAGAATACAGAATATGAGAATAACAGTAATAAGTCAGAAGGGGCCCTTGGAGGTCTTCTAGTCCAACCCCCTGCTCAAGCAGAAGATCCTAGCTAGACCATTCTGGACAAGTGGCTGTTCGGTCTCTTCTTAAAATCCTCCAGTGACTTCTGAAGGCAAGCCGTTCCTCTAGTTCAGTGGTTCCTAACCTGGGCGATATTGCCCCCCCAGGGGGCGATTTCATTTTTCAGGGGGGCGATGGAACAAAAAGGAGGTGATATGGGGCGATGGAGCGAGAAGTTTTGGGGACACTTTTGAGACTTTTTCGTACAGTATATCTGTCATACAAAAATATCAGATCACTCGCTATTAGTGGATTGAATTGTGTTTTCAAATGTTCCTCCAGCTAGCTTCAGTACAGAACGCCGTACGTATGTGAAGACGCATCACTTATCTTCATGCGCCTTGCACAGCAGCGTCTACCCATAGAGTGGCACGCCATTGGCCAGAATGGGCAGTGATGGAGGGGGGAGCGCTTCTTTCAAAACATCGCATGCTGAGTGGCTGTCCCCTGTGACATCAGCTGTAATGTCAATGTAACTGTTGAAACTAGGTTTATTGATGTCCACGTGTGTTTTTTTAGTGTTCCAGTGGAGTCAAAAATTTAATTTGCAGATAGTGCCTTTCATTTTGAAGACTTCTCAATATGGTCGAGAAGAGAAAGTGTTGCCAATATTCGACGGAATACCTAAAATTGGGATTCATTCCATCTCCTTCCAACGTACAGCTTCCGTTTTGTCTTCTTTGTGAGAAAACATTTTCAAATGAAGCGATGAAGCCTTCCCGACTGAAAGACCATTTGGTAAGAATTCATTCAGATAAAGCCGACAAACCGGCATCATTTTTCCAATCCTTAAAGGCCAAGTTTGAGGGTCGCAGCACTGTTGGGAAGTTATTTGGAAAATCGTCACCCAACGCTGACAGGGGGCTCATTTGTTCCTATGAAGTATCTTTGCTGATAGCAAAATGTGGCAAACCTCACACTATTGGAGAAACGCTGATTTTACCAGCAGTGAAACAGATTGTTGCCACCATGTTGGGGCCCAGCGCAAGCACTATCATGCAATCGATTCCTTTGAGCAATGACACCGTATCAAAAAGAATTGATGAAATGGCTGCTGATGTGGAAGAAAGGCTTATTGACACCTTGAAAAATACAGAATTTGTGATGCAGATTGATGAGTCAACGATTCATGAAAAATGAAGTTTGGGAATAAAGTGACGGGTAGCACCAAAATTTTTCACACAGTTGAGATATGGGAAAAAGACTGGAAATAAATTATTTGCATCGATATATCCTGATGACAATTTTAAAGAAAACAAAAAAAGTGTTTGCATAAATTGAAGAATTATTTCCTATGTTGTGATTGAGAGATTATGTTAGGGGAAGGGGGCGATGACAACTTCCTCATTGGCTCAAGGGGGCGATTCGTTCAAAAAGGTTAAGAACCACTGCTCTAGTTAATTGTTCTCGCTGTCGGGATATTTCTCCTTAGTTCTGGGTTGTTTCTCTCCTTGATTAGTTTCATTGCTTCTTGTCCTGCCTTCATGCATTTTGAAGAATAGGTTGACCCCTCCTCTTTATGGCAGCCCCTTAGATATTGGAAGACTGCTATCATGTCACCCCTAGTTCTTCTTTTATTAAACTACACCCCCAATACCTGCAACGGTCCATCATATGCTTTAGCCTCCAGTTCATCTTTGTTGCTCTTCTTTGCACTCTTTCCAGAGTCTCATCATTTTTTTTTTTTGTATCATGGTGACCAAAAATAGACAAAGTATTCCAAGTGTAATCTGAGCAATGCAGTACATAGCAGTGCTACCACTTCATGTGACCTTCGCCCTCTGATGATGCAGCCTAGTGACTGCACTGGCTGTTTCGGCAGTTGCAGCACAATGCTGGCTCATACTTAAGGGATTGTCCACTAGAACCCTAGATCCTTCTCACAGTTGCTACAACCCCGTATTCACTACCTGTGCATGTGGTTTTTCTTGCCCAGTGTAATGCCTTCCTTTTTTTCACCACTGAATTGTGTTTTCTTGGATAGGGCCCAGTGGTCAAGTCTGCAGAGATCCTTCTTCTAAACCACAGGTCGGCAACCTGCGGCTCCGGAGCCGCATGCGGCTCTTTGAGCCTTCCCCTGTGGCTCCCAGCCTCCTCTGCCTTTGCAGAGAGAGACAGAGACAGAGAGAGGCAATTGCGCTTCCCTGCTTCTCTCTCTCTGTGTGTGTGTGTGTGTCTGTCTGGGTGTGTCTGTCTCTGTGTCTGTGTGTGTGTGTGTGTGTGTGTGTGTGTATACACATACACATACACACACACACATACACATACACACACCTATAATAAAGGTAAAAAAGGATATATGCAGTGTTATCTTCATTTTAGATATCAAAAGGGTTTTACGGCTCCCAGTGTTTTGTTTTTGGTGGGAAACGGGTCCAAGTGGCTCTTTGAGTGTTTTGGGTTGCCTACCCCTGTTCTAAACTGTTGGCTATTCCTCCCCCCGCATCAGATGCAGTCCCAGAGTTACAGTGGAGGGTTTGTAGGAGGCGAACAGGCTAAGTCGGAATATAAAACAACAAAATTTGTGATATTCTCCAGAATTGCTGACATAGTCTGGTCTTCTTTGGTTGGTTGCCATGTTTCACTGGGTCTTCCATCAGTTCCTTTGGCCTTCCAGCCCAGGGCTGATCCGGCTTCCTCTTCTAGAACTGATGCTTCCAGGGGGTCCCTGATGCCCTCTGAACTGGGTTGTTTTCTTGCAGACGTTTCATTACCCAGCTAGGCAACATCATCAGTGTTAGAAGGGAGTAGAGTTTGGTCTCAGTTTATATTCTGATGTCTCGCCCTGTCAGTGTTGGTGGAGGATGGTCTCGGGGGTTCTCTGGTTGGGATTTTTACTGTTGGTTTATTTGGCAGTTCCTGGATTGGGGCACTGTTTACTTCTTGGTTGTTGGTCTAATATAATCTGTCTCCTCTGGGTGCTGATTGCTGGCGAGGAGGAGTTTTTGTCTTTTGGCTTCCTTTTTGGCTGGGTTGATTGTGTCTTTTTGCATGTAGATATTATTTACATCTTTGTGTCTACTGATGCCCAATTTGTCAGAGTGCCAGGCTTCTAGAAATTCCCTAGCATTTTTGGACTTGACTTAGGCTAGGGTGGTCACAGTTTCCCAGCTGAAGCTACGGTTAAGCCTGTCTATATGTTGTGAAATTAAGGAGTTCTCATCCTGTCTTCCGAGGGCTCATTGGTGTTCCTGGATGAGCTCTGCTGGCCGTCTGCCTGTTTGCCCCACACAGTGGCTGTTGCATTCACTGCGTTGTATGTTGTAGATGACTCCTGTTTCTTTTTTCTTCTTCTGGGGCTGTGGGGTCTTTTTGCTTTACTTAGGATTGGGGGGGGGCCTTTAGTTGGCTTGTGCGCTTGTGCTGAGTCCCTGTGGTTGTAAAATAGTCTGTTGGTGGCTTCTGAGATCTTCTTGGTGTATGGCAGTGTAAGTCTGTTTTAGGGCTTGTGTTGATTGTGCTGTATTGGGTTGAGTGGTCAGGTACTTTTTGATAAAGTTGTGTGGATATCCATTTTGTTGGAACAGGCAATATGTGCCATATAGATGTCCTGTTTCCTTTTTTGAGGTGGCTGCAGTGAATTTGTGCTCGTCTAAATAAAGGCCTTACACTGCTTCTCTTGTGGGAGGTTGGGCTGTTGCTTTGGTAGTGGAGCACTTGGTTGTCGAGGGTGGTTTTTCTGCACACTTGTGTTTCCAGTTTGCCATTGTGGTCTCTGCTGATCTGCTGATGTAATGGAATTATTGTACTCAGCTGCCACGTTGCTTTTCAAATACGCAAATGTAATATTAGAAAATTAATAGAATTTTTTTTTTAAAAAAAAAGATGGCCAGGAAGGGTAGCAAGTCATTTTCTTCTCTGGTAAACTGAATTCCTTTGAAGACATTGTTGATGGTAGTGTGTGTGTGTTCTCTGATTGGTCCTTCTTTATTATGGTGAAGTGTCACCTGCAAGTCTGACCCACGTTTTGGATTGTATTTGTGGGAGTGCTAGGGCTTCTAGACGTTGCGTAATAACCTCCATTGTAAGTTCTGAAAGCAGTGGTCCCAGAGGGGTGCCTTTAATTTGTTGGTAAGTTTGTCCATCAAACTGGAAGTGTGTGGCTAAGCAGAGGTTTATGAGCTCCATGGTCCTGCGTGTTTCGACCTTCATGTATTTAGTTTAAGTCAGATGTGCTGTGGAGTGATGTGGTCACAGATCCTTTGGCTCATTCCAGATCTGTGAAAAGGGCCCCCGACATCAGATGAGACCCTGACTTCGCCCTCATCCATGGTCAGGTCTCTGACCGTTTGAGGGCCCTGCAGTGGGGAGTTGATGGAGTGTTTGCTTCCCCTTGGGACGTGCCCCAGCTTTTTTGTTATTTCTTTTGCGATGTTGGGGGAGTCCCCAGGAATGATGCCAATGGACAGAGAGATATTTCAGGCTTGTGTATTTTAGGGCCTCCATGGAGACACAGGAGGATGGATCCACTGCTTCTCATCCACCACGGTTCCTCTTTGGTAACTTGGCCTTTCCTAGCGAGGTCACCAGGAGTGCTCTTGATCGAGTTGTCTAGTTTTAGTATTCTGTAAGTGTTCATTGGGATGTAATTTTCTTTGTCTTCTAGTAGTTCTTTTGCTTTTTGTAAATATTGTGAACTGTCCATAATAACCATAGTTCAGCCTTTGGTAGGATGGTGGTGATGATGATGATGGTCTGGTCCTTTTCTAGGTTTCTTGCTATAGCCTTCCTAATTATAAAGGCAATGCCATTCCTTCTCTGTTTTTATGTACTGAGTAGTAAACAGTGTGATATTCAGACTGAAGATGTCCATTCTCAATTGGCTGATGTCTAAAATAGAATAGAGCTGGAAGGGATCTCCTAAGTCATCTAGTCCAACCCCCTGCTCAAGGCAGGAGACCAGGCAGTCAATCTAGGGAGGTATATAGTCTCCCTGGAGCAAAAATCAAAGATGTAATTGAGTACCTTACGAAAATAATTAGCCCCACGGAATACTACCCTTTTCTTCTAAATGTGGGGGCCAATGACACAATGAATCTGAAAACAATAACAAGAGATTACGAACAGCTAGGGAAGAAAGTTAAAGAATTAGGAGCACAAGTGGTGTTTTCATCTATACTTCCAACAAAATCCAATGAGGGAACAAAGGATTTTGGAAGTGAACCACTTCAACAGAAGTCTTCAGTCATCAACAGAACTTCGTCTTCCTAGACCATGATCTGCATTACCTAGAATAGATGAAGGGCTACCGGCAAGGGATGGACTGCACCTCACAAGTACAGGAAACAATATATTCAGAAAATGACTGGCTCATCTTATCAAAAGGGCTTTAAACTAAAATTGAGGGGGGGGGGGCAATCTTCATGACCTAACAGCAAAAGCAGGTAAAAACCATTAGATAACCAATCACATAAGGAGGAAGGGAGTAAAGAGGAAAAAAGAAATTAAAAAGAAAAACAAAATGAAATAGAGAGTTATGGAAAGGATGTAAATCCTAGTTACAAAGTAGGAGACATAAGAAACATAACCAAGACCAGTGGTGGGATTCAGCCAGTTCGCACCAGTTTGGCAGAATCGGTAGCTAATTTATTGTTGCCCAGGCCCAGAATGGACCTCCGGAAGCAGCATCCACACAGAGAACCGGTTGTTCACCTATTTGGATCCCACCACTGCCCAAGACCCATAAAGGACTCAAATGCTGAAAGTTTAGGGAGCAAGCAGGGTGAACTTGAAGCAACAGTGCACGAAGGCAGAGATGATGCAGTTGCCATTGCAGAAACCTGGCGGGATGAAACTCATGGCTGGAATGCACTGATGGAAGGATGCAAACTATTCAAAAGAAACAGGCCTAATAAAAGAAGAGGTGGAGTTGCATTGTATACAAAAGATCACTACAGCTCTACAGAAATCCACAAAACCGAGGATGAAAACCTCCCAGAATGCATGTGGGTCAATATAAAAGAAAAAGAAATGACATTGCCATAGGCGTGTATTACAGGCCACCCAACCAAGCAGAAGAAATAGATGGACTCTTTGCCAACCAGTTAACAAATGTATGTAGGAAACACTCCATAGTAGTAATGGGAGACTTTAACTACCCTGATATCAACTGGGAGACAAACTCTGCAGCCAGCGGGAGATCAAACAGATTCCTAACCAATGTAGCCAACAACTTTGTCACCCAAAAGGTGGAGGAGGGAACTAGACGTAAAGCCACACTGGATCTAATTCTTACTAATAGAGAAGAAGTGATAGAGGGAGTGGGAGTTGCCAGAACCTTGGACCACACTGACCACGTCATACTGGAATTCAATATAATATAAACACAAGCAATAGAATATAATCCAACCAGTGTCTTAAACTTTAAAAGAGATGATTTTAACAAACTCAGAGAGAGACTAAGGAACTCCATGGATAAAAATTCTAAAGGGGAAAACAACTCAAGAAGTGTGGGAAACACTGAAAAATATGATCATAAAAGCCCTTCTTCTTCTTGTGCCATATCCGTTATTGGACATTGGCAATCATGTTGGTGATCGTATTTTTATCAGCAGCCGCACGAAAAAGTGCTGCTGAGTTTTGTCCAAACCAATCCCTTAGATTTTGAAGCCATGAAGTTCTTCTTCTGCCTGGACCTTGCTTGCCTTCAATCTTTCCCTGGAGGATTAAATGGAATATGCCGTATTTTTCTGGGTGTCGCATCACATGTCCGAAATATTATAATTTTCGTTTTTTAATTGTTTTGATGATTTCCCTTGGCTTTCCCAGGCGGCTTATCACCACCTCATTTCTGATCTTGCCCAGTCCAACACAATACCACCGAAAAAGAAAATCAAGAAATCTAACAAGAAGCCAGCATGGTTGCACAAAGATCTCTCTGATATACTGAAAGACGAAAAGGACAAGTACTAAAAATGGAAAGAAGGATACATAATTAAGGCAAAATAGCAGCAGATAGCCCGAATTTCCAAAGAAGAAGTCAGGAAAGCAAAGGCTCAGAATGAACAAAGACTTGCAACAAAAATGAAGGATAATAAAAAAAGTTTATGGCAGATGTTATTTCAGAATCATTGTATTATACCTTTCAAATATCCTGGAGCACCAGGGAATTACCAGAGGTTTAGAAAAGACCTGATATGGTTCCCATCTTCAGAAAAGGGGGAAAAAACAGACCCAGAAAACTACAGATTAATCGTCCTAACATCAATGCCTGGAAAGATAGTAGGAAAAAAAATCAAAAACCAGATCTGTTACTATCTAGAAACAAATAAACATATAATTAGTAGCCAGCACAGGTTTGTTAAAAACTGATCATGCCAAATCAATCTTATTTCATTCTTTGACAAAGTGACAAAATTAATGCTCTGAACATAGTATACACTACTTGGATTTCAGCAAGGCATTTGACAAAGTAGACCACACACTACTTCTTGGTAAGCTAGAAAAATGTGGGATTGACAATATCATCACCAGATGGATTTGTAACTGGCTGACAAACCATACTCAACAAGTAGTCCTCAATGACTCCAAGTCCACAATGAGAGAAGTAAGCAGTGGGGTACCACAAGGTTCTGTCTTAGCTCAGTACTCTTCAACATCTTCATACATAACTTAGATGAGGGAATAGAAAGGGAACTCATCAAATATTATTATTATTATTATTATTATCGATCATCGCACAGTCAGCCAGATGTTCAGACTGGATTTGGCATTTTGTCTACCTATCGAGTCCTTACCCAGGACCTGGGATAGGCAGATGTGGATGTTTGATGGTATTATTATTATTATTATTATTATTATTATTATTATTATTATTATCATCGCACAGTCAGCCAGATGTTCAGACTGGATTTGGCATTTTGTCTACCTATCGAGTCCTTACCCAGGACCTGGGATAGGCAGATGTGGATGTTTGATGGTATTACAGATATCGTCGCAGGATGGAAGCAGTTCCTAATAAGGCCGCCTTTTGCAATTGACTAATAGCGAATTTGTCAATGCCAATTGTGTTCAAGTGGTGCTCCAGTTGTTTTGGGATTGCACCCAAGGAGCCTATGACTATTGTACTACCCTTGCTTGCTTTTGCCACAGTCTTTCTATTTCTATTTGTAGGTCTTTGTATTTTGTTATCTTCTCCAGTTCTTTCTCTCTATTCTGCTGTCTCCAGGCACTGCCACGTCCACTATCCAGACTTTTTTGTCTTTCTTATCGACAATTGTTAAGTCTGGGGTGTTATGTTGCAGGTGCTTGTCTGTTTGAATTCTGAAGTCCCAGAGCAGTTTAATTTTATCATTTTCTATGACTTTCTCTATTTTATGATCCCACCAGTTTTTGCTTACAGGCAAATGATATTTTTTGCAGATCTTCCAATGCACCATTGTTGCTACTTTGTCATGCCGCTGCTTGTAATCAGTTTGTGCAATCTTCTTGCAACAGCTTACCAAGTGGTCCACTGTTTCTTCAGCTTCTTTGCATAGGCGGCACTTACTGTCTGTTGCTGTCTTCTCAATTTTGACTTTGTATGCATTTGTCCTTAAGGCTTGGTCTTGTGCAGCCAGAATTAGTCCCTCGGTCTCTTTCTTCAATTTTCCTGCTCTTAGCCATTGCCAGGTTTTATTATTATCTGCTTTCCCAGCTATTTTTTTCATGTATTGGCCATGTAGTGCTTTGTCTTCCCATGCCTCTATTCTGTTCTTCATTTGGTCTTTCTTGTAGGCCAGTTTGGTCTCTCCAGTAGTTAGTAAGCCTTCCTGATATACTAATTTCAGTGCATCTTCATCATTGTTCTTCAGATATTCTTCCAAAGCCATTTTTTCTTCTTCAACCATCTGATGTACTTGTAGCATTCCACGCCCACCTATTTGCCTTGGTAGATAAAGTCTATCAATGTCACTGCGTGGATGAAGGGCATGATTCATTGTCATTATTTTTCTGGTCTGCCTATCCATTGCTTTTAGTTCTGCTTGAGTCCAGTCCACTATTCCAGCTGTGTACCTAATGACTGGGATTGCCCAGGTGTTGATTGCCTTTATGGTATTTCCTCCATTGAGTTTGGATTTTAAGATCTTCTTCACTCTCTTGATGTATTCACCTCTAATCTTTTTCTTGACTTCAGTGTGCTTGATGTTGTCAGCTTGAAGGATACCCAAGTATTTGTAGTACTCTTCCTCATCCAGACTCTTAATGTTATTTTCGTGGGGCATCTTGATTCCTTCAGTTTTCACTATTTTTCCTTGTTTGATAGTAAGTGTGGCACATTTGTCCAAGCCAAACTCCATTACAATATCTTGGCTATATATACGGACAGTGTTGAGCAGCGATTCTATTTCAGATGATGTTTTTCCATACAGCTTCAGATCATCCATATAAAGGAGGTGGGATAGTCTGGCAGATGTTTTTGATGTTTGATAGCCATGTCCTGAGTTATTCAGTATTGTTGACAGAGGAAACAGTGCAATAACAAATAGTAATGGTGATAATGAATCTCCTTGAAATATTCCTCTCTTGATATTAACCTCTCCCAGCCTCTCACCATTGATCTGCAACTGTGTCTTCCATTGTGCCATCGATCTTTGCACAAATTTTCTGATGTTTCTATGACTCCTGTTATTTCTAGGCACTTTATTATCCAATCATGTGGCAGAGAGTCAAATGCCTTTTTGTAGTCAATCCATGCCACATTCAGGTTGGTCTTCCTTCTCTTGCAGTTTCCAAGATCATTTTGTCTATTAGGAGTTGATCTTTTGTTCCTCTGCTATTGGGGCGGTTTCCTTTCTGCTCAGGTGGAAAGAGATTGTTTTCAACTAGATGCTGTTGCACTGCATCAGCTACTACACCAGTTAGTAATTTGAAAGTTGTTGGTAAGCAGGTAATTGGCCTGTAGTTACCTGGTGTTGCCCCTTTTGCTGGATTTTTCATTATTAGGTAGGTTTTCCCAGTTGTTAGCCACTTTTCAATTTCTCCTCCTTGTAGTATATTGTTGAACTGTTTGGCAATGAGTGGGTGTATAACAGTTAGATGTTTCAACCAAAACCCATGCAGTTCATCCTCACCTGGTGCTGACCAATTTTTGATTTTCTTTGCTCTTTTTTCTACCATTTTTGTTGTTATTACTAGTTCTTTCATTTCAACTTCTGTTTTATTTGCATCCACCTCTTTTAACCAAGCCGCATCCTTGTTGTATTTCTTTGGGTTATCCCATATCTGCTTCCAGAACTGCACTGTTTCTTCCTTGTCAGGTACTGACTGATTCCTTGCAGTTTCTCCATTGATGGATTGGTAGAAACGTTTCTGATTGGATTGAAATTGGAGGTTCTGCCTATAGTTTGCAATTCGAGCTTCATATCTACTGATTTTCCTGGCTATAGCTGTTATTTGTTGCTTTATTATTTCCAGTGCTTCCTTGATCTTCCTTGTTTCTAAGTGGTATTTCTTGATTAGGTATTCTTTGGTCTTCTTGTTCTTCAGCTTCTTTTCTTTCATCTGTTCTAGCTTGCTTGCATGTGATCTTAACTTGCTGATCTTATTTTCTAGTCTAACTTTCCATTTTTCTGGTGCACTGTTTGTTTGTTTTTCTTCTTTGTTGATTTTGCATCCCAGGTATTCTGTTATAACTGCAGCTGTGCTGTACATTAGTTGGTTTGTTTCGTGCAGTGAATTGGTGCTTATACTTGATATTGCAGTATTTGCATCTTTTAATGCTTGTGCTAGCTGTTTCTTTGGAACAAGCTTCAATGCAGGTAGCCTTATTCTGTTGTTTTTGTGCTGTTCTAGATGCTCAGTTATTCTTTGTTTCAATTCTTTTATTTCTTTAGTTAGAGGGTTTTGTTCTTCCTGAGGAAGAGGTGCCTGGTTTCCAAATGAGAACAGTTGTATATCTCTGCTGGATTCCTTCACTGCCAACTCCCCCTGGTTTGCCTCTACATTCTGAATTACTTCTGGTAAGGCTTTGATTTCTTTGCCCTGGGTAAACCTTTGCAGTTCGTCCAATTCTGTTTCTGTGAATACTTTATTTCGTGTTATAAATCGGCGTTGATCTGCTAGTCTCTGTTCTGTTATTTCTGATTCTGGATGTTGTTCTTTCCAGAACTGGTGCATTCGTTTTAGATATCCTCTCTTGTTGGACTTGATCTGTAGTAACAGATCATTATTTCTTTGTTTTCCATCACTGTGTATCTGCGACGGGTAAACACCTTTTCTTCCAGTAGTTCTGCAGCTGCTGGCCCTGGTTGCTCAGCCAACAGTCCTGAGTCCTGTAACCCATTTTTCACCAGATATCCAGGAACTCCAATATCTAGCGCGGACCTTGTTAACCCGGGCGACATCCGAGCCGGTATGGCATTCTGAAATTTACGTCTCACCATATTTTTTATGGGAGAGACACTCTTTGTCTGACTCCTCTGATGAGACCTGTCCAGTATGGTTGAACCTCTGGCATAGCTCTCATCTTCCTCAGAGTACACAAGCCCCACAACCACGTCAAGGTTATTATATTATATTATTATTATTATTATTATTATTATTATTATTATTATTATTGACTACTGGAGAGACAAACTGGCCTACAAGAAAGACCAAATGAAGAACAGAATAGAGGCATGGGAAGACAAAGCACTACATGGCCAATACATTAAAAAAATAGCTGGGAAAGCAGATAATAACAAGACCTGACAATGGCTAAGAGCAGGAAAATTGAAGAAAGAGACCGAGGGACTAATTCTGGCTGCACAAGACCAAGCCTTAAGGACAAATGCATATAAAGTCAAAATTGAGAAGACAGCAACAGACAGTAAGTGCCGCCTATGCAAAGAAGCTGAAGAAACAGTGGACCACCTGGTAAGCTGTTGCAAGAAGATTGCACAGAACTGATACAAGCAGCGGCATGACAAAGTAGCAACAATGGTGCATTGGAAGATCTGCAAAAAATATCATTTGCCTGTAAGCAAAAACTGGTGGGATCATAAAATAGAGAAAGTCATAGAAAATGATAAAATTAAACTGCTCTGGGACTTCAGAATTCAAACAGACAAGCACCTGCAACATAACACCCCAGACTTAACAATTGTCGATAAGAAAGACAAAAAAGTCTGGATAGTGGACGTGGCAGTGCCTGGAGATAGCAGAATAGAAGAGAAAGAACTGGAGAAGATAACAAAATACAAAGACCTACAAATAGAAATAGAAAGACTGTGGCAAAAGCAAGCAAGGGTAGTACCAATAGTCATAGGCTCCTTGGGTGCAATCCCAAAACAACTTGAGCACCACTTGAACACCATTGGCATTGACAAATTTGCTATTAGTCAATTGCAAAAGGCGGCCTTACCACGAACTGCTTCCATCCTGCGACGATATCTGTAATACCATCAAATATCCACATCTGCCTATCCCAGGTCCTGGGTAAGGACTCGATAGATAGACAAAATGCCAAATCCAGTCTGAACATCTGGCCGACTGTGCGATGATCCATAATAATAATAATTGCAAAAGGCGGCCTTACTAGGAACTGCTTCCATCCTACGATGATATCTGTAATACAATCAAACATCCACATCTGCCTATCCCAGGTCCTGGGTAAGGACTCGATAGGTAGACAAAATGCCAAATCCAGTCTGAATATCTGGCTGACTGTGCAATGATAAATAATAATAATAATAATAATAATAATAATGTTGGAAGGGATCTTGGAGGTCATCTAGTCCAACCCCCTGCTCAGGCAGGAAACCCTATACCATTTCAGACAAATGGCTGTCCAGTTTCTTCTTAAAAACTTCCAGTGTTGGAGCATTCACCGCTTCTGGAGGCAGGTTCTTCCACTGGTTAATTGTTCTAACTGTCAGGAAGTTTCTCCTTAGTTCTAGGTTGCTTCTCTCCTTGATTAGTTTCCATCCGTTGCTTCTTGTCCTGCCTTCAGGTGCTTTGGAAAATAGCTTGACCCCCTCTTCTTTGTGGCAGCCCCTGAGATATTGGAACACTGCTATCTTTCCTCCCCCCCCCCCCGTCCTTCTCTTCATTAAACTACCAGACATACCCAATTCCAGCAACCGTTCCTTATATGTTTTAGCCTCCAGTCCCTTAATCATCTTTGTGGCTCTTCTCTGTACTCTTTCTAGAGTCTCAACATTTTTTACATCGTGGTGACCAAAACTGGATGCAGGATTCCAAGTGTGGCCTTACCAAGGCCTTGTAAAGTGGTATTAACACTTCACGTGATCTTGATTCTATCCCTCTGTTAATGCAGCCTAGCACTGTGTTGGCCTTTTTGGCAGCTGCAGCACATGGCTGGCTCATATTTAAATGATTGTCCACTAGGACTCTGAGATCCCTCTCACAGTTACTACTATTGAGCAAGGTACCCCTGTACCAGTGATGGTGAACCTTTTAGAGACCAAGTGCCCAAACTGCAACCCAAACCCCACTTATGCATTGTCGGATGTCAGGTGGGTGTGGCCCATTGGGTGGGTGTGGCTGTGGTGGTAATGGCAGACTGGGTGGGACTAAAAAGTTCAATCATTTATTTATTTATTTATTTATTTTCAGTATTTATATGCCGCCCAATCCCAAAGGACTCAGGGCGGCGTACAAAGTTAAAACAATGATAAAACAATAAAATAAAGCAGTCATAGCGCGAGTCCGATCATATCCCGGCCCCCCGGGGACATCAGCCCCAGGCCTGCCGGAACAGGAGGGTTTTGACGGCCTTCTTAAAGGCCAATCAATCAATCAATTCCAACTTTGCAAGATTTTTTTTCCCACAAGAAGTTGAAATTGACTGATTGAACCTTTTTTTTTTTTCCACACAGCAGTGGAAGCCTAAAGCGAAAAGGTTTTATAAAACCCAGCTGAAGGCCTAGGACTGGGGCGACAGTGCGTGTGTCCACAGAGAGGGCTCTGAGTGCCGCCTGTGGCACCCGTGCCATAGGTTTGCCACCACTGCCCTATATGATACCTGTACATTTGGTTTTTCTTGCCTAAATATAGAACCTTACTTTTTTCACCATTGAATTTCATTTTGTTAGATAGCGCCCAATGTTCAAGTTTGTCCAGATCCTCCTGTATCCTAAGCCTGTCTTCTGGAGTGTTGGCTATTCCTGCCAACTTGGTGTCATCTGCAAATTTGATGAGTTCCCCAACTATCCCCTCATCCAAATCATTGATGAGGATGTTGAAGAGCACTGGGCCCAGAACAGAGCCCTGGGCACCCCACTACACACTTCCCTCCATGGAGATGCGGTTCCATTGAGGACCACATGCTGAGTATGGCCTGTCAACCAGTTACGAATCCATCTGGTGGTGATTCTGTCTACCCCACATTTTTCTATCTTATCAAGTAGTAGGTTGTGATCTACTTTATCAAATGTCTTACTGAAGTCCAAGTAAATTATATCCACAGCATTCCTCTGATCCACTAATTTTGTCACTTGGTCACAGAATGCAATAAGATTTGCGGATGACTCTAAGCTGGCAGGAATAACCAATATCCCAGAAGACAGGCTCATGAATCAAAAGAACAAGAGCGTTTGCAAACGCAGCCTCCTGAAATTTTCCCACTCGAATGTTTTCCAAGAGAGCCCTGGCCTGGTTTCAAGCTCTGCATTTTATACCTTTACAGTGCATGTCACATCTAAGAAGCTCTTTCATCTTTATAGATGTACTTTGAAGTTGTACTTAAAGTCATCCTAACCTCTTCCACCCATCTGCTGTTATCTTGTTTATTTGTAATTTTCACCTAGGGTCAAAATCCCTTTGATAGTGATTTCTACTCAAAAGTGTAAGTTCCTGTGTCTGGAGGATTTTTAGGCAGGAAATAGTAAACATTTGGTCATAATTAATTATCTTTGCTGATTACCATTTGTAGTCATTTTACATGGGCAGGAAACAGTAAATATTCCTTCTCACATATTGGCATTGCATTGTTACATTTACATTACAGTGTTACATTTGTATTAAAAAGACAGTTTCATATAATGGCATTACATTTCTACAATTATTAAAAGAACTTTTATTTCCTTCAATCATTACATTAGAACTTTATTCTTATATTTTATAAAAGAATAACTTTTATTTCCTTCATTATTATTACTACTTAAGCAAGAAAAATCAAATGTCCAGGCACAGATTAGCTGAAACTTGGCTCAACATCAGTAACTGTGAGAGGGATCTTGGACTCCAGCAATGTGCTGCAGCTGCCAAAAATGCCAATATAATCCTAGCCTGTATTAACAGAGGGACAGAAGTGAAGTGTTAATACCACTTTATAATGTCTTGGTAATACTGTACTCAGTTTTGGTCACCACAATATAAAAAAGATGTTGTGATTGAGATGAGCAACAAAGATGAGTAGGGGGCTCAAAGCTAAAACATGCAAAGAACGGTTGCAGGAATTGAGTAAGGAGAAACTTCCTGACAGTGAGAACAAGTAATCAGCACCTTGCCTTCAGAAGTTGTGATTGCTCCAACACTGAAGGTTTTTAAAAATAGATTGGACAGCCACTTGTCTGAAATGGTATAAGGCTTCCTGCCAAAGGAGGGGGTTGGACTAGAACAGGGGTAGGCAACCTCGGCTCTTTTATGACTCATGGACTTCAATTCCCAGAATTCCTGAGTTGAAGTCCATGAGTCATAAAAGAGCCAAGGTTGCCTACCCCTGGACTAGAAGATCTCGAAGATCCCTTCCAACTCTTCTGTTATTTCGTTTTTCTTGGGCCACAGGCTTCCTGGAGAAGACCCTTGCAGAGCGGAGGCCAGGCAGTATCGTGTCTGTGAGCGGGAAGTGAGTACCCTTCTCTCCCCTGCTGAGCCTGTCTTGACAGGCAGCAGGTGGGCTTAGCCGAGAGGTTGTAAGCCTCTTGCAAACATCAGTCATGGGGGGATGGGGGTCAAGGAAAGAGGCACTTGGGGGTCCCAGTTTAACCACAGTCCTCGGAGGCTCAAGGGAACCTTTGCAGGCATGGCCTGGGAGGAAATCCAACAGTCCCGTGGTCTCTGCATGGCCCTCGTGGTCACCAGCAACGTGCAGCACGTAAGTGCACTCCCAGGGTATGGAGAGACAGGTCAGCTGAATGCTGCCCAGGCTGCCTCCTCATAAGTGGGGAACCCCTCCAGATTATTATGGGTCTGGATTTCCCTCCCCCTTTTATGACCCTGTAACAATCTGGGGCGGAGCTGAATGCAGCTGAGATTTACTGGCCGGATGCCCTTCCTGACACCCTCACAGAGTTCCCAGCAGATACGTTCTCTTTGCGAGAAACATCTGCCACTACCTAGGACTGAGCTTTCAACTTTCAGAGTGGGAGGTGGGCGCCTTCACCACTAGGCCACCAGGCCCTTCAGAGTGGGTCCAGAATGCAGGGACCAATTTCTGCCCAATGTTTCTGGTAGGCTCAACAGCACTGTGGGCCCTGTGGGTTCGTGCTTACATTCAAGTTGCATATCTAACATCCAGCCTTGTATTTTAGGACTTTTTAAACATATCATAGTTAACACAATAACAGAATAATAAGAGTTGAAGGAGATCTTAGAGGTCTTCTAGTCCAATCCCTGTTCAAGCAGGAGACTCTATGCCCATTTTGGACCAATGGCTGTCCAGTCTCTTCTTAAAAGCCTCCAGGGATGCAACACCACAGCATCTGTTCCACAGGTTGATAGTTCTCACTGTTAGGAATCAACATAGTTGATACGTTGACGTGTGAAGTTTGTTGTTGTTTTTATTGTTGTACAAGTAGTCTTTGCGTAACAACCATTCACTTGCAGTAACAGTGGTACTGAAAAAAGCAATGAATCAGTCCTCACACTTACGACTGTTGCAGCGTCCCCACGGTCAATGCGATTATGATTTGGGAGTTCGGCAACTGGTGCCCATTTACGACATTCAGAGCATCCTGCAGCTGTGTGATTGCCCTCAGCAGCATCCCCGAAGCCCACAGGGAAGACAATTGCAAGTTGCGGTTATGTTGATGCCTGATTTAACAATCGTGGGCGATTCACTTGAAGACCATAGTGAAAAAAAGCACCACTTAAAGATGAATTTTTCATTCCCTATTGCAGCCATAAATCAAGGACTGTCTAAAGTGATAGATAACACTGATGTTATTTATGAACTTTACGTGGTGCTTTTGAAGTTTTACTAAGTTTTATTACAATGTTGTTATTCTGTGATTCTGGAATGCAGTGTCGGTGTTCTTGTTTGGTATTGTTGACTCTTATGGGCAGCCCATCATCTGGGTGTGTCTTCTCTTTCCATCCTGCAGTCATGTTCTCACCGTGGTCCTCTCCCTTCCCTTCCCCCATCCCTCCCCCCCTCTCCCTCTCCCTCTCTCAGGCCTGCCCAGCTGGCGCTGTCCCCTTCAGGGCAATGCAGTGCGCCCTCTACAACAGCAGGCCCATCCCAGGGGGGCAGGCCCAGTACCAGTGGGTCCCCTTCCATGGAGGTGAGAGCATTGGGGAGGGGAGCCAGGCTCTCAAGATCATCGGGGGGGGGGGTGTGTGTGCTTGGTCTTGGGTTTCTTTCCAGCTTCAGTTTGGGGAGCCCAGTGCTGGGCCTGCCCCAGAAATCAGGACTCTGCCGGGAATGCTATATCTCTGTGTGTTGCATGCTTCACATACACACACAACCCCACAATTGCCTGGGTGGGAATTTGCTGAAAGGGGGGAAAGTGTTTCAAAACTTTTCCTTCCACCTGAGGGGAAAGTGAACTAGGATCCCTGACTGTGGTTGTCCAGGCACAGAGGCAAGTCAGTTGTGGGTATGGGTGGGTGGGGGGAGCGGACAATCTGGTCAGCCCCCTGGAGCAAAGGCAGTGAGAGAGACTGAAAAACTTCAGTCCTGGTCTAGCACTGTGACCTTTAGATCAACCCCCCCCCAATCAAATGGACAGGACAATTTTTTGTGCCACTGCCTGGCTCTCATGCCCCCTCTGCCTCCTTTGCCCCCCTAGCTGCCAACCTCTGTGACCTAAACTGCCTGGCGGTGGGACACAATTTTTACTACAGCTTTGGCCGAGTCCTGGACGGAACCCTCTGCAGCCCAGCATCGCCAGATCTCTGCATCAGCGGCCGGTGCTTGGTGAGTCCTGTCAGGGGGAGGGGTGTGATGGAAGCGCCAGAGAATTTCCCAGGAAGCACTTTCCAAGGAGGGGGCGGCACAGCCCCCCCCCCCCGGAGCAGGATGGAGGCAGAGGAAGAGACTGAGAGCCCTCCCTAGAAACTCCGTTCAGCTGAGGGAAATAAAGGTTAGTCCGGCAAGATTCTGTCTGCCTGGTCCAAGGAAATAAAGAACTAACTTTGGCTGGATTTTTCAATGTTGTTCTTGGGCTGGCCCTCCCCGCTTTTGGCCACGGCCCAGATCCTCCTATTCTCCAGCATTGGACTGTCCTTGGCCGTCACTCTCCAAATGCAGCAAGAGAAAAACACAAAAGTCCACACAAGTGAGGCGTATCACAAACCGAGGAGGCGCTGCAGCAACAGCAGCCTCATTGTTGAATGAGTGGCTAAAGGAAAGTTGTGGGTGTTGTCGTTTTCTAGAGGAGCAGAACTCCGGAGGAAGAGCAGCCCACCCACAAAACAAGTGCTTGCCTTTATGGGGGGGGGAGGAAGAAGAGGAGAAATGCTTTCTCTGGGGAGGGTTTCCCTGCCCCATCCCAGGATGTCCTCAGGCAGCAGCTCTAGTGGTCAAGGGGTGCAGGGCAGCCTTGCGACACGAGGGGCAGTGGGCTTTCTCCATCCCCCCATAACAAGGGGTGTCCCTTCCGGGCACCTCTAATTGCCGCCCTTTCTCCAATCCCTCAGACAGCCGGTTGTGATGGGATCCTGGGCTCCGGGGTGCTGGCCGATGCCTGTGGTGTCTGTGGAGGCCGGAGCGAGTCCTGTGTCTTCGTCCAGGAAGCCTTCCGGGCGGCGATTCCCGCCTCTGGTGATTGAATGCGCTGACGTGGGTGAAGCTTTGGCTTTTGTCAACCCACCCCCTGCCTCTCCTCCTCCTCCTCCTCCTCCTCCTCCTCCCCTCCCCCCGCACGCCTCTCTTCCTCCCCTGCTGCTGCTCTGCTGGCTGGCCGGGGCTGTCCTGAAGGCGGGTCTCGCCCATCTGCCACGCCTGGTGATGCCTGGTGCCCTCTAGGAGCCCCATCTCCAGGCTTGCGGGCCGAGCACCTGGCACGTCCTTCCAACCAGCTGAAGCATTTGCACCTGCTTCCTGCCCACAGAGGGGGCACCGAGCACTCCTTGATGGGCTCTCATCATTCTTGGCACGCGAGAGCGACACAAAAATGCTCCTAGGCAATGGGCAGACACCCCTGGCCCTGCTTGGAGACCAAAAGCAGGCCGTAAAGGGTTAAGAAGGCGTAAAGACAGGAGAGACGCAGTGTGAGTTTGTGAAATTTACAGAGAGGGCAAGTGTGGAATCAGTCTCAATGAAGCGTATCCAGGCACATCCAGGACAGATGTGGATACATAATCACAACATGAAAGTGGGGGAAATGAGGGAGAGTTTGCAAGCACAGCAAGGTTTGGGAAGGTGCCCTGGATGGCATCAGAATAGAATAGAGCGGGAGGTCTTCTAGTCCAGCCTCCTGCTCGAGCAGGAGAAACTGCATCATCTCAGACAGGTGGATGTCCAGTCTCTTCTTAAAAACCTCCAGTGATAGAGCGCCCACGGTTTCTGGAGGCCAGCTGTTCCACTGGTTGATTGTCCTCCCTGTCAGGAACTTTCTCCTCAGTTCTGGGTTGCTTCTCTCTTTGGTCAGTTTCCAACCATTGTTTCTACTCCTTTCCTCTGGTGCTCTGGCCCCCTCTGCCTTGTGGCAGCCCCTCAGATACTGGAACACAGCTATCATGTCTCCCCTATTTCTTCTTTTCCTTAGACTAGCCAGACCCAAGTCCCGTAGCCGTTCTTCGTATGTTTTAGTCTCCAGGCCCCTGATCATCTTAGTTGCTCTTCTCTGAATTTTTTCCAAACTCCATCAAACCATTCTAAGGACACTGTACAAACGACACAGTTGCAGATTGTGCCCTCTTGTCCCGTCCCACCTCCTGCGCACTTCTCGTCCAATCTCATAGACCGGAACTGACAAGTGCGTACCAGGACATAAAGTGTGTGCAACACTGGGAGGTTGCAGGTCTGCCCCTGAAGGTGGGAGTGCCAGTGGGTGATGTGGATTCTGACAACAGGAGAGCCAGGGATGAATTTGGAAATGGAAGGAAGGTGGGGGGAGAGGATGGCCTGGTTTCCCCTGGTGAAGAAAGTGGGGGAGGGAGGAGGCTGGAAGGGCAGAGAACGACAGGCAAGCTGGGCCCACACGGCAAAGAAATGGCCCTAAGTCTAAGAGCAGGTTGGGAGAGAAAAGAAAGAGGGTGGAGAAGGAGAAAGGGCCAGCCTTCGATTAATCTTCCAGAAGAAATAGATAGAAAATGGGCCCTTCCTCAGAGCTGCATTCATGGGCACTCCTCCGGTCCTTGAATTGGCATGGAGACCCTGGCGTGGGTCTCACAAAAGCCAGGCATTTTCATGTCATCATTCCTCCCACCATGTGAGGATGGGTCTAGAAGTGCCCTGGAAGTGGATGGGATGACATAATTGGTAGTCAAAAAAAGACCGGAGGAGGGGAGGGTGCCGTCAGGAGAAACTGGCGATGAAACAAGGGAGGATCGAGAAGGAAACATGAATACAAAAACGGAGGAGAGAAACCCATGAAAATTGCATCATGAAAATTCACAAGGATTGGATTGAGAAAACAAAGCAGACGAAGCTACCAATGGCAGGCAGGAGGCGCGTGAACGTCTTTTGAGGACCAGGCTGATGGTTGGTAAGAAGCTGAAAGACAGGAGAAGTTCAGAGAAGAGGGAAGGAAGGAAGGAAGGAAGGAAGGAAGGAAGGAAGGAAGGAAGGAAGGAAGGAAGGAAGGAAGGAAGGAAGGAAGGAAGGAAGGAAGGAAATGGTCACTAGAGTTGAAGATGACTTGATGGCACATAATCACAATATGGAAGTGGTGGAAATGAGGGAGAGTTTGAAGGAACAGCAAGGTCTGGGAAGGTGCCCTGAAGAGCACTGAGCTGTCTAAGCCATCCAGGAACTGTGCCAAACACCTCTTCTGAGTGAGCGCCATCATGGGAGGTCACAATCCTCCGAAAGCAGAGAGTCGGGGATGGAGAGCAGCTGCAAAGGCCAGGAGGGGGCAGTAGCCCTGGGAAGCCACCCAGGAGTCCCCCCCCCCCAGCACAGGTCCCATTTCTCTTGGGGCCCCACCCCTCGGATCTTCCCTGCCTCTGCCTCTCTCTGACTGGCTCCCCTCTGATTCTTCCCAACAGGTTTCTTTGGGTACAGGAATGTGACCCGGATCCCAGCTGGAGCCAGACAGATCAGGGTGATCGACCACAGCCGCAACTACCTCGGTAGGTCCGTCCTTCCCTTCCTCCCTAGCTGTGGCTCAGATCAGCCCCAGGCTTCCTCCTTGCCCACCCCCCAGTCGCTGGAGGTTAAGGATGGGCAGGGCGGGAGGGGCAACAGGCATCCAATCCTGCCAAGCCCTAGTTTTGTCCAATTCCTCAAAGGGGGTGCACAGCCTGGAACCCCAGCCCCTGGGTGCCCCACCTGTTCTGTACCAAGCAGAAGAACTGCTTCGCTCTCGCCCAACACCGAGTAACTCCACAGAGGGATGGCATTCAGACTGTTTATTCTTCAGGGATCTCTAAACAGTAACTCACAGTTAATGAAGAGTTCTTCTGAGACACGTTTCATAATCTGTGCATTCTTGTGGTGTAAAAGAGTAGAGGTAAATTCACCCCATGTTCCAACGGAGCAAAGGGCCTCGTGGCTGGACTACACAAAGACTTTAACGGAGCTCCTAACCCTCCTGGCTAGGATTCATGGAGGGAGAATAGACTGGCACTTAAACAGGATATCCTGTAATAAAAACACAAGACCCTCCCAGTGGCCAATCCTAACACAGATATAACCAGGTAACAACTAAAACTGCATTTCCCAGAAGACCACCCTTAAGAGACCCCCTCCTCTGCTGGGAGGGAGTGTGGGACGGCTCCCCACTCTGGAGGCTCCAAAGGAAGGAAAATAGCCCAAAGCAGACAAGGAGCGCCACCAGGGCCTGTGGGCATGGGAACAAAACGCCACCTCCACACTCAGCAGTGCCCACTTGTGGGTGCCTCGGCCCCAGAGAAGGGCAGGGTGTGCTGCTTCCCTCTCCTGGCCAGATCTCGGGACAGCCTTCCCCTCCTCAGAGGGCACTGCAGCTGCGGGTGCTGCCCCCCTCCCCCCGGCTCCTTGAAAGAGCATGGAACATAGAATAACAGAGCTGGAAGGGAGCTTCACGGTCTTCTAGTGAAAGCCCCTGCTTGAGCAGGAGAGCCCGGCCTATATCATTTCAGATAAATGATTGCCCAGAGGGATGGCACTTCTTCTGTCGAACCCTTCTGCAACACACACACACACCCAATTGCTTCCTGCTTTGGGGCCTTTTCTGTGCATCCCTGAGTAAGAAAATGGAGAACCAGAGCTGCTCAGAGGCCCTCCCCTCCAATCCCCCCACCGCATCTGGGAATTCAGCCCTTGGCTTTCTGCTCCACGCTGGACACAGGGTGTCTGTCATGGTTGTGGCAAGCTGAGGCGAATGAGCAGTCCCTACATTCCCTGCTGACCTGGGTGCTGCGAGGCCCAGATGGCTGCTTCTCAAAGCAGTGGAGACCTCCAAACCAAAGCCCTCGCCCTCCCCCCCCACCCCCTAGTTCTTCCGCTTTCTCTCTCCGGAGCCCCCCTCCCACCCCAAACCCTTCCTGTGCTCCCTACCTCTGCAGCCCTGATGGAAGCAAACCAGCACTATGTCCTCAATGGGGAGTGGGCTGTGGATCGGCCAGGTGCATTCAAAGCAGCAGGCACCCAGTGGCATTACACTCGCACGGATAACGGGCACGAGACCCTTGAGGCGGCTGGACCCACAAGCGAGGATCTGTTTATCATGGTGAGAAGAGAGGGGATCCCCTAGAAAAGGAAATAGCACAAATCACTGTTTTTAGCCCCTTCAGAGACGGCCACCTCTGGACACTAAATGCTGGGTGGGAGGGACAGGCCACCCTCTGATCTGTGGGAAACAGTGCACAGAACGTGTGTCTTTGGCTTCTCCTGGTTCTCTAGACTGGTATGCAAGGAAGAAAATTGTATGGGGCCGGGAGCAGTTTTGCAAGGGCAGGCAGCTGGAGAGGGGCTGCCCCTGCTTGTGAGTACGCCTGGCCTCTGCTAACACCCCCCCCAATCCCATTGCCAGGTCCTTTTTCAGGAGGAGAACCTCAGCATAGACTACCAGTACTGGGGGCCAAGGAAGCAGATCCCCCACCGCGCACAGGGGGAGGGCCATGCTCTGCGCCAGGCCCAGGCCAGAGAGGTAGAGGCCCAGCACCCAGAAGAGCCTGCAGACTTTCCTGAAGCCACAGCAGTGACGCGACGTTTCACCAAGGCCCAGGAGGTGGCCAACGAGGCGCTGCAGAAGAAGGTCACCCCAGCACCGAGGACTCCTACAGCACCAGGTAGCTCTGGGGCAGGCGCAGAGGGGGGAGCCCCCAATTCTCTGAACCGTCCATTTCAATTTCTCCGGCAGACGTAGGTAGAGAAGCGATGGGCAGGGGAGGCATGACAGATTTCTCAGTGGAACAGCTGGCCCCGTACCCCAGCTGTGGCCCCAAAGGCCCATAGACACACAGTAGCACCCTCTAGCTGAGCGATGCCACCCCAACTTCCCACAGGCTACTTTATTCTTTGTTAATGAAGTTAACAAGAAATCAAGCTGGAAGTCCTTTGGAAAGGGCTGCCCCCGAGAGAAGGATCAGGCCTTCCTTGCAGGGGGTGGGGTGGGGAGGGTGGGCACCGACTATCTAGGCCACACTGTGACACATGCTCCTGGGGAAGGAGTCCTTAGTAAGGGATGCTCATGCGTTGGCAGGCAGATATCCCTGTGAGGCAGAGACGCCTTAGCTGGCAAGCCCAAACTCTGAGAGAGTGGGAGGGGGGCCTTGAGGTCATCCACTTCCAACCTGCTCAAACAAGCCTTTCACCCAGATCCATCCAGCACCAGAAACCCACCTCTCCCGAGGCCTCCCAGGGGCCTATTTCTCCCAACAAGGAGCAGGCAGACCAACGAGACTGTTGGATATCAGAGTCGCTGCCATAGGAAGCCCTAAACACGGGCACAGATCCTTGACCAATCACAGCCATATCCTCGACCTCTTCCGCTGGCTCTGTGACTGGTCATGGGCTGCCAAGCCACCCTCAACTCTTAGCAGGAGACTCTCCCGCTTAGCTGGTCCTTCGGGGTCTTCCAACGGTGTGCATCTCCCCTCTAACAGAGTTTGTTCCCCTTGCCAAAATAGGGTAATCGGCTGGGAGCTGCTTTCCCCATTGCACTTTCAGGAGCTCCTCAGCCCACAGGTGCAGTTGCGCCAGTCCCTCAGCTATCTGCATTCAACTGAGATGGGTAGTGCAACTGCCCTCCTCTCCATCAAACCAGCTGGCATCATCAGCCTCTAAAAGCCCCCCCCCACTCCTGCAGGTCAGAGGGGTGGCAGCTTGACCAGAAACAATTGGTGGGCCTAGGCCGTTGGAAAAGCACACTGCCCCCTCCCAATTTCCCCATGGGATGCTGCCTTTAATCCAGGAGAAGGAGGCCAAAGCTCAGCCCAGGCCAGGCCACAGCCCTAACAGTCTCTCTCTCTCTCTCTCTCTCTCTCTCTCTCTCTCTCTCCATCTCTCTCTCTCTCTCTCTCTCTCTCTCTCTCTCTCTCTCTCTCTCGGCCTTGCAGGACGGTGTGGGAAGTGCGACCCGCCGAGAGGGAAGTCGCAACGCCTTCACCACTACTGCAACAGCGATTTCGGTAGGTATTCTCCCCCCTTGCCGGGCTGGGCTGAGGGAGAGACCGACTGCGCTGCGGGGAGCTTCTGCCGCGCACCTGCACAGAACTCGGGTCTCCCGGTGCGCCGGTTCCTCCCGTCCGTCCATGTCGGGCTCCATTCAGGCTGCACAGAAATTGACGTTATGCGGCTTGTTGTTGGAAGAAACTGACGCCGGCGCTTAAAGCGGCTCTCCGGCTGTGCCTCGTTCGCGCACCACAGGAGCCGCGGCCAGACGGCCCGGGACTGCGGCGCTGGCGCGCCAGGAGGAACGCGCGGAGTCCGCATCCCGGGGGAGCCGGCTTCCGCGCTAGGAAGGCTGCCTCCGTCCTCCCTCCCTCCCTCGCGGACAAGGGCGGGTTGCAGGGGACCCGGGGGAGGGGGGAACCTAGGCTTTTCTCACCGACCGGCGGGCGGGCTTCTTCCCGGCAGTCTTCCGAGCCAGGATCCTCTCGAAGCGCTACGTCGGCTCCGAGACGCGCTACGATGTGCAGGTGCTGCAGACCTACCGCAACCGCTTCCCGCTGCGTTCGCGCGAGTACCTCTGGGTGCCCAACACCTGCGACTGCCCCCACCTGCTGGAGCGGCGCGAGTATCTGCTCATGGCGCGGAACCACGTCAACTTCGAGCAGACCCGCAACCGGCTCCTGTTGCAGCGCGGAGGCTACGCCCGGCCCTGGTCGCCCCGCGAGGATCTGCAGCTGCGCGACGCCGCCCCGCGTTGCCAGCCCGGCCCGCCCGCCTGAGAGCCTCCGCCTGCGCCAGGGAGCCGCGAGAGCCCCCCCCCCCGACTGCTGAGCGCGCCACGGACGCCCCTTGCGCCCTGCCCGGCAGGGGAGCGCGCGCTTCTGCGCCCAGACGCCGGACTCCGCAGCCACCGCCGGCGCGCTGGGCTTCTGAGCCGGCCGGCCGCGCGGCACACCCCGCTGCGCCGCGTCCAAGCCGGGCGAGTCCGGGAGGCTCTCTCACCTCCCCAGGACCGAGCGGAAGGGCGTCAGATCAGCCCCGAAATTGTCCCCCGGAAGAGCCTCCGAGCCCCGGGCGCCCACTCGCCTCTGGCTCCCTTGGGTGATGCTGCTCCCGGGCGGGCGGGCGGACGGACCGCACCAGCCGCCCCGTTCTGTTTCAGGCTCAGGGAATCGCCCCGGGTGTTTCTCCTGCCACCACGGAAGCCATCTTCGGCCCATTATCCTTGCATACCTTTTACATTCCAACTCGGTATCGTTAACCTTCGGATGGAATTTTAAGTTTAAAATAAATGTACACGTAAACCACAAGCAGGAAACCAGCTTAAATGCTACTATTAAAGATTTGTAAGTTTATGATATATGAACACAAATTTAAAGAGGTAATGAAGCCAGTGACTTAAAAAAAAAAAAGCCTAAAACTGATGTTACCTTGTTGGGTAACGAAACACTTGCCAAAAGAAAAAAAAACCCACCAAGTTCAGAGAGAACCAAGAATCCTGAAGTTCAGTCCTGAACTACAAATATCCTCTTGAGTTTATAAGCCTAAAATTAAAAAAAAAATAATTTAAAAAAATTAAATTACAAATGAATTTGCAAAAACGACGATTCCGCGGAGAACGAGATCGGCGCCTCCGCATCCCTCCTCCTGCTCGCACTTACGGCAAAGGCCGGCAGGGGGCGACGGGAGACCACCGAGACCTCAGAAAGGAAATCCAGCTGAAGGTGGTGTTTAAAGAAAGCCTGGAACAAACTGTTGCCACCAGGTACCATCAAACGGGGGGAAGTCCTTCCTGCAAGATAAACCCCTCCAAATAGCCTCAGTCTGTTTTTTAAAAAGGGGAACTACCTCACAGTGACTCTAGTGCTGTAGTCGTCAGGGCAGGTAGGTCGCTGTGAAAGTCCCACACACCCACGATGGCTTCAGGAGAGCAAACGGGGTGAAGAGGAGAGCCGGAAAGGTCAGTTCCCACTCTTGGCTGGGGGGGGGGGGGTATTCCAAAGCGCAGTAAAAGAATCCCAGCCGGAACACAAAGCTCAGGCCGGGAGTTGCTCTGGAAAGGTCCCCAGGGCGGCTCAGAGACCCCTTTCAAAACCAAGAGGCCGCCCTAGCCCAAAGGAACAGCTGTGCTCCAAGAAGAATTGCAAGGAGAACCTGGCAGAAAGCGAATCAAAGAAAATTCTCTGTCCAGACTAGGCGATATGCCGGGGGCACCACTAGGCTCCCCACTGAAGAGTCTGGAAAGGAGCCATCGCTGATGGGAGAGCCACCCCATTCGGCCTGAAAGATCTGGATAATCTGCATTAACTCTTATTATGTCATTGTATATTTTGATTTTACTGCCCTGCCTTGTATGCGGAGTGGGTGTCCGTATAAATTGACTGAATAAAGTGATCAGCCACCTTGGTAAAACTAAGCTAATTCCTGGGGCCAGGCGGGACCTCCCCAATTGTAGCAATGACCTCCTGGGCCGAGACCAAAAGAGGCCTTTGTTTCAGCAGCATGGGTCAGTCCCTGGGCACCACATTTTAGGAGGGATATTGAAAAAGGGGGAGAGGTCTCCAGGGGAGAGCAAGCAAGGTGAGGTGGGGCCCGAAGAGCAGCGGTTGGGAGCCTTGGGGGTGTTTAGCCTGTGGGATGCGTTGGGGTGGCTGAACGCAGAGGCTGGCTGTACGGGAGCCGGAGGGCCTTCGGCCGGGGATTCCCGCACTGACACCAGGGACAGCCTGGTGATCTCCAAGGTTGCTTGCACGCCATGGATCTGTGAAAGGAGTTCCCCCTCGTATCTCAGGGCTGATGTCGGCAGAACAGGGAGACTCAGATGCACCCTCCATGGAGGCTGGTCCCTGCCACGGGGATCTCTTCTGAAGGGAGGTGGCTATGCCTGCCACTCCCAGGTGTTGAACCTGCGCACAGAGGCCACTCCGTGGATGGGGAGGGGACAGGGGAGACTGTGGCCCACTTCCTGGCATGTCTCCTTGTAGGGGTCCAGAATCACCATGTTTGGGACGGCGGTGTTCCCACGCCTCTCCGCCAGCAGATAGATGCGTCCGTTGGCCGAGCTGCATCCTTCAAAGAACTTCTGAGCCAGGCCGTCCTCCTCCACGGGGGTCCACTCGTCAGTGCAGACATCGAAGCGGAAGGCCCCCCCTCCGACAGTGTAGAGGGCCCCGTTCAAGGCTGCCACACAGAGGTCATACCTAAAGGGGAGAGAAGCAGGGCAGGGGGAGGGAGGCACCCACAAAAGACACTGTTCTTTGGAACTAGTTGGATCCACTGACGGGAGTCTCCCTGCCCCACGAGGAGCTCCCCCCAGGGCCTGAACTGACGGCAGCCGACGAGCTCAATCTGGGGCACCCATCGGGGTGGGCTTTCATACGGTAGTTTCATCTTTCGGAAACCTGCATGAGTAAGGAATCTTTCCCCCCAAGGCACGTCTGACGGAGGGCAGAAATGGCCCCCAAGCCCACCTTTTGGCCCGGCCTCTTCTTTGGCCACACAGGACACTCTCCCCCTCCCACAAAAAAACACAACACCCCAGGAAAGCCAGGCGCAGCCTCACCTTGGCAGCGGTGAGAAAGAAACAACATCCCACGTGTCTCTTTCTATGTCCAGCCGCTGAACTGCCCGGCAGACGTCCCCGTTCTCATCCAGGCCACAGACCACATAGATCCGCGTCCCCACACCGGTGGCTCCGGCTCGTTCCACGGGGTGGATCAGGGGACTGGCGGGTTCCCAGGAGGACTCCGCCAGGGCAAGGCGCTCAACGCTGGGGGTGATGCCCTCCGGGGTGCTGCCCCCCATCACGTACAGGTGGAAGCCAACCCCCACCGCGCAGTGGCTGTCGCGAGCCTCCTTCATGGCTGGCCCCTCCAGCCAGCGGTCATCCCAGCTGTTGTAGATCCACACCCGGTCCACGGGGGCCCAGAGAAACTCCTCCCGGAAGTTTCCTCCCGTGACGAAGAGGAGGTTGCCTGCAGAGAGAGCACAGGGAAAGCAGGCGCTGTGCCCGGAGAAGGAAGGGCGGCACTTCGCTCCTGGCTGGGAAAAGAAAAGGGTTGGGCCGCTCCCTCCTGGCATGGGGAGGCGGCCCCCTTGCCCTGCCCGGGACCCTCAGGAACAGCGCACCAGGCAGACTCACAGCAGCGCCCTGTGGGGCACCCTAAAGTGGGGCAGGCTGACTGCCACCCACGGGAGGGGGGAGGAGTGGGAGCCCCTGCCTGGAGCCAAGGGTCCCAGGCGAGCCCCAGAGGCAGCTGTTCCCCAAGGACTGGCGTTTCAAGGTAGGTTACCTCAGAACAACCTGCTCCCTATTTGGCCACCACGCCGAGTGGCCTTCCAAACTGTCTCGCTCTGCCCCACCTGCTTTCTCCAGGGGGCGCTCGGAAGCGAGTGGGCTCCTGGCCACCCAGAAGCGGAGGAACTCTCCTCCCGTCCCTGCTTCTGCCCAGAGAGCCTTCGGAAGGCTGCCACCCAAGTGCACTTTCTAGCTTGCAGCCCATCCAGACTTGAAGCCGAGCCCCGGATTCAAATCCCAGCTCCCGCTTTCTTCCAGTTCCTCCCTGGCCAATGGGAAGGGAGGCCGAAGGCCCAGCAGCTGCAAAGCCAGGAACCGGCCCCAGGGCAGAGAGCTGAGGAGCCTCTCTGGCTATAGGGCAGCTCTGGCAAGGGGGCTCCTAGAGCGAAGCGCATCTTGCTTGGCTCATCTTATCAGAAGGGCTTTTAAACTAAGATTGAGGGGCGGGGGCAATCTTCACGACCTTTAGCACCTAGTTCCAAGCAAAAACCACTAGATAACCAATCACGTAGGGAGGGAGTAAAGAGAAAGAAGAAATAAAAAAAGAAAAACATAATGAAGTATAGAGAGTGATGGAAAGGATACAAACAGACCCAACAAAAGAAGTGGAGTTGCATTGTATACAAAAGATCACTACAGCTCTACAGAAATCCACAAAACCAAGGATGAAAACCTCCCAGAATCCATTTGGGTTAATATAAAAGGAAAAAGTGACATTATCATAGGCATATATTACAGGCCACCCAATCAAGCAGAAGAAATAAATGGACTCTTTGCTAATCAATGTAACACAGTAGTAACGGGAGACTTTAACTACCCTGAAATCAACTGGGAGACAAACTCTGCAGCCAGCGGGAGATCAAACAGATTCCTAACCAACATAGCCAACAACTTTATCACCCAAAAGGTGGAGGAGGGAACTAGACGTAAAGCCACACTGGACCTAATTCTTACTAATAGAGAAGAAGTGATAGAGGGAGTAGAAATTGCTGGAGCTGTGGGGGAGAGTGACCACGTCATGCTGGAATTCAATATGATGCAAACATAAGCAATAGAAAATAAACCAACCAGTGTCTTAAACTTTAAAAGAGATGATTTTTAACAAACTCAGAGAGCCTAAGCAAAATTTCATGGATAAAAATCCTAAAGGGGAAAAGGCTCAGAATGAGCAAAAGCTCAGAATGAACAAAGACTTGTAACAAAAGTCAAAAATAATAAAAAAAAAATCTTTCAACATATAAATAACAAGAAAAGAGTCAAGGAAACAGTTGGTCCACTAAAGAGAGAAGATGGCAAGGAAGAGAAAGCAGCGCTGCTTCACTCATTCTTTGCTTCTGTCTTCAGGCAAAAAGAAACTATAGCCCAACCTAACAAACACATAACTGTAAAAGACAGGCTAGAAATAAAAATTAAAATAAGAAAATGGTAAGAGAACCTTGATAAATATAAATCACCAGGACCTGACGGATTACATCCCAGAGTTCTGAAGAGCTGGCAGATGTTATCTCAGAACCGTCGCACCACATCTTTCAAAAAATCCTGGAGCACCAGGGAAGTAACTGAATATTGGAAAAGGGCTAATTTGCTTCTCATTTTCAGAAAAGGAAAAAAATCAGACCAGGAAACTACAGACCAAGCAGCCTAACATCATTACCTGGGAAAATACTGGAAAAAATAAACAAAAAAACAGATCTGTGAACATCTAGAAGCAAACAAAGTTATAACGAGCAGCCAGCACGGGTTTGTTAAAAAAAAACAATCATGCCAAACCAATCTTATTTCATTCTTTGACAGAATGACTAAATTAGACTACCTGCGAAATGCTGTGGACGTAATATACTTAGACTTCAGCAAGGCATTCCACAAAATAGACCACAACCTACTCCTTGGTAAGCTAGAAGAATGTGGGATAGGCAGCACCACCACCAGATGGATCTGTAGCTGGCTAACAAACCGTACTCAGAGTGTAGTCCTCAACGGCACCACACCCACACAGAGAGAAGTGAGCAGTGGGGAACCACAAGGCTCCGTCTTAGGCCCAGGACTCTTCAACATCTTCATCAATGACTTAGATGAGGGAATGGGAGGGGAACTCATCAAATTGGCAGAAGACACTGAGCTGGCAGGAATAGGCAACACCCCAGAAGACAAACTCAGGAACCAGATGGATCTTCACAGACTTGAACAATGGGCCCTATCCAACAAAATGAAATTCACTTAGGCAAGAAAAACCAAAGGTACAATTATAGAGTAGGTGAAACCTGGCTCAAAAACAATAATTGTGAGAGGGACCTTGGAGTCCTAGTGGACAGCCACTTAAATATGAGCCAGCAGTGTACAGCAGTAGCCAAAAAAGCTAACACAATCCTTGGTTCTATAAACAAAATAGAATCAAAATCACGTGCAGTATTAATACTGCTTTATAAAACCTTAGTAAGGATATACACCTGGAATACTACATTCATTTTTGGTCACCACATCACAAAAAAGACATTGAGACTTTGGAAAAAGTACAAAGAAGAGCAACTAAGATGATTAAAGGCCTGGAGACAAAAAAAATAGGAAGAACGGTTGCAGGATTTGGGTATGGCCAGTCTAGAGAAAAGAAGGACCAGGGGGGACATGAGAGTAGTATTCCAGTATTTGGGGGGGGGGGGTCAAACCTCTTCTCCAAAGCACCAGAAGGCAAGAGAAGGAAGAATGGATGGAAACGGATCAAGGAGAAAAGCAACCTGGAATGAAGGAGAAACGTCCTGAGTGTGAGGAGGAGTTAACCAGAGGAACAGAAGTTGCCTTCAGATGTTGTGGGAGGCTTTTAAGAAGAGGCTGAGACGGGTACAGCATCTCTCCTGCTCGAGCACCTCCGAGGTCCCTAAAGCAGCTCTATTCTGATTTAGGAAGCCAGGAGCTGCTCTGGCAGTTCTTCTTGGCCCTCCTTGTTGCAGGGCTGCAGTCCAGAGCCCCCCCCCCAAGGGAAGGAGCATTACCCACGGCAGCCACAGCGTACTGGGTGAGGTTTTTGATCTTGAGTGGCGAGCAGGCCTGCCAGGCTCCCGTCTTGGGCAGGAAGTGGAAGAGCTCCTGCTGCTCTTGGTCACGTTTCCCGGCCACCACGAAGAGGGTCTCGTAGCTCCGGCTCGCGCAGGGGGCCTGGGTGGCCTCCTGCCAGTTGGGGGGTGGGAAGCGGTCCAGCTCTTTCAGCAGCTGAGCCAGAGGGTCCAGCCCAGGGCGCTTGCTGCGCTCCACCAGGAGGCTTAGGAAGGGGAGGCTGAGGAAAGGGACCCGCACCAGGCCCACCAGCTCCAGAAAATCCTTGGCCCGCTGGGGCAGGTCTGCCACTACCCACTGCTTCACTGTGTCAAAGACCACATCCTCACAAACCACGAAGAGCTCGTCGCTCTGCAGCAGCTCCCTCAGAGTCGCCTTGGGCAGCTCCTCAACCTCACCGTGGATTACCACGTCAGCCCAGTGACTGAGGGCCACATTGAGGGCAGCAGAGTCGAGTGCCGGGCAGGCAAAGTGCTGAGCGTAGGCCCTAAGGCTGAGGCAGTTGGAGACATGCAGCTCCCTTTCCAGAAAGGTCTCGCAGCGCCTCTTGGCTGCCTCCAGCCGCAAGAAGTCAGCCGTCTGCAGAAGGCTGGCGACGTTGGCAGGGGTGAGGCTGAGGCTGCCTGTCCGGGTGAAGTCCAGGAGTGCCCGGAAGGGCTCTGCCTCAACCCCCTGGATCCGGATGTGCCGCTCTGCATGCTCCCGGGTGCCACCAAAGAACATGGCCTCAAAATAGCTGCTGTGGCAGGCCAGGGCCCACCGGTTGACAGGGAAGCACTTTCCCTCCACTTCCAAGACTGCGTCACACTCAGGATTGGCCTGAACTGCCATGCACGGGGACGGATCCATGCCGGCTGGCCGGACTTAGAAGCCGAACCCAGAATAAAACACCCTCCTGCCCTGCGAACTTGGCTCCCGCTCAAACCCTGGTGAAAGGCCAGCGGAGCAGTTGCTAGGCCCAATATAGACACGACTCCGATCCTAAAAATAGAGAGCAGCCTCCTTTACCCAGCCCCTCCTCCTACCTAGGCGCTGCCCCTTTTGTCTGTCCGTCTGGAGCAAGCACCACTGGGTCGATACAAAAGGAAGAGGCACACCGATCCTGGCGATGCGAGGTAACTAGCAGGAAGCCAGATTGAGGAGTATTAAGAATGTTTGCATTCTGAGTTGCATAGTACAACAGTAGGATAACTGCTCAGCTGCCCAAAGTCTTTGACTCTTGTCTGAACATTGCAACCGACGGCATTTCAAAAGACTTGACCCTAAGAGAGAAACGATGGACTGGACTGTGCCTGGGAGGCTCCATCTCCCTTTGGAGAAACAAGTTGGACCCGGAACAGATCAAACTGTCCATCCACGGCCCAAAGAACCATCGTTGACTGACTGGCGCAGTGCTCTCCTCTTTTTTATCATCCTTATATTTGTGAGTCAGCCTCCTTGGTGTTGCAAGTTTGCCCTCCGTTATAAAATTGCTAAAATTATTAATCTTTTATGCAGCACTGTAGCTTGGCCAATTTGTCTCTAACATAGAAAGGAGAGAGAGAGAGAAGTTGGAAATGGAAGCTCAGCCATTACTTGTTTGGCCTAGGATGCAAATGGAATAATCAGCGACAGCACTTATATACTAGCCCTCTCTAAGTGGTTTACAGAGTCAGTATATTGCCCCCAACAATCTGGGTCCTCATTTTACCGACCTCTTGCGTTGGATCAAATTCTAGCCCAACAAGCAAAGCTGGATAGTTTGTAATCAAGCAACCATATCCAGACTAGGTTTAAAATTGTAGCCCAGGAATCATTTTGAAGAAAATAGCTGTTGTCCCTCAAACCCAGAGTACCATTTAAATTAAGTTTATAATTTTTTTCACAATGAGCACTACCCATGAGTTTTCACACTATCCAACATTCAACTTGTGAAAAGGTTCAGCAGGTGTTTTATTATTTGTCAACTCGAAAAGTCTCCTCCTTCAGTGAGGAATGAAAAGGAAGACGAATGCTGACAAATTACACAAATGTTGTCACCTTTTTTTATAACTAAGCGTTCACATGGCTGCTATTCACTTGTCCTGGATGCCTTCCTGAGAAAACAGCACAGAGTTATCAGCAAAGACGAAGGCTGGAGGACACAGGACCCAACTAAGGAGCAAACTGCATTGTTTATCCAGCGATTGAAGGAACAAGAATCAACAAGAGTAGTCGGGCATATTTTACCGAACCTTCCAATTTGCTTTTGTTTACAGCAGAAAGGTGGTCCAAAACAGCTGCAGACAAAAGACATCACCTCGTTGTAAGACTATGTTCTGGCCCACATACAGTGTCACACAAAATAAAGGGGGGGAAAAATCCTATACAAAAAGAGCATAAAAAAATATTTTCTCTTGCAAACGAGGCTCCTTCCCAGAGACTGCATTCTGCTCCTCCTAAAGTCCGAACCGGTTCAGCCGTCTTGCTGTTGAATGAAGGGGTTGGGGATGGCTTCCATCCCGTCCTGCGGGCAGATGAGGACCACGGAGGTCCCTCTGCAGACCACCAGTCCCAGCTGACGGGTGTCTTCGGTGAGTTTGTACTGGTCATCTGGATCTGTGGGGGGGAGGGAAATTAGGAAGGCAGGCAGCAGGGTGTGTGTGTGTGTGTGTCTCCCATCGTCTTCTCTCTGTAAATAAAAAGCCTCCAAAGGGGAGGCGGGAAGCAGGGCGGAACCCACTCCCACCCCCACTCCTGATGAAGTTACCCAGCCGGGTCCTGAAACGTCTGCGAGGAAACCGCCAAAACCCCAGAGAGCACCCGGGACACGCAACTCCCACCCCCATTTTATCCGAAGAGCCCCCCCCGAAGGGGAACGAGGAGGGGGGCCGCCTCCCCTTCGGACGGGGGGGGAAGAGAGACGCACCTCTCATGTACTCGACGGTGCCGTCCAACACCAGGTTGAGCAGCGGGTCGAAGCCTTTCAGGACGCCGCTGGCTGTCGGGAGAGAAAGGGAGAAACGCCTGGCACCCCTCCATGAGAACCCCGTCCGACCGGCGGCCACGGAGACCCCCCATCTGACCCCACAGCCCCAACAGCCCCCCCTCACCTTCCCGGCCGCCCTGGAACTTCACTCGGATGGTCTTGTCGATGTACTTGGAGAGGTCCAAGATGCTCTCCTTCTTCTTCTTCTCCTTGTCCTGCGGGGGCAGCGGGAGGCCGTCAGACACACGCACGCACGGACGCACACACATACACACGCACACAAACCCCGCGCGCCCACAGGGGAAGGAAGAGCCCCCCCCTTGCCCGCGCTCACCGCCATCTTGCTCTCGCCGGGCACTCCGCGCCCAACCCCCCCTCCTGGCGTCACTTCCGCCCGCGGGCCTGTCGAGACCGCCCTTTCGCCCCTTCTCCAATTAGGGGCGGGGAACGCGATCACGTGGCCGAGAGGTACCTCCGCGAGCGGACGAGGCTTCCGGGCTGCCGCGCGAGGCTCCTCGGGTCGCCTCCGGATCCGCTGCGGCAGCGAGGCTCGTCTTGAGCGGGGGCTTCCCCCGGTGGAGCCTCTGCGGACGGGAAGAGGCGGAGCTCCCCGCCGGCCGGGGAGGAACTTCCGGGGTTGCTAAGTAACGGGCGCTCGCTTCCTGCCTGGCGCCGGTCAGCCTCTCCCCCCTTGTCCCGCTGCCGCTGCCTCCGGTGCCCGCGGGGAGACGCGAGGGAGGCGGCCATGGCGGCTGGCGGGCCGCGCGGGAGGTGGGTGCTGGCGCTGCTGGTGGTCGCCCAGGTGAGCCTGGGGGCGGGGGGAGGGGGGAGAGGAGGGAGGCTGGGTGGGCGGGCGAGCGGGGTTCCTGGAGCTGGCCCGGCTGCTGTGCCTCCCCCGCCAGGTCTCCGGCGAGTTCGGCGTGGTGCGCGTCTTCCCAGAGAAGGGCGGCGGCGGCGGCGGGGGGAAGGACTACTGCATCCTCTTCAACTCCCAGTGGGCCCACCTGCCCCACGACCTGGGCAAGGCGGTGAGTGCCGCGCGGGGGGAGGGGCGGTAGGAGGGGGAGGGGCGCTGCCCCCCCCCGCTGGACCGGCTGACGAGACGGTTCCCCCCCCCCGGTGCCTCCCCTCCAGTCTCCGCTGGCGCTGCAGGATCAGACGGCGTCGGTCTTGTGCGCGGCCTCCGAGGTGCCCGAGGGGGGCTTCGGCAACGCGGTGCCCATGGTGATGCGGGGCAACTGCACCTTCTACGAGAAGGTGCGCCTGGCGCAGGTGAACGGCGCCCGCGGGCTGCTCATCGTCAGCAAGGAGAGGCTGGTGAGTCCGCCGGGCGAGATCCTCCCCCCCCCCCGGCAATTGGAGGGGGCGGGGACCTCCGTCCTTGGGCGCCCAGGGGGGGAGGGAAGGGTTGCCCGCGCCCCCTCTTTTCTCTTCCCTGTTACAGTCTTTGTGTAGGAAAAGACGGAATGGGATAGAAAAAGAAGGAAGCAAGAAAGCCAAAAGAAGTCAAAAGATACTGAAAAAGTGACTTTTAGTCTCGTTCGCACATCCTTATTTATACATGGAATACTGGAATCCTGCATCCAGTTTTGGTCACCACATTCAAAAAAGGTGTTGAGACTTTGGAAAAAGTGCAAAGAGCAACTAGGATAATTATAGGCCTGGAGACAAGAACATTGGCTAGTTTTAGAGAAAAGGACCAAGGGGGACATGATAGCAGCATTCCGGTATTTGAGAGGCTGCCCCAAAGAAGAGAAGGGGGGTCAACCTATCCTCCAAAGCGCCTGAAGGCAGGACAAGAAAACAACAGATGGAAACTAACCAAGGAGAGAAGCAATCTGGAATTAGGGAGAAACTTGCTAACAGTGAGGACAATTAATCAGTGGAGCTAGGTTGCCTTCAGAAGTTGTCGATGCTTCATCACTAGAGATTTTTAAAAAGTGCTCAGACAACCATTTGTCTGAAATGGTATAGAGTCTCCTGCTTGAGCAGGGGGCTGGACCTCCAAGGTCCTTTCCAGCTCTATTCTGATTGAATTAAACGTCCTTGGAACTGTTTCCCCCTTTCTAAGTTGCATCGCATAGTTCCCTTCTCCCCTATTCAACCCTGAATAATCAGTACATTCAGAAACCATCACTTCATTTCTATCCATAAAATGAAAATGTTTATCCACATAAAAGTCCATAAAAGGGTTTACAGTCTTTTATAAAAGTAGTTGTTTCCTCCTTAATCAAACATTGATTCAGCTATTTCTGCAAGTTCAGCCACCTTCACAACCCATTCGCCAAGGTTTAAGGTGATTCTGTCCTGTGGCAATAGCAAAAGATGCTCTGGCCTTGTGTTCCTAAGCACACACATCCTGTAACAATTCTAACATCTTCAAGTCTCCCTCCAATGCATGTGGGTTGAACAAAGTGGCTCTGGTACTTGTTAAATAGATGCTGCTGAGTTTAGATTTCGGGGCCACTGAAATTGAGTTGATGATTCCTAGGTGGTGTATTTAGGTGCTGTTTTCCTTTCTACTCTCAGGTGCCCCCCGCTGGTAACCGGACTCAGTATGAGGAAATTGATATCCCAGTGGCCCTGCTCAGCTATGCGGATATGCTAGACATAGGACAGGTGAGCCTCCTCTGTGTTTGTCTGGTCTTCAACATAGTCAGGCATGAGGTGCCTCTAGATCAGAGGTCCCCAACCTTTTGGGCACCAGGGATGATGATGATGATGATGATTGCCAAAATAAAGAAGATGGAAGTCATTGTGGAAATTACTCTTGAAACTTTTGGATTAAAACATTCTAGGGGATTTTATACTGCTGATCGACTCTGGAATTCTTTGTGTTTGTTTTTAAAACAAAGGACTGCCTAAATGATGTTTTGAGTTTGCTGTGAGGAAAGGGTGAAATAGTTTTGATTTTAACTGCTTCTAATTGGACTAGACCTGTGGGTACCTAAACAAAGAGGCAGAATCTTTCCTTTTTTCTTTTTTCTTTTTGTATAGTAATGTTTGACCACAAGAGGAAGCCTATTGCTACTCTTTTTAACTTTCCAATGGCGTTACCAAACCCATTGAATTTTTTGCTATAAATCTGTAACTTTAAAACTTTTAACTTTAAAATCTAAGTTTCAGCCACACATTATTAACATGGCCACCCATAAGAGGACAGAAAAAGTAGATTATTCAGAGATACAGAATTTTTAAGACCTTGTTTGGATGAACACGCAGCTAAAACAGATGAATTAATTCAGGCAATGGGAATGAAGCTTGAATCCAAACTTGATACACTTGCAAAAGAACTCTGGGAGGAAATCCAACATTTAACTGGAGACAGAAGGATAGAGTGGACGTTATAGAGCATAAAATGGAGAAGACAAATATTTTGTTTGAAGTTGACCTGGAAGAGAGGGCAATTTTGGAATCTCAGATTAAATAATTTCAATTAAGCTTCTGAGCAATTCTTGAACAGTCAGGAGAAGATACTACACTAAGGATGGTTAAAGCGTTGGCTCAGTTGGTTAATTGGGAAGAAAAATTCTCAATATGGGTGTAGACAAAGCCTATAAAGTAAACTCCAGATTTGCCACAATGAGAAAGGAACATCTTAGTTCACTTTGTAAGAACAACAACAAACGATTGTGCTTTGGATTGCCACTTTAAACTCAAACTGAGAATAGAAAACGTGGATATAATTGTTCTGAAATAAATTTCTGGTCAGAATTTTGAGAAAAAGGAAAGCTTATGCTTTGCTTACTGATATCTTGAAGAAAAGAAAAATCTCCTTCAGCTGGGATAGAGTTGAAGTGATACTTACCTATCAGGAGCGAAGGCTTAGATTGAATTCCATAGAAAAAGCCAAGAACTTTTTGATTAGACATAAACTAATTTCAGATCCAGCTGAAGAAATAGATATAGAAAAGAAACTTGAGGTAGAACAACCTCAAAAAGGTGGTACCGAAGAAAACGTGGCTGAGATATCTGTATAGAATCCTGCTACTTTGTTTAAAGATGGAGATTACGTCTGTTATATGGAATATTAATGGGGCAAACGCCCCATTTAAGCTTAAAAAACTATTTCATTATCTGAGGAAAATCAATATTGACAGAATCTGTCTTTCCAAAAACACATATCAAGGAACAAGATAAGACAATCACTTAAATATGAGCCAGCCGTGCGCTGCAGCTACCAAAAAAGCCAACACAGTGCTAGGCTGCATTAACAGAGGAATAGAATTAAGATCACGTGAAGGGTTAATACCACTATACAAGGCCTTGGTAAGGCCACACTTGGAATATGGCATCCAGTTTTGGTCACCACGATGTAAAAAAGATGTTGACACTCTAGAAAGAGTACAGAGAAGAGCAACAAAGATGATTAGGGGACTGGAGGCTAAAACATATAAGGAACGGCTGCTGGAATTGGGAATGTCTAGTTTAATGAAGAGAAAGACAAGGGGGGGGACAGGATAGCTGTGTTCCAATATCTCAGGGGCTGCCCCAAAGAAGAGCAGTCAAGCCGTTCTCCAAAGCCCCTGAAAGCAGGAGAAGAAGCAACGGGTGGAAACCAATCAAGGAGAGAAACAATCTGGAACTAAGGAGAAACTTCCTGACAGTGAGAACAATTAACCAGTGGAACCACCTGCCTCCAGAAGCAGTGAATTCTCCGACACTGGAAGTTTTTAAGAAGAGACTAGGCAGCCATTTGTTCGAAATGGTATAGGGTTTCCCGCCTGAGCAGGGGGTTGGACTAGATGACTTCCAAGGTCCCCTCCAACGGTTTATTATTATTTATTATTATTAAATGCTTAACAAATCTATGACCAGGGGAGAAATTTATATCAGCCGGTTTAAAAAAAAAGTCTGTGGAATTGTCTTATATGTAAAACCCCAACTTAAATCTAAGTTACTCTTAGCAGATGAACGTGGTAGATTTGTAGTAATGGAAATTGAACAATGGAATAAAATCAATCGTAGTTGGCCTGTACAGGCCAAATGATGACAAAAGTAAATTTTTTGAATATCTTATGGATCAGTTAATACCCTTTTTGTATGAAAATTGGTTTATGTTGGGGGACTGGAAGGGAGTGGTTTTAACATCTACCAAGGGGATTGAACCTTCCCGGGGTAAACTTCCAAAGACCTTCTTTGAGATGATGGGCAGTTTAATACTAATAGACTCATGGAGATACAAAATGGTTCAGCTAGAGAATATACTTTTTTTTTCAGAAAGACATAAATCTTTTTCAAGGATTGATATGATACGGATTTCTAAAAATCTTGCAAAAAAATTGTAAAAGTCAATATTTTACCTAAATCTTTTCCTGACCATAATCCAGTACTTTTGGTGCTTAGAGGAAAGAGTTTGAGCTATAGATAGAGATTAAATGAATCTATTCTGCAAAAGGAGATGATTGTAAAAGATTATTAAAAAAACAAGCATTTTGATAATCTAGGTAAAGGGACAACTTTAACAACTGTGGGGTGCTAATAAAGCTGTTAGGAGGGGTTATTTTATAAGGTAGAATCGCTTAGATAAGAAAAAATCTCAGGAAAAGACACAAAAGATATTGGATGAAGTTAGACAGAAAGAAATTGAACTGCAAAAGACACCTACAGATCCTAAAACTTTACATCAAATTAAATTGTTACAGCAACAATTTTCCATGTTAATAGTTCAAGAAATAGCAACAAAATTGAAGTATGTGAGACAAACAAAGGCACTTTGGGTTTGCAAATAAACCAGGAAGATGGTTGGCATATAAACCAAGGAAGGAAGGCAGGGGAAAAGAGAATGATCGAGAAAATTTGTGAAGGCAAAAATGTAATAATAGATAATGAGCTTGTTAAAAAGACCTTTCATAATTTTTACAGAGCTAGATATGTCTAAAATAGATGAATATCTTTTAAGACAATGGTTGCCTAAGCTATCACAAACTTAGAGACAATTTATGAATGATCCAGTAACTGCCTTTGATATATCAGAAGCTATTAAAAAAGTGAAATCAGGCAAAGCTCCGGGACCAGATGGCCTGACAAGCCAATATTTTGAATGCTCTGAAGAGAAACATCTTCAGTCACTAAAGGATATAATGAACAATACATTTACAGGGGGGAGAGATTCCTCAAACGCGGAAAGAAGCCAGTATTGTGTTATTACCGAAGGAGGTTCAAGATGTTACAAAGACAAAGAATTAGAGACCAATTTCATTATTAAACAAGGACAACAAACTCTTTGCTGCAATTTTAGCAGAAAGACTAAAGAAGATCTTGCAGGCATATATATTCATGAAGACCAATCTGGCTTTCTGCCAAAAAGACAAGTGATAACGTGAGGACTGTTTTGAGTATCATTGAATATTTACAATACCATAATGAGAAACAGGCAGCTCTAATATTCTTAGGTGCGAGGAAAGCCTTTGACAGATTAAATTGGGTGTTCATGTTTAAAGTGCTGGAAGAAATGGACTTTGGAGAGAAGGAGTCAAAACTGTTTATACGTCACAGCAAGCAAAGATTGTTATCAATGGTGGTTTAAATAATTCATATGAAATTCAAAAGGGTAAAAGATTTCACCAAAATCCATTTCCTGTAGTTGTTGAAACATAAATTGCCAATTTAAATTATCAAATGCTTTTTGTGCGTCAAGAAATATGAGCGCTTTATTAAAGCAATCCAAGCGATCTACAAGAAACAATCAGCAAGGATACTTATAAATTATTATACAGAGAGCTTTGATATTAAAAAAGGCACAAGACAGAGATGTCCACTCTCACCCCTGTTATTTATTTTTACTCTGGAGGTATTGACTAGAAACATCAGGCAAGACATAGAAATTAAAGGTCTTGAGATTAAAGACCAGAAATACAAATTACAGGCTTTCGCAGACGATCTGGTCTTTATCTTAGAGGAGCCTTTGGAAACAGCCCCTAAACTTTTGCAGAAAATTGAGAAATTTGGAGAAGTGGCTGGATTGAAAATAAGTAGGGAAAAAACTAAAGTGTTAACAAAAAATTTAACTGATAAACAGAAAACTCAATTCGTCAAAAAGACAAATCTTGAAATAGTTAAAAAAGTTAAATATTTAGGTATCTATCTTACGGCAAAATTACTAAAAGAAGGTAACTATGAGAGACTATTAAAACAAAAATCGACCTGGAAAAATAGGAAAATCTCCAACTATCATTGTTAGGAAGAATAGCGACTGTTAAAAATGAACATTTTGCCAAAGCTAATTTTTTTTATTTCAAACAGTTCCTGTAAAGTTGGGTAAAAATTTTTTTGACGATTTAAACACAATGATATTAAGATTTATATGGCAAAGAAAGAAAGCAAGAATTAAATGTAAACTTCTACAAGACTCAAACGATAGAGGGGGTTTTGGACTTCCGGATTGGAGACTTTATTATCGAGCAGCTATTTTGCTTTGGCTTAAAGAATGGATTACTCTGAGAAATAAGCGAATTCTCTATTTAGACAGATATGACCTTCAACTAGGCTGGCATGCCTTTTTATGGTAGGAGAAAGCTAAAATACGTAAGTACTTTCAAAATCATGCTATAAGAAATGTTTTACTCTCTGAATGGGAGAAAGTTAGACACAAAATGTATATGAAAATTCCTGAATGGCTTTCAACGATGGAAGCATTTGCTTATCCTAATTTGATTAATTATGATAAACTTGTGAGTTATAAAGACATTCTGGACAAGGACGGAAAACTCAAAGACAGGCAAGCCCTTCAACAACAAGGTATTGACTTAACATGGTGGTCCTATTTGCAAATTCAAACAAGATATGAAAAAGACATAAAAATAATGGGATTTTACAAAGAGCTGACTCCATGATAAAATACTTTTAAAACAGATGAACATTTGATTAAGAAGTTTTATAAATACTTATTAAAGTGGAAGATGGAAGAAGAACAAGTAAAAGAGACAATGATAGATAGTATGGGTGAAGAACTTTGGATATTCTATAGAATTAGAAGACTGGCAAAAACTGTGGGATAAAAATATCAAACTTACTAAAGCAGTAACATACAAAGAAAACTTATATAAAATGTTTTCTAAATGGCATATGACACCAGTTCGCTTAGCGAAAATGTTTAAAAATTTATCGGATACATGTTGGAAATGTAAACAAAAACCGGGTACTGAATTATCATGCCTGGTTGACATGTTCTATTGCAAAAAAATATTGGTCTAAGATTCATACATGGTTAGAAAAGATGATGAAAATCCAGATAGAATTTAAACTGAATTGTTCCTGTTAAGTATATTAAGACCTAACTATGGCAAAGAAAATGATTGTTTAATATTACATGTATTAACAGCTGCAAGAATAGTATTTGCCCAATTTTGGAAAAATGAAAACCTACCATCAGACCAGATTATAATTTTGAAAATCCTAGATTGTGCAGAAATGGACAGATTAACGTTAGAGATGAAGGAGAAAGAAGATTCAATTTTTTATAAAACCTGGGGAAAATTTTATTAGTGGGTTGAAACACGTTAGAATAAGAAGAGATTTTAGAGCTTTATTATATTAAGTATTAAGGTTGATGATTGGAAATAGTTGTTACGCTATCAACTATGTTAATTATTTAAAGGAATATTAGTGTTTTGCCAAATGTCAGTTGTAACTATACCGATTTATTCTTATAAATGTCTAGTATTATATAAACAATAATACTCAATATGAAGACCCAGACGACAGCTTGTTCGCTGAATTACGTATTTACTGTAGTTATCCATACCCTGTCCCCTTCATCCCGATTTTCCTGTACCCGCAACGACCCCACCTTTTCCCTACCCATATGAAATCTAATAAAATATATTTTTTTTAAAAAAAGGGTAAAAGACAAGGATGCCCCTTGTCTCCTCTTTTGTTTATTTTGGTGCTGGAAGTTTTGAATAGAGATATTAGGCATGACGAAAAAGTAATGGGTATAAGCATCAAGAAAGAAGTTTATAAATTGAGGGGCATTTGCTGATTGGTCCTATTCCTGCAAGACCCCAAAAATAATATAGAATATTTGATGAGAAAATTAAATGCGTTTGGGGCTTTAGCGGGTTTTAAACAGAAAACAACAATGTTGATTAAGCATATGTCCTCTCATGATTGTGATATGTTGATTACAAAGGTCTGGTTTTAAGGTCAAGAAAAAGATGAAATATTTGGGGGTTATGTTGACAAACACAAATACAAAACTATTTGAAAATAATTATGTGCATCTCTGGAATGATATTAAAAAGGATTTACAAAGATAGGACAAATTACATTTATCTCTACTGGGTAGAATTCCTGTAATTAAGATGAACGTTTTACCAAAGATGCTCTTTCTGTTTCAGACATTACCAATACTTGCAACTGCTATTCTGTTTAAATAATGACAATATCAGTCATTGCAAGATGCTAAGGAAAGAGCGGGATTGGGGTTACCAGATTTGAAATTGTCTTTTGATGCTTGTTGTTTGGTCTGGCTAAAAGAGTGGGTGAACCTTCAGAACAAGAGGCTACTTGATTTAGAAGGCCATGAATTAAGGTTTAGAATAGTACGGTTGTTTATGGTAAGATAAAATAAATATTGATTTCAACAATCATTTTGTTAGACATGCCATACTAAGAGTTTGGAATAAATACAAAACAAGGCTCTTTATGAAGTTGCCACTTTGGGTGTTTCCCCCCCACCCCAGAAGCTTTTTTAGAAAAGAAATGCTGGTGAAGGCAGACTGGTGGACTTATGGTAAAATAATATCTTTTAATTTTGGTGACCCCACCCTCAAGTCTAAGGAAGGGTTAGAATCAGAAGGTCATGTCTGCCATTGGTTTACATACTTACAATTAAAAGAAAGATTTAAACTCGATAAAAATAGTTAACGGGTTTGATTTTGTTAAAGATGAATTGGAAATTTTACTACGTGGTAGTGATGAACATATTATTGCTAAGTTTTATAAAATGTTATTGAAATTGAATTTGGAAAGTGAACATGTAAAAGACTGTATGATTCAGTGGGCAAGGAACTTTGGGTATAATGTGATGCTTCAACAGTGGGAGAATACGTGGACGAAAGGCTTAAAATTCACACTAAATTATAATTTCAAAGAAAAAATTTATAAGGTGATGTATCTGTCATGGTTCCGACTTTGTGCTTGAGGTGGAAAAAAATGATACTTTGGTTTTGGGTTTTACCGACTAGATGGATTTGTTGTTATAGAAATGGCTGGTTACAGAAATGTGCCGTTATGGAAACGTCAAAAGTTGGGGCTCATTGCTGATGCCTTATTATTTCACTGCAACGGAGGGAGTCTGTCAACGCTGCAAATATTGTATATTCTTGCTTTTGACAATATGCAGAATTGTCTGGTAAATATGGGGTTAATAAAGAGCAGAAGGGGCGTTGGGGGATAATGTGAGATATGAAGGCTAATTTAGGGAGGGAGCATGCTGATAATTTAACTGCTCAGAGGAAGAGAACTTAGATCCTAGCATCCCTCCATTGTGCCTGTGAGGACATTTTGTAACAATAAAAAACTTTTAGGAAGATAAATGCCTGGAAGTTCTTTGGAATGTTTCATTAGCCGGAACCACAACAGAGTCTTTCTTTTCCCTCCCTCTTCCGCCCTCCCCCCTTTTCCCCTTTCCCCTTACCTTGGTCTCCTACTACTTGTTTTTGCATTTCTGTATTTTATATTGTAAGCTAATAAAATAAATACTAATAAGAGATCTGGGGTCTTGATCGCTATTGGGGAAGTTTTTAAGAAGAGACTGGACAGCCATTTGTCTGAAATGGTATAGGGCCGTGGTGGCGAACCTATGGCACGCGTGCCACAGGTGGCACACAGAGCCCTCTCTGTGGGCATGCGTGCCGTCGCCCCAGTCCTAGGCCTTCAGCTGGGTTTTATAAAACCTTTTCACTTTAGGCCTCTGCCACCGTGTGCAAAAAAAAAAAAATCAATTTCAACTTCTCACAGGAAAAAAAAAGATCTTGCAAAGTTGGAATTGATTGATTGAACTTTTTAGTCCCACCCAGTCTGCCATTACCACCTCGGCCACGCCCACCCAACTGGCCACACCCACCCGGCACCCGATGATACATAAGTGGGTTTTGGGTTGCAGTTTGGGCACTTGGTCTCTAAAAGGTTCGCCATCACTGGTATAGGGTTTCCTGCCTGAGCAGGGTGACCTCCAAGGTCCCTTCCAACTTTTACTATGATGATGATGATGATGATGATGATGATGATGATGATGATGATGATGATGATGATAATATTCATTAAACATGAACCTCAGTGAACTGAACATTCAGATTGGCTGGCGCTGATGGTTGACATGGGTTGCTACCAGCATCCTAGGTGTCAACCAGGTACCTCCTTAAAATGTAAGATGTTCTGAGTAGCACAGTTTTTTTGTAACATTGCTGGAGTTATTGCAGAAAGCTGCAGTTTCTTGATGTATTTTGCAAAGTTTTTGGACATAGTTCCCAGTGCCCTGATGACAATGGGTACCACTGTTACACGTTTCATCCATAATCACGCAGCTTCGATGGCCAGGTCGTGATATTTCGTAATTTTTTCCAGTCTTTTTCTTCGACTCTGGCATCTCCTGATACAGCGATATCTATCAGCTGTATACTTCGGTTCTCTACAACTGCGATATCTGGCATGTTGTGTTCCAAATGGCGATCTGTCATTGTTATTACTATTATTTTATTATTATTATGTTATTTTGGTCTTTTTGTTTCCTTTTTTGGCTTGTTGAGTGTCTCCTTTGCACAATATATAGATCTAGATTATGTAGATCTGTGGATGGCCTGTCAGTCAGAGTGCCGGTCTTCTGGAAATTCCCTGGCGTTTTTGGACTTGGCTTGGCCTAGGATGGTCACAGTTTCCCAGCTGAAGTTACGGTTAAGCCTGTCCACGTGTTGTGACATTAGGGAGCTTTCATCCTGTCTTCCGAGGGCTCATTGGTGTTCCTGGATGACCTCTGCCGGCCGTCTGCCTGTTTGCCCCACACAGTGGCTGTTGCACTCACTGCGTTTTATATTGTAGAGACTCCTGTTTCTTTTTTCTTCTTTTGGGGCTGCGGGGTCTTTTTGCTTTACTTTGGATTGGGGGGGGGCGCTTTAGTTGGCTTGTGCGCTTGTGCTGAGTCCCTGTGGTTGTAAAATAGTCTGTTGGTGGCTTCTGAGATCTTCTTGGTGTAAGTCCGTTTTAGGGCTTATGTTGATTGGGTTGAGTTAGCTGACACTTTTTGATGACGTTATGTGGATATCCACTTTGTAGTAAGATAAAGATAAACTAAGAGAGAGTTAGATTTCTATTTAAAGATTTAAATAGAATAAGGCAACCAATCAAAACTGGGTTTTTAGAGAAATTTTAAAAGGCAACAAAAGAGTCAAATATCTTTGTGGGAAAGTGGATTGTTTGAACTGTTGTGTTAGGATTGGCCACTTAGCAAAGATAAGAGAGCAGAAGGAGACACGGGGTAGTCCTCATCCTACAGCCATTTATTTAACAATCATTTGAAATTATAAGAGTGCTGTCACACTTACGACCATCACAACATTCTGGGGGAGTCACGTGATCAAAATGTGGGCACTTGGTTAACCAACATGTATTTGCAACAAGTTACAGCAGCCTGGGGTCGTGGACCGCCATTTATGACCTTCCGGGGGGGGGGGGCTTGTGAGAGGGAAGGGGTCACTTGACCCTGTGATTTGCTTGACTGTGGCAAAGAGGCCATAAAATAGGGACTCTCTCAGGCCTCCCCTAACCACAGAGGTTTCCGTCCGGTGGTCGGAAGTGGCCACAGGCCACTGCCTGGCTACAGGCCAGAGGAGGCAATTTCCAAGAAGGAAATGACAACGTATTGTGAGGGATGGAGGTAAACAAAAATGGCAGCCCCCGCCCCCCCCCCACCCCCGTGTGGATGGGAATGAGAGCCACCGAAAGAGAGGCTCAGCCGCTGAATTCAGGGAGCAGAAGAGAGCAGACCTGGAACAAGAAACATTATTTGAAAAATGTTAGGTGAAAGGGCAAAAAGGAGGAAAAAAAGGTCACCGTCAAGAGGATGGATGCTCAACATTTGGGCAAGACAAAGCCACGGGGTGTACCTGACACACACACACACACACACACACACACACACAAGTCCCCCCTCCCCTCCCCCCAGGGGGCTCTAGAGGGTCTTGCGCAACAGGAGGCCCTGCACTAGGCAGGAAAAACCAGCTGACAGCTGCCTTAGCTATACAAAGGTCTCTGAAGAAAGACTCTAACCCTAACCCTAAACCTGCCGGCCCCTGTCAGTCAAGGATCATCCGCTGGTGGGGGTCCTCTGCCAGGCCCTTGGGCCTTTGGGATCTCTACCTCCCCCCCCCTCTCCTCCCTGCCCAGGGTGAGATCTGCCCCCACTCGCTTGGCCTTCCCTAAGAGCCTGAAGACCTGCCTTTGCCACTTGTCCTGGGGCCCCAGTGGAGTGGCTGATGCACCAGTGGTAGATCCCACCTCCCCTCATAGGCTGCTGTCGTGTGTGTGTGTGTGTGTGTGTGTGTGTGTGTGTGTGTGTGTGTGTGTGTGTGTGTGTAGAGGGGCGGGTTCTCCCTGGCCTGGACCAAGCTTGGACCAAGTGGAATTTTGAGACCCTGATTGGAGCTACAGAGGAATTGCCTTAGAGGACCGAAGCCAGAGAGTAGCAGCCTCTGTCCTAAAGCTGCGGGGGGGGGCATCGCTGGGGGTTGTCGAGGCAGGCTGGACGGCCATCTGTCTGGAACGGTCAGAAGAAAGGGGTGGGATGGGAAGCCCCCCAAGCTCTCTAGGATTAATTCCCAGAGGAAAACACGATTGGCTCTGCATTGCTCTCGTTTACTCTTTTGTTTTCTTCCCCCCTCCCCCCTCCCCTGCAGAGCTTTGGTCGCTCAGCCAAGGTGGCCATGTACGCACCTGGCGAGCCCGTTCTGGATTACAACATGGTGATCATCTTTGTCATGGCGGTGGGCACGGTGGCCATCGGTGGATACTGGGCTGGGAGCAGAGATGTGAAGAAGTAAGTAAGGAGGAGTGGAGGGTGGGGGTGGGCTTGATCTTCTGCCTCTGTTGGGATATCCGCACAAGGCAGCTGCTCTGCCCACGGTCTGGTCCCTCTCCTCACAGGCTGCTTCTAATGGCCTCAGGAAGTCCCCCCTTCCTGTCCCTCAGCCGGGGGAGTCTTGCCTCCGAGTGGGGAGGGTTGGTTGAGCCACAGTTCACCAGCTCATCTTCCAGAAAGGAATCTGTAAATGACTTAGTAATTTCATTTATTTATTTGCATTTATATAACTGCCAAAAATGTCCACTTGTGGCACCCCCACGTCTGCTTAGAAGACGAGGCAGTGGAGGAGAGGCAGCCCTGTGGAGCCCCCCACCCAGGCCGGCTGTGTGGATCAGAGGGAATCGCTGCCCGCCCAGCCACTGCCTGGGCTTGACCAAGCGCAGCAGCAAAGCTGTCCCACTGCAGCCACCGAGGAAGGGGCCGGGACTGTCCCGAAGGCCCCCTGACTCCTAAGACAGGGCAGCAGCTGAAGGGTGGGGGAGGAGGAGGGCAGCCAGAGAGCTCCCAGCCTTCCCAGGCACAGGAGGAAGAGGGAGGGAGGGGAGGGGCAGCCTCCGCTGAGGACCCTCTCTCTTTCAGGCGCTACATGAAGCACAAGCGGGATGACGGGGCTGAGAAGCAGGAGGACGAGACGGTGGACGTCACTCCCGTCATGATTGGAGTCTTTGTGGTCATGTGTTGCTCCATGCTGGTCCTCCTCTATTACTTCTATGACCAGCTAGGTACTGACTGGGCGGCGGTCTCTACGGTCTTTGCCCCCTGGCGTCTCTGGGGTCTACTTCAGCCCCGTTTCTGGTGGGGGGAAGGCTGGGATACTTCGACCAGAACACCCACCTCTTCAGGTTCCCCAGGGGCTGAAAGAAGGGGAGGCAGTCCTGGGCCAGGCTTTGTTTGCTGCTGGGATCCCGGTTCAGACCTACGGGGGCTTCCCGGGGCGGAGTCCCACCCTGGCCCTCCGGGTTCTGCCCTGCCCTGCCAGGCCAGAGCCCCTCTCAGAAGAACTCTCAGAATGCTCCTGGTGAAGGAGTAGGGTTCCTGGGAGCCTAAGGATCTGCAGTGGGGGGGTTCCATCCATTCCCCCCCCCCCGTGCCCTGACAAGGGTCACCCCTTGGAATCTGCAGGGGCTTTCCTGCTCCTCCGGCTGAGCTCTGATCCCCTCCTAAAAATAAGCCAATATCATTCTGGCCAAAATGTCTGTTTCCCTTCCTCCCTGGCCTGTCAGGAGTGATGGATGATGGATTCCTATTCCGTTCTCTTCTATTCCCATTCCCACTCCGTCTTCCTTCCCCCTGCCTGGCAGGTGAGCCCCGTTTCCTTGGCTGACGAGGCTTTCTTTAGAGAAAGGGGGGGGCTATGGCTTCCACCAGTTACCCAGTAGGGCAGCTCTGGCCAACCCTTCAGCCTACGGCAGAACCAAGGCCCACAACGGAGGCTCTTCTGCCTTCTGCTTGCGGGATGTTGCTTTGCTTTCATAGCGAAGGGAGGGAGATATTTTGCCTGGCCATTTGAACGAATTCCCGAGTGAATTCCTGGTGTCTTTGCCAGCCACAGGATGCCAGCTCCTGGGGTGGGCGGGGAGGTGTAGGCCTGGGTGTTGGGGGGGAATCAGGACTCCCATCCTGCTAGCAACGTTAAGCATCCCTCGGGAACCAAGGGAATTTTTCTTCTGATACCTGGCTGGGGGGGGGGGGGCTCCTGGGCCCCCTCCTCCTCCACCTTCCCTCCCCCAAGGCTTTCCCCTCCTCCTCTTCCCTTCAGTGTACGCCATCATAGGGATTTTCTGCCTGGCTGCTTCCATCGGCCTCTACAGTTGCCTTTCTCCGTTTGTCCGAAGGTTCCCCCTCGGGAAATGCCGGTAGGTGGATGGCTGCCGGCCCCGGTGACCTTGCCTGGGGAAGGGGCTCTTGGGTGGCAGAGACCCTCTCCAGGCTCTGGCCTCTCTGCTGCCAGGTTGGCCTGGGCGGCTCCGCTACGGGCCACGTTCAGGCAAGGACGGCGTGGCTCGTGGCTACTGGAAACAGCGCCCGCCTCTTTCTCAGTGGCTCGGGGCGTTTTTCTCACCCACGTTCAGAGCGAGATGAGGTCCGAAGGAAGGTGGGGTGTGTGTTTCAGCTTCCCCGGATGGATTCAAGGCGCACAAGATTAGGACCGAAGGAAGGTGGGGGGGGGTCGCAGGAACCTACCCACCCCCTTCAGAAGGGAGGTGCTTGGAGAGGGTTGCATGCACTGACACGCTCCTGCCGCACAGCTTGCTTCCTCCCCTCGCTCTGCCCGCCAGCGCTGCCAGGCCACTCTGCCTCTCTCTGCCTTTCAGCATTCCCAGCAACAACTGGCCTTATTTCCACAAACGGCCCCAGGTCCGGATGCTCCTCCTTGCCGCCTTCTGCATTGCTGTCAGCCTGGTCTGGGGTCTCTTCCGAAATGAGGACCAGTAAGTCCTGCTCCCAGCTTCCTGAAACATGGATGGGTGGGGGGGGGAGAGGGACTGGGATGGCCCCAGGTGGTGGTGTTGGTCTCTGCAGGCCCTCTGGGCTCCGGGGCCTCCCCGGCCTCCCTCCCTCCCTGGGGCACAACTCCCGCGGTCGGCCCCCTTGGCACAGCAGCAGAGGCCACGCAGGAGGCAAACCTCGAGTGATTCCGGTACCGCCGGGGATTTGCAGTCCACACAGAGACACCGATTGGGTCAAAGCCGTTTTGCCTAGGAATCTTGCAGGGGGGGGGGTGTCACCATCCCTGTGTGAGCCAGGGTGTGTGTGGCGCAAGGCCTCCGCACGGCAGGAAGGATCAGCCGTGTGTGTGGTGGCTCTTCCCCCAGGTGGGCCTGGGTCCTCCAAGATGCTCTGGGGATTGCCTTCTGCCTCTACATGCTGAAAACCATCCGCTTGCCGACCTTCAAGGTGAGACAGCCATGACAGAAACACCCCCCCCCACACACACACATGAGAGAGACACACTGCCCCGCCATGGCGTCAGAGCTCCCGCTGAAGCCTGCTGAGAACCGCCTGTGGTGGGGGCCCCTCTTTTTCCCCCTTCCCTCCCAGCAGCCATACGGGGCCCCCAGAGCCCAGGACAGAGCCGGGAGCTTTGGCCTTCCGGACTGGAGCAAGGCGGGCAGCGGATGTGCGGGGGGGGGCTGCTCTCCGGGCTGTTGGGGAGCTTCCAGGCACTCCCGTCCTCTGGAGGGGGAGCTCGGAAACGGTTGGCCGTGGGAGATGAAGCTCAGGCAGGCAGGCCAGCTGGCACGGAGGGAGACCTCACGGCTTGTGGGGCCTCTCTCAGCTGCTCTGGGGCAAGAGAGCGGTGCTTGCAAGTCGGATGCTCCAGCTGCTGGTTTAGAGAGAAATATAGGAAGCCTGTCTAGCTGATCTAGCCTCCTCCTCCTCTCCCTCCCCCCCCCCTGCAAAGCTCCCCAGGGGGCCTGGAGTAGGATCTCCCCCTCCCCTCAGAAGAGGCGGGGCCTGGCCAGTCTGCAGGGGGCGCTGTGTCTGTTTTGACTCTGACTTTTTCTTCTTCGCCAGGGCTGCACTTTGCTTCTTCTGGTCCTCTTCGTGTATGACGTCTTTTTCGTCTTCATAACTCCGTATCTAACCAGGGTCCGTGCACTGCTGCCCCCCCCCCAGGGCTCCCCTCGAGGATCTGCCCTGCCTTGGGGGAGGAGAAGAGTGGGGATTAAAAGGGTCCCCCCTGCCCCATTGCCTTGGAAGGTCTCCTGATCTGGGGAGGAGGAGGAAGGAAGCGTGGCAGGTGCCCTCTGGCTGTTTGGACTACTTGTCCCATCGCCCCCTGCCGTGTCCATCCCTGCAAGCCAGAGCTAACCAGAGTTGGGAATCTAAGACACCTGAAGGGCAGCTGGTGGAGAGGACTTCCCAGCGAGGCTGCCAGAGGACCTGGCCGGGGCAGAGGGTCCCTGTTCTACTTCGTCCCCCAGCTCAGCTCCTCTGCTCTGTTGTCTAGAAGTTGGGGAGGTGGGGAGCTTGGTCCCCAGGGAGAAGGGGGGCAAAGGCTCTTTTCAGTGGGGCTGGGGCGCTCTCTTGGCCATCGGGAGGCCTTGGGGCACGCTGAGTCCATCGGCACCCTGACCTCCTCCTCCTCCTTCCTGGCCCCTTCAGACAGGGGAGAGCATCATGGTGGAAGTGGCTGCTGGACCAACGAACTCCTCCACTCGCGAAAAGGTGAGTAGATGCTGCCCCAGGGCAAGTTGGGGAGGGGAGGGAATCGTTGCTTCAACACAGGAAGGGGGAAGGGGCCTGGAGGGGCTCCCCAGGAATGCCCCAGTCTCAACAAGAGGAAAGAGAGTTGGATGAGGGCACCACATCTGGATCTGTTTGCCAACCCAAACGGCCCTTGGGAAGGGCTGTTGAGCTGCCAAGGGCATCGCTGCAGAGTTGATCCACAGCCTCGCTCTGCCAGGTGGCTTTCAGGCATCAGATGCCCTCGGCTCCCGTTAGGGGGTGTCAGGGGCCCCTGTGCCATGCTTGCCTCCCCTTCCCTTGGCTGCTACGGTTGTGGAGAGGCCTCAGGCGTGCCAGGCCAAGCTCTGAAGGCGAGGTGGCCCTGCAGGGTCCGCTTGCATTTAGGCACCGAGGGGCGATGGGGAGCAACTGCTGGCCGTCAGAGGTACTGGGGGGGGAGGGGTGTGCCCTGAGAGATGCCAGGGGGTAGGACACAAAGGGGGGCCAGATGAAAACTCACCTAAGGTGCACCTGACCCGGTGCTCCCCCTTGGTGGGCTGCAGGCCGGCCCTTCCGGGGAGAGAACCACCTCCCAGGCATCACCCCGCCAGTCGTGGTTCTTCCGTCTTCCCCTCAGAGCCGGGAAGCAGGGCCGTCGGGGCAGAGAGAGGGGCGTATGAGCTGACAGGCAGGATCCCCTGGTAGCCGAGTGCAAGGCGGCCGGAGCCCCTTTCAGCCCCGGGAGACGAGACAGATGGCCTTTGGGAAAGGCCCAGGCAGAGAGGCCCGCAGGACCCGGGGTGTCACAGCCGCTGGGAAGAAATACCTTCGGCCTCCCTGTGAAGTTGGTCCCTGTTCCGGGCTGCCGGTGGGGCTGGCCCTGCGGCCCCTTTTGCCAGGCAGAGGGGGGGAGGGGGGAGGGAGGGGGAAGTCCTGCAGCCCAGGCTGGGGCAGGGGGGGGGGAGAGCTGTGATGCCTTTTTCATTTCCAAAGCTGCCGATGGTGCTCAAGGTCCCCCGGCTCAACTTCTCCCCTCTGGCCCTCTGCGACAGGCCCTTCTCTCTCCTGGGATTTGGGGACATCTTGGTACCAGGTAGGAGCTCCTGGTCCCCTTCTCTCCCTCCCCCCCAGGTTCGACCTGATGTGCAGGGCAGCGCAAGCACCTGCCTTCCCCCTCCCTCCCTGCTGGGCCAGGTGGCCCTGGATGAGGCTGCCCCGTGCGGCGGGCAGGTCCCCCCCGGCTGCCCCCTTCTTGGGCTCGGTACCTTTGCTGGCCCTGTTGAGCTGTCTCTCCTGGGCCTAGAGCAGGGTCTGAAGGGGTGAGGGGTGGGAGTGCGCCCCTGTGATTCTAGCTGCTTTGGGAAGCCCACTGTGCGCTTAGCCTTGACTCGCTTTGGGACAGGAAGCCAATTCCTCTCCCTCCCTCTCTCTCTCTCCCCCCGCAGGTCTGCTTGTGGCCTATTGCCACAGGTTTGATATTCAAGTCCAGTCATCCAGAGTGTATTTCGTAGCTTGCACCATAGGTACGCTTGCTGCCACTGCTGCCTCCCCCTCTGTGTGAAGGCCGAGGGGCTGACCCTCTAGGCCCAGCCGGGAGGCCCAGAAAGCCTTCCCAGTCTCCTCCCCCGGCCGGCCCTACACCGAAGGGAGCCTGGGGGCAGCCTTGGGGCAGCATCTGCCAGGGCCGGAGCGCGGCCTCTGCCCTCCTGGGGCTTCCCAGAGGCTGGCAGAGAAGGTGGGTGGGGGCTCCCCTCTGCTTTTCCTTCGGCAGGGGGGTCTGGGCTCCCTGTCCCCCATTCCTGGCTTTATGGCTGGTGCCTGGCCAGGCAAGAGGGGTCCCTGCCACTTCCTCCTCCTCCTCCTCCTCCTCGTCTCCCTGCAGGTTACGGCGTTGGCCTCCTGGCGACCTTTGCGGCCCTGGCCTGGATGCGGAAGGGCCAGCCGGCCCTCCTCTACCTGGTGCCCTGCACGCTCCTCACCAGCCTCCTCGTGGCCCTGTGGCGCCGGGAGCTGGCCACGTTCTGGACGGGCAGCGGCTTTGCGGTGAATACCAGTTTGATATGAATCTAGCGAGCCCCTAACTAGAATTAAAGTTGAGTAGAACTCTTGTATCGCTGCTCCCCTCCAGAGAAGGGAGTTTTTGCCTCTTCTTTCTCCCTTCCTGTTCAGCTTTTCTGGGCCTCTCCAAAGCCAGACCTTTGGCTTAGAAGAGGCAGGTGGCGGGCCTCTCGATCCAAAAAGCCATTTTCTGCAAAAGGGGGGGGGGTTCCGCAGGGAGCAAGTGGCCCTGTTTCAAAACCGTTCTTTCGGGGGCCCTTCCCACTTTTAGAAATAACGGAGGACCCCAAAATAGAGATATTCGCTGAAACGACTGCTTCTCACGATTGATGAGATTTTAATACCGCTTATTTTTCAACATAGGCTGGCAAATAGTTTTTATTTTGTGAGACCCTCCAAAAGACCCTCCCAGGTCCCCCTCTGAGAACCCGGCCCTAGAGGATGGGGTGCGAAACGAGGAGGTTGAAGAGATCTCCACTGGATCTCAGGAAAGCTTTCCCAAGAGTTGCTGGGTGGTGGAGCCGGTTTCTAGGGTGGGGGGCAGGGGGGGCTTCCCTGGATGGAGGCTTAAACAGCGGCTGGAGGGGACAAGGGGGATCTCCAGGCCCCCTCGCCCTCTTGACCCTGCAGGGCGAGGCCTCTCCCCTCCCTCCCTCCCTGGCATCATACTTCAGCTGGCATTGTCAGAAGCCCCAGCCACTCGCTGGGGAACATGGGAAAAAGTGGCTGACTCTGCTGATGGAGGGGCGGGGGGGGGGGGCGCTTATGCATGGTCGGGTGGCCTCTATCGATCTGGCCCATTGTGGAGGTGAGCGGGGGGGGGAGGCCAGAATAGCGGTGCTTTGCATCCCGTGAGGCTCTCCCATCCGGGTGGGGGGGGGGCTTGGTGCATCACAGCCACCCCCGACTTGGGAAGTTTCCCTGGGGATCCACTGTGGTCCTGTTGTGAGGTGTGTGTGTGTGTGTGTGTGTGCGCGCACGCGCGCACGTGCAGTGGAGTTTTATGGTTTATTGGTTCCATCATCAGCGAGATATTTGGGATTTTTACCCACCTATTAACTGTTGCTGACTAAACTTGTATGTTGCACAACTTGGGGTGGCTCACAACAATCAAACAATAAAATCAATAAGCAAAAATAGAAGGGTGATGAAGTGAGGGCGCTCTCCCTCTCCCCTCCGCAGGGGGCCTGGGTGAAGAGCTGTAACTAGATTTGCTATTTCCTAGTGGCTGAATAGGCAGGCAGCCTGGACTCCTCCCCCTCCTCCTCCTCTTCCTCCTGGCTCCCCAGCCTTGTTCTGTCTCAGGTGCTGCTGTTGTGGCTGCCCTTTCCCTCCCTCTCTCTCTCTCCCTCCACCCCCCCCTCTCTCTCTCTCTCTCACACACACACACACACACACACACACACACACACACACACACACGAGTGGGTACTGCAGTGGGCTCGCGGTGATGGTGGTGGGTTTTAGAAGAGCAAAGCTTGGTCAGTTTCTCCCTTTTGGAGATGAGCAAATTCATTGGGCCAAACTGCTTCTTAAATTGAGAGGTGGGCTTGGCTGGCAGGTGAGAGCCCCTCCTGTTCCCCAGACTGCGGGAGAAGGTGAGATTCTTTGAGACTCTTGTGGATCCTGAAAAGTCCCGTGTTTCCTGGCAAGATCACCGCTGGTTGCAGGGGAGCTGAGAGCAGCAGAGCTGAACTGGCCGAAGCTGGCGTATTTAGCAGCCTGGAAAGTTACTGTTGGGGGGAGGAGGATGGCACATGCCCTGGTGAAAAGCAGCCCAGACCCCCCCCCACACACACCCCTTCCAGGTGGGAGGCTTGGCCCTCACCCTGTAGCTGGCACTCAGAGCTGAGCACCCCTCTGACCCCCTTCACTTTTCGCTGCCGGGGAATGGCACGAGAAACCTAAAAACCGACCCGGCGGGTGTCCCTGACGGACCGGGACGGGTGCCGCCCACTCCGGGGCTTCTCCTGGCAGCAAAGCTGGGCAGCCTCGGAGAGCAGCCTTGCTGAACCAGAGCAGGGGAGGAAGGGGGAGGGGGAAAGCAGCGGAGGAGGCGCTTTCAAGCAGAGGGGCCTGGTTGGGCTGGGGGATCTCAGCCGTCCCTCCTCCTCCTCGCTCCCCAGGGGCTTGAATTCAGGGAGGGCCTCTCGAGAGCCTCTGGCCCACCCTGTCCAGGGGCCGTTGGGGGCCAGGTCTCTCTGTCTCTGCCCTACGATCCTGACCTCTGCTTTTCTATACGCAGAAAGAGCTACCTCATCCTCCCTTAGTCGTCTCCCCCGTCAGCTGCTCTGCTCCCCCAAAGGGGGGGATCCTCCAGCATCCCACCCAGAGGCCGATGGAGAAGCAGCCGCCTCTGCTGTCCCCCCCAGGGAGCCCACCAGCACCCCTTTGGGCCCTGAGGGGGAGGAGGAGCCACGCGCCCCTTTCCTGGAGGTGGAGAAAGAGGCAAAGGAAGAGGAGACGGACACTGCTGAGCCCCAGCCCAACCAGCCGCCGACCCAGCTGCCACAGGGAGAGGCGCCCGGTGACCCTCTGAAGGACAATGCTCAGGGACATCCGAGCCCCCCAGCCGAACATGGTCCGTCCGGCTAGACTCCTTCTCTCCCCCCACCTTCTTCCTCCTCCCCTCCCCCCAGTGCAGCTGAGGACTGATTCGGGTCACCTTTGCATTCGTGGATTCTTGGGCCATTAGGAGACTCCCAGGGTGGATTTCGGAGGGGCAGCCATCTGCGCTTCATACCAAATCCCCTTCCATTTTGAATATGGTGCTTTTACGAAGGTTCGAGTAAAGTTTCAGCAACTATTTAAAAGACAAATCAGCAAGCAGATGCCTTTCCTTTCCCTGTTTTAGTCTGCTGGTTAGTATTAATACCTTTTTAAAAAAGAACTGTAGGCAGTATTTGCACTTGTGTGGCCGTGATAATTGCTTTAGCCTGACTAGGGCTGCGTGGGAAGAAGCTCTTCTCCGCGATAGTTTCCTCTTTTTAAAACTCATCTCTCCGTGGAAGGGGCCCCCTTGCGCTCGTCCTTCCTCCCCAGGGGCCGCCCCCCACCTGCTGTCCTCAAGGAACGAGCCGGTCTCAAAAAGGAACTTGTCTCTGCAGGCTTTTAGTTCTTTAGTTTTTTCTTTTCTGGGGGCTCCTGTGCTGGAAGGAGGGGGAGGAGGTGGGGTGCCCTGCCCAGCTCTCTGGGCTGTCCATTCAGGCCAGGCCAGGCCAACCCTGGATTTTACTTTGCTGGGTTCCTGGGAGGTGGGGGGGTGGAGGCAGCGGGCAAGGGTTAGTGGGGCTGAATGGGGAGCACCAGCAGTCACTTCTGGCCCAGCTGGGACCCAAGGAGGAGGCCCCTGAGGGGCGGATCGAGTCCTCAGCCGCTTGGGAAAGGCAGTAGCTGCAGCTCCCCCCCCCCGACGCCTGGGGGGCGTGCCCACTCCCCGTGAAGCAGCAGAGGGGAGGGGGGGACCTGAAGTCTTCCAGGGACAATAGTCTTAACACGGGGAGCGTCCAAGTCCCCCTTCAGCTGCTCCTCCTAGGCATCCTGGGCCAGAGGGTTTCTGTGTCGTCCTTGTGTTTCAGTGTAGTGTGTTTGCATTTTTTTTTTTGTTCTCTGGACTGTACAATGTAGCTTTACAACCCTGCGTATTAAAGGCTTACCGCCTTCTGCTGAGTCGCTGGCCGGTCCCTGCACGGTTGGCCCTCAGTCAGGGAAGGGACATGACAACCTTGTTTCAGAGGGGCTCGTCCCGATTCCTTTGGGGCAACGTGGGGGGGGGTGTCAGTGGGCCTGGCTCTCATGCAGAACGATGGGCACTTGTTTAGACACTACAGGATTTTGCCTTAATTTAAGCCATTTTATAAATAATGTACATGGAACTTTTATTTTACTCTGAAGCAGGTTAAACAATAAACTTGATGAAACTTGAGTTGCTCACGCCCAAACATTGCGTCTCAATTCTTTTGGCTCGGCTTTTATGGAACAGGGGTCTGTCAGCGGAGGTGTTATGGTTCCGGCTAATGAAACACTTCAAAGAACTTCCAGGCATTGATTTTCCTAAAAGTCATTTATTATGTTACAAAATGTCGGCGCGGCATAACAAAGGTATGCTAAGATCTAAAATCCCCACTCACCGAGCAGTTATTTTGCTAGTATTTCCACTCCCTATTTTGCTGTCATGATTTACGTCCACCAATCAGTGTAAAGGGCAAAGGTTCCCTTCCTTTCTGTTTTTGTGGGCTTTCCCCCCCCTCTCTCCTCCGCTCTGCATTAACTCTAAAAAATACCAGACAGTTTTGCATATTTTGTCAAAGCAAGAATATACAGTATTTGCAGCATTGACATCCGGGGCCCCTTACAAGAAGGACAGATCCTGTAATGTAAACAAAAGCATATGTTAATGACTTTTTCGGTTTGTTGGGATGTTTCATATCAAACCTTTTGACTAATCTGTCAGCTTTCACTTCACTGGATTTCACCCAGGTGGCTTCAGACAACGGATATCCCTTCCATTGTACTAGGTACTGCAATTTCCCTTTAAAGCAGTGGTTCTCAACTTGGGGTCGGGACTCCATTTGGGGTCGAATGACCTTTTCACAGGGGTCGCCAAACAATGCAGTCTGCCATTTTTTCCCCCTTTTCCTTAGCTGTGCTACTCCCTTTTATTCTATTGGCTTTTGAAAGCCAATAGAAGAGACTCTCTTGAACAGAGTCTAATTCTATTGGCTTTCAAAAGCTAATAGGAATTGTCCAGGCTGTCTCTGCCCTGATGAGCCCGTCAAAAGTCCCATTCTGCAAACGGTGCTGCACCAGTTGAGTAGTCCTCGACTTACGACCAATTGAGTACTTGACTTACGACCGGTTGGGGGTCGCGGCATTAAAAAGGTTGAACCACTGCTTTAAAGATTCTAGAGTCAAGAATACATTTCACTTTATAGTGGGTCTGTCCCGCAATTACGAGGGGCCCAGGTGCCTTCTTCGGAGGAGGTCTTAAAGTGGAGCCCCGATAAGGTTTCAACAAGCTACAATGGAAAACTGGATGAATTTTCCCTAAAAGTTTAGGGAGTTTTAGTTCTATTGTGACTGGGTTGATGATCCTTACTATGGGGAAAGGCCCCAAGAATTTTGGTCCCAATTTCTTGCTGGGCAATTTGAGGCGTAAATACTTAGTTGACAAATAAACCTTTTCCCCAACTTGAAATGTTCTTTGGAGAACCCTCTTCCTATCAGCCTGCTTTTTATAGGTTTCAAAAGTCTTTTTTAAAGCAGTTTTTGTGTTTCTCCAAACTTCTTCCCACCTCCTCACCCACTGGTCAAGTGTCTGGGAAGCGGAGGGCAACTGAGGATATTCAGGTATTGGATTGAACTCTTTTCCTGTGGCCACTCTGAAAGGCGTGTAGCCGATGCTGCTGTGCATAGAATCATTGTACGCCATCTCCGCAGAAGGGAGGAGATCAGTTCATTTGTTGGTAAGAAACGTAGCATCTAAGATATTGCTCCACCATTTTGTTAGCGGCTTCTGCGGCCCCGTTGGTGGCCGGATGAAAAGCAGATGATAAACCTTGAGATGATCCAATTAATGTAAGGAAACGTCTCCAAAACTTCACTGTGAACTGCACCCCCCTGTCTGAAATTATTCGCTTAGGGGTGCCATGCAGCTGGTAGATAATGTTTCAGTAACAATTTGGTCAGTCGTTGGGCAGATGGGAGTCCTTTGCAGGTGATGAAATGAGCCTGCTTCGAGAACAGGTCTATTACGGTGCAGATGACAGTATTTCCACTATCAGGTAGGTCTACTATAAAGTCCATAGCTATTTCTTCCCATGGTTGAGAAGGGTCTGCCACAGGTTGCAGTAACCCAGGGGTTTTCCCTGGGATTCTTTTCATTGTGGCACATACAGTACAACTTTTTACATAGTTTTCCACATCCCTTTTCAGCCCCGGCCACCAAAATTGCCAGCGGGTGAGGTGTAGGGTTTTCAAATATCCAAAGTGTCCAGCCTGTTTTACATCATGGCTGTGTTTGAGAGCATTAAGACAGAGGGCTTCTGGCAAATATAATTTCCCCCCTTTGTAAGACAAGCCATCCCGGCATGTTAGATTATCTTTGAACCATTGGTGAGGAGCTCTCGTTTTATTTTCTTTACCCCAGGGTCATCGGGATTGGGGACCCTGCGAGGTGTAAATTGAGCGGCAGTTTGTGGATTGGGAATAATTGCCTTGTTAACCTCCTCCCATTCACTTTTGTATTGGGGTAACCAGGATAGCGCATCAGCTAGGAAGTTCTTTCCTCCTGGTATGTACTTTAGAGTACATACCAGGAGGAGCGATTAAAGTACTGTGCCCATCGCACTTGCTTTGGGGACAATTTGCGGGGAGTTTTCAGTGCTTCTAGGTTTTTATGATCTGTCCATACCTCAAATGGCACTTTGCTCCCTTCCAGATAGTGTCGCCAGTTTAATAGCGCCCATCTTATCGCGAAGGCCTCTTTCTCCCAGATTGCCCATCTCCCTCGCTCTCAGTAAATTTCTTAGAGGTGTAGGTGCAGGGTTGCAGGATCCCACTTTTATTCTTTTGCAGTAACACAGCTTCAACTGCCACATCGCTGGTGTCGGCTTGAATCACAAAGGGTTCCCCTGGGCAGGGGTGCTTTAGAACCGGTTCAGCAGCAAATAGTCTCTTTAAATTCTCAAAAACTGTTTGACAGCCCATTGTCCATGCTAGTGGTTGGCCTGGTCGTGGCTTCCCTCCTCCTTTGCCTGTTTTGAGTAGTTCTGTAAGGGATAGGGCAATCTCGGCAAAAGAGGGGATGAATTGACGATAAAAGTTGGCAAAACCCAGAAAGCTCTGGAGCTGTTTCCTAGTCTTTGGGGGCTGCCATTCGATTATAGCTTTCACCTTGGCTGGATCCATTTCAATACCCTTGTTGGAAATTCTGTAGCCAAGATAGTCTAATTGGCTTTGGTGAAATTCACATTTTGACAATTTGGCATAAAGCTTGGCATTCAATAGTTTCTTTAACACTTCTCTCACCAGCTTTATGTGATCAGTCATATTTGTCCTGTATATCAGGATATCATCAAGATACACCAAAACCCCTTTGTACAAGTGATCATGTAGGACCTCATTAATCAACTGCATAAATACAGCTGGGGCCACCTGTAGTCCAAATGGCATGACTTTGAATTGATAGCTCCCCATAGGACAATTGAAGACAGTTTTCCACTCGTCTCCCTCTTTTATTCTCACCCGGTAGTATGCCTCTCTTAGGTCTAACTTAGTGAAGACACTCCCCTTAGCCAGATGGGTCAATAAATCCTTTAGGAGGGGGAGGGGGTATTTATTTTCCACACAGCGTTGAGTCCCTTGTAGTCTATGCAGAGACGAAGATACCCATATTTTTTCTCTTTGAAAAACACAGGGGCTCCCATGGTGGATTTGGCCCATTCAATTAATCCCCTCGCTAGATTTTTGTTCACGTATCGCTGCATCTGCTCCATTTCGAGGGAGGACATAGCATACATTCTCGGTCATGGGAGTTTGGCTCCTGGCACCAGTTCGATGGAGCAGTCATTGGGTCTGTGAGGGGGTAGGGCATCACATTCTTTTTCACTAAAAGCCTCTGCCAGGTCCTGGTATTCATTGGGGATGACTGTTTGCCTGGTGGCGGTGAGGCAGCCATATGCACTCGCTCATTGGGTGGCCTAAGGTGCCCTGCAACATCTGTTGAATCAATGAGGGGATTAGGCCCTATAGGTAGTCTCATGGTTCTCATTCCTTTCTCCCACCACGGCTTCCATTTGTCTAACCAGGCTAGCCCTAGGCTCACCGCCTCAGTCATTTTTGGAGCCACCAGGAAGTGAATAAACTCCCAGTGTGCATCTATTTCTAAGCATAAGGGCTCAGTTAATTGTGTGACAAGTCCCTCCCATTAGGGAGCCATCGGCTTGGTCAAACCTCACAGGTTTGAAAAGCTGTTTTGCCCGTATGCCCATTTTCATGGCAAATGGCAGACTAATAATCAAAAGGCCCATCCTGTAGTACTGATGACAAGGGAGTACAGGGCCCTAGTTGTAGGCTGCTGTTGCTTAATGCCAGGTCCATTGTCAACAAAGCCCCCCTTGTCCGTGATCTAATATTGGACAGGGGCGGACCTGGCATGTATAACCGAAACCTGGTTGAGGGGGTGTTTCCCTCTCGGAGATGTGTCCGGACGGGTTTGTGGTGCTTCATCAGCCTCGACATCAGGGCAGGGGTGGGGGAGTGGCAGTCATCACTCGGAGGTCCCTGAGTCCTCGTGGGATTCCTGCCCCTGAGATTGTTGGGTGTGAGTCCCTCCTATTGAAGTTGGGTTCTCGGGTTCAGTTGGGCTTGTTGCTGACGTACCTACCTCCCAGCTGCATTGCAACAGCCCTGCCTGCGCTGCTGGAGTCAGTAGCCGGGTTGGCGGTGGAGTTCCCCAGACTTATGGTACTGGGGGACTTTAATCTGCCATCACTCGGCGAACGCTCAGGCGACGCAAGAGTTCATGGCTTCCATGGCAACCATGGACCTGACCCAGGTAATCCAGGATCCGACTCATAGGGGTGGTCACACACTCGACCTTGTGTTTCTCTCGGGGCAATGGAGACATGATCTGGAATTAAGGGGAACAAACACCTCTCCCTTGTCATGGACAGATCATTTCCTATTGAGGCTGGACTTCAGAGCATCACTCCCCCACCGCAGGGAGGTGGAGCCGATTAGGTGGCTCTACTCACGGTCACTCATGCCCTTGTCACCTCAAGACTGGATTACTGTAATGCGCTCTACATGGGGCTATCCTTGAAGAGCGTTCGGAGGCTGCAGTTGGTTCAGAATGCAGCCACGAGAGCGATTGTGGGTGCACCAAGGTACACCCACGTGTCACCTATCCTCCGTGAGCTGCACTAGCTTCCTGTGAGTCTCCGGACGCAATTCAAGATGTTGGTTATCACCTTTAAAGCCCTTCATGGCTTAGGACCAGGTTACTTACAGGACCGCATACTGCCACATAGTTCCCAGAGACCGGTGAGGTCCCACAGATTGGGCCTCCTTCAGGTCCCGTGGGCAGACAATGTCGGCTGGTGGGCCCTCGGGGTAGGGCCTTTTCTGTGGTGGCTCCGACCTGGTGGAATCAACTTCCCCCTGAGATTTGAACTACTCCCACCTTGTCGGCCTTTAAGAAAGCCATTAAAACTCTCCTGTTCTGGCAGGCCTGGGGTTGATGTCCCCGGGGGTGCCAGGATACGATTGGGACATGCTGTATGAATGCATTTGTTTTATTGTTATATTTATTGTTTTAATTTTGTACGCTGCCCTGAGTCCCTAGGGATTGGGCAGCATATAAATTTTATTAATAAATAAATAAATAAATAATGCAGCAGGTGCATCCAGAATCAATTAGCAAGTTTTTGTGCCCTAGACTTAGGGATTATAAGTTTGGCAGCCAGTGAAAAAGGCGGGAATTGTGGATTCACCATCGGATTGTTCTCTCCTTCATCATCGCTGTCAAAGGAGGGTAGAGCAGGGGCGGGTCCACCCGGACTCTCGGCAATCATCTGCATGGTTCTTGCGTGAGCCGGTTGAATTTTTCTCTTGTTAGCCGCTGAGCAGGTTTCTTTCTCATTACTGGTTCCGGTCTGCTCTGCAATCGGGGGTAGGGGACTGGACAAGTTGCTGCTCGATGTCCCCCTTGTCCACACTGAAAAAACTTAATTGATGGGCCTGGGTCTCTCAGCCATTGCAGTAGTTGAAGGCTTTCATGGGGGTGATTGCTGTCCAGGTAGCTCTGGTTGCTGCTCGGGTTCGTGTGGGGGAGGCTTCTTATAGTGGGCGAGCCAAATGTCTAGCTTCTCTGCTGCCTGGTACCATTCGTGCAGCTGATCAGGTATGGCTCGATAGATGCATGCCTGAGAGAGGTGATCATCTAATCCAGCAGTTCTCAACCTGTGGGTCGTGACCCCATTTGAGGTCGAATAACCATTTCACGGGGATCACCAAACAACGCAGTCCGCCATTTTTTTCCCCTTTTCCTTAGCTGTGCTATTCCCTTTTATTCTATTGGCTTTTGAAAGCCAATAGAATAGACTCTCTTGAATAGAGTCTAATTCTATTGGCTTTCAAAAGCCAATACGAATTGTCCAGGCTGTCTCTGCCCTGTTGAGCCCGCCAAAAATCCCATTCTGCAAACGGTGCTGCAAGTTGTCTGCAGCGAAGGCGAGCTGTCTGGAAATTTCCACCCCTCCCTGCTGAGCAACTACTAAAAATGTAAGTAAAAGAGGGCCAGGGGTGAGAGGTGGGGGGCCAGTGGGCGCAGGGAGGGTTGCTGGCACGCGTGGGGCCCAGTGAGTGCCTTACCTCCCTTGGGCTGGGCCAGCTGGTGGCCCAGCCGGTGATCGACCTGCTCCGTCTCTGCTGCTTGCCAGCTACGCCTTGGCTGGCGCAGGGGGCGGCACGACACATGCACAGCGCTCCCGGGCATGGAAAGTCCTCAACTTACGACCGGTTGGGTAGTCCTCGACTTACGAGCGGTTGGGGGTCGCAGCATTAAAAAGTTTGAGAACCACTGGTCTAATCCCTCAGTGAAGTGTTGGATCAGGACTTGCTCAGGCCACCCCTCTATTTGTCCTGCTGTCTTGCGGAACTCTTGCAGGTACTCCAGGGCAAGCCTGCCTGCTTGTTTTATTCTGTGGATCTGTTCTGCTGCTTTGAGGGCAATGGATGGGTCCTCAAATCTTTCTCTCAGTCCTAGGAGAAAAAGGTGGGGATCTTCCAGTTCGGGGGCTTGCTCACTATATAAATTATTCAGCCATTCAGATGCTTCTCCCTCTAGGTTGGATGCAATAACATCGACCATGGCACCTGGGTCCGGATAGAGATAGGCCCAGCGATTCAAATGAGAACGCACTTGGTTGAGAAAAAAAACCAGCTTCTCTGGGTCCCCATCGACGGTTGCTCTGAAAGGTGGTGCCAATACAGGCTGTTGCGGCCCCCACTGGGGCTGTTGGCCCCATCCTGCCTGTTGATCCACCAGCTGCTGAGCTCTCTGCTGCTGGCCAACAGGGGCTGGTGGTACCCCCTGCTGCTGCAGGCCTCTCATTGGTTGCTGGATGAGTGGGAGTTGTTGCTGAACCTCCCTCATTTGTGGGCCCATCAGCTGTTGCTCTCTTGGCTTCTGCACCACCCCAAGCTGTTGCAAGGCCTCTATTAGCTGTGGTATGCTCAGTTGCTGCTGATCATCTGTCTGTGTGTGTGGGGGGGTTGCCAATCTGGCCATTGCTGCAGAGGTCTCAGTCTGGGATTCCCTCTGTCTTCAGGACTGCAGTCCCGGGTTGGGAAACCCAGGGTCTGATCTACGAGGGAGGGGCTGTAGGCTTCTCTCTGCAGCAATTGATTTCTGCTTTTCACATCTGGGGTTTGAAATCTTTCCAGTGACTCACCCAAAGTTTGAGTAGCAGGCCATTCATTAGCTCCGTACCAATCAGCTTTTGAAGTCTTTGCTTCCAACTGGAAGGTCTGCCAGAATTCATCTTCCCACAGCATGCTGTCTGTTGCTTCCCACCCTGGGTTACCAGTAGCTGCTGGGTCTTCAAGCAAATTCCCTTTTCTCATGATAGATTTTCTTCCCCTGTATCTTTACCAGCTCCTCTCAAGGTTAGAGGCAGTGGATGGAGTTCAGGACCCCAGGTCGTTTGGAAAGGATTGAGATCTTAGCATGATGTTATGGTTCCGGCTAATAAAACACTTCAAACAACTTCCAGGCACTGATTTTCCTAAAAGTCATTTATTATGTTACAAAATGTCAGCACAGCATAACGAATGTATGCTAAGATCTAAAATCCCCACTCACCAAGCAGTTATTTTGCTAGCATTTCCACTCCCTATTTTGCTGTCATGATTTACATTCACCAATCAGTGTTAAGGGCAAAGATTCCCTTCCTTTCTGTTTTCGCAGGCTGTTCCCCCCTCTGTCATGTGTCTGATTAACGAAACATTTCAAAGAACTTTCAGGCATTTTTTTAGCCTAAAAAGCCTTTATTAGTATAACAGAGATGTCAGCACGGCATGGTGGAAATGCTAAGATCTGAATTTCCCTTCCTTTGCCCATAACATTCCAGGCATTTCCCTTCCCCTATTTTGGGGTCATGATTCACATCTTCCAATTAACGTGGAGGGCAAAGATTCACTTCCATTTCTTTTTCCTGGGCTTTCCTTATATTCGCCTCCCCTTTCACTGTCAACTGATTTAACTATAAAAATACCAGACAGTTCTGCATATATTGTCAAAGCAAGAATATTCAATATTAGCAGCGTTGATACCCTCCCTCCTCTGCTCTGCATTAACTATAAAAATACCAGACAGTTCTGCATATATTGTCAAAGCAAGAATATACAGTATTTGCAGCGTTGACAGGGCGAAGATCTGCTTGGGGGTTCTCCCGCAGTGCAGGGCCAGGGCGTTGTGGGAGCCCCCTGGATAAAAGATAAGGGCTCACTAGGGTTTGACCCCGGTTTGGGCCGTTGGCTGCTTTCACCATTGTGCTCCATGCTTATCTTAACCTAGAACCAAGGAGAAACCTGCAGCGAGAACAACTAACCCGCAGGGAACGCCTCCGGAAGCCGCGGGTGCCCCATCGCTGGAGCCTTTTGAGAAGAGACTGGACAGCCCACTTGTCAGGTGGGGTGGGCCAATCCCAGTGGGGTGAGATGGTCCCTCAGATAACCTGGACCCATTTAAAGGTGACCACCAACACCTTGAATTGCACCTGGCAGCAGACCAGCAACTCTAATGCAGCAGAGCCGTGGTTCCCATGCCACCACCCTTTGCATCAGCTGTAGCTTCCGAACGCTCTTCAAAGGTAGCCCTTTGTAGAGCGCATTACGGTAGTCGAGGCGTGAGGTGACAAGGGCTTGGAACGACTGAGTGCAGGGAGTCCTGATCCAGGAGAAGCCACATCTGCTGCACAACACAGGCTCTCCCAGCCACGGCTGCTACTTGCTCCTCAAGCAGGAGTCGTGAGTCCAGGAGAACCCCCCAAGCTGTGGACCAGACCCATCCGGGGAGGCGCCACCCCATTCCGAACTAAAGAGGACAAAATCCGAATCTCGGGTGCCCAAAGCTCTTTGTTCTTGCCAGGGTTCAATCAAAACCTGCTGTCCCCCCCCATCCAGGCCCCCATGGCCTCCGGGCACCCCAAGAGGGTGGCCACAGCATCACGGGCATCTCCAGCAGGTACTGCAGGTACCTTGATCCACAGTGATGGCTCATCTCGCCCGGCAGCTGCACGTAAATATTAAAGAGGAGCGGAGAGAATGCCGAGCTCTGTGGCACACACCCCACAAGACGGTGGGTGAGGGCTGGGCCTCTCGCTCCCTACTGACCCTGACTGGGGAGAAAGGGAGCCAAACTTGCACAAGATCCTGTTGCTCCAGCCCCCCATAGCTAGCCCCCAAAGGGTATCGAAGGCCACTGAGAGGCCCAGGAGAGAGAGGACGGTTGCGCTGCCCTCATCCCACTCTCGCCAGATATCCTCGACAAGCACGGCCGATGCCCTCGTCTTCTTGTCTGTCCCGTTTCAAGCTTGGCGTGAGGGAGCCTGCGAGACCCCAGTTCTCTGAGAAGAAACAGGGCTGTGTGTGGCTGGAGGACCGCAGCCTTCCGGGAAAAGGGCTCGTGGAGGCCCCCCGTGCCTGGCCCGACGAGCGGGTGGGTGCTCACCGCTCCTCCTGTCCTTCCTCCCCTGTGGCAGAGTGAAGTGGATTCTCACCCCCACGTGTTGTGGGCCAGTAAACTTTGCTTTCTGCATTGTGTATCCCACAGCTTTTTATATTATAACCATGAGTGAAAGAGCCAAGAATGGAATATAATACAATAGAGCTGGAAGGGACCTTTGAGGTCTTCTAGTCCAGCCCCCCTGCTCAAGCAGGAGAACCTATGCCATTTCAGACAAGTGGCTGTCCAATCTCTTCTTAAAAACTTCCAGTGATGGAGCGCCCATGATTTCTGAAGGCACGCTGTTCCACTGGCCAATTGGAGGAGAGGTGTATCAGTTAAATCGAGATATGGCCAGCAACATCCTTTCATTCCTCACTGAGGCCCCTCCCTCTGGGTCAAAGTGCTGTTTGTCGCCAGCCAAATCTTCTGGGGCGCAGGGCTGACTTGCCTGCAGAGCCACCGGTCTCTGCTCATTCAGCCCGTCCCCACGGAGCCCGGTGGGTCCCTCTAGGAGCAGTGCCACCTGGTGGGACTCGGGAGACAGGCCTTCTGCCTCGGGACGGGTCCTCCGATGCCGCCTGGCCAGCCCAAGACCTGGATGACCTGGCGGCCTCTGAACATTAGGGGGCTCACTGGGTAGACAGGAGAGGGTCCTGGGGGGGGGAAGCACTTTTAGTGTTTGCTTTTATATTTCTGTTTCTTGCTCTTAACAAGCATTAACCTCAAGTTTTCACTGTTTTAGAAGGCTCCAATGAAGGTAGTACGGTGCAGAAAAAACATAAATGGGATAATTGTATAAATAAGCGAGAAAGGTGTCCCAAGGTGGTTTTTCCAAAAGGCAGCTGGGCTTTCTTCTTGTTGTTTTTCTTTGAAAACATCTCGCTTCTCATCCAGGAAGCCTCTTCAGCTGAAGAAGCTTCTTGGAGGAGAAGTGAAACGTTTTCAAAGAAAAAAAAAAAACAAGAAAGTCCAGCTGCCCTTTGGAAAAAGCACCTTTGGGACAATCGTGACCATCTCGTCCACAAGCAAGAACGATGGCAGACTAAGCCTGCCACTCTTTTTGAATCCCGGTCACGGCTCTGGCTGAGCTCCACCCTGTCCAGGCAGTTCCGGGTGGCTCCTGTCCCTTTAAGGGATTTCCCCCCCACCCCACCCTCACCCCCCCTCCTCCAGCCCACCTGAGAGCCAGAGAGATGATGGGGTTGCACAGCAGAGCAGACGGGGAGCACAGCTCTGCCTACGAGTGGCCGCTCAGGAGGTGAGCCCATCCTGGAGGGGGGGAGGAGGAGGAGGAGGAGGAGGAGGAGGAGGAGGGTGGCAGCCCAGCCCAGAGCTGAGGCAGGGCCCGGGCTAAGGGCATCCTAGAGGGGGCTGCACTGCCCAGCAAGTTGAAAGCCGCTTGTGGGCCTAGCCTGGGCAAACCAGGGGAAACCAGCCAAGGGAATGCTAGGGGTCCCCAGACCATGCAAAGTGGTGATTGATGGGGGGGAGGGGGGCTGCTGTCTGGCAGCAATGCGCTCCAGGTCTAGCAATGTCCAGAGAAGGGGGCCCAATGGGTATCCTTAGCTGCCAGCCCCCCAGGGCAGCACGGGCCATGAGCTGAATTTCTGACCCATCCCAGCTCTTGCATTGACCCCCCCTCCTGGTATAGATTGGGAGTGGGGGGAGGTCCTGGTCAAAAGCATGGAGCTGACTTGGAGTAGAATCTTCTCAAAAGGGCAAGTGGGAGGTGGGCTGTGTCTGGGGACCCTTCTGTGCCCCCCCCTTTAGTAAGTCTTGGGGAATTGATTGGAAGTCAGCCCCAGTCCTTCTGACCCTGCCACCTGGGGACTAGCCGCCCCAGGCTGTCCCCTCGGCTGGGACCCCTGCCCTGACTGCTCCCTTTCCTGCACTTGTTAGCTGGCATGGGGGGGCTGAACCTGACCCCCCCCCAGCTGCTTGTTCCCCTTCCTCCTCTTGAAAGCCCATGATCTTTTCCAACCTGGTTCAATTACCAAGAGATCCAGTTTTGGTCTAATGGTTAAGGCACCGGTCTAAACCAGGAGACGATGAGTTCTAGTCCCACCTGGGCATCAGAGCAGCTGGGAGACTTTGGGCCAGTCTCTGCTCTAGCAACAAGCCCAAATGATGGGTCAACATCCTGATTGATTGGGAGGGGGGACGGATCCTGCACTTGTGGGAAAACGCTAAGTGGGGGGGGGAGTGTAGACATGGAAAATAATACAGAGAGCTTGCATTAACTGAGATTTGATGCAAACTAACCTAATTTAGTCCCCTCCCGCCCTCTTTTGGGATGCCCAGGATCTGCCTCTGGGCAGGAGAGGAGCAGGCTAGGTTGCTGCTCCCAGGATTTTGGCTCCCAGCTGCCTCACCTGCCCTGCATTGTCCCTGGGCGGCGTGTGTGTGTTTGTGTGTGTGTGTGTGTGTGTGTGTGTGTGTGTGTGTGTAGAGGCTCCCATCAAGACTGGCATTGTCTGCTGCCTGGCAGGCACACAAAGGCAGGCTGCCCTTTCCCACTGCCTTGCAGACCCCCCCCCATGGATGGGGGGTAGGGAGGAGCTGCATCGGATTTCTCCCCCCTCCCCCCACCCGCCTTAGCAGCCTTCAAAGGTTGTTTATGTGGCATGAAGGTGCCTTTTCCAACTCTTGGCTTGGCTCCTGCGCTGCAGGACTCCCCCCCCCCCCATGGAGAGGCTTCTGGGCTCCCTTGGCGAGAGAAAAGCTCCCAGCATGGGCAGCCAGCAACAGGCCAGAAGGAAACCAAAACTGGCTTATCGGAAGAGGGGGGGGGAGAGGAGGGAGGGGAGCTTCCTCCCATACCCAGGAGGGGCACCACCCAATTCTTCAGAGTAACTTACCTCTCAGACTGGCATCGGTGACCAAGCCCTTGCCCCACCCTGGTTGCCAAGTGCTGAGCACTAAAAAGGGAAGCCCTGGGGGCAAGCCCTCCCATTGTGGGGAAGGCCCCACCCTGAAGCCCCTCTGGGGACATAACAAATCAGAATCAGAATAGAGCTGGAAGGGATCTTGGAGGTCTTCTAGTCCAGCCCCCTGCTCAAGCAGGAGACCCTATATCATTTCAGACTGCCCAGTCTCTTCTTAAAAGCCTCCAATGATAAAGCACTCACAATTTCCGAAGGCAACTTCTGTTCCACCGATTAATTGTTCTCACTGTCAGGAAGTTTCTCCTTAATTCCAGGTTGCTTCTCTCCTTGATTAGTTTCCGTCCGTGGCTTCTTGTCCTGCCCTCTGGTGCTTTGTGGCAGGCCCTCAAATACTGGAATACTGCTATCAGGTCCCCTCTTAGTTGCTCTGCTTTGTATTTTTTCCAAAGTCTCAAAATCTTTTTGTAATGTGATGACCAAAATTGGATGCACTAAGGTTTTATAAAGTGGCACTAATATTTCATGTGGTTTTGATTCAATGCCTCTGTTTATAACCAAGGATCGTATTAGCTTTTTTGGCTGCTGCCGTATACTGCTGGCTCATATTTAAATGATCGTCCACTAGGATTCCAAGGTCCCTCTCACAATTATTGTTTTTGAGCCAGGTTTCACTTAATTTGTACTTGTACCTTTGTTTTTTTCCTGCCCAGGTGTAAAATCTTGCTTTTCTCCACATTAAATTTCATGTTGCTGGATAGGGCCCCTTGTTCAAGTCTGTCAAGACCTTCTTGAATCCTGAGATTGTCTTCTGGGGTGTTGGCTAGTCCTGACAGTTTGGTGTCCTCTGCAAATTTGATGAGTTCCCCTCCAATTCCCTTGTCTAAGTCATTGATGAAGATGTTGAAGAGTTTACTGGGCCTAAGACGGAGCCTTGAGGTACCCCACTGCTCGCTTCTCTCCATGTGGATGTAGAGCCATTGAGGACTACTCGTAGAGTACGGTTTGCCAGCCAGCTGCAGGTCCATCTGGTGGTGATGTTGTCTATTTCATCTTTTTCTAACTTCCCCAGGAATAGCTTATGGTCTACTTTGTCGAATGCCTTGCTGAAAATTAAGTATATGAGGTCCAGGACATTTCGCTGGTCTACTAATTTAGTCACTTTCTCAAAGAATGAAATAAGATTGCCTTGGCATGATCTGTTTTTAACAAACAGACCATTTTTAACAAACAGGATGGGGTAGATAACTGAGGATGGGGAGCCTGAAATCTTATTTTTGCATTGCTATTGGGTTTTTATTTTGTGAGTGTATGTGCACCTCTTTGACTTCGGCGCCTTCCCAGAGACATTCCTGCAGTTTTCCTGGCAAAGTTTTTGCCAGTATCTCCTTAGAGCTGGAAGACAATGACTGGCCCAAGGTCCCCGGCTGGCTCTAAGGCAGGACTAGAAGTCATGATCTCCTGGTTTCTAGCCTGACGTCGTAACACTACCCCAAACCAGCTCTCATTGGGTTTATAAACGTCCTCAATGGGGCTTTGCAAAGCTGGGGACTGAAGAAATAAATAATGAATTAATAACCAGGTAGTCACGCTGCAAACCTGTGGCTGGACAGCCGTTGGGGGAGGCCATGCTGGTCCTCCGGGCTCCCAGCCTAGAAAGCAAAAAGAGGGGATTCAGTCCTGCTCTCCCTCCATCTCCAGGTCCATCCTGCTCTGTGCGGTTGCCATGGGACCACCGTGCATCACCTCAAAGCTGGCCCTGGACGGACAGACAGCGCGGTCTGTGGCTGGTGGTAGAATCTGCAGCCGGGCTGTCTTGGCCACCGTCCTCACGAGCACTCTAACAGCCCTGGGTGTGGGCATCCTTGTGTGTGAGTTGCTGTGAAATGGGCTTGGGGGTCAACTTGGGGTCCCCAAAGGAGCTTAAACCTACAAAATGTATTCACCATTGCACTGACAGAGGAAGAGCCCTTTGGTGGTGGGACCAGGGACCCCAGTTTCCCCCCCCCCCGTTCTTGTCAGGCCTCGCCCAACAGAGCAGCCCCAGGCATCCCCTCCCATACCTCAGCTGAGCTCCTTTTTTCCTAGACCGCGGGCACTTGGGGGGAGAACTAGCAAAATGGAGAAGATGTGCCCCCCCCCGGGCTCTGCCAGCTGAACACATTTAAGGAGAGGGACCTGGAGTGGGCCCACCCTACCTGATCTGGTAGGCCTGGCACCCTCCAGGAAAGGAGGCAGGGAGCAACCTCACCACTTGCCTTGGGGAAAATGGGGGTGGGGGGGGAAGTTGCAGCATGCTCTTTGCAAAAATGGCAAAGATGCCTGGGGCGGGTGGGAGGGAGAGGGGGGAATTTGTGTCCTCTGGGGATGGCTGCTGCGATTTTGCAAAGGAAAGGAAAGGGCCAGAGAGCCTCTTGGGCAGACAAGGAGAGTCTGAATTTGATGCTCATCTTGTGCCAGGACCCTTCTGGGGCATCTGTGCCAGCCGGCCAGCCCATCCTTCCAGCCTTGGTTCTCCTGGGGGCGAGATCACAGACAGCCCCAAAGCTTGGCAGGGCTCTGGTGGCCAAGCAGGGGGCATGGCGGGCAGGGGACAGGAGCTGGGCGGGCCAGGCGCCTGGCACTGCTTGGGGGGGGGGGTTGGCAACCACCAGAGCATCGATGCATCTCTCTCCCACCGCAGATTTCCTGGGGAAGGAAGAAACCCGCTTTGAGCACCTGGTGGAGCTGCAAGGGATCCCCTACCGGAGCAGTTTGCAGCAGCCCAGTTCTGGCTACTCCCGCCTGCTGACCCCCATTCTGGAGCAGCTGGTAAGGGCCCCCTGCCCCTCCTCAAGAGGGTGAGCTGCGGATGAGCCACCAGGGAGGGCCACGGGATGCTGCTCCAGGGCTGAGGCAGGGCCCGCCATGCAGTGGTCCCCAGGGGGGGCCTGCAGCTCTCCAGGACAGAGAAGCCTCTCCCCTCCCCCTCCCCCTTCCCCTCCCCCTCCCCAGGCTGCTCAGACCTGCCAAGGCTGGTGGCAGGGTTGTTTCCAGGTGAGGTAACCTGGTGGCCAGCTGTTCAACTCAGCTGAAAGGCAGAAAGGAAGGGAGGGGCTGGAGGAAAAGGGAGGGGAGGGCTGAGGGCATGCATCCTGCCAGCCAGCTTGGGATGTGCAATGGCTCCTCTAAGCCCCAGGCTAGGCACTCCTTTGGCTACTTGCTTGAGTGAACAAAGGGTCCAGATCTTTTCTTGGGGTGAGGCTGCTCTGAAACTGGGGCCCCCTGTTTGAAGGTGCCTCTGATGGGCTCTCTCAATGTGCTCTCTTGTTCCCCTGTCTGACTGTTCAGTTCAAAAGCAGCTTTCAGAACTCGCCCCTGGACGGCAGCTGCTCCAGGTGTACCGTCTTGCAATACAGGTGGGCAGGAGCAGGAGGGCTGGCCTGTGGGGAGGGGCTCCTCCGCTCGCCTGCCAGACAGAGAGGGTGAGGACTTCTTGCTTCTGCTTGCCAGGGAGGTCAATGGCAGCCTCATCGTCCGCTTCCACCTCTGCTTCTCTGCACCACCACCCAGCCCTGGCACGGAAGAGGACATCCTGAGGCGGGGACTGGCAGCGGCTGTAGGCATCAAGGGCGTCAGGGTGCCCGCCCAAGGCACCATCTCGGCTGCCTCCCTCTTGGGTATCCCTGCATTTCTTCTGGCCCTTTGGCCCAGGGCTGGCTGGGGTGGTGCATGCCCCTAATTAGCCTGGTTCTTCCTCTGCTGTTCACCTGCACCCCCGTTCTGATCCCCCCCCCCTTTCTAGCAGGGACACGGGACCTCACCTTCTCGGGCACAGAGCTCAAGTCAGGTAGGCTGGTCAACTGTGGAGCTGCCTCTGGTCCAGGACCCTGATTTTGGGGGGCCCAGCCCCATCCCTCCATCTGATGGGCAGCGTTGAGGACAGGGTGCCCGTTTGGCCTTCAGCATGGCACAGGGGCTTTTGGGGGCAGGAGAGGGAGGGTGGAAAAGAGCAGCCAAACCACTACCCCAAAAGCCCAGGCTGCCAGAGGGCAGAGATTTCCCGCCTCAGTTACAGGAGGTGCTGAGCATGGTGGCTGGACCCACTGAGGTCTGAACTCCACCCCCAAATGCATTCCCCCCCCCCAGTGTCTGTGCTGAGGAGAAGAATTCGATTCTGCCCCTGTTGTGTTCACAGGAAGCTGTCCGAGGGAGGCCTTTGCCTGTCGCAACGGCCAGTGTGTGGCCTCAGGAAGTGTGCAGTGCGACGGGCGGAAAGACTGCCCGGATGGCTCTGATGAGGCCGAGTGTGGTGGGTCCCTCATGCTGGGGCTGTTGGGCTGGCTGCTTCTGCAAAGCTGAGGATTCTCCGTGCTGCCCCTGTTCTCCCCCAGAGGATGGGCAGAGGCCATGGATGCCTCCTACAGGGGGGCCCTGAACCACACAGAGTGCAGGATCCTTTGCACTCCAACCCAGAGAGGGTGGGGGGCAGCGTCTCCAGAGAGGCTACCTTTCCAGGACAGAGAGTGTGAAGAGGGGAGCCTGGCCTTAGGAAACAGAAGGGGCCGTGCATGAGAGAAGGTGGGCAATGTGCCCTTGGAGCTAATCCTCGCTCAGAGAGTGACCAGTCAAGCCAAGTAACCACAAGCAGGAGGACAATAAAAAGACAACAAGTCCTCCCCTCAATTTCAAACCACAAACTTGGAATAAAACTGGCCGGGGTGGGTGGGGCAAATGTGTTTGGGGCTTTCCTAATTTGTGAGAGGCTCTGAACCCCCAAATCAAAGCCAAAGTCTCTGTCACACATTTCCTCCCTTTGTAGGCTTCAAGGGCTGAAAGTGTGTATTTGTGTGTGTTGGGGGGGCGTCGCCCGGTCTCCCCTACTCACCACGAGCCCCTCATTCTCCTTTGCAGACTGTGGGACCCGGCCAGCCATGCGGTCCGCCACCCGGATTGTGGGGGGATCAGAGGCGCTACTGGGCGAGTTCCCATGGCAGGTCAGCCTGAGAGAGAGCAATGAACACTTCTGTGGGGCAGCCATCCTGACGGCCAGCTGGCTGCTCTCCGCTGCACACTGCTTCAATGAGTACGCGCGGGAACCCTCTGCCACGGCTGGCACCATCTGCAGAGGGTGGGTTGGCGTCAAGACGGCGGGGGGGGAGTGTGGCCGGGAAGGAATAGTCCAAGGATGAAAGGAGGCAGGCAGTGGGGACACTCTGCCACACATCCGTCCCTTCTTCGGGCTGGGGGAGCAGGTGGAAGCATGCAGTGGGTGTGGAGCAATGGCATGGGGAGGGGGAGGAAGAGAAGAAGGGGGAGTCGTGGGGGGGAAGCAGAAGGAACCCCCAAGCTCAGATAGCTTCTCCAAAACAGCAAGAAGAAAAGGGAATGGAGGGCCGGGGTGACAAGTCAGATCAAAAATGTCAAAAGGACAGCCACAACAGAGTTTGAGGTCACAGGGGAAACAGCCCTCACCACAGACAGGCAGTCTCGATAAAGCATGGCTTGCATTTCCCTGAGGCCTCCTGGGGGGGGGAGCTAGGGGAGACTGAATCTGTCCCATCACAGGTTCCAGGATCCCCGCACCTGGATGGCGCAGGTGGGCAGTGTCTGGCTGAGTGACGGTGAGGGCAACCGGGCACAGGCCAAAGTGCTGCGCATCCTCCGGCACCCTTCCTACAACACGGAGAGCGCCGACTATGATGCAGCCCTGCTGGAGCTGGCAGAGCCCCTTGCCTTCAGCAAATACGTCCAGCCGGTGTGCCTGCCAGCCCCCTCCCACCGCTTCCCCCCTGGCAGGAAGTGCCTCATCTCCGGCTGGGGGTACCTGAAGGAAGACTTCTGTAAGCAGAGTCCCTGGCGGTCAGGTGGAAAATGGGGTGGTTAGGCAGAGGGAATCCTCCGGCCAGGGCTGGAGCTGATCAGCCTACCTCAAAGGGGTGTTGGTGGGGCCAGGGTTCATGAGGGGAGATTGAACCTGTCAACTCTGCCTCCTCATGTGAGGAAACCTGGGGCTGCTCAGAAACACCAAGAGGCCGCCACTCTTCTCATAGGCGGAGAAGGGAGATTCCCGCTGCTGCAACAACTGTCAGGTGTGGCAGAGGGGAAACTCCTGAGCAAGGCCAGATAACTATTCAACCGTTGTGTGCGCCCCTGCAAAGTTGCTGGTGTGTCTGTTGGCCTTGTGAGCAGACCAATCCAGTCATTTAGCCCATAGCTGCTGCTGTTGCTGCAGCCACATACTCTGCTCCAATGCAGTGCCCCAGGCTCTGCCCTCAGCCCCCAACCTTGCTGGGCTGCCCTGAGAGCAAGGCCAGGACCCACTTAGCATTCATCCTGCTCCCCTCCCCCCCCCCAGTGGTGAAGCCGGAACTGCTGCAGAAAGCCACAGTGGAGCTGCTGGATCAGGGTCTGTGCAGCAACCTGTACGGCAGCAGCGTGCTCACCGACCGGATGATGTGTGCCGGCTATCTGGAGGGCAAGATCGACTCTTGCCAGGTAGGGGCCCCCGGCCATCAGCAGGCTTTGGGTGGACCTTCCTGCTTGATGTCCACCCCATCTTGGCCATTTCCTTCCGCAGGGGGACTCCGGGGGCCCGCTGGTCTGCCAAGAGCCCTCTGGGCGCTTCTTCCTCACAGGCATAGTCAGCTGGGGCATCGGCTGTGCGGAGGCCAGGCGCCCAGGCGTTTACACCCGTGTGATCCGGCTCCGGGACTGGATCCTCGAGACCACGGCTGCATCCAGGGGCCCCACCACCTCAACCATCCCGCTGGGCCCTGGGCTTCCTCATCCAGCTCCAACCCTGGGCGCAAGCGCAGCCGGCCTGCAACACCCCAGCTCCACCCCCAGCTCTGCCTCCCTGGCCCCAAGCAGGCCAGCGGCCCCAGGCCCCCAACCCTCAGGTAGGGCTTTGGCATGCAGCTGGCAGGGAGAGAGAGAGGCGGCATGTTGGCCTCCTCCTACGCCCACCACAGCCGTTCCCTGTTCATGTGCAGAGTGCGGTCGGCGGCCTGGTTTCTCCAAGCCCACGAAAATTGTGGGTGGCCTGGAAGCATCCCGTGGGGAGGTCCCTTGGCAAGTCACCCTGAAGGAGGGTCTCCAGCATTTCTGTGGAGCTGCCATCAGTGGGGAGCAATGGCTGCTTTCAGCTGCACATTGTTTCAACCAGTACGTGTCAGTTGGGGGGGGGCTCTCTTTTGGAAGGCTCATCTCTGGGCTTCTCCAGGGAGGGGGAGTAATTTAGTAGCTGCTCTTGCAGGGGGGCTGTTCAGCAGGAGGGGGTGAGGAATCCCAGAAGGACTGGTGCCCTGTTGGGGCTGAGGCACCCCAGAAAGTCACCTGCCATTGTGTCACTTCTGCCTCCCCGCAAGGGGGGGGGGTCCTGCTCCATCCAGCCTCAACCTGGGGGGGGAGGTCCAGGGAAGGTGCGAAGGGCCTGCTCTGCCTCTGGATAAACAGCGTACCACTCCTGTTCCTGTATCGGCAGCATCAAAGTGGGACACCTCACTGCCTTTGCGGGCACCACTTCACTCTCAGCCATGGATAGCTCTTCTGTGAAGGTCGGCATCCAACAGGTGGTGCTCCACCCTTCTTACAATCCAACCCTGTTAGACTTCGACGTAGCAGTGCTGGAACTGGCTAGGCCGCTGCGCTTTGGCAAATACATCCAGCCCATCTGCCTCCCGCTGGCCGTCCACAAGTTCCCCGTGGGCAGAAAGTGCCTGGTCTCGGGCTGGGGCAGCCCCCAGGATGGTAACGGTAGGAACAGCTTCCTCAGAGCAGATGGGAAACCGGGCATCAGGTTGTCCTCTGAGGCTAGAAGACTGCCCCCCCCTTGCGTATTGAACCCCCTCAGGCAAGAGTAGTCTGTCTATGGACATGTGCCATCCTGGGCGAGAGTGCCCAGGGTCTGAGGTGGTTAGAAATGGGGCCCAGGGCTTTGGGCTGGTCCATGCGGGGTCTCCTCCTCCTCCCCCTCCTTTTCGGCTTCCAGCTTCTCAGCCTGAGAACCTGCACCGAGCCGCAGTCGGGATCCTCGAGCAGACGACCTGCGAGGAACTGTACAACGTCTCTCTCTCGGACCAGATGATGTGCGCGGGGTTCCTGGAGGGGCAGGTGGACACCTGCCAGGTACCAGGAGCACCCCTTCCCCAGCCTGACCCTTTCAGGGTGGAGCTCCCCCCCTCCCCCACACAGACCACCAAAGGACAGGGCATAAAAGCTGAAGGTGTATTTTGGAAATATATCTGTTGTTGGACAGTGTTTGAGTTCCGTTCCATTTTCAGTAGCGGGAGTCTAAAGGATACACCACTGCAGGATCCTTGGTGCTCTCTAAGCCTGGTGCTTTCCTTGCAGACGTTTCTTGGCCCAACTAGGTGTCATAAAAGGGAGCAGGGTGTCTAGCGCTGCAGGTGTTCCCTACTGCACGAAAAACCACCAAGCTCAGAAAGCACCAAGGACCTGTAGTTCAACCCTCTTCTGCTGTGTTGTATGGACCCTCGCAGAGGCCTCTCCGGGCCTGACCTCACCACACCACCCCTGCCCTGCTGCTGCTGCAGGCTGCTGCCAGTTTCCCTGGACTGCTTCCCCATGCAGGTCAAAGGCCCCACGGTGTCCTGCGAAGGCTTTCTTATCCCTCTCCGAGTAGGTGGGAGACAGAGAGGCCCCTGGTGACTGTGGCTTCTTCGTGCTGCTACTGCTGGAGAAGCTCACTGGTTCCACCAGGCCAGATGCCAGGGCAGTGAGGGGAGCCTTCTCCACACCCCACCCTGTCTGGGCTCCTGCTCCTGGCATTCACTTTTTGTCTATGCTGTCTGCCCCACTTTCCTTCCCAGGGAACTCCTCAGCCTTCAGGCCTGCTCCCTTTTCCCACACTGCCCATTTGCCAATTTTTGCCAAGCCGGGATAGTTGCTGATAGTTCTCCAGGTGACCGTTGGGGGGAGGGAGGTTAAGGGGCACTTGTGGCCTCCCCACTGAGCATTTGGGCAGTTTCACTCTCAGTTCAAGAACTCTTCCAGCCTCCTTCGTTTATGGAGGGAGGAATTGCCTCGGCCGTAACCGGAGGGGCATCCAATCTGCATTAAGCCGCTGGCACTTGCCAAGAGGTGCTTCCTCCTGCTTTTTTTCCAGGGGGACTCGGGGGGACCACTGGCGTGCGAGGAGACCCCAGGAACCTTCTACTTGGCTGGGCTTGTGAGCTGGGGCGCTGGCTGTGGGCAGGCCAAGAAGCCAGGGGTCTACGCCCGGATCACCAAGCTCAAGAACTGGATCCTAGACATCATTTCGCCCCGTCTCAGCACCGCAGGGCCCCTCAGACCCAGGACCACCTCTGCCTCCACCGCCTCTGGCCTGGAGCAAAGGCCTACACGGCTTGGCCCAAGCGCTGGCCCTACCATCTTGACCACACCCGGGCTGGCAGTCAGTGTCCCCAAGACCACCCAGCCGCCAGGTACAGGGCAGAAAGGCTCAGTCTGCAAGTTGGCAGGGCATGCAAGTCAGCGTGGCAGAGAGCAGGCCCAGAAAAGTTCTCTTTCCTCTCCTCTGCCACAATCGCTTGTGATGGGAGACCTGCCAGGAAATGCCCCATTTAAGTAGCTGTGGAAGAGAATTCTGGCTCCCTTTGGGGAGAGGAGCCAGGCCTCTCAGCTGGACTCACCCTCTTCCCCCCCCCCCCAGCCGTGCCATGCACCCCATCCACATTCAAGTGCTCCAGCAAGGTCTGCATCGGGAAAGCAAACCCCGAGTGTGACGGCACCATTGACTGCAGTAACGGATGGGATGAGACCAGCTGCAGTGCGTACCTCCCTCCCCTGCTCCGGCCCTGCTCTCTCCGCGCCCCCCCTCCCCCCAGGGGCAGCAGTTAATCCAGCCTGACTTGAGGCTGCAGTGAAGAGGGTGTTTGAAAATGGGAGGGACATGAAGATGCCAGAGGAGGGGGGCCTCCCAGTAGAGTGGTGGGAAGAGGCCCTTGTCTGGCAGGGGGGAACCCCTGGCAACACGGGTGCAGAGGAGGAGGTGGCAGGCCTTGGGTCAGAGCTGCTCTGAGAGTGCTTTTGTTGCAGCCATTAGTGGCCGGAGACATGGCACGTGGCTGCCCATGGCGCCCATCCCAGCAGACGGGGGGAGGGGAGGGAGGATTTGCTGGGTTGCCCTACCCACCCTTCAGCCCCTGCTTTGGCCTTTTCCAGACTGCGGCTTGGCCCCTACAGCCTTCAGCAAGATCGTGGGGGGCAGCAGTGCAGCGCAGGGTGAGTGGCCGTGGCAGGTGAGCCTGTGGTTGCGGCGAAGGCAGCACTCGTGCGGAGCTGTGGTGATTGCCGAGCGGTGGCTGCTCTCTGCTGCCCACTGCTTCGACATGTGAGTGGGGGGAGACTGGAGAAGGGCCCAGACCCCTCCAAACCTGCCCCTTCTGTTCCCAATTCCCCCCCCCCCCGAGGCCCACAGCAGAAAGTTGCCTTGGCCAGGCCAGAGCACAGGTGCTGGGGTGGGGGCTCTCCTGAGGAGGCCTCCCGAAGGCTGACGGGCTTGCCTCTTGCAGCTACAGCAACCCCAAGATGTGGGTGGCTGTCCTGGGGACGCCCTTCCTGAGTGGCCTTGATGGGCAAGCAGAAAAGATTGCTCGAATCCACAAGCACCCCTTCTACAACGGCTACATGCTGGACTATGACGTGGCTCTGCTGGAGCTGGCAGCCCCCCTGCGCTACACCAGCGCCATCCGGCCCATCTGCCTCCCAGACCGCACCCACGTCTTCAACGAGGGCAGGCCCTGCGTCATCACCGGCTGGGGCTCCACCAGAGAGGGGGGTACGGACGTTCCCGCCAACCTGTCCCCGTAAGGCACAGCTCAGTCTGAGGCCACAGGACTACCCGACTGGGGTCTTCCGGGGATGACTGATGCCTTGCACGGGATTCTTCAGCTCAGGGTGGAAATGTGACAGGGGTCTGGGGGGGGGGGTCTTGCTACCTGCAGGCCTCGTGACCACACGTCTGCAAAAGGCTAATGTTCAGGTGATCCCGGAGCAGGACTGCCGGAGCTTCTACCCCATCCAGATCAGCAGCCGGATGCTCTGTGCTGGCTTCCCACAGGGGGCCGTCGACAGCTGCTCGGTGAGCCCACACAGGGTCCCCACCACAGGGGTAAAGGGTGAGTTTGGGCCTGGCCTGGGAGGTGACAGCAGCAGCAGTGCCCCTACGGCTGCCAGGAATGGCCATGAGCCCACTGCTCTGCAGAGGATGGGGAGGCAAGCCCTCTAAGTCCCCCACCCCTTGCTCTGGGCTGCAGAGCCTTCACGCTTCCCTCTTGCTCCGCAGGGAGATGCGGGAGGCCCCTTGGCCTGCAGAGAGCCGTCTGGCCGCTGGTTCCTGGCAGGCATCACCAGCTGGGGCTATGGCTGCGCCCGGCCTTCCTTCCCTGGGGTCTACGCCAAGGTGACAGCAGTCCGGGGCTGGATTGCACAGAACCTCAAGGCATAACCCCCTACCCACTGGGGCTAGCAGGGGGAGCCCACGAGGACTGAGCCCTCATGGTCCCAATCCTGCCAGAGCCCTTTCTACCAGACAGGACACTTCTGTTCCAGCTGCAGGTACATTAAATGAAAATTACCCACTTGTGACTTTCCTTGACTTTCCCTGGGCCTGCAGGGAGGGAGGGTTTTTTTCCTGGCACCCCCAGCCTCCACAGCTTGTCAGAAGCCCCTGCAATGCTCACACAAGCCTGGGGAGCGGGATGGCTTCCCTCCTTCCTCCATGCCAAGAAAGTGCTGCAGCTTCAGACAACAGAAACGCGGAAGAAACTGAGGTCCAAGGAAAGGTAACCGATCTTCCCTGCATCGGCCCATCTACCGCTTAGTCTCTCCAATCCCCAAACGGCAGGATGTGCACACGATGTGCTCAAGAAGGATTAACACACTCCCACCGTTCACACAACCTGTAAGCCTGAATTAATATTCCATGTTCTTTCTCAGCCTTGGGGACGATCAATGGATCACCCGCCACCCATTCTAGCTGAGCCCAGTGTCACCTGCCTCGCTTTATCCGAGGACAGATGCCGGCACTGTAGGGCCCCAAGTCTCTCCCGCCACTGGCCAGCGGAACAAGGCCCAGGGACCACACCCCTCTTAGCCCAGAGCGTCGGGCCTGAAGCCTCCATGCACTCCCACAAAGCAGACGGGCAGCCTGCACTTCTTCAAGGCCTCCCCAAAACCAGGGATCCAGAAGATTAGCAGCCTAAATCCAAGCTGAGAAGAGGAAGGCGGCCTTTGGCTGTGAAAAAAGGCCAGCAGCAGAGAAGGGACAGGCCAGGTCTTGCTTCTGACAGCCTCAGGGAGGGAGGGAAGGCTGGGCCTCAGCAACACAGGCTGCAAGAGCACTCTGGGTTTTTCACGCGCACACACACACACACGCACACGCACACACACAAACACACATGGAGTCCCGGAAAGGAGATCAGCAGCCTCTCCTCAAATTCAGACATGCCTCTGAAAGAGGAAATTGAGGATCCCCTTTCTGAGCAACACCAGCCCTTCAAGGCAGGCCGGCCTTGCCTCCGGGGATTGCAGCCAGGACCTCCGACAGGCACAGGGCAAGAGGACGACAAAGGGGCGCCTGGGCCAGCATTTTAATGGCTATCACCCCGGCCAATGAACAGTTCGCTTCTCTCTCCAAGGGTCCTGGCCAGAGTCCTCAGCTCCACCTCTCACATGTTGGCGCGCTCCCTCTGGAGACGGGAGTTGTAGGCGCGGGAAACCGTGTTCCAGGCGTCCATGTAGCGGTCCATGCACATGGCGATGCACTTCTGCAGGGGAGGGGAGGAGAGAGAGGCCGGGTGAGGCGGGGGGACGGCGGGGGGGGTGGGGGGTAGCTCGGCCCCATCGGCCCCATTTGGCTCACCTGCTCCGAGTTGTCCAGGGAGCTTCCGGGTTTCCCGATGCACTTCCTGAAACACTTGTCGGTCATCCTCTTTGGGGGGGAGGGGGAGAGGAGCGATCAGAGGGGAGGAAGGAGGAAGGCCAGCGGCCCCGCCCGCCCTCCGGACAGCGCTGCGCCCCTGGAGACCGGGGAGGGGAGGGGGCTGTCCGGAAAAGGCGTGGGGGGGAGGCGCTGCCAGACAGCCCCCTTCCCCCGCCAGCATCTCCTGGGGACCTTTGCCCCCCGCCCCGCAAAAAGCCCTGGCGGACGGGGGTTGCTGGGGGCCGGGCCCGCTCCGGGGGGGTTCCTTCGGCCTCAGACCCGCCCGGGGCGGCCTCGCGTCCCTCCCTCCCCCGCCGCTGCACGAGGGCTGCCTGGCGAGCGGCTCCGCGGGGCCCCCGGGGCGGCGCCCTCACCTGCAGCAGCTCCTGCGCGTTGGCCACCGCGATCTGCACCTTGACCTGCTCCATCAGCGCCCCCGGGTCCAGCCGGCCCGACGCCCCGGAACCGAACTCGCCGCCCGCCGCCATCCCGCGCCCTCCCGGCAGCCCGCGCGCCGCCACTTCCGGCCCCGGGGGAGCCCCGCCTCTCCCGCAGCCCGACTTCCGGCAGCGCTGCCCGTGCCCCGCCCCGGCCCGCGGAGCCCTCGGGCGCCCCCAGCGGCGGAGGGAGGACGGGAGGGGGAGAGAGCCGGTGGCCGGCAAGGTCCTGGAAGCCTCGGCCGCCCGTTGGCTGCGCCGGGGCCTCCGAGGAAGGGGATTCGACTGCGGGGTCCTGGCTGCCCCGTCTGAGCTCGGCCGTTTCCCTGCAGACGTTCCACGGCCCGGCTAGGTAACATCCTCAAGATACGTCCTCAACAATATTCTGTATGAAGGTGAGAAAGAGATATAAAGGATCAGCTCTGATGGAATTTGGGAAGATCTCTGGACTGAAATTCATGGCCTAATTCAAGACAGAGCAATCAGAAATAGGACAAAATGCAGAAAAACCTGAAAACCGGCTGCCTGCTATGTTTAAGTAGCTGAAAAAAGCAAAATTTAAGTGAGACAGAAGAAAATTTGCACAGTTCAGTGCTGAGTAGCAGAGAAGAGGCAAGAAAGTGTAACTGATGCAAAGAACTTGAGAACAATCCAATTGGCAGGACAATTTAAGATAATTACAAAAAATTAAGGATATCTTTCAGACGAGAATGGGCACTACAAACGACTAATACAGAGTTATATAGGATACTAAAGATCATCTAGTCCAACGTCCCCACTTAGTACAGGATCCCCCAAAGCATCTTTAGCATCCGAGGGTGGTGGAAGAGCTCCAAGCGAAGGGGAGCCCCCCCCCCCCAAGGAGGGGAGCGATTCTTCCTCCAGTCGTCCCGTTCTGGTAGTCGGAGGAGCTGCATCAGAAACATGGATTCTTACTTCACTTGGACGCCCTTTTATTCTGCAAAGGGGCATTTTGCCTCTGTGGAAAAAGCAAGGCCCCTCTCAGCTCTGCCTCCCTTCCTCCTCACGCCTCACCTGCTTATTTGCTCAATTTCTAGGGCCTGTCCCTGGCCGGCCATCGGAGGGTTGCTCAAATGAAAAAGTGGCAGTCAGTAGAAATGCCACATGGGGGGGGGGTGGTTAAACAAACTTGAATTAGAAATGTGGCCCAGCACCTGAGGGAGGAACCAGATCTACCAGGCCCTCTTCAAGCGGGAGCCAAGCGTTTAGGAGGGTCCCCCAATCTCTCCACCTGGGGAAGGGCAGCCCCATCTAGAACTAACCATGGAAACCCTCTGCAGCCAGGTGGCTCCCAAACCTCGGCCATCTGGCATTGCTCCAGTCACACTGTTGGCTGTTCTGGCTGCTTCTGTCTGGGCTGCGGTTTACGTGTGTCTTAATTGTTTTTATTATTTTGGGAATGTTGCAAGCCCCCCCCCCCCGCAGTCCTTATGGGCAGCCATAATGAACGGAACTGAATTTTTCCTCCCCATCCAGAGCCCAGCAGCTTCCAGGCACTGTGATAGGACCTCGAGAGCCCGGCTTGTTTATTCTCAGCTGGAAGGGCACAGTGGGGAAACCCTAGAATGACTTTCCCCAGCAGCCTTCCTGTAGTAGAGGTTGAATAGGAGCAGGAAGACTTTTGAACACCCAGCCACTCCTGAAAGTGCTAGCTAACCACAACAAGCAACACACACACACACACACACACACACAAAACAAGGAACAAGCAAACTTGCTAGGAGAAATGACTAGAAAAGGCTTACAGTTAGAGGGTTATGATCTTCAGCAGGGATGGCATGCTCACATGTGGATGGGGCAAAACAGAAATCACCAATACTTCTTAAGACACAAGGTTCGGCAAGGATTAAGCGTCAATATTATACAAAGATTCCGGCCTGGTTATCGCCACTGGAGGCAGTTACATACCCCAATCTGTTTAGGAAAGACAAGGTTATTACATATAAAGACATTCTGACAGAAGAGGGTTATTTAAAATCAAAACAAGAGTTAAGACAACAAGGAATAGACATAGAGTGGTGGTCTTACCTCCAGATTCAAGCAAGATACACAAAAGATAAGCAAGAATGGGGTATTAATAGACAAGATATGGGGCTAGACAAAATATTGCTAGGCCCGGAGAAAAAACAAATAAAGAATATTTATAAACACTTACTGGAGTATATTCGAAGAACAGGTCAAAGAAACAATGGTGACATGGGCGATAGATCTAGGATATAATATTAATTTGGATCAGTGGCAGCAGGTATGGATTCGAAACAATAAAATCACATTGGCGTCAACATATAAAGAGAATTTGTATAAGATGGTTTACAAATGGTATCTCCCTCCAGCCTAATTAGCCAAAATGTATAAACTATAAAGGATAGTGTTGGAAATGTAAAAAAGAAAGGGGCACTTTTTTCATGTTTGGTGGACATGGAGAAAAGCACAGGTGTATTGGCGTATGGTCTGGGAATGGGCAATAGAAATGACTATGCAAAACATTCAGTACAAACCTGAGACTTTACTTGAAAAAAATGTAAGTAAAGATGACACATATTTATTCATTCACGTGGTTATAGCGGCAAGGATATTATTTGCGCAAAAATGGAAAGCTACGGATGTGCCGAGTGGGGAAACATTAATTCAGAAAATCATGTATTGCGCAGAATTAGACAGGATAACTAAAAGATTAAAAAATCAGGATGAATCAGATTTTTATCAAATATGGAATAAATTTTATATGGTGGGGGGAAAAAGGGAGGTCATTGTAATGAGAAAAGCCAAGACTGAGATTAGAATGATATTACTGTAAAGAGATTTATTTGTAATTAATGTAAATATGGACTGAGATGTCTGTCAAATGTTGATTTACTATGCTCAATGTTTTTAATTCCTTTTTTTTATTCAATAAAATTTATAAAAAAAGAAAGAAAGAAAAGGGTGGAGGTTGAAAGAAAGAAGGAGGGTAGTAAAGAACCAATGAGAGGGGAGGGCTGGGGGATGAGGTTTAAGCAGGGAGAGGCATCCAGGACCAAAAGGAAGATCAGTCGGGGTGCCTTGGGCAAAGCAGCCCCTTGGTTCCTTCCCCGTCTCCCCCTGATCCTGCCTTGGGAAGGTGGTCAGAGTGCTTTGAGGAGGGGGGGGGGGAAGCATTGAACTCCAGCCTCCCTGGCGGTTCTTCTCTCTGCCCGCCCTCTTTCATTCGCCCCATCCTCTCCCGCCTCCTGCTTCACGCCTGGTCCACAAGGAGACCACAAGGGCTCTTTCTCTTCACACGAACGCCTGGCCTTTTCCTTTCCACCCAGTTCTTGGCCTTGCCTTGGAGGACCCCGACAAACGGGGACGTCCAGGGAAATAAATGGCATTTGGTTTTTCTTGCCTAAATGTAGAACCTTACTTTTTTTCACCACTGAATTTCATTTTGTTAGATAGCGCCCAGTGTTCAAGTCTGTCCAAATCCTCCTGTATCCTAAGCCTGTCTTCTGGAGGGTTGGCTATTCCTGCCAGCTTGGTGACATCTGCAAATTTGATGAGTTCCCCATCTATCCCCTCGTCCAAATCATTGATGAAGATGTTGAAGAGCACTGGGCCCAGAACAGAGCCCTGGGGCACCCCACTACATACTTCTCTCCATGTAGATGCGGTTCCATTGAGGACCACACACTGAATACGGCCGGTCAGCTAACTACTGATCCATCTGGTGGTGATGCTGTCTAAGGATTGCCCCACATTTTGTTTGTGTAGATTGCCAACATCCAGCCACACTATTTTCACACTATTGTGTTTTCAACTGAGCTGGTCCCTGTTGCAAAAGAGGGACAGGCTAGAATTGATGTGACTTGATAAAGCGGCCGTCTAGCTGGCCCTGTGCACTGAGCAGGAACCGTTTCCAGAAACTGCCACTGTGGCCCTCTTGGGCTTATCCATGTGTTCACTCTGCTGACAGATTTGGCTTCCAGGCCCAGCAGACAAGCAGGCTTCCCTCAAGGGATCCGAGCCCTTTCTGGATGCCCTGCCCCACAGAGCTCGGTGAGGGCTGCTGCTGCTGCTGCTGCTGGGAAGACCATCCTACGGCCCAACAATAGCTCCTCCGCAGCTCCTGGGTCTCCCTTCCTTTGGCTGTTGTTGCTGGGGAGGGAGCCAATTCCTGCACTGCCTGAGTGGGGCAGGCTGAGAGTCCATGGGAACCACGGCATCCTTCAGACCACTTGGGAACAAAGGGCCTGCGATTGGGCGCGGAGGAGGTCGCAGGGAAGAGGCTGGGACCGCTCCTTTGCTGTGGTCGCCCTTCGCACCTTTGCAGAGCAGATGAATTGGCTAGGACAGGTCCCCAACCCCTGATCTGTGGACCAGTATCAGGCCCCGGCATACCAGCAACCGGTCCGCACAAACAAGCAACGCCCCATCCTTGGAATGCAGGCAGCACTCAAAACCACACACCCTCCTCCGGTCCTTGGAAAAGCCTCTCTCCACGGAACCGATGGTCCCTGGTGCCCAAAAGGTTGGGGACCTCTGGGCTAGGATGTAAACTTTGAATAGAGGAGGCTGTGCAGGCTGCATGCCAGTGCCGTGTCCCAACACAGATCCCAGAAATTCCATTCCTGAGGCGCAGCATCTGAAGGGAACACCCTCCCCGAGAGGATCAGTCCTGGGGAGTCGAGCGCAGCGCAGGCTGAGCAGAAGGGAAGAGCACCTCCACAAAGGAAATATCCTGTTCTGGGAGCTGTTTGGCACCCACTGTGTGTATTTGACAGATTCCACCATTTTGTCATTTTGCCTTTGAAAGGAGGAAACTAAAACTCGAAAGGGGGAAAAATGATGAATCCCAAAATATCCCTAAAATATAGTTCAGGCAGATGACATAAAATGGAGGGGCTGCCTGATATCCTAGAAGACAGAAAGGAAGGCCAAAGCAATCTGGAGAGCCCAGATGGGGGGCGGGGAGGGGAGCCGCCAGCCAGGTCAGCTTGGAAGGACCCTTCCCTGCCTAGTGGGTTGGGGGGGGTACAGGAAGGGCGAAGGCGACATCCACAAAGCGACCCTTTCGGATCGCTCCAATCAGGGAAGGGGAACTCCGCTTTACTCTCCTTTGCCCCTCTTGAGGGAGCACCATGCCCTGCTGACCCCCTCCTGGGAAACGGACCCAGAGGAGGACCCATCAGAGGCTGGAAGAGGGGGAAGGCGCCGGACAAGCCTCAAGCCAGGGTCTGCAGTCCGCCGCCTTCCCTTCCCCCCACCCCCTCTACAGTACCGCGGCCGCTCGAAACTCCCGAGTCCAGCCGGGGTACTTCGCGCGCTTCTTCACGGGTCTGGCCCAGGAAGCCCGGCCCGGCCCGCTTCCGGGCTCCCCTTCGGCAGGGAAGGGGGCACTCGCGATGGCCAGGAGGCGGAAGATCGCCGCACCAGGCGGCTATCCCAGGGCAGTCCTGGAGGGCGAAGGCGAGGGCTACCGTCTCCAAACGGGGACACCCTCCCCCCGAGCTCCAGCCCCGCTGCCCTCCTTTTGCTCGGGTTTGGGCGTTGCGAATGGCGGGCTAGGCTGAGCCGGGCGGCGCACGAGACTGTTCCTTTCCCAGCCACGCAGGGCTCTTCGCCGGCCCCACAGGACCGCAGCCCCCTTGGACGTTTGGGTGGCGCTTTGGCCTTCGCAGCGGCCCTTCGCTTCCTGCCGGGGGCTGGGCGCCTTCGGCTCGAGGCCAGCTAGAGGGAGCCGGGTGCCGCAGCCGAGGCAGGTCGGGCTGGGGGGCCCCGGTGGCCCCATCAGTTTGCCTCAAGGCTCCAGGGCCGGCGCTGGCAGTCAAACGGGACACCAGGCCGAGCGCCGCCCGTCTGGCTACAGGTCGGGGCGCCCCTACCCCACCGAGGCTCGCTTGCCGAGGCGGCGCCCGAAGCCCCTCACCGGGCCCGGAACGGAGCGCGCCGCGCGAAACGTCTCCCCCGCAGCCCCGGCTGTCCAGGAGGGCGCCCTGTCGGACGCGGCGCGGGCCCACGCACTGCGCGGCGGGAGCGAGCAGGCGGGCGGCGGCGGGGGGGGTCTCCAGCCTCAGAGGCGCTCGCGGGGCAGAGCAGCATCCCAGGCGCGCCGCCCGCCCCGCCCGAGCCATACGGTAGCTGGCCGGCGGGGAGGAGAGGGCCAGCGGGGCGAGCGGGCAGAGTTCGCCGCCCCCGATACGCCACGGAGCCCCGCCGGGCAAGAGGGCGGCTGTCGCGGGTCACCCTGCCGCTCATCCAGCCGAGAGCCGCCGCCACCGCCGCCGCTCTTCCTCCTAGTGCGCAGCGCTGATGCTGGGCGGCCGCCGTCCCGCTCGCCGCCCGCGGCCAGCAGCTGCTCCCCTCGGCTCCCTTTGCCCGCCGAAGCCCAGCTCCTCGCCGTGCCCGGTAGGTGTCCGCCGCCTCCCGCCTGGCTTCGGAGCGGCGGAGTCCTTGCGGGAAAGAGGGGCGGGCGGGCGGGGGCAGGAAGCGCGGCGCTCGGAGGGAGACGGCGCCAGTGAACCGACTCGCCGAGGATCGCAGCCGGCCGGGGCTGGGTCAGCGGGCGGCCGGCGGCGGCAGTTGCGGTTGTCCGCCGCCGGCCCGCAGCTAGCTTCTTTCCTGCCGCAGCTGCCCGTAACTTTGGGCTCGGAGGGGCGGCATCTCCGTCGCGGGGCGGGGGGGTTTCTGCCCGGCCTCCTGCTGCGACTCCGCAGGCGAGGAAGAGGCCGGAGGCTGCCCCCCGGAAAGGGGCTTTCGGGGCGGGGGAGTCCGACCCCTCCGCGGAGTCCAGGGCCCCGGAGCAGGAGGAGGTCGCTGTGGAGGTGGCGAGGGCAGAGCCGGTCGCCGCCGGGTCCCGGCCGGGCCTTCGGAAAAGCGGGCTGCTGGTCGGGGGTGACCCTGCAGGGCTGAGGGCCCAGCGGCCTGCGCTGCCAAGTCCCCCGTCTGGGCGGCCCAGGGGCTGCTTCCGATCCCAGACCGTCAGGCAGGCACCGGGGTGCGTCACCTGTCCTCCCCCCCCCCCCGCTGCGCCTTGTTGCTTCCCAGGCAAGGGGCAGCGCGTGGGAGGGGGAGTTCTCTGGCGAGAGCCCCGTTTATCCCCGGCTCCCCCGAGAAGAGGCTGCGGGGCCGGTGAAGCGCGTGAGAAATTCAGAACTCTGGGCTGTTGTTCCCTCCTGGGTGCCTTTCTAGCTGTCCTGCCGCGTTGGGGTTTAGGGCTCTTTTCTCTCCCGAAATGCGCGCAGTCAGCGAGGCTTGTTTCCCGGCAAACCACCGGGTACTTCTAGCTGTGCATGATCTCTCCCATTCTCCCCCCGTTTAAACTTCTGAACCCCCCCCCATTTCCTCTCTGAGCCTATTCCGGGGGTGCGCCTCTGCGCTCCAGTGCCCACCGACTCCAGAGAGGGAGTCAATGCCAGGCCGAGCGGATTTGAGGCCTCCAACGCTTTTCTGCCTCCCCTGAACCACCAGCCCGGCCTCTCTCTCCCCCCCCCCCCGGTCCCGTTTCAGATCGCTCACTGCGGGGGGGGGGCTGAGACTGGCATGGATGTGAAGGGTCCAGTAAGGCAGCCTCTGCAAGGGCCAGTTCCCACCCCCAAGGGAAGGAAGCCCAGCACAGAGCAGAATCCCCTGCCAACGTGGGCCTCCTGGGGCTGCCCTGGCTGGCGGTTCCCATGTGGTTTTCTCCTGTCCTGGGTGCAAATCATTCCAGGGCATTTTCCTGGTGGATTCTCTCTCTTCTGGCAAGCTGCCATCTTTGCAGTTTCAATTGTCACCGCCCACTTTGAGCCAGCTATGACCCAAATCTGTCTTCTGGTGTTCTGCTGATCGACCAGTCATGTCCAATTGCCCAGAGCTGTCCAGTCCTGGGAAGGGCTGATCCGGCTGCACATCTGCATGGGACTCTGTTCTGTGTCCCATGCTCCCTCCTGCCGCTCCTCTACACACCCTGCAGACAGGGCTACACTCCAGCAGCTAGCTGGGGCAGCGGGACAGAGAGGGGCACTTGGCCCCTCCTCCCCACTTTCCCTAGAGGGAGAGCCTGCTCCTAGGAGGTCAAAGCCTGGTCTCCACCAGAGATGGAAAAGACTAAGCGCTCTTCCCAGGGGGGGGAGGCTTTACTCCCCTCCAAGTGGAAATTGCCCGAAGCTGCTCCTAAGGGGACAGCGACTGGGCCGAGGTGATCCAAAGGCTGAGCAGTTGGGCTGCCTCTCCCTGGGCCTGAGAGAACCGGGCCCATCCCAGAGGGTCCCCCCCCCCCGCTTCTGCTGAGCCAGAGTGCTCCTGCTGCTGCTGGGACCTTTTTCTCTCCTGGGCTCTCCCCCCCCTTCCAGAAACTGACTGGGGGGGGCAAAGCAACCATCTGCCCCTAGGTTAAATGGTATTCAAAGTAAGGGGAGGTTAAGATCAGGGACTGGCCTGTGCACATCTGGTTTACATTTCTCAAGAGAACCTCTGGGCTGCCATTCTTAGGGTGCACCAACAGCCCCTGATGCCGGCCTCAGAGCTTCTTGGCGTCCCCCAGTCCTGCCATATCCTTTGCCTCTGTTTCCGCCTCGGACAGGATCTCCTCTCTGGCATGTCATGCAGGGTCCTTTAGGCTGTCCCTCCCTGTCTAAGGTGGGGGAGGGGCGCCATGTGTTCCTCAGCCCACACACACTTTGTGCCCCTCTGACTCCTGCCTCAGTGTCAGTTGGCGATGGAGGGGATCTAGGGGGGGGGAGGCTGCAGTCACCTGCCTGCCTCAGTCAGGGCTCGGGGGAGGGGGCTCTTCCTCCATGGATGCCGAGGACAGGCAACCTATCTTGGAACAGGAAGGGGCCCTCAGAGAGGATCAAGCAGTGTGTGTGGGGGGGGTGACTGTTTCGTGGGGCAAGAGGCAGGGCAGAGACAGCCCCGCCCACATTTTTCTGTGGCCTCTTGGGCTTCAAGGAATGCTAGACTTAAGGATGGCAGGGGTCCCACGAGACAGTCCCTGGGCGCCCCTCCCCACTGCTTTTTCAAATCAGCCAAGCTGCAGCCCTCAAACTGTAGCTGCGCCTTGTGTGATGCGCTCTCTTGACGGCTGCGAAGGAAGACTGCGGGGGAGGAGATCCCATGTGGCCAGGGAACATTTCTCAAACGGATCTGAATACTTTGATTCCTTACTACCTGCCTGGTCCGGGTCCTGATCAGCGGAAGGATGCAGGGGTCAAGCAGGGCTGCCCTGCTAGTTGTACATCTTTCAGCCTAAAGCTGGACCAAGGAAAGGCGGCCCTGAGCGCATCCATTCCTGGGTGGGCATCCCCACCTGAGCTTTGCAAGAGGCTGCCCCCCCCCCATGTTACCTTAGGGGAGAGAATTTCCCAACAAAACTTCTTGGGCTGTCAATCTGGCCTCTTTTCTGGGTGGTGGCTGGTCTGGGCAGGGCTGTGCTGTAAGAGGAGGGGCTGCAGATGGAAGCGAAGGTCCGATTGGATTGGGCAGAGCAGGACCCAGCAACCTCTCAGATTCTCCAGTGACCTTCCTAGAGGGGCCTCCCCTCCCCCCCCATCGCTCTCCCAAACATTTGTCCTGCTTCTGAGCAGATCTAAGGCTGCTGAAAGGCTAGAGGGCACTGAGGAGTGCTTGAGGAAGGTCCAGTTCCTGCCCCCTTTGCCCTCCCCAGGAGTGGATGGAGGCTGCCAGTGGCTCCCCTCCCAAGGAGGAGCTTGCCAGCTTTTCAGGCAAGAAGTTCAGGGTAAATGGAGAAAACATATCATGCTGAACCTCCAGTATCAGAGCCAGTCTACCTTGGATGTGTGTGCTTTCAACTTCCAAGGGGGCCCTCATTTGTACTGCAGGAGACGTGCCACACACACACACACACACACACACACACACAAACCAAGCCTTGCTAGGTCCTGTTGGATCGCTTGGAAATGATCCCTCAGATCATCTCCCATCCTCCCCAGCTCTTCCTCTCTCCTGTTCTGGGAAGCCCACTCAGACTCTCCAGCGGGGGGGGGGAGGGTCCAGCAGCCCAACGAAGGCCTTTCTTCACTGAGCTGAGGGTTGCAGCACCCCCCTCCCACGTCCCCCCTTGAATATGGGAGGCTTTGTGAACCTTTGCAGCTGTCAGAGGAGACTCAGCCACTGGTAAGCAACCTCAGGCAAGAGTCCTTATGCTGAGATGACCTCCCCCCCCCAAAAAAAAGTGATACCCAGGTAGGAGATGGTGGTGAGGGACGCTGAAACCAGGCCTCCTCCCCCACGGGTTTACGGGTGCCAGCAGCAGCAGCAGCAGCGAGAAGCCCTCTGTGCAGATGGCCCCAGAGCTGGGAGGGAGCCCCTGCGTTGAACTGGCTATCCCAGGCCTCAGCATCGGCTGACTGTAATCCATCTTTTCCCAGTCCCTCCTTGCAATTCCCAGCTGCCACTTCTGCTCCTTGCCCCCCTCCGCCTTGCTCCCCCCCCCCCGTCTGTTGAGCATCCCCACCCCCAGCAGGCAGGCAGGCAGATGGCTGTTAAGCCTCCGAGACAGCAAGACCCAGGGGTCCTTGCAGGGCTCAGAGACCCCTCCTCCCCCGGCCCTGGTCCTGGGCTGGATGGGGCCCAGAATGACAGGAGGGCAATTCCTCACTCCAGCCACCTCACAAGAACCTCCCTTGCAGCCACCAACTGCTCCCTCCCTTGCCCTGTTCCCCTTTTGGAAGTGGCCTGGACATCCCTCCCTGCTCCCGGCTGGCTGGGGAGGGCTTCACTGCAACTAGGATTTTTTAAAAATAGCCCTGGCCTGTGAGACAAACAGAGCAGCTTCCCTTCAAGGCTGGCAGCTGCTTTATCCACTGGAAGAATTTCAGGAAGAGGGAAGCCCTGCTCCAGGAGCCCCGCATTCCAGATGTCTCCGTAGGTAGACTTTCCAGGTAGGGATAAAGGAGGATATTCGTAACTCAGGGGTCCCCGATGCTCTCTCAGCTGGGTGGTTTCCTTGCAGAGGTTTCTTTACCCAAACTAGGTAACATCAGTGCCAGAAGGGAGTGGGGGGGGGGTCTTGCTCTCAGTTGATGTTCTAGAGCCTCGCCCTGCCGGTGTCGGTGGGGGTGGTCTCAGGGATGCTCTCGTTGAGCTGTTTAATGTTGGCTGGTTTGGCAGTTTCTCATTGTTCCCTGTTTTTGATCTGATGTTAAATCTTGGAGTTGCCCTATGCTCATCTGAGCCTTGATTTCTGGTGGGGAAGTCGTTCCCTTTGTGGCTTGTTGAGTGTCTCCTTTGTACAATAGGTAGATCTGGTTTATGTATCCTTTTGATGGCCAATCACTCCGAGCACAAGGTTTGTGTGTGCTCTGCTGATTTCATGTGGTTGTAATAGTCTGTTGGTGGTTTCTTGATGTATGGCAGTGTGATCCTTTTTACGCTTGTGTTGGTTGTGCTGTAGACCACTCAGCCCAATATAGCACCACCAACACAAGCCATAAACACCCTGCTAGACGAACTCCAACATTAACATCAGACCAAGAGGTAAACAGTGCCCCAATCCAGGAACAGTCAAACAAGCCAACAGTAAACAAGCCAACCAAAGAACCTCTGAGACTATCCTCCACCAACATTGACAGGGTGAGACGCCAGAAAAGAAGTGATAGAGGGAGTTGAAGTTGCCGGAACCTTGGGCAAAAGTGACCACGTCATGCTGGAGTTTAATATAACGCAAACACCAGCAACAGAAAACAATCCAACCAACATCCTAAACTTCAAAAGAGCAGACTTTAACAAACTCAGAGAGAACCTAGGAAATGGATGAAAATCCTAAAGGGTAAAACAACCCAAGAAGCGTGGGAAACTCTCATAAATGCAATCATAAAAGCCCAGACCAGCACAATACCATTGAAAAAGAAAAACAAGAAATTCAAGAGGAAACCAGAATGGCTGCACAAAGATCTCTCTGCCGAACTGAAAGGCAAAAAGGACAAATACAAAAATTTGAAAGAGGGGCACATAACTAAGACTGATTATCAGCAGACAGCCAGAACATGCAAAGATGAAGTCAGGAAAACAAAGGCCCAGATTGAACAAAGACTTGCAACAGAAATTATGGATAATAAAAAAAAGTTTCTTCCATTAACAAGAAAAAAGTCAAAGAAACTGTAGGCCCACTAAAGAGAGAAGATGGCAAGGAAATAACAGGCAACAGGAAGAAAGCAGAGCTGCTTAACTCATATTTCGCGTCAGTCTTCACACAAAAAGAAACTATAGCCCATCATACAAAAAAAAAACACTGCAAAAGACAAACTTGAAACAAAAATTAAAATAAGCAACAAAATGGGAAGAGAACACCTATCTGACCTTGATGAATATAAATCACCAGGACCTGATGGATTACATGCCACAGTTCTGAAGGAGCTGGCAGATGTTATCTCAGAACCTTGCACCACATCTTTCATAAATCCTGGACCACCGGGGAAGTACCTGAGGATTGGAAAAGGGCTAATGTGGTTCCTATTTTCAAGAAAGGGAAAAAAGCAGAGGCAGGAAACTACAGACCAATCAGTTTTACCTCAATACCTGGAAAGATCCTAGAAAAGATAATCAAAAAACAGATCTGAGAACAACTAGAAGCAAAAAAAGTTATAAATAGTAGCCAGCACAGGTTTGTTAAAAACAAATCATGCCAAACCAATCTTATTTCATTCTTTGACAAAGTGACTAAACTAATAGACCAGCGAAATACTATGGACGTAGTATACTTAGACTTCAGTAAGCATTTGATAAAGTAGACCACATCTATTGACCGCTCAGCCCAGCCAACTTGCAAAAGGCCTACAGGCTGGCAGACCTTCCGGCCTCTCTGTGAAAACCTCCGCAGAGCAGCCGATCTTTAGACTGGAGAGGAGAACCAGGCTGCACAGAGGCAGCTTCCAGGCAAGCCGCTTGTGAGCCTGGGTGAATCGATCGGGCGGCTTCCACCTGGGCAGGATGAGGCTGCCAGCCCAGAGCCGTCCCTGCTCGGGTGGAAAAGCCCCCTCCGCCCCCTCCAGCACCCCTGCGATGTTGCGGGCCTTTCCCAGGCAGTCAGGCTCTGCCGCTCTGGATGCAACCGGAGCTGAAAATCCCTGCTGCGTCTGGGCTTCAGGTGGCAGGTCACCAGCTTCCCTCGGCCAGCCGGGCAGCTTGCCTTTCTTCTGCCTGTGATTTCCCTCCCACCACAGGAAGCACCTTTCCCCCAAGCCCAGGAGAACGCAGGCCCCGACCATCTGCACAGGCCCCCTCCTGCCTGGCTCTCTGGAGCCCTCTGCTCACCAGGCAGCTGCACAGAGATCAGCTCCGGAATGAGCCTTGCTCTTCGGCACCCCTCCATGGGGGCAGACGGGGGGGGGGGAAAGGATCGGGCCCCCAGTTCTGCCTTGCATCCTCAAAGCTGCACGTTTGCTGCACGTCTTCCTGAACATCAGAAGAGAAGCTGGGCAGTGCCGGAGGGGAACCTGGCCTGTCTAGTCCAGCTGCCTGTTCTCCCCATGGCCCACCAACTACCCAAGGAAGAGTCTGCCGAGAGACAGTCTCCAGGGGCAGCCCTGGTGCCACCCTGTCCGCCTGTGAATCTGAAATCAGCCAAGCCAGGATCCTGGCTGCTTTTCATGACCGGTTGAGAAAGGATCAAGCAAGGACCTGCTACACCTCTATAATCAGTTCCCCCAAACTTCTCCCTCCCCCCAAATCTGCTGTTTTTAGTGACATTTTAGTTGTTGTACATCCTGTGTTCCCCCCCCCCCATGGTTGTGTGTTTAGATCACTGCCAGCAAGAGCGGGGATCCCTTGCTTTGTGGTTTCTGCTATGGAAACGCTGGGATGACCTAGATCTCCTTCTGGTCTGACTGGAAGGGAGTGGGGCCTCCTCTGACCAATTCAAGGCCAGGCCAGAAGCCTCAATGAGGCTCAGTCCTTGTCAGGGGAGGAGGGGGAAGGGGGGTGTCCGCACAAGCACAAGCTGTGTCTGCACCCAAAGGGTGCCTCTACATCGAGCACCGGGATTCTGATGGGATCTGCCAGCAGCCGCCTTTCAGCAGGCAGACAATCCATCAGGGGCTCCCTCACCTGCAAGGTGCTGGCCCGTTGCTAGGCAACCATGACCAAGGTAATTTAATGCCTCCTCCTCCTTGAAAGGCAGGTGGGGATGTGCCTCTGCAGCACTGCAACCCCTCCCGGGGACCCCTCCTCCGGTGGGCGAGAGCGCTCTGAGGCAGGTGCCCAGCCCCTCCTCCGCTTCCCCACCAGGCAGCCACTGCTGGAGGCCAACATTAGGGCCAACAGAAGGGCAGTGGGTGGGAGGGGAGCGCTCCAGCTGTTTCAGGGGAGTTCAGTGCAGGGGTGGCAGCCACGGGGAGGGGGCTCTCAGTCCCAGGCAGGGGGCCCTGGGTCGTACCTGCAGGCATCTGAAGGGGGGGGGTTCTCGGTTTGGACGGGCTGCACTTAGTTGCTGGCTGTCTCAGAATGGCCAGGGCGGGATGGGGAAAGGGGCGTCCCCTCGTGAAGACCCTCAGGCTGGGCTGCTCCCGCGCCGAGGGCCAAGAGCAGGCCCACCTTGGGAGGGAGCGTGAATCGCCGCGGCCTCCGCGCCTTCCTCGCGGCAGAGAGAGGCGAGAGCCCCGGGGGAGAGCGTGTGCCAGATCTCGGCGCTGCTATCCGGGGCAAAAGGCTCCCCGGGGCCTCGCCTCGATTGTGGAAGACCGGCCGGGACAGAGAGACCCATTTAGCGGCGCGTCCCCGCCGCCCTGCGCGCCCGCCCTCGTCCTTGGCCAGGGAATGGAGAGCGCCGACCGGGAGGCTGAAGGCGGCCGCCGTCCCCGGCAGCCTTTTTCCCCCCCAGAGTGACCCGGAGCTTCTCCGCCCGACCGGCTGCAGCCGAGGACGAGCGGGGCAGGCTCCCTGCTCGTTTCCGGGCGGCGGGGAAGGCTGGAGCGTCTTCCTTCCAGTCCCCACCGGGCGGGGGGCGAGCCCCAGGGTATGGAGCGAGGCGAGGCCAGCCAGCCAGCCAAAGAGCGGGCAATTTGGGGGGGGGGGGCGTGAGGGTTGAACTCCTGCTCCCCCTCCTGGCAACTACCGAGTTCTGCAACCTGCATAATGGATGAAAAAGAGCTGGAATCCTATGCCCGTATCTGCCTGTTAGCCAGTGTCAAGGAGGCAGACTCGGGATGTTTAGGTTGTGTAAGGACCCACCCCACTTTGCATCTTAAGAAGACAGAACTCTTGGAATCTTTCTTCCAACAGGCATCTTTATTAAGAGAAACTGGTTGCAGGCATTCTAGACAGGACTTGGGGGCCAAACCCTACGGTTCAAGGTTTTAAGGGGTCCCCAGCAGCCCAGCCCAACCCATCATCTTTCCAGTGGCAATCTCAGGCCTTACATTTTCACCCCCTTTCCTCACTGCTGGTGGAAGGGAGACTTCAGAGAGGAGCAGATCAAAGCTGATGGCCCCATTGTTAGTCCTTTTGGTGAAATCCACATTCAATCCCTTTTGAAGCTGTAGTGAAGGAAGTGAGGGCCATAAAGCCCCTTTGTTCACCCCCCTTCATCGTATGACAGAATCCAGAGAGGGCAGAAATGGGGTTTTCCATAGTCGATAACTAGAGATGAAATATAATTGGATTCTGACAAGTTGGCTCCCCACCCGCTCCCCCAATTTCCCTGCTGCCTGGAAGTCTTCTGACACCCCTCCCCCCAGCAGTTGACCCTGGAGAGTTCAAAAGCCCCCTGCTGCCCCCCCTTCTCTTCTTGGTTCTTGGCTTAAAATAATTAGGGACTTAGTTCCCCCCTCGGAGGAAGTTTTGTGTGTGTGTGTGTAATTCCAGGACATCTCATTGTCCTCATGCAAAGCTATATGGAGCAGTGGTGACACAGTGGTTGGACTGCAGTATTGCAGGCTGTAAAGGCGCTGTGAAGCAGCATAGAAGTCTTAAGTGCTGTGGCTATACCCGCAGACAGCGCAGACAGAGTGGGACTGAAGTGCTGGCGGTGCTGGAATTCCCAATTTCCTAGGCCCTTCTAGAGTTTGATACGGTCAACCCAGTGGGTGGAGGAGGCCCTTCTGTGATCCATGAAGCGCTCTTTTGCTGGCATCTGAAAGTAAAGACCTCGTCGTCCCAGAGGCTCTTAGTGCAGGAGACGTGCTGACCTCTCCACAGGTTAGGGTTGGGGTTAGGGTCTCTCTCTCCGGCTCCTTTGGCAGACCCGCCTGAGGTTGGGACCTCCTTCCGCCAGGCCCAAAATGCGGTCACTTGATTGCAGGGTCATCTGTCTGTCAGAACTTTGGAACCAGGTCATAGGTAGCTTTTGGGAGGGTCGGTTGTAACTTTGAATGGCCACTAAATGACCCAAGTCATCCCATCATCCAGCCAAGGGATGGCTGTAATGGACAATTTCCCCCCCAACTAAAGCTGTAACCCTCTGCCCTGGATAGGCCTATCCTGAGAGAGTCTAGAGTGTGTGGCCACTCTGAACCTCTTCCTCTCTGTCTCCTCCCCCCCCCTTAGCTGGAGTCCCCCCAGCTCTCCTAATCTGGGTTTCTCTCTGGAGGGCAGGACCTCCTCCAGGGAAAGCTCTGTGCTGCCAAGACCTCACACACACACACACACACACACACACACTTACACTTCCCCAGGTGCACCTCCTCATTTTGGAAGACTTTCCTTGGGCTCTGTTTTCATTTTCATTGCTTACAGATTTGGCTGTAACACTCCTACACGTCTCCTCTAACTGCTCTCTGAAATACTTCAAGATCTTTCTGAATTTTCTGTCTTTGACGTCTCTTCTTGGCATTTGGTAACGGTTTGTTCTGACATCTTCTGTCCCTGGTGGATTTCATTCCATAGTTCCCGATTCCTTATCAATGAGATTCAGAGCTTCAGAGTAATTCCTGATCCTTGAAAATTGAGGGTACGTCATCCAGTAATGTCCACGTATATACGCATCCTTTTGGTGGTTTAAAGAATGTGTTAGCAATTTAAAAATCATTGGATTGGATCTTCAACTACATCTGTGTCCTTCCTACGGCAGCAGTTCCCTTCCCCTCTGCTTTTCGTGTCCTGGGCAGTTAACGTGTGATCTTCTGACTGAAGGCACCCAATCCATCTCAACTTGCTGATGCGTAAAAGCATGGCCATCTGTTCATGGTTTCGCTTTATCCTTGGCTGCGTTGAGCTTTCTCTGTCCGTGCTTCTTATCTCCCATATTCCTGCTGCAATTCTGTCTTTGCCACTTTGGGTCTCTTTCCTTGAATGGCAACCTCAGCAACCGGATGTCCCGAGGGCTTTAACCTTGTTGTTCGTCCATCGATTTCGATGAAGACCTTGACATCTTGTGGGTTATGGGCCATCAACGATGTGTCCGTAGGTGGCTAATAAGAGCGACGTTAGCACGGAATGTTCTGCCACATACTGAACAAAGAAATGTAGACACTGTTACTTCAGCATTTACAGCTCTGGCTTTGCGGAGTGCTCGCTTCTCTTGTGCCAAGATTGTCCTCCTGCGTTCATATGTCTGGCAACCCTGGTACACCAAGGTGCACCATGTCGGTCGATCATGCGCCAAATGTTCCCAAGAGATGGTGTTAATATCCAGGGACTTAAGAGAGGCTTTCAACGTGTCTTTGTATCGCTTCTTTTGTCCCCCGTGCGATTGCTTTCCTTGAGACAGCTCACCATAGAAGAGCTGTTTAGGGATGCGATGATCTGGCATCCTTACAACATGGCCTGCCCAGCGCATCTGGGCTTTCATCAACAGAGTGTAAACGGATGATAGGCCTGCTCTGGAGAGGACATCTGTGTCTGGTATCTTATCCTGCCACCGGATCCTCAGAATTCTACGAAGGCAAGTCATGTGGAAGTAGTTCCGTTGCCTAACGTGCCTCCTGTACACTGTCCAGGTCTCACTAGCATATAACAGGGTAGTTAGCACTGCTGCCTGGTAAACTTTAAGCTCGGTAGCAAGACTTATTCCACAGCGGTCCCACACGTGAGTCCGCAATCTCCCAAATGCAGAACTTGCCTTGGCAATTCTACAGTTGACCTGGATGTCAATTGTCACTGCACGGGAGAGGGTACTACCAAGATACATAAATTGGTCCACTGCTTGCAGCTTTGTCCCTTTACTGTGATGGTAGGCTCTTGATATTGGGCTAGGGCTTTAACCCACCCATGTTGTAAATGCTCCTAGGATTCAGAAAGCTCCTCAGCAATTCCGATCCGAGGGTCCGTCATCCGGCATCCTCTCCGCCATCAGTTCCTCTTCTCTGTGCAGGGTGGTGTCTTGGCAAAAACAGGGCAAGGCTTCCCGTGGCCTCCCCCTCCCTTTCCCATTGCCACTGAGTGAGTGCCGCCTCCAGCATCCTTCCCTCTGGCTGCTGCCCAAAGAGGTGCCTGCTGGCTTTAGTTGACCAATGAGATGACCATCACCCCTTGGGTGACCCAGCTGGGATCAGCCGCTTAATTTGACAAGGCTCATTTTGGCTTCCAGTAACCCCCACCGTGCTTTCTCACAACCTGGTTTCAACGCAGTCTGTCCAGAAACAGACTGTCCTTTTTGTAGTTTGCAGGACTCCCACTTTTTTGATGAAAGGGACAACTAGGGGTCCCATCCTCCAGTTCTTTGTCCTTTCAGCAGGACAAAGGGCACTGCAGGCCACCAGCTCCTCCGCCCAGTCCACTCCTGTAGAGGGGTCACCCTCCTCCTTGGCAGGGTCCAGGGGGGGAGCCCCGGGGGGAGAGCCCATCTCAGCCTAGGCTGATGGATGGTTTCAGAAGTCTTTGGGGGAGTCTCCAACCTCAGCCCCCCCCCCGCTTGTCCTTCTTTCTCTTCCTCCCCCCTCCCCCCCCAGTCCATTGTTCAGTTTCGGGGCAGCTGCTCTTGACCGGGGAGCCCAGAAGCATCAGGAGGTGGGAGGTGCAGGTTGGGCCCCTAGGCCTGTTCAGAGAAGAGCTGGGCCTCTGCATCGCAGCCTTCTCAGACCCCTTGTCCCCCCCCCCCAAAAAATCTGGCACTTTTGCTGGCCCTACGAGAAGCTGTTCAGGAAATCTTTTCTGTTTCTTTTCTCAGAGGACAATCCGCCTGCGCTGACAGCTCACATGATGCTTCTGGTCTCCAGGAACAATAATAATAAAATGAACCACTAAAGTAGTAGATAAAATTTATTAGCAGGTAGTAGATGTCAGAACAAAGTTAGTAGATAAAATAGTTGAAAATGAGCAGGTTAAAATACTGTGGGATTTCCAAATACAAACTGATGGTCTTGGCTCATAACACACCAGATTTAATTGTGGTTAAAAAGAAGTGTGGGTAACTGATGTGGGGGATGGTAGAAGACAAATAATCGGAGATCACAGATATCAAGAGATGAAAATCCGAACTGAAAGATGATGGCATAAACCAGCTCAGGTGGTCCCAGTGGCTATCAGCACAATGGGTGCCATACCAAAAGGCCTTGGACTACACAATCTGTGTATTTACAAAATCTCCCTCTGTCAGTTGCAAAATTACATCCTACTTGGATCCGCACAGATACAACATTTTTAGCGCTTGGGAAAACCTCAGCGCACATGGAGGCCAAAACTCAGGAACTGCCAGCTGTGATTTCACAGACGTGCGTATTAGACTAATAATAAGCTTTACTTGGCAGAACTTACATTCTGCAACGATAGTGTTAATATTGCAAAATAATGACAGCTGCTTATCCCAGGTCCCTTTCTAGAAGAGGGAGAACTGGAGAAAATCACAAAATGTGAAGGAGACCTGCAAATAGAACAACTGTGGCCAAAGGCAACCGTAACAACAAACGCAATAGGAGCCTTAGGGGCAAACATCTGGACACCAGAACACCATCAGCATTGGCCAGCTCCCCATCAGTCAATTGCAAAAATGGAAGGGGATGTTTGGGGAACAAGGGGAAAGGATGCTGCCTAGGAAATTATCTGACAAGAGGGGCAGGAGCCCCCAGTCTCTTATCAGCCACGGAAAGGGACAGAGGGAGGACCTGCCCTGATGGACCAAGCAGTTAAAAGTGGCCGGAGGGAAGTTCTGCCCTTCCAGATTTGAGAGACTCTGTTAATGCAGCTTTACAATAAGGAAGATTTAGATAAACTGGTTCCATTTCCTGCCTGGTTTATCAGGGGTCCGCCTCCACTTTGAAGTGCTTGATCGCTTGAGCGAGGGTCTCGGTCTCCCCACCAAAGGCGTGGCTGAAGAGCCAGCTCTTCATCCTTCAGCTGAGCCAGGGGGGCATCCAGGGCTCAGGGGGAGCCTCCTTCCAGAGAGCAGGCCCTGCTCCCGAGAAGCGTGCCCACCCTGCAAGGTCTCTTCAGTCGGGCAGATACCGAGGGAGAGACGTGGTCCTGCCAGTAATTGGGCCCTGTGCCGTGTGGGGCTTTACGGATAACAATCAGCCCCTGTGGCACAGCCCTCGCAGCTCCCACGAGTGCTTCCGTCACCATCTTCGGCTGGCGAGCCACGGGTGAGAGCAAAAGTCCCCCGCCTTCCAGCTCTCATTTGTTGCTGGCTCAGTGGGCCAAGTCCCGGGGGGGGGGCTGCTCTGCCTTGGGTTTTCCCTGAAGCTGCCTCAAGTAGGTCAGCAGCAAGCGGGGGGGGGGGGCTGGTCATTTTCCAAGGCTTCTGAGGAGCTCCAGCCTGGCCCTTGGTGGGAAGGGGAGGCCCCAGGGCTTACAGACCAGCCCAGCAACACTAAGCAGGCCACCGGAGCGGTCTTTCCTGGGGGGGGGGGCTTGCTTTTTTTATTTTCTCAACCACCTCATTCCACAAGGTCCGTAGCTGCCAAGATAGGAAGGTGACCTAGATGGAGGTCCGTTCCCCAGGCGAAAGCATCCTTAAGCCCAGAGCAGGGAGGCAGCATTCGGAAGAGGCCCAGACAGGAGCCTCCCTAATTCACTGCAGCAGGAGGAGGCCTTTCGTTCGGCACAAGCAGATTTGCAAGCTTCTGCCCTTAAAGCTGAAGCCAGCAACGCAGGGGCAGTTTTAGCTTCAGCAAGAGCACCTTCAGCCTTCTGGAGGAGTTTATTTCCTGTCTTGTAGGGCTGAGAGTAGCAGCTCCAATTAAGACCAAATGCTCATCAAACCAAAAGCATAATGCACAATGAATTCACCAAAGCATGCAGAGAGAAGGAAGAAGAAATACGGTCAGGGCCTTGCATGGTGTGGGGAGGAAAGCAATCGCCTGGGCCAGAACTGGACCCCAGGGGCCACCTGAGCAGCTTTTAGATGGAGTCCGGTCTGGCTTCATCCACAGCAGAGGAACTTTGCTCTCCAGGAGCCTCTGGAGAACCTGGTGGCCCCCTCAAAGCTTAGGAGGCAAGTGCTCACCTGCTCTCGGCTTCCCGCTTCTCTTCTCTTGCCCTGTCCGGTTTAGACCAGGTGGCCCCCTTTCCCTGCCGGCTTCTGTCCCAGTCTGATGCCCCCAGGGGGGCCTGTGGAGCCAGGTCTCTCTCCTGCTCACTTCAGCGGCACAAAGCCCAGATCTGGCATGGACTCCCACCCCCCCGCTGCCCCTGTTGATCCTGTAAGGGCCTAAAACAGTGGTTCTCAACCTTTCTAATGCCATGACCCCATAATACAGTTCCCCATGTTGTAGTGACCCCCAAGTGGGTGTGGCCACCAATAAGAGGGAGTAGGACAGCTAGGGAAAAGGGAAAAAAATGGTGGACAGCATGGTTTGGTGACCCCCGTGAAATGGTCATTCGACCCCAAATGGGGTCCCGACTGGCCTAAAAGTATATCCGGGCAAACTCTGCTGGGCGTGGATCCCCTGCCCCAGAATTGGCAACTGGGCAGTGGAGGCAGTGGGCCCCATCCACGGGGGGCAGGGGGGCTGAGTGGCCGGCAAGGGAGGGGGCAGGCATTTGCCCCTCATGATGCAAAGAGGGGAAATCGCCCTGCAGCAGCTCTTGATGATCCCTTTGAGGTGCAGGGGAAGAGTCGTCTGCCAGCAAGGAGGCAGAAAGGGGCGCAGGGCTCCTCCCATCTGCCCTCACCTAGCCCCCCTCATGAAGCCCCCCCCCCACAATGCTCTGCCTGGGGAATCGGCCCAGACAGTCCGTTTCATTGAGGAAGACCTTGCAGCCAAAGACTGGGGGAAGCACTGCTCTGGAGTCTTCCCAGCTTCAGGAAAACCTACCAGCAGCCAGGGGGGTTCCCAGGCTCCATTTGGTAAAGGCCCTCACCCAAGAGATAAGAAGGGACCCCCCCCCTGTTGTATCAGCAGAGAGGTTCTGAGCTTCTGCACTGTCTCCCTCAGATACAAAGCCCCCACCGCCACCTCTGATTCAGTCTGCAGTAGTAAAAACTCAGCATCTTCACAAAGAATAAAGCTAAATCATGGCTATTTCTGCCGGTTTGGGATTATTTTGTGACTGTAGCTATTTATGGACTAATCTATGAAGGATGGATCCCAGAACACTGTCTTGGATGTTTGTGATCTGGAAAGACAAGAAAAGCCACTTCGTGCCCTGCATCAGGACGGGGCCTGGGGATGGGGGGGGGGAGCAGGAGGGAGGAAGGTGCTCAAAAAGGGTGTGTACACAGAAACACACACAAACACACACAGTCCTTTGAGGGTTCAGTTTCATCTACACACTTTGGAGGGTGGCCCAGACCTGCTCTTGGGCGAAGCAGAGAGAGATGCTCAACCCTTCGGGGCAAATTCAAGGCTCCCAAGTGAGGCTTGTAAGGGAACAGCACAAACCCTGCCAGGGTCCGAGTAACCTTCTCTTTCTCCCTCCCTCCCTCCCTCTCTCCCACTCCCAGGTGCGTGGGACGATGGTAAGGGGTCTGTAGGACCATGCCCCACACAATGCAACGTGGCTTTCTCCTCCTGGCCTGCTGCTGCTGCTGCCTCCTGAGTCTGGCCCCGGGGTGGGCCTGCCCAGTGCGCTGCGAGTGCCTCCCTCAGCTCAAGTCCGTCAGCTGCTCTCGGAAACGCCTCACATCTGTCCCGGAGGGAATCCCAACCGAGACCAGGATCCTGGAGTTGAACAAGAACCGCATCCGCTGCTTGAACTCGGGCGAGCTCTCCTCCTTCCCCAGGCTGGAAGAGTTGGACTTCAGCGAGAACATCCTCGCCAGCGTGGAGCCCGGGGCCTTCGGCAACCTCTTCCACCTGCGGGTCTTGCGGCTTCGACGCAACCAGCTCAAGCTGATCCCTCAGGGCGTCTTCCACAAACTGGCCAACCTCACCCTCCTGGACATCAGCGAGAACAAAATCGTCGTCCTTCTGGACTTCATGTTCCAAGATCTGAGGAACCTGAAGCACCTCGAGGTCGGGGACAATGACCTGGTCTACATCTCCCGAAAGGCCTTCTCTGGCCTGCTCAGCCTGCAGGAGCTGACCCTCGAGAAGTGTAACCTGACGGACCTCTCGGCCGAGTCCCTCTCCCGCCTGCAAAACCTGGAGCTCCTCCGGCTCAGGCACCTCAGCATTGCCCTGCTGGAGGATGAGAACTTCCAGAAGCTCAGCCGTCTGCAGCTCCTGGAAGTCGACAACTGGCCGTTGCTGGAGGACATTCCGCCCAATGCCTTCCAGGGCCTGAACCTCACCTCCCTGTTCATCACCTTCACCAACATCACAGCCGTGCCCACCGCGGCCCTGAGGAGCTTGGGGCATCTCGTGTACCTCAACCTCTCCTACAACCCCATCGGCACCGTGCCCAGGGGGTCCTTCCGGGACCTCACCCGGCTGAGGGAGCTCCACATGGTGGGCACTCTGCTGGTCTCCATGGAGCCCCAGGCGCTCTCTGGGCTGAGGCAGATCCGTCTCCTCAACCTCTCCAACAATCTCCTGTCTACTCTGGAGGAGACCACCTTCCACTCCGTCAACACCCTGGAGACACTCCGGGTGGACCAAAACCCACTGGTCTGCGACTGCCGCCTGCTCTGGATACTCCAGCGCCGGAAGACGCTGAACTTCGGTGGGCAGCCACCCATGTGCTCCTCGCCCCTCGAGATCCAGGGCAACGCTCTGCACGACTTCCCGGACTCCGTCCTTTTCGAGTACTTCACCTGCCAGAAGCCCAAAATCCGGAACCGCCACCTGCAGCACGTGGTGGCTCACGAGGGGCAGGCAGTGTCCTTCCAGTGCCAGGCAGAGGGGGAGCCCGTGCCCTCCATCAGCTGGGTCTCCCCTCAGCACCGGATGATCACCTCCAAGAGTTTGGGCCGGGTCACCGTCTCGTCCAGCGGGATGCTGGAGATCCGCTATGCCCAGGCCAGGGACAGCGGGACCTACATTTGCCTCGCCACCAACCCTGCCGGCAATGACACCTACTTTGCCACCCTGACCGTCAAAGGGCCCTCCATCAATGGCATCCTGGATGCCAATCGGACATCGATGCTAGGCGAGTTCAACGACACTTTCCACAACGACACCCGGGTCTTCATCAAGTTCACCTTGGACCTCAAGACCATCCTGGTGTCCACAGCCATGGGCTGCATCACCTTCCTGGGCGTGGTCCTCTTCTGCTTCCTCCTCCTCTTTGTTTGGAGTCGGGGCCGGGGGCAGCACAAGAACAACTTTGCCGGGGAGTACTCCTTCCGCAAGGTGGACGGCCCCACCTCGGCCTCCGGGCAAGGCGGGGCCAGGAAGTTCAACATGAAAATGATCTGAAAGCCCGTTGCCAAAGGGGGCTCCGTGGGGCGAGGCAGCCCACTGGCCGCACATCTGCCACTGCCCCGCCGCAGATCAGATCAGCTGCATCAAGATCCAGGGCTTTGACCCCCTCCTGACCCATGCTCTGAGTGAGCCCTTGTGAGGCCAGACACAGACCCACTGCCACGGCCCTTCCCCATTCCTCTCCCCACTGGGGTCTGGGCGGAGGGGTTGGGCTGCTCTCCTGGCAGCAGCTGGTCCAGACCCTCACTCTGTGGGGCTGCCAGCGCTGGCTTGGTAAGCAAGTGGCCAGTCCCCTCCCTCCCACTGCCTGTGGCAGATGGCCTGGCCAGAGGAGCAGCTTCTGCTGGGTGGGAGGGCCTTTGACCCCCTCAGGACATCAGCTGCACTCCCTCCCCAGTCCACCTCATGGTGCTTCCATCTCCCCTCCCCCAGGTCTCTTGGCCAGGTGGGAACACAAGCTAGGGGTGGGTGGGTAATCCCCCCCAGCCGAGTCAGTGTTTTCTATCTCAACTATGCATTTTTCAACCACTGAGAACATTCCGTTCAGGTACGGAGGCCCCTCTTTTTTTAGCAACAATTTTGAAAAAACCCTGGTTTAGTCGATGGGTTCATTTTTAAACTGTTTTATATGCACGTTCACTGTCTTCCTAGTAGGTGGCAGGGCTGCAAAGGGGGGGGGGGCAGCTCCGCCTCCCTCGGCCCATCCAAGCAGAGCTGAGCACCGGCAGCCTCCGCCAGCCTTGAAGCCTTTCCAGGCGCAGGTCAGCAGGGGGTCCCCGGGGCTGGCCGGGAGCCCCTCCCCTCCCAGGTGGCAAAGGACAAAACCTGGCTGCGACCGAGACAGGTGCTTCCACGGCGTCCTGAAGGGGGCGCTGCTGAGCCACGACCGGCCATCCCCCGCCTGCTTGCATGGCCGGGGCGGGGAGGCTGAGCGCGCCAGGCTGGATGGGGCTTCCGTAACGCCCCCCACCCTTGGTGACCTAGCGCCTCGTCTCTCCCCCCGGCAGCTAAGGGCAGTTTTCACACATTGCAATGAGCCATAAGGTCTTCGGTCTCGGCTGAGCAAGCGGCCTGAACCACGCCAATGAAGGCTTCATCAACAAGCCATAGTTAAACCAGGAATTGCTGGGCATGCCGCTGAGACCACTTTGCATGCACGTGTGCGCCTGTGCATATTTGTGTGTGTCCCTGGGTCCCCAGCCGTCCTTCCGGATTCTCCCGCCCTCCTCGTGGCCGCCAAACATCTTTTCCGCAGCGGAGCAGCCGCACCAGCAGGGCTGTGAGAAACGGCCGCTGGCGCCTGCGCCTCCTTTGGCCGTCGGCCCCCCGTGGGCGGCTCAAGGCTGGGGGCAGCCGTCCTCTGCTGAGCTTCTACCCTCGGCCGGGCCGAGAGGGCTTCCGGCGGGGGGGGGGGGGGCTCAGCCCTCTGCGCAGCAGGGCGGCGAGCCACCCCGCCTGGAAGAAGGCGCAGAGGGAGAGACCCTCTTTTATCACTTCCCTCCATGGGGGGGGGGAAGAACAGACTTGCAGCCAGGCAGAGAAGTGGGGGCCGATTGAGGAGGGGGCCGGCACGCCTTTTTTCAGCTGGCTCTTCTGACCGAAGCGAGCCGCCAAGGCCCCCCGCCCCAGGCCCCGTTGGGGAAGAGCTTTCAGACTGCAGGCCTCCACCTTTTCCCGCTTTCTCCTCCATTCCCACCGCCCTCTCCCCACGCACAGCTGGCTCCATCGTGGGAAGCAGCCCCCCCCAACAGCAGCCGAGTCTCTTTCGGGACACGGGCCGACCCGCAGCCAGCGATCTGCGCTTTCTCTAGTGCGAAGCCAGCCCGACAGAGCGCGGGACCTCCTGAGTGATTTTGGCCCCAGCCTACCTTGCAGGGCTGTTGTGCAAAACGAGCCAGTATAGACCCAAAGGAACACAAGTCTCCGCTGGCATCACCACTGGCAAGATCCCCTCCCCCTCCCTAGACCAGCAATCCCAGGGAGGCCCCGGCCAAGGGGGGGTCCTCTAGGCTCTCGGTCGCCACGGATTCCTGCCCCCCCTTCTGGCTCTGAGTCTGCTCTGCCAGCCCCCCCCCGCCATAAAAATCACCTCCCGAGCGGGGGGAAGGGCACAGCTGGGAGAAGGGGGGGGTCCTGCGTGGGGGAGCTGCTCTCGCGGTTTCCTTCCTTCCGAAGCGCGCCAAGAAGGAGAGCCCGTCGCAGTCGCCCCAGCGCGCCTCGCTCTCGCGTCCTGCTGAGTTAATAAAGAAGCCCTTCCACACGAGCCTCCTCCTCTTTTTACTCTTTCTTGCGTTCCGTTCCCACGCGCACGGACAACACCCAAAGGTTCCACGGGGAGCCCGTAGGAACGCGGAGTTGACACGTGTGGCGGTGGATCCCTAGTTCCGAGGAAGGCACGCCGCCCTCCCCACCAGCCAAAGCCGCCCTCCTGCCAGAGCAAAGGGGAACCGGGATTCCCCGCCCCCCCCCCGGCCAGCTGCTCCAGAGGCCATCCAGCCTGACCCGCTCCGAGGGGCGGCGGAGGGGAAGCCCCGTCGGGTCCGGCGGAGGCAGCCGGCTTCGAGGGTCCAAGATGGCGGCCGCGCGCCGCACTACATCTCCCAGCAGGCTTCGGCCGCACCCTCTCCTCCGATTGGACGCGCCCCGTTTCCCGAGATGCGCCGCGAGGGGCGTCGCCTCCGGCCGGCCGTTGGCGCGCGCCGCCATTTTGGGCGATTGAATGACCCGCGCCCTCCGCTCGCGCCATGTCCGCCTCTGCCGCCCCCGCCACGCCGCCCGCCGCGGGCGCCCCGTCCCCCGCGGCGACGCCCCTCTCGCCCGCGCGGCTGTCGCGGCTGCAGGAGAAGGAGGAGCTGCGGCGGCTGAACGACCGGCTGGCCCTCTACATCGAGCGGGTGCGCGCCCTGGAGCTGGAGAACGACCGGCTGCTGCTCCGCGTCTCCGAGAAGGAGGAGGTGGTCACGCGCGAGGTGAGGGGGGCATCGGCGGCACAGCGGCTCTTCCTCCTCCTCGCTCTCCCCCCCTTTCCCGCCTCCCTCTCACTTTCTTTCTCCTCCCGCCCCTCCCCTCCTCTCCCCCCCCGGGCAGGTGACCGGCCTGAAGGCGCTCTACGAGGCCGAGCTGGGCGACACCCGGCGGGCGCTGGACGAGACGGCGCGGGAGCGGGCCAGGCTGCAGATCGAGGCCGGGAAGCTGCGCGCCGAGTTCGAGGAGCTGCGGCGGAGGTGTGCCCGGGAGGGGGGAGGAGGAAGGAGCAGCCCCCTCCCGCCGCAGAGACGGGGGGGGGAAGGGCGGTCGGCTCCCTCGGGGAAAGGCCCGGCGGAGGTTCCCAGCCCGCCCCCCCCACGGGCGCCCCGGAGCTCGGCTCCTCTCTGGGAGGGAGGGGAGAGATGGGAGAGGGGCGGCGGCTTTTGGCCCTCCATCCCCGTCCGGTGCTGGGAGGAAGCGGGGCAGCCGCCCGCCTCTGCCTGGCACTCCCCGGGCGGATTCTGTGAGGGGGAGGCGGGTTCTGTCTCCTTTCCTGGGTCTTGGCGTTTTGCCTTTCCCCCTTTTGACCCCCTTCTTCTCCCTGGGTGTCTCTCTCTTTCTCTTTCTCTCTCTCTCTCTCCCTCTCACACACACCCTCTGGCACTCCCCCCCAAGTCCAGTGTTACCCTGGATCCCCCCACTTGATCCGGGTGGAGCTGTGGGAGCATGTTGTGGGAGAGGCTGCTTCTTTGCTGTGCCAGCCCTGGGCCTGTTGGGGAGATCTTTCAGCCTCTCTCCCTTCTTGCCCCTTTGCAAAAGCCCCTGGGAGCCCTCCAGCTGCCGCAGCAGCTGCAGGGAGGGTGGCTGGCAGTTCCTTCTTTGGGCACCGCATCCCCCATGGCTCACTCCTTTGGCCTGGGGGCCCATGGAAGGGCGGCAGCTGAGTTGGAGCGTGGCTCTCTGCCAGCCTTCCCTGCGCCTTTATGCCTCCCACCTGCTAGCGGAGGTGGCACTTGAGCCTGGGCAGCCCACATCCCAGCCCCTGCAGACACCCGAAAGGAGCCAGGAGTGTTTCCCAATTAAACACCCGAGGGAAACGCCTGTTTATCCTCTGCTCAAACTCATCCCTGCAAGGCTTCTCTCCCGTGGGCCTCCCGACGCTGGCTCTGCCCTCCGCCCAGGGACCAGGCTGGCCTGAGCTCAGAGCACCCAGGGGTTGCCCCGTCCTGGCTGCTTGGAAGCGTTGTGGAAGGGGACCTCTGGGGGGGGCAAGGGGGGTGGCCGGGGCTCTCTTCTGCCTCCTCCCTGAGCTGAGCCATCCTGCTTCTTTCCCTAGCTACAAAAAGAAGGACGGGGAGTGGTCCACGTCCCAAGGTCGCATCAGAGAGCTGGAGGTGCTCTTCCATCGGAGCGAAGCAGAGCTCACGGCCACTCTGAGCGAGAAGCAGAGCTTGGAGGCTGAGGTGGCTGACGCCCGGGCCCAGCTGGCAAAGGTACAGGCATGGCAGTCCGCAGGGCAGCTGCCAAGTGAGAAGGTGGCAGGGGATTGGGGGGTGGTCCTTCTAACGGTCCAGAGAGGAGCCAGAGAGGTCCCTGCGGGTGGCTCTTTTCCTCCGAGGAGCCTCAGAAATCGCACACTGCCACACACGTGCCCAGTGTGGCCGGGCAACAGCGAGAGAGTTTGGTGAATCGGTTGTTTCTGTGAATGAGGTGATGGTTGGGTGTCACATCATCGGAGTCTTCGTGAGGGGCTTCTGCAAGTGACTCTCCCTCATGGAAAGTTACCTCTGTGCTGTGGCTGGCTCTAATGGCCGCCCAGAGGCTGCTGCTGGAGCAGGGGGAAAGACACATCGGGAGCTCTGGGCTCCGCTTGGGGAGGGGGCCCACCTGGGGGCAAGGAAGGCCTCTCCAGGGTTGGAGGGGCTCCCTGTTGGGGGGGGCAGGGGGGCGGTCTCTCCTGCCTGCCCAAGTGAGCTCACCCTGCCTGGCAAAGGAGCAGCTCTTTCCCACCCCCCACCCGACCCCCCCCACCCCCGTGAGGATCCGAAAGCTCCAGCTGCAGCCTGCTGAGCACTCTTGTCCGGCTTCTCCCCAGTCGGAGGACGCCCACGCCGTGGCCAAGAAGCAGCTGGAGAAGGAGACCCTCCTGCGGGTGGACCTGGAGAACCGCTGCCAGAGCCTGCAAGAGGAGCTGGACTTCAGGAAGAGCATCTTCGAAGAGGTGGGCCGGTTCCGCTGGGCCAGGGCTCCAGCGCCCAGGGAGGGGGCTGCTCCTTGTAGGCCCCCCCTCTCCCCCAAGAGGAGAACCCTGGTGTGCTGACCCAGCCCCTCCCTCCCAGGAAGTGAGAGAGACCCAGAAGTGGCATGAGCGCCACCTGGTGGAGGTGGACAGCAGCTGCCACAAGGAGTACAAGTCCAAAATTGCCCAAGCCCTGGAAGACCTGCGCAGGCAGCACGACCACCAGGTGCAGCTCTACAAGCTGGAATTGGAGCAGACCTACCAGGCCAAGGTGAGGCCCTTCTCGGGGAGGGGGAGGAGGAGGCAGGCAGTAGTCCAGCCTCGTCCTGGCGGAGGTGGGGGGCTGACTTTAAGCTCCCTCCTGGCCTCTCGCCAAGAAGCCCACGCACGCAGCAGGCAACGGGTCCTGTGCCCTTTTCTCAGCTGGAGAACGCCAAGCTCTGCTCGGACCAGAACGAACGGGCAGCCAGCGCCGCTAGGGAGGAGCTGAACGAGGCCCGCCTGCGGATCGAGGCTCTCAGCTACCAGCTGTCTGGACTGCAGAAGCAGGTGAGGCACGCGGGGCCTGTCTCTCTCCCCTCCCCCCTTGCCAGTTCCAGGCTCGGGCTTGCTTGGAGGAGTTGCCTCGGGTGGGGCCGGCCCGCCTGCCGCAGTCCCGCCAGTCCAGGGGGACACCCTCCAGGACAGCCTCGCCTCTGGTGACTGGCCCTGGGGCCTCTGGAAAGGAACCAGCTCCAGAGACAGGCCCCTGCCTTCAGAGCCTCCTGGGGAAGGAGACTGGGGGGCCCTAACGGCCCCTCCTCCATTCCTCAGGTGAGTACAGCAGAAGAGCGGATGCGGGACCTGGAGGAGCTGATGGCTGGAGAGCAGGAGAAGTTGCGGAAGATGCTGGATACCAAAGAGCGGGAGATGGCGGACCTGCGGGAGCAGATGCAGCAGCAGCTGATGGAGTACCAGGAGCTGCTGGATGTCAAGCTGGCTCTGGACATGGAGATCAGCGCTTACCGGAAGCTTCTGGAAGGGGAAGAGGAGAGGTAGGCGCTCCCAGGCCCCCCTCCTGGCTGGACGGGCCCAGGGAAGGCGGCTGGCAGCAGCCTCTTGGGTGGGTGGGGAGAAGGGCTGGGGGTCCCAGGCGTGGCTCTGCCCACCAGGAGGAGGAGGACGTGGCTCCCACTTGCTTCCCCGCCAGGCTCAAGCTGTCCCCCAGCCCTCCGTCCCGCATCACCGTCTCCCGGGCCACCTCCTCCAGCGCCGTGGGCGCTCGCTCCTTGCGGGGGAAGCGGAAGCGGGCGGAGGTCGAGGAGCTGTTGGGACGCACGCCCAGTGGGGTTGCAAGCAGGAGGGGCAGCGGCGGCAGCGGCCTCCGGGTCAGCCAGCAGGCCTCGGCCAAGGGCAGCGTCAGCATCGAGGAGGTGGACCCCGAAGGGAAGTTTGTTCAGCTGAAGAACCATTCTGACAAGGTAGGCTCCCCTGAGCCCGGAGAAGCTCCCACAGGGCTGCCTTGTGCACGCCCCCCCGCCTCCCCCCCGTGGCTCTGCTGCTTGGGCAAGGGCTAACCCCTCCCCCACCTCCCTCCGCAGGACCAGTCGCTCGGAAACTGGAGGCTGAAGAGGAAGGTTGGGGAGGGAGAGGAGATTGCGTACAAGTTTACTCCAAAGTACATCCTCCGGGCCGGGCAGACGGTGACGGTAAGTGCTGGAGGGCCCTGCCCTACGCTCAGGTCAGCCCTTAGGGTTTCTTCGGGGCCCTTTCTAGCCCCTCCACTCGATGGGAGCTGCAGTTCTGCTCCGAAACACCCCCCCCCCCCGACACACACACTGTCCGATGCCAGGCTGTGGGGGGCTCCGGCTGGCCAGGATGGGAGAGCTGGGCAAGGGCCAACATGTCTGTCTTCCTAGATCTGGGCCACGGAGGCTGGGGTGGCACACAGCCCCCCCTCAGTGCTGGTCTGGAAGAACCAGGGCAGCTGGGGCACCGGGGACCACATCCAAACGTGCCTGGTGAATGCCGAGGGAGAGGTACGTGGGGGGAGGGGCACGGAGAGGGTGGAGGGAGGGGGGCAGCAAAGGGAAGGAGACGCGCAAGAGAAACGGCCAGTAAATAACATGAAAAGCGTCCCCACGACGCTCCCGGCATAGAGGGAGCCGGTCTGATCTGAACTGGGAGGCGCCCTCCCCACACCAGGTGCTGGCAGAAGTAGTAACCCAACCCCCCCAGCCCTCCCAAATTCCATGCCCAGAGTTGCCCCCAGCGGTGCCAGAGGGTTATCCAGGAGAAGTGGGGATTCTGGGTTGTCGGAAGCCGTCCTTTCATTCTTGTCACCCACGGTTGCACTCCGGCCTTCCGCCTCTGGTGTTTAGCGAGCCTCTCTGCTGAAGGGGGCCGTGCTGGACTGCCCGGGTTGCTTCTGCTGGCAGAAAGAAATAGCCTGCTGGGGGGGGGGGGCTGGCCGAAAATATTGCTGCTTCCTGCTCAGCATCCCTGAACCCATGTTGGGGGGGCACTCGCCCTACGTGCATTGCACCCCGGTCTCTGGTGTCCCCCTCCTGAGGCTGCTCCCCTTCCTCTCCCTGCTAGGAAGTGGCTGTGCGCAGTCTGACCCAGAGGACGACGGCCGGGCTGCAGGAGAACGGGGAGGAGGAGGAGGAGGAGGAGGAGGCAGCTGAGTTTGGGGAGGAAGATCTCTTCCACCAGCAGGTAGACTCCGAAAGCGGCCCCCTCCCTCTTTCCTCTCGGCTGAGGGGAGCAGCTCACCCGCTGGCAGCCGGAAGAGCGAGGCCGAGCCACTCCTGGGTGGGAGGTGCCCCCCCGGCCCCCCTTCTGGTCCATGGGGGGGGCTGCCCTCGCCAGGAGGGACCCCAGGGAGCCTTTGGCGAGAGGACCTCAGAACCACACATAGCCCCCCCTTTTGGGTGGGGGAGCCCTGGCGCTCTTCTGCCCCCAGAGCAGGGCGGAGGGACCCCGGGGGACCCCCCTCTTCAGGCTGCCTTTCCTTTTCTCCTAGGGGGACCCCAGGACCACCTCCAGGGGATGCGCCCTCATGTGAGAGGAAGGAAACCACCATCTTTTACCTGCCCCGTCCCCCTTTTTTTTCTTCCACCTGCGTTTATGGGAAATTATTTTTCTAAGTCTTCTATGGTTTATTTTTACTTTGAGCCGAACTGAGTTTTAAAAAGCAGGAAGCGGATTGGTCCGAACTGGGCCAGTTGCTTCTTGTGCCCCTGCGGCCGCTTTTTTAGCCCCCAGCCGCGGTAGGGGCAGGGGGGGGAGCGCCTCACCCTGAGCCTCCTCTTGGATGGGCAGCCAAGGACCGACCGGTTGGGCTCTGAAGCCCCCCCCGAGCCCCTGGTGGAGACGGGACACGCCCGGCCTGCGCTCTCTGCCATTCGGGATAGGGAGGAGGCCCAGCATAAAAACCGCTGACCTGCCAGCTGCTGGCCTCGCCCGCCTGGCCTGCCTCAGGTGCCGTTTACTGGGAGGTCATAGAAAAAATACCTTTGAAATTGGGTCTTGCCCACCTTTTATGTGGGGCAGTGGGCTCTAAATTAGTGCTCTGAGTGCCCGACGCCATTTCAGTCTGGATGCCTCACCCTTCAGGCGAACAAGCCCCTAATGTTAGCTCTCATGGCCCAAACACGGAACCCTAAAAATTATGTGATCTTTGTGTTCAGCTCTGATCTCCCTCTTCAGACACTAGGCTTCAAACACACTGCCTCGGTTCTTCATTTTATTTATTTTTAAAAAAATCAACAAAATTTTAATGGAAAAAAAAACAAGTCTTGAGAATTTCAGCCAGCTGCATTTCCAAGGGCCGGTTGCTAGTCCATCACCTTAGACAGCCGCATCGAAGGACTGGCTGCCCGCTGTTACCCCGGCACCTGTCCTGGGGACCGGACTGACCCTCTCTTTGAGCCGCCGGGCACCCCGCTCGCTCTGAAATCGAAAAAAGCTCGGAAGGGCCTTTGGGACGATCCCCCAAATTCATAGAGTGCCAGGGGGCTTCTGACCTGAATTCCCCCCCCCCACTACTTCAGCGATGTCTTTGGTGCTTTAGCTCCAGCGTGAGGACATTTTGGCAGCGGTAAGAAGTGATATCAAAGAAGATATTTTAAAAAGGAGAAGACCGGGGGGGGGGGGCCTAGCTGAAGCAGGAATTGAATAGGAAATCAACCACAGCACAAGAGTAGCGGTTTAAGCAGCAAGCCCTCCTGGATGCTTCAGTGCTCCAGGAGGTGCTAATAACCAATGTGAATTAATGTAAAAGTCTTTTAGAAGTAGAAGGTCTGGTCTGCTTTCTGTGGAGCCCCCAGTGTTGCAGCTGAAAAGGGGAATTCAGGTGGGATCAGGTTGCATAAATTCTTGTCTATCCCCTCCCCCCAAATAATCCTTCCCTTCCGTTGGCAGGAGGGGCCACAGCCACGCTTCCTGTGTGGCTGAGAATTAGGGGGAGGGAGGGGTCTGCTTGAGTCCATCCTTGTGCACCCTCTGGCCTCCCAGCCCATCAGCTGCCACCCAGACCCCCCCCTCACCTGCCAGACCCTTAATTGGGGCCAGCCTCCCAACATAAGAGAAGCTGAGCAGGTTCCCCATTGATCTGTCCATAGGAAGCAGGGGGAGGGAATACTTTCAAGGCACCCCCTCCGATAGTCCTGCCTGCCTTTCTTCAGCCACACAGGTCTGTACACACACCCCTTCCCCACAGTTTATGGACGCTAATAATGGACACATCAGGGTGTAGATTCTTGGGGGGGCAGGTATACTTGGACTGCCTTGATTGTCCCAAAGGTGTTTTTTCAAGAGGCAACTGGAGTTCCTTTGTTTTTCTCTTAGGAAAAGACATTTCACTTCTCGTCCAAGAAGCTTCTTCAGCTCTGACTGGATGGTAGGGAATGGGAGGATTTCTGTTCCTTGAAGACAATCCACCCATTCCCCACCATCCAGTCAGAGCTGAAGAAGCTTCTTAGACGAGAAGTGAAATGTCTTCAGAGAGAAAAACAAAGAAACTCCAGTTGCCTCTTGAGAAAACACCTTTGGGGGACAGCTGGGTCCTGGGGGACTGAGACCCTCCAGGGATGTTTGGCTGCCTTGATCTCTCCCCTCCCCGGAAGGCCCTTCCCCTTCAGTGGGGGGGGGCAGTCAGGGTTAACTGGGAGATCCATTCAGCACCTGATCAGCATTTGGTTGTGACTTGGTTTGGTTGGTTTGCTCTGGAAGTATGCCTTCCTTTGTACTTTAAACAAAATGTGACTTTAAATGTATTTTAAGCCCATGTTTACACTTAATTATTGATATGTCTTAATAACCCTTTGAAATACTAAAGTTTTGTGAATCATTGTGAAAAAAATTGCAGGACACTGGATATGGGGGGGGGGGTTCTTTGGATCCCCTCCCCAAATTTCACTGCTGACAGCAGCAGCTTTCCTCAGTAAATCCCCTGGCTGGCAGGCACCCCCTGGACTGGACTGGACTGGACAGGGAAAGGCCCAGCTCCTGTCCAGCCCTTCTCCAGCTATTACCCTGACCCCCCCCATCACCTTCCCTGCAGGGGGAGCGTTGGGGGCGCTGGGTCAGGCCTGCAAGATTACGTTTTGCAAGCAATACACTTTCTGACACCCCTTGTGGAGAGGTGAGCATTGACTTGATACAAAGCCCATTTCCTTATTATTAGAAGTCTATTTTTGTAGCAGTGCTTTTTTGTTTGTTTTGTTTTCTGGAGAGTTTTGTTTTCCAAAATGGGAACAGCTGAAAGGACTCGCTGGTGGGGGGCACCTAATGTTGGCCAGTGCATCGTATCTTCAGGAGGAAACTGACCTGGATGCTCTTGTGTTGTTTTTGTGTTCTTATAGATATGCATGCTCAGTGTCTTTTTCAGCAATTTGTAATACATTTTTTGGACTGGAAGCATTTTGTACAACACTCAAATAAATGTTTTGCATTTTTATCTGGACTCTTGTGGCAAATGGTGAACAGCAGTTCAGAGTGCCTGTCAGTCCATGGGATGCTGGAAGCTCCCCCCTCCCGCCTGTTGGCTCTGGGGCAGGGGGATGGGGGGTGTAAAATCCTCTGAGCTGGGGGGGGGGAGAAGAATCTGCTTTTCTCCTGGGCTGCTTTCAAGCCTTTGGGCAGCCATTTGTGTTGTCCAGCCCAGCTACGGGTGTGTTTCTGTGTGTGTGTTGCCTTTTACCTCCCCCACCCCAAAGTCCATATAGGAAGCCCAAGGGCTGGGCAGGGTAAGGAGGGCTGCAGATGGGACTGAGGCAAATTCTGGCTTGGAAGACGACCGGTGTTCCCTGCCTGTGCATCCTCCCCCCCCCCCGCGCGCATGCTAGGGGGAAGTGCTGATAGCAGCCCCCCACCCCACCCTCAGTGAGCAGCCAAAGGCGGCTGCTGTAGAGCCCCAGCAAAAAATCACTCCGAGTGGATGGCATCTCAGGGCAAGTTGAGCCGGTGCAGCTGCCCCTCCCCCGGTCCTTTCCGGGGGGGGGGGTTAAGCTCTGGAGAGTTAGGGTGGCGTCTATTCTCCACCGATCCCGCAGAAGCAGCCCCAGAAAAAGGACTGGCAAAGCGCCGCTTCCCACTCGGCGGGGCAGCTCCCCGCCTCCCCCGACTTCAAGGCTGAGGAAGGACGGGGTGCAGAGATGATCGGGGGACCGGAGGCTAAGACGGTCGCAGGAAGCGAGTCTTGGCTAGAGGGAGAAGGGGTGCTGGGCCCATGGCGCCTTCTCGTGTTCCAGGGGCTGCCCCGAAGAAGACGGAGGAGCGGGGGGGGGGGCTCTGACCTCCAAAGCACCTGAAGGCAGAACAAGAAGATGGAAACTAACCGGGGAGAGAAGCAGCCTTAAACTAAGGAAACTTCCTGACAGAACAGCTATCCTCCGGAAATTGTGGGTGTTCCATAACTGAAGGCTTTTAAGAAAAGGCTGGACGGCCCTTTGTCCGGAAGGACCAGAAGGCCTCCAGGGTCCCATCCAGCTGTTGTTTAGTCTGAAGCCAGCTGCCTGCCTCTGCCCTGGGCGGCGCTCCGTTATCCAACTGGCCCGCCTAAGCCCCGCTTGCACCGAAACCGGGCGCGAAGGCAGCTCTCCTTCCCCTGGGATGGTGCCGCTCCACCCCCCTCCCAGAGAGCCACGGTCTGCGTCAGGAAGAGGCCGGCGGGGATCGAGCAGGAGCCCCCCACCCCCGCACCTCACTGAGCCGAAAGTAGCTTTGGGCTGCAACCCGGTTCGCCCCCTTGCAAGCCTGGGCTGAGCGAGAGGGAGGGGGGGGGTTCTTGGGACGGCAGGACGGACGTCGGAGATAAAAGTCCTCCTCCAAATCTAGCCTCCCCCGCCACCCCGACAGTCACAAAGGGAGCGGGAGACCGAGGGCCGCTCCCTCCCCCGCGGACCCCAGATGCGTCGGGCGGGTCTTTCCAACTGGCCAGAGGCCTGGGTGGCGGCGGCACCTCCCTTCTGCCCTGCCTCCCCCTCCAGCCCCGTATAAGAGCTCCGGCCGGGGAGCCTGGCTAGCCAGACGCTCGGGGAGCAGCGGGGGGGAGGACGGGGCGGGGCGGCCGGCCGCGGGCTGCGGGGCCGAGGGCGGGATGGGTCTGACTGCCGCCGCTGGGGCCGCCGCCGCCCAGATGAGAGCCGAGGGGGACACCTTGAAATACTTCGTGGAGGATCCCGGCACCGGGACGCTTTACAAGCGGGGGCAGCTTTTGGGACAGGTAAGCCGCCTTCGCCTTGAAGGCTGCGCCGGGCGGTCGCGGCTCTTCCGAGGGTTGCGCCGGATTCCCGGCAAGGTGACCGGAGCGGCGGCCGCGAAGCGCACCGCGTGCTTTCAGCGTTTTGCCCCGCGACGGCGGCGGGGCGGGCGGGGCACCGCCGGTCTCCTCTTTCAAGTCGCGAGGCGACGTGTGAGCCAAGGTCACAGGCGGGAGCCCGGAGACAGACTGGAGCCGCTCGGCTCCTCCGCTCGACCCGCCTTTCCTGCGCGCCCCGGGAGCCCGGAGCGCCACGTCCTGCTTCCTATCGCCGCCGCCGCAGGTCCGGGGGGGGGGCTGCTCTCCTCTCTCAGCCCGTTTTGAAAGAGCGCCTTTCCCCCTCCCCCGAAAACCTGCCCTACCATCGGCTGCTCTTCTGCAGAACCAGAAGACGGTAAACCTTGGGCGGGATGTAAGGTCGAGTCCCGCCTTCAAAGTGTGCCCGTCTCCTCCGGGGCTTCCCCAGCGGCAGAGGGGCTGCCGTCCTTCGGGCAGGGGCTGGCACAGGCTGGCCATTCTTTCCTCGCCTTCCCAGGGAGGGGCGAGGCCGACCCAAAGAGACGCTTTTCAACCCAGTGGTGGGATAAAAGGTGGGGGTGGGTGGGTGGCTGGCTGGAGCAAAGGTCTTCTTTCCAGACTCAGAACAAGCCAAGTGTTCTGGGAAGGAGGTTGCGTCTGACTGACACCCCCACACACACCTCCCCCCCCCGTCTTCCCCCCCCACCAGGGAGCATTCGGACAATGCTACAAATTTACCGACACATCCACTAACAGAGTCTACGCGGTGAAGGTGCTCTCTCAACAGCGAGTGGCAAGGCTGGGCAACCAAGGAAAGGTAAGTGGGATTTGCGGGGGGGGGGGGGGGCTTGTGTTCTTCTGCCAGATTCCTCTCCCGGGCGATCAGCTCCCACAAAGGGAGCGCCAGTCCTGCCTTATTTGAGTCAACTGCTAGGAGGGAGGGGCGGCATGAAAATTGAATAGAATAAATGAGCCAACCAACGAACGGCTGCAAGTTCCCTGGGCTGTCCTGTCTCTGGACTGGGGACCAGCCGAATTAGGGTGCCCAGCCAGGAGCTGAATCCTTCCGACCAAGAGGTCAGGCACTGGCTGCCCACCTGGACTGTCTTCTGCAGGCCAGCCCTGTCTACACAACTCCCTTCCCCTCTTCAGCTTCCTTCAGTTCCGCCAAAGAGTTTCTGTCTTTTCCAGCCGATTCCTTTGCCCTCCAGGGATGATGTGATCTTCTGTTGACTGACCACTTTCTTGAAGATCACGGGAAGTAAAACGTTGCAGATCAGAAGTGGGAGGCAGCCCCACATGCCTTCCCAGGTGGAGAAGCCTCTGGGATGAAGGGATGGGGACGGGACAGGGTCCCGCAGAGAGCCAAGTCCTGAAGAGGCAGAGAAGGGCTCTCATTAGAGCCAGCTTCCTTTTAGGAAGGGGGGGGGTGAGGGAGGTGAAGATGTCTGCTGAATTGAGAGGGAGCATCTGGGCTCAGTGGGTCTCTGCTTCCCCTCCCTCGCCCCGCAGCTTTCTTCCTTCCCTCAGGTGTGACCTTGGTCGGCTTCTTTGACTCTCCTCCCCAGGTGTGCAGGGGTTTCAGCTGATTCTAGCACTTCTGCTCTCTCTTGCATGCGCACCTGTGCCTGAAGCGTCTTATCCTTGTGACTCGGCTTAACTCTTTGCAGGTTCAACGTGAGATCGAGCTGCACAGCCAGCTTCAGCACAGGAATGTGGTGGGCTTCCACCGACATTTCACTGACCAGGAGAACATCTACATGGTGCTGGAATACTGCAGTAGGAAGGTTAGGGGGGTGGACCATTCTCTCTCTCTCTCTCTCTCTCTCTCTCTCTCTCTCTGGGGAATATTTAATGGGGAAGCTAATCAGAGATGAGGAGCAGACTGACAACCTGGGCAGTTTCTACAGGGTTTGCCTGTTTTCTACCCTTGCAAGAAGCCTGGAGAGTCAGGATAGGGAAGCACTTGGGGAGCTTGGAAGCAGAGCACGGCCTGAGGTTAGGGGAAAAGCTGCTGGCCAAGGAAGCTTAGAACAGAACAGAACAGAATGCTCCAAGGCAGCACCTTGGAGGTCTTCTAGTCCAGCCCCCTGCTCAAGCAGGAGAATCTATATCAGTGGTGGGGAACCTATGGCATGCATGCCACTCGGAGCCCTCTCTGTGGGCACGCATGCTGTCACTCCAGCCCCGCCTTCCCCCACAGCCCCCACCTCCCCAACAGCCCCCCTGGAGGAAAGTCACGCCCGGGCATGGCCTGCGCAGAGCAGCGCAGCCAAGGACATGGCAGCCGGGCAGTCTGCGACCCGTCTTGTGCAGTTGATGCTGTGGGGTGCAGGCAGAGGGTGTGGCTGCCATGGCGCTGCCATTGGGTCACCTGGGCGATCTGCAGCTGGCCGTAGAGGTGGTGAGTGGTCCTGCGGGTGGGCAGGGGCAGAGTGGGGGTAAGGCACGTGGGGACGGAGTGGGTGGGAGCAGGGGCAGGGCGGGGAGGTGGGGCTGGTTTTTGGTCACTCAGTCTCTAAAAGGTTCGCCATCACTGACGTATACCATCTCAGACAAGTGACTGTCCAGCTCCTTCAGAACTGTGGGATGTAATCCATCTGTCCTGGTGGTTTATATTCATCAAGGTCAGATAGGTATTCTCTTCCCATTTTCTTGCTTATTTTAATTTTCGTTTTAAGTTTGTCTTTTGCAGTGTCTTTTTTGGTACGTTGGGCTATAGTATCTTTTGGTGTGAAGCCTGACACAAAGTCTGAGTTAGGTTTGATGTAGTCAGAAGCCTTACTAGGATAGGGTTGGCCAAAGGCCTGTGAAAGGCAGCCCCAGGCACAGGCATGCTGTTCTTTCTTTCTTGTGTGAGACCCCTTTTCTTCCTCTTCCTCCTCCCCTTCCTCCTCCTCCTCCTCCCCCTCCCCCTCCTCCTCAACCCATCTCTTCCTCCTAGTCCCTGGCCCACATTCTGAAGGTCCGGAGAGCCCTGACGGAGCCAGAGGTGAGATTCTATCTGAAGCAAATCATGAGTGGCCTGCAATACCTGCATCAGCAAGGGATCATCCACCGTGACCTCAAACTGAGTAGGTGGCAAAGACCCTGGGGGGAGGGGGAGGGGGCAAGAGGAGCCCCAGTGCTGGGCAGTGACCCACAGTCTGCCCCAGGCTCCAAGAGGCCTGTTCCTGGAAAATCACCATTCCTGGTGCAGCTTGAAGTCCATGTTCCTTTACTTACCAATCGCATTTGTATGCCATCCGCCCAGCACGGAGACAACAACCAAAACCATTAAAAAGGTGGGGGGAAATGACAGGCAAGGACACAGCAGATAGAATAAAAAGGAAACCGACCAAGAACCTGGTTGATTTCTCCAGGCTTGCCAGAGCCTGGAGACCAGCTTGCTTTCCTGGGTGCCGGCCCAAGAGGCTGGTCCACCCATCACCCAGGGAGGGGCCACTCTGCTTGCTCCCCAGAGCCCTCCCTCTGGGGTGGCAGGAGGGGGCGCGAAGATCAGGCCATGGGGGGGGGGCGAGAGCCTTCAAGGGGGAGGGGACCCTTTTCAGGAGCTCCACCCTGCCTGGCGGATGAGGCTGCTGGGGGCCAGGGAAGCTCTAGGGCAGGCAGGACGGTCTGCGGAGGCACAGTCGGGACACACCCTCCCTTCCCAGGCAACGTGTTCATCACCAAGCGCATGCAGGTGAAGATTGGCGACCTGGGCCTGGCAAGACGGGAGGAGCGGGCGTGCCGGAGGAGAGGGTGAGTGCTCGATTGTGGGGGGGGGGGCAGGCCAGGACCCCTCGGGCAAGGGGGGGAGGTGGTTGGCTGAAGCAGCTCAGACCCAGCAGGATGGCAGCCTTAAGCCAGTCTCAGCGGGCAGGGCACCTCTTCCACCTGGTGACGCTGCCCAGATTCATCTGTGCCAGGTGAAGGAGCTGGCTGAGAAGCCACGGAGCAGCAGCCCTGCCGGCTGGGAGTCTGAGAGGGGAGGGAGGGGGGCCGGTTCCCAAGTGCCAGAATAGGCAAGCCCCCCTCTGACCCCCTCCCCCCCTCCTCCAGCAACACCCCCACATGCTTGATGCAAGGGATGCTGTCATAGGGAACCTGACACCCCTCCCCCCTCCACCAGCAGCAGCAGGCACATTTCTGAATTCAACTTTCCTCTCCACAGGGTGGTCTGTGGGACCCCCAATTACCTGGCCCCCGAAGTCATCGCTAAGAAGGGGCACTCCTTCAAGTCAGACATGTGGGCCCTGGGCTGCATCATGTAAGTCAGAGGCCCCCCACCTTTGGGGCACCAGGGACCGGTTCCTCGGAGAGAGGTTTTTCCGTGGACTGGAGAGTGCGTGGTTTTGTGTGCTGCCTGCATCCCGTGGATGGGGCTTTGCTTGTTTGTGCGGCCCGGGGGCTGGCATGCGGTGGCCTGGTACTGGTCCATGGACCGGGGGTTGGGGACCCCTGATGCAAGTGATCCCCATGGCCAAGGAAGGGTTCCTTTCTGGGGGAAAGGCTGGGCAAAACTCAGGGCTCTGCTCACGGGGGGAGGCTCCTTCTGGGCGTGGGGGGGAGGGTGTCAGGCACGTCTGCCTGTCCCTTTTCTCCCCAGGTACACGGCCCTGGCCGGCTCCCCCCCCTTCGAGATCTCGCACAAGCAGGAGCTGTTCCAGAGGATCCGAGAGGGCCGCTACGCCCTTCCCGACCGCCTCTCCCCAGCCGCCCGCAGCCTGATTGGGAGGCTGCTGGCCCCCGACCCAGCCGCCCGACCCAGCCCGGAAGAGGCGATCCGCCAGCCCTTCTTCACCCAGGTGTGTGCAGCTGCCCTTTGGATTAAAGGCCAAAGCCGGGGAGGGAGAGGGAGGCTGGTGTGTATGTGTGTGTGTGTGTGTGTGTGTGTGTGTGTGTGTGTGTGTGTCCCCTGAATGCAGCCAGTTCCCCGGGGGAGGATGTGGCTGCTCTGAAGACCGGCTTCTCCTAAGGCAATGGTTCTCATCCTTTTTAATGCTGCGACTCCCAACCGGTCGCAAGTCGAGGACTACTCAACTGGTCGTAAGTCGAGGACTACTCAACGGGTGCAGCACCGTTTGCAGAATGGGACTTTTGGCGGGCTCAGCAGGGCAGAGACAGCCTGGACAATTCCTATTGGCTTTTGAAAGCCAATAGAATGAGACTCTATTCAAGAGAGTCTATTCTATTGGCTTTCAAAAGCCAATCGAATAAAAGGGAGTAGCACAGCTAAGGAAAAGGGGGGAAAATTGGCGGACTGCGTTGTTTGGCGACCCCCGTGAAATGGTCATTCGACCCCAAATGGGGTCCCGACCCACAGGTGGAGAACCACTGTCTTAAGGGGACGGGGGCTTCTCCTTCACAGAGACCCCTTTGCTCCTTCTCTAGGCCCCCCTGAGGTGGCCAAGCCGTGAGCCCCTCAACGGGGAGGGGAAACCAAGGAGCGCCAGAGGAGGCGATAGGCAATAATAATACTACATCTTACAAAATCATCTCTAAACCTCTATTAAAGCAACTTTTAATCAGTCAAAGCCAGCAGGATTAAAACAGTGCGAACACGAAAGTCCGCATAGGATTCAAAAGTGCAACAGAAGCGCCTAAACGGCCTCGTGAAATTCAGAGCCTGGAGGGGCTCCCTCTGGCCTGCTGCCCCCTCCCCTCACAAGGCAGGCGTCCCTGGGCCGGAGGGCTGTGCTGGGTTCCCCCCAGAACGGAGGGGGTGGGGGTCTTTCTGGCGAGGAGTGCTGTGGCTGGGCTCAGAGCGGCTCCGGTCCCACCGAACCCTCATGGCAGGGATCCTCCTCTCCCAGCCTGCCCTCGCCTGCCTGCCCCCCCTCCAAAGAAGTCTGGAGTCCCACCCCTCCCCAGCTGTCACTCAGGGCAGAGTGGAGGGTCCTGGGCAGGAGCGTAATTCGGTTCTGCCTCTCTCCCCAGCACTTCACCCCTGCCAGGCTCCCCTCGCGCGCTTGTCACTCTGCCCCCATTTTCCCTTTCGCGAATCCGCTTGGAAAATTCCTCCAGAAAGCAGCCAGGTTCCTTTTCCAGGGCTCCCCTCACCAGGACCCCCAGGCTGGTGAGTGCTCTTGGAAGGAAGAGGGGGGAGGGGGGAATTGGGCAGAGGGAGGGGAGACAAGTCTCCTGCTCTCCTCCCAGGCCCTTTGCAGCTATTAAACTAGGTTTCTAGTCCTCAGTGTACTACAGAAGGCAGGCTTACCATCTAATTGTGTCCCTCTACTGCTGCCCTCCCCCCCAGTGAGCCCTGCACCCCAAGAACAGGAGGAAGCCCCACGGCTGCAAGGATTGGGACCCGCTGCCCCTCCCCACTGGGTAAGAAAGGCTCCTGGCTGCGTTAGGGGTCTTGTCCAACTTCAGCAGTTAAAAGGTTGCTGCAGCTTTCTGGAGCTCATGATCATGTTATCACCACAATTATTCAGACGATTCTCACACTCTGAATGGGCACTGAGAGCCCGGGAGTCACGCGGATTGGTGTTGGTGATCGACTCCCTTTCCCAGTAGAAACCAGTCCTTCCCACTTTGCTGGGATCGTGGTTCGCTACCACTGCCCCCCTCCCTCTGATTGTGCATTTACTGATTTGATTCACCAGCTGGACCCCCCTCCATTCTGGCCGCCTCTCTCCCCTGCCCCCTTAGTGCCCTGGAGGCCTGGTCCTTTTCCCTCAGTCTTCCTGTCTGCCAAATGGGGATAACATTCCTGTCCTTTTGATGGCAGCTTCTGCAAAGTTCTTCTACCACCTCCGTTTAAATTGGGGCCCCACCAAACGGCCTTTGCCGGGTGGTCTCTGGAGAGCGTCTCCTCTGGCACCTGCAGAGGGCCTGGCAGAGGGGAGGGTGCTGCCAAAGGGCACAGCTGCTTTGTGGGATTCATGGGTTGCTCTCGCATTGCCCCCCCCTCCCCATGGCCCTGAAGGAAGCCGAAGAGGGGAGCCCGGACCCTGCGGAGGAGCCCAGCTGCCTTCCCCCCCTCTTGCTGCAGAGGGGCTCCCTGCGCAGCCGGCTGCCCGAAGGTGAGTGGGGGTGCAGGGAGGGCGGCGGGCATGCCACCCCTCCTTCCTTCCTTTCCTCCCTCCCTTCCTTCCCTCCCTCCCTTCCTTCCCCCCTTCCCTGCCATCTCCTCCCTCCCTGCTGTCTCCTTCCTCCCTGGCAGAGGCCAACTGGGGCCCCGGCGGAGTGCTGGAGAGTGTAGAGCGAAGGCTGTGCCGCTGCCTGCAGACCATCCCACTAGGTGAGGCTGCTGCCCCTCTGCCCCCCCCAGTCTCCCTGGGGTCTGCCTTGCCTTCTCCTGGGGGCTTTGTCCCCTCTTCGGCCTGCCAGACCCTCAGCTGCTGCTCCCTTGGACTCGAAGGGACCGGCCCAAAGGCTGGGAGCCTCCCACCTGGGGGGGCTTCCACCCCTCTGGCCATATTGTGCCAGCTCCCCTCCCTTCCGTGTTGTCATCTGGAGTCCTGGGGGAGGGTGAGACCTCTCTGGAGCTGCCCCCAGCCCCCTCCCCTTCCAGAAGGACTTTACCGTTTTGGCACTGTTATTGGTTGATAGCCAAGGCCATTTTATATTGCATCGATAAAGAAGTAAATCCTGCCCAGCTGGGAAGGGGCGACTGGGCACCGTGCCAGGTGAGGCGCTCCGGTGCTCTCCTGGGCACAGAACCTCCATGGGAATTTTCTAGAATAGACCCGCACCAAATCTTGGAGGACTGGAAACTTGACAGGGCCGGGGGGGTGAGGGTGGGCAGGGGGTGCTGGGCCTCCCCCCAGTTTGGGCTGAGCAGAGGGCGTCTCTCTCTCTCTCCCTCTGCAGTGGAAGAGTTGCCCAAAGGCCTGCCACCCAGTGCCAGTCCTGCCCACATGGCCACCAAGTGGGTGGACTACTCCAATAGGTTCGGGTTTGGCTACCTCCTGTCCAATGGGTCGACCGCGGTGCTGCTCCCCGATGGGACTCACGTGGCCTTTTGCCCTCGGCGCCAGTGAGTTTCCCCTTGTGAGTCAGGCACCGCCACACGGGCCCTGGTTTGGGTGAGGGCAACGGAGGCCCAAGCCCCCTGGGCAAGGGGGGGCAGGGTGGGCCAGGTCTGGGTCCTGGTGAGAGAGGGGCCTGGCAGCTGGCTCAGCCTCTCCTGCTTGCTCGGTGCCTCGCGCTCTGGGCTGCAGCTGCTCCAGTGAAGGCCACTTGGGGTGCCCACCCTGCATTGCGGCAGCGCCCCCTCTGGCTTCCCCCTCAGGCGCATCTGCTACCACAGCAAGGTGGAGGAGGCCGTGTCCTTTGGGTGGGGAGAGGTGCCCCCCTGGCTGGCCACCAAGAGGAGCGTCCTTCGCTTCTTCGCCCGGTACATGCAGCAGTGGCTGCAGGAGGTGAGGAGCTGGGAGGGGAGGGGCAGAGAGAGGGGGGCTGTGGGGCACCCCCACTGCAGGCTGGGCCCCTGCCGACCCTGCTTCTTTTGCCAGGGGGCCCCACGGCAGACCAGCCCCGGCAGACCAGCGTGGGACTTTTCCCTCCTGCACTTTGCAAAATCCGACAAGGCCCTCCTGATGCTCTTCAGCGACGGCACCCTGCAGGTAGGAGGAGCCTGCCCCCAGCCAGGGTGAGTGGAGGAGGCCGTGGGTCAGCCCTGAGGTCAAGCTAGCCAAAGGGAGGGAGGTTGGGCTCTGCAAAGACCGAGCAAAGGACGCTGGAGGCCCATCCTGGCCCCCCAGAGGGTCAGCCGGCCGGAACAATGCAAGGCGGCCACAAACATTGGAACAAGCGAAGGGCCAGCAGCCACAAAACAGGTCAAAAGGAGAAATGCGGAAGTTGTTCAAGTGAGAACATCGGCTTTCGGAGGCAGCCAGAGGGGTTTGCAAAATGCGGCTGAAGGCAGAAGGAGGGCGGCCCCCTCCCTCTCCGGCTTTCTTCCTCTGAGGCTCTGCTGGATTCCCAGAAGGGGAAAGGGCCACTGGGGTGTGTGTGGGAGGGGCAGTGTTGGTTTCGGCTTCTTGATGCTGCCTTGTGTCAATCCCAACCTCACAATTCCTGGGATTCGGTCTCCGTTGAGCGCATGGAGCGGGACCAGCAGAACAGAGCCAAGGAGCCAAAGGAGGCAGCCTTCCTCCCCTCCCCCACCTTTCAAAAGTTGGATAAACCTCAGCCTCCCCAGGGAGTCGGGGTCTCCCCCTAAGAGGTGGAGGGTGGTGCCAGCTTCCCCTGGCCCAATTCTGCCTCCCCTTGTCTCTCCCAGGTGAACTTTTACCACGACCACACCAAGATTGTGCTCAGCTGCTCGGCCAAGGGGGAGGAGCTCTTGACCTTCGTGGACCGCCAGCGTTGCAGCACCACCTTCCCTCTGGGCACCCTGGCACGGCAGGGCTGGACGCTGCCCCTGCACGAGCGGGTGCACTACGCCCTGCGCTTGCTGCACTGCCTCTAGCCCCCCCTCCTCCCCAAGGGCCAGCTAGATCCCGTCTCTTCTGGCCACGGCCTCCGCTGGAGGGCCTGGGTGTCCAGGCCTCCGTGGCTCGTCTTCCTTCCAGGGACCCAGGGGGCACACACAGGCCTCCCACCACCACCCTCCTGGGGGGCAGCCAGCCAGAGAGGAGCCCCCCAATTCCCAGGCACCGTCTGTGGGCAAAAGGGGGGCAGAGGCCGGGTCTCCCTCTCCTAGCCCAGCATCTTCACCGCAAGGCTCTCCGGGTGGGGGCGGTGCCTTGACCCCGGATCAGGCTGGTGTGTCTGGGGGGGGGTGCAACCCAGTGGTCTCTTTGGCTGTTGTGGGGAGGCTCTGCAAGCGCAGTGGGGTGGGGAAGCCCTTGGCCATCCGGGTCAGACTCTGTGGCTGTTGGAGGGCAGAGTCCCAGTGGTTGGCAGAAGGGGGGGTCAGATAGTCACAGGTTTGCAGGACTTTGGGGGGGTACAGAAGGGCAGGAAAGCGGGGGGGATGTGTCGGAGAGAGGAGGGGGGACGTTGGAGGCAAATGGGGGGGGGCTGGGAGCTCTGCAGAGAGGGCCAGGCAGGGCAGGCACAGGGAGGGTTTGGGGGGCAGCCATGGGCAGGGTGGGGCGGCAGGGACCTTCTAGGGGCTGTGGGGCTGCGTGCAGATGGTCTCTGCTGCTTGGCCCACGGTGGGGATCCTTAGGGTGGGGCGGCTCCCCTGGGCCAAGCGGGGGTTCTGTTCTCAGGGTTGGCTTGGAGCAGCCGTTAAGGGGTCCCGTGAGATATGGAAGGGTCCCCCCCCCGGCCGGCTGGCACTAGTGGGGCGAGAGAGGCAGCTGGGCAGAGGGAAATCAGCTGGGCAGCATCTGTGACTCCTTGGAAGTCTTCCGGGAGGCCGTCACCCCAGTGGGCCCAGGGCAGGGACCCACATTTTTTCCACAGTGCCAACATGATTGTTGTCATCTATTAAATGCGTGAGTGCCAAATCTTTTCAGTCTCACAGCTTACAACACAATATGATTAGAAGCAACTTGAAGTCAAGTGGCGTTATGACAGAACCAAAACAAACAAACCAACCCCAAACAACAGCAATACACAAAGCATCCATGGCTGTGTGATCCCTCCCTGGAGCCCTGAAGGCTCTGACCAAGGAGAGCCAGCTCGCCCAGCCCGGGTCGGGTGGGGCTCCCTTGCCTCCCCCCGAGAGAGGCCAGGCTTCGGGGCCTCGTCCCCCGGCTGGAGCCCTGGGGGGAGCCTTGGGGGGCTGGAGGGGCTCGGTGGGGAAAAGCCTGCACCGCTCCCTGGCAAGTGGCCTCACCCAGACCCGAACTGCCACATCAGGCCAGCGGTTGTGAGTGGCAGAGGCCAAGCAGCGTCTGAGAAAGCGGCCTGGGCCTCGGAAGGCCTGGGCCCAGGGAGGGTCCCCGGCAGATTCTGCCGTGCCTGGAGAGACGGCCTGGGCAGCAGGGAAGGGGCCAGCCGGGATGCAGAGAGGAGGGAGGGAGGGGGGCACAGCTCCTTTCGCCTGGACGCAGCTCAGCCACTGAGGCAACAGCAGAGATTTAAAAGGCAAGCCGCAGATTCCCCCCCCCGTTGGAGAGGCTCTCCCCCCCCCCGTTTGGAAACAGAACCACCAGCGCCGCCTTCATCTTGGGGGGGGGGGCAATCTGGGCTTGTACTTTCGAGCTCCGCCTCGGACTCCCCCGGCAGTAGTCTTTCCCCGCCGCTTTTGAGGGGCCTCGGCTGCGAGGCTTCCACGTGGCCCACGAGCAAGGCAGCTGCTGCCTCCTGTCCCCAGGGCGGCGGCGGGGGGGGGGAGAGCGGGACAGCAGGTGCCGGAGCCCCAGCAGAGCGCTGCGAATTTGGACGCTGCTATTTAAATCGCAGACAGTCCGAAGCGAGACAGGAGGAACCGGCCCGGCGTGCTAAATGCTGCTCGGTCGGTGGGGGGGGGGGCTCGCAATCGGTTAGAGCAGCCCCCTCCCCGCTCTCTTCCAGACCAGGCGGGGAATGCCGGAGTTCCCGCCAGATCGTCCAACCTCCTGCCCCGGCCCCCCACGTCCTGGGCTGGCACATGCGTCCGGCGGGTCAGCATCCATCCTCCCCCAGAACTGCGCAGCGCACCGTCGCAGCAGGGGGAGGAAAGCCCGGGGCGCGGCTGTGAATCGCACCTGCCTGCCTGCCTTCGCCGGACCCGCGGGCGGGGGGTTGGTCCCCGCAGGGCGGGGAGGCGCTGGGCTGGCCCCGGCCCAGACGCCTGGCTAGCCCGAGGCTCAGCCCTTCCTTCGGCTAGAGAGATTCGCGGGGGGGCGAGGGGGGGCGAGGAGACTGCCCTCCCCCCTCGACGGCGCCGCCGCTCTTCAGGCCGGGCCCGCGCCAAGTTGCGCTTCGAGCGCCGCCGATGGAGCCGCGCCTGGCTGTCCCGGGGCTGCCGACGGCCGAGGCCGCGATCTCCTTCGGGCCCCGAAGACCAGACGGGGCGCTGCAGCCCAAACAGAACTTAATCTAGGCCGATGCACCCCGAAAATAAACGACCTGAAATTAGCCCGAGCTAAAATTAGCCCGGCCTCTCGCCCTGCAGCGGCGGCTCCCGGATCCCTCTGCAGGGGCCGGCGGCGGGGAGGAGCAGCCGGTCCCAGCGGAGGCCCGCAGACCCCCTCCGCCCCTCGAAGCAAGCCTTGCATAAAAGGCGCCGGGTGGTGGAAATGGAGCCGTTATATAGGATCGCTGTGAAAACCCCATCCAACAGTATTGCAGCGAAACAGAGGATCTCAGCGTGGATGTTCCCGATCGGCTTCCTTCACACGGGACCCCCATCAGAGCCTGGCTGCTCTCACAATGACAAGTGGCCGCTGGAGGTCACCGGGCTGCAGACTCGTTCCTCTGACCCACGTTTACATGGCCCCCCCCAAAAAATATGCCCAGTGAGCTGCCCCAGGAACGCCCCCAAAACTGACACAGTTGTTGGATGGAATCTGGTACAGCATAGCACAGTTGGAAGGGACCCTGGAGGTCTTCTAGTCCAGTGGTTCTTCACCTTTTTGAACGAATCCCCCCCTTGAGCCAATGAGGAAGTTGTCATCGCCCCCCTCCCCCAACATAACCTCTCAATCACAACAAAGGAAATAATTCTTCCATTTATGCAAACACTTTTTATGTTTTCTTTAAAATTGTCATCAGGACATATCGATGCAAATAATTTATTTCCAGTCTTTTTCCCATATCTCCCCTATTCTGGCCAATGGCGCGCCACTGTATGGGTAGACGCTGCTGCGCAATGCGCATGAAGATAAGCGATGCATATTCACATACGTACGGCGTTCTGTACTGAAGCTAGCTGGAGGAACATTTGAAAACACAATTCAATCCACTAATAGCGAGTGATCTGATGTTTTTGTACGACAGATATACTGTACGAAAAAGTCTCAAAAGTGTCCCCAAAACTTCTCGCTCCATCGCCCCATATCACCTCCTTTTCGTTCCTTCGCCCCCGCATCGCCCCTTTTCATTCCATCGCCCCCCTGAAAAATGAAATCGCCCCCTGGGGGGCAATATTGCCCAGGTTAAGAACCACTGTTCTAGTCCAACCCCCCTCCCCCGGCCAAGCAGAGAACCCCGTATCATTCTGGGCAAATGGTTGTCCAGTCTCTTCTTAAAACGTTCCAGTAATGGAGCACCTACAACTTCTGGAGGGAAGACAAATTATTACTTGTTCTCCCTGGCAGGAAATTTCTCCTTAGTTCCAGGTTGCTTCTCTCCTTGATTAGTTTCCATCCTTGCTTCTTGTCCTGCCCAGGGGGCTTTGGAGAACAGCTTGACCCCCTCTTCTTTGGGGCAGCCCCAGAGATATTGGAACACTGCTGTCATGCCTCCCCCCACCCCTGGCCCTTCTCCATGTGAGACTAGACTAGACGTACCCAGTTCCTGCAATTGTTCCTCATGTATTTTAGCTTCTCAGCATCTTTGTAAAGTCTCAACCTCTTTTCTGTATCACGGTGACCAAAACAACATACAGAATTCCAAGTGTGGACGGATCAGTGCAGTATAAAACAACACAAACACTTCACCTGATCTTGGTACCTTAATTTTCCTCCTTGCTGCTCTGCACGATACTCACAACCTTAGAGGCGCAAAAATACCATAGGCACCAGCAGCATAACTGATTCTGCACATGTGTTACCCGAATCGTGTCCATCTCCGCGGTAGAGATCCACAAAGGTCTGTTGCGTGTGGCTGGCAAAAACGGATCCTGAGGGACGCCGTGCAGCTTTAAAGGCAACGTTTTATATCAGTCCCTGCAACACTGCAGGGTACGCCTGTTGTGTGTTACCACAATACCTTTGTAGTGCAAAATCAGACACAAGGATTGCACATTGAGTCAGAAGGCTCTTTAGAGGCCATCTAGATCTACTCTCTGCATAGTGTAGGGTCTCTAGAGCAACTGTGAGCGAGGCCCAAACAGCGTCCGCTTAAAAACCTTGGCCCAAGAAGAGCTCGCTGCTTCACCCAGCAGCCTACTCTGCAGGCGTATCATTTAACAGAACAACAGAGTGGGAAGGGGCCTCGGAGGTCTTCTAGTCAACCCCCTGCTCAAGTGGGAGACCCTGTACCATCCTAGGCGAGTGGCTGTCCAGCCTCTTCTTAAAAAGACTCCAGGGTTGGAGCACCCACAACTTCTGGTGGCAAGCAGCTCCAATGGTTAATCGCTTGCCCAACCTGGAAGACATTGGGACTCAAAGACCCCAAAACCTGCACCTCAGCCAGGGGTGCAAGGGGGGTCATGGAGCGATCAGACCCTCACGGGTGTTCCCGATGAGGCCACCACAGAAGAGGCCGGGGTGGGGGTCACCTCCTGGCAGACTCCTCACCCGTTCAGGGGTGGGCTCCACAAAAGTCCAGTTCGCTGGGATTAGTGTGGGGACAACACACAGCTACTACGTGTGAACCTGAGAAGCCAGGTTCAAAATAACCATGTTGCCATTTAAGACCTCTGGAGCTGGCAGGACAAAACACTCCAGTGTTGTTGATGCAGTTGGAAATCCGACACTTTGTGAAAGTCATTTGGCTGCCTTACAACCCCATTGGCTGCACATGGCCTTGTGGGGGGGAGGGGCCCACACTCCCCACATAGAATACCCCAGGGGTCACCTGGCGGGACCTGCCACTGCAGCCCCTTCTGAGCACCAGTTAGATTAACCAGAGCCCCCCCCTGCAAGGGGGGAGGCAAGCTCTGCAAAGCCTTAAAGGTCTGGTGGCTGCCTCGGGTGGGGGCCTGGGGGGGGGGTTGAATGGATTTGCTGATCTGTCCACCCTCAGCGGCACTTCCTGTATGTTCTCTGGGGTTGATACTTTTGTTGTGTCAGCCACCCAGAATCACATTCACAAAATGGCAGGCCTTGTGAACTCACTGGATCCCTTGCCAGATGTTTCCCCCCACCCCCAGCCACTGAGAAAGATGCCATCTGGGGCAAGATGTAACTCAGGCAAGCCCTTTGAGCGCCTCTGCCCCATATTCAAGTCCAACGGCTGCTCTGGGGAGGTCACCATCCTGTACTGGACGCAGGGTGGCTGGGGAGACACTGGGTCTTGTGGAAAATCGGGTGGATCCAGTCCTCATGAGGGCGGGTGGGCCGACTGGGCGCAGGCCCCTCATGTGACCTGAGGGAGGCCCAGGGAAAACCAGGCAGAGGGGAAGGGGAAGAGCAAATGAGCTGAGCAGCCCTGGGCTCCCCCCCAGGGTCCCAGCAGCTGGCCCATCCCTCTCCTCACCCTGCCTTCTTCTGGCAGCTGAGCTGCTCCCAGGCAGGGCCGATCCCTTGGGAAGCCCCCACTGCCCAAACGGACCCTCCTGCCCCAGCCCCAAGAGGAGGGGAGGGGAGCGGACAGCCCAGCGACCAGCCAAGCCTTGAATCTGCAGGGCAGGCAGCCCCGCTGGCAACAGGAAGAGGCCGGCTCTGCCCCAGGCAAGAGAGGCCGGGAGGGAGGCAAAGGCAGGCAGGCAGGGCGGGAGGGCAGCGGGCCTGCAGGAGGCCCAGGGCAGGCCTGGCGCTGGGGCCTCTCTAGGCCTCCAGCCTGACCAGACAAGCGTCTCTGCCCGGATCGGGCAACTTGTTGCGGGACAATTCAAGCAACCTATTTAATTATTTAAAGCAATTAAAACATTACTTTTTGTCATTCACATTTCGTTCTGTCCCTCCTTTGGCATCCTTTCTTTAATGATTCTGTTCCACTGCTTCTTTGATATTAGTGTAATTCTTGCAGCCAGTTGTCCTAGACCAGCCTCTGCCGGCCCACACACACACACACACACCCCGGGACCGGCTCCTGCAACAGTCCCCCAAGATGGGCCCCCTTCCCCCCCAGAGCCTGGCTTCACACGGCCCCCAGGGCCCAGCAGGAGGGGGCCCAGCGTGTCCGAGGCAGGAGCCCCGGGGGACCAATCGGTCCTAGTAAGGAAAGCCCAGAAGCTGGACCACGGCCTCATGCCGGGCACCCTGGCCAGGATCTGCCCTGCGGCCAATGGACAGATGGGAACTGCTGGACTCAGCCAGAGGAGCTCCGGGCAGGAGGAAAAGGCCAGCCCTGCGGACCTCCCCTCGCCCCCCCTGCCCACATCGGCTCTTCCCTCCAGCTCCCGGAAGGCCCTCTGCCCCTCGGGAGAGGCTCCCTCCCACCGGTGGACCCACAGAGCCTCCTTGGGAAGCCGCGTCGCAGCTGCGCTGGGGTGGGGGCAGACCCCTGGCTCAGAGGGGCACGATCCCCGGGCACCGCACCTGCGGCCCTCTCCTTCCCCCGCCTCCGGTCTCCCCTGGGCAGAGCAGACGCTCTCCCCGGAAGGGGCTCGTCTGAGATGGGACTCCCTCCGTCCAGGCCTCGCCCATGACATCTCCCCACCGCCCTTCCCAGCACCGCCAGCACAGAGTGAAGGTGAGTAAGCAGTTTAATAATGCCGCCCCCCCACCCTGTAAAAGAGCGGGGGGGGCAGCTTCAATCCAAGCACACCACTAAATCTACCACGGCAGCACCACGGGGGAGGGCCAGGCCCACAACGGTCTGGCGGAGGGGCAGCAGGCGCTCAGCACGCCGAGGGCAGGGAGCTGGGGGCCACGGCCAGCCCCTTGCTCTCCAGGAAGGCGTCCTGGTTGGGGGCCCTTCCCAGGAACCGTAGCAGCATCTCCGCAGCGTCCACCGACCCGCCTGGCCGGAGGATGCAGTTCCGGTAGTCCAGCCCCACCTGCAAAGGGTGAGACAGATTCTTTCTGGGGGGGGTCCTCCTTCTTGGCAAAGGGGGCCCACTGCTGTGGGGGGGAGGGCCCGTACCTTGGAGCTCATGACCCCCTCCTGCTTGAAGCGGGTGTAGAACATGTCCATCGAGTAGACCTCACTCCAGAGGTAGCCATAGTACTGGGCGTCGTAGCCTCCTGCTAAGTGGCCGAAGGTGGCCGGCATGTTGGTGCCTGAGAGAGAGGAGGCATCAGGAGAGGGGGGCATTGGGTCCGGCTGCGGCTTGGGGGAGGGAAGGCGGCCGATCCCGCCACCTGAGGCTGCGCGCTTGGGGGCTCCCTTAAAGGCCTTCCAGGGCCCACTCCGAGCAACTTCCTCCCCCTAGCTCTCCCCCAAGGAACCCAAGGGGTTGGCTTTGGTGGTGGTGGGGCACAGAGTGAGATCCCTCACAAACTGGACCTCCTGGCCGAAAATGCGCCCCCCCATGGATGTGCCTCCGTGAGGAGAGAACGGGACATCCTCAGAAAACTCTGGCCCGGTCCATGAAGGAAGGTGGCTGCTCCCTGCGTGGATTTTGGGGTACCCTGACGAGCGCCCCGTCTTCCATCTCCAGTCCTTAGAGGCCGGCAAGGCCTTGGCTGAAGGCAACCAGGCCTCAAGCAGGCGCTTTGCTTCCCAGGGCCAAATTCCCCTCTTGGGCAGGGCCGATGCTTCGTGCTGGCCATCCACCTGCCACCCGCCCTGCTTCCCAGGCCCCCAAAGCGGGGGTCGAGTGGATGCTCTCGGGAGGCCAGGCTGCCCCCGCAGCCTCCCTGCCCATCACCTGGGGTGGCTGGGATGCCCAGGATCTCCGCGCTGAGCCGGGCGTATTCCTGGGCAGGATCTGCTTGCGTCTGCGTGTGCAGGGCCTGGTCGAGCTTGGCCAACACGACCTGACGCAGGTTGAAGAGCCCTGAGGAGCCCAGGGGAGAGACGGGCGTCGGCCGAGGGCTCCCCTCCGAGGCTCCCCAGCCGGTCCCTGTGCCGCCTTTGGGCCAGCAGGGGGGGTTCACTCCCTGCTGGGGAGGCCGTGCACCGTGGGACAGGCAGACCCCAGAGGGGCCCTGACACCTCGCCTGGCTCCGGGAGAACCATCCCTGCAGGAGGGCTGGGGAGGAGAGGTCTTTGCGGACCCTCTCAGGCAGTGTACTGGCTGGACAGGACACGGGCTCAAGTCGGGGTCTCTCGGCCCGGACTGCCTCCCAGCCTGGGAGGGGTGGGGCCCCATTCAGCCCCCCTGCTGCTATCTGTCCCTCCCTCCAAAGCAGCATTGCCCGTGGCCCCGGGGCCAAGGGGAGAGAGCTGCCCAAGCAGAGAGCAGGCTCCCCGGTGGGAGTGGGCTCCTTCCCCCGGAGACCCACCTCGTCTCCACTCCCTCCGGCTGCCAGGGCGCTGCTCACCTGTGTTGGCCTGGCGGGAGCGGATCAGCTTCTCCAGCAGCTCGGAGGGGATCCGCTCGCCCGTCTTGTAGTGCCTGGACATGCGCTGCAGGGGCCCCTTCTCCCACACCCAGTTCTCCAGCATCTGGGAGGGGGCCTCCACGAAGTCTCGCTCCACGTGGGTCCCGCTGAACATGGCGAAGTCGGCCTGTGGGGGGAGGGGTCAGGACGGGACTGGCAGCCCCTCCGCAAGGGCGCTCCCTGCCTCCCCTCCTTCCTCGTGGCCGGGGGACTCTCCCCTCCGGCTCCCACCTCACCTGGGAGCACAGCTGGTGCATGACGTGGCCGAACTCGTGGAAGTAGGTCTCCACCTCATCGTGCTGCAGCAGGGAAGGGGCCTCCTGCGTCGGCTTGGTGAAGTTGGCCACCATGGCAGCCACGGCCATCTGGCGGCTGCCATCCGGCAACAGGCAGCCAGGCTGCAGCCCGAAGCAGGCCGCGTGCCCGTATTTGCCCTCCCTGGTGCAGAGACAGGAGTCAAAGGGCGAGGTCAGAGTGACCCAAAGCGGGCGATGGGCACTGCCGAAGGCTCGGAGCGGCCCCTTTTGCCCCCCCCCAGACGCTCCAAGGGGCAGGCCTCAATGAGGTCCAGCCTGCTCCCCTTCGGTCAACGACCCAGAGGGAGGAAACCTCGCTGGAGGCTTTCCAGAAGAGGCTGGACAGGTGTAGGGTCTCCTGCCTGAGCAGGGGGTGGACTAGAAGACCTCTGAGGTCCCTTCCAGCTCTGACAGTTTGTTATGAGCCTGGTGGTGCTGTGGTTAAGAGTGCAGTACTGCAGGCTGCTTCTGCTGGCTGCCAGCAGGAGAGAAGAAGAAGGAGGGGATGGGCAACAGCCACGGGGAAGACTTGGCCACGGGGACAACGGAGACCCCATTGGGAGACCTGAAAGATCGAGGCGGGGTCTGGCCCTCCTGACAAAAAATCCATGCGGTTGTTAAGAGAAAGACTGTCAATTCTGTCAATTTCTCTTTCATTTTTCAATTTTTACATTCGAACCCAGGAGCCCTGCAGCAAAGTCACAGAGGCTCTGCAGGATATTTTAAACTCACAAGAGAAACGCAATATTCACTGTCTGCCGGATTCCACGCAAACCACCACCCTAGACGTGCCACAACACAATTGCCGAGATGTTGGGGGTGCCACAAGTCGAGAGAGTCAGGAAATCTCTGCCCCATGTGGCCACCATGCCCCCCCAACCCCCCCCCCCGGCCTCTGTATTTCAAGAAAAGTGCTGCAGGGACCCCCAACGGCCTCTGCACGGAGGGCAGCCCAGCAGCCCGGCCTTCCCAGAGCGGCCCACGTCCCACCGCCCGGCCCCTCCCAGGCTCACCGCGGGTAAAGGTCCAGGTAGAACTGGCCAAGGGTCTCTCCGGAGGCCAGGTCCTGCACGGTGTAGAGCTGGACATCCTCGTGCCAGGCCTGGGCGTCCTCCTCCCGGTGGAAGGCCAGCCCCAGCAGCTCCTGGTAGATGCCCAGCAAGCCGGCCGTCACCACTTGCATGGGGAAGAACTCCTTCAGCAGGTTCTGGTCCACGCTGTACTGGGTCTCCTCCACCTGGTTCATGTAGTAGCGCATGTCCCAGGCGTTGATGCGCCCGTCAAAGGGCAGCGCCCGCTGCTCGCACTCCCTCTGCTTCAGGCTCAGGACCACCGCCCGCTCCGTTTCGCCCAGCGGCTTCAGCTTGGCTGCCAGCTCATCTGCAGGGAGCCCGGGAAGTGAGCAGGGACCGCCCGCGAATGCCCAGGCTTGGCCCCTCCAGCTGGCATAGAAGGGGAGCCCCTGCCATGGCCTCTTGGGGGGGGGCGCTTTCTGGCCACTGCAGCCGAGTCTCCTTTCTGCTCAGATGACCCTCCAACCTGCAGTCACAGCCCCTTCTGAGTTTCAACCTATGAGCCATTTCCCCTTTATCCCCCCCCCCAGCAGACGCGACCCCCAGAGTTGCCGTGAGGTAGGAGCTCAACGCCTCCCTGGAGAAAGGAGTCCTCAACCCCTGAGCAGCCAGAAGATGCCGAGGCAGGCAAGGCGCCTTGTTGCCTCACCCCCCGCGTTCTCTCTGCTGACCGCTCCTCGTTGGCCCCCTGCAGCCCTCATCACACTGTCCCTCGCCTCACCCAGGAAGGCTGCCACTGTCTTGCAGTCCTTGGCCATGTTCATCTCCAGCACGAAGGCCGCGTGGGTCTCGAACCCCAGGAGCGCCGACTTCTGGGCCCGCAGCTCCACCAGCTGCTGGAGGATCCGGCAGTTCTCCTGTGCCGTTGGGGGGGGGAGGGGAAGCGAGCTCAGCCTCCAGGTGGTGGAACTCTGCCCCTTCCCAGCACGTGTGTGTGGGGAAGGGGACCCGCTGCCCCCTCCCCCATACCTCTTTGCAGCGGGAGTTGAAGCGCTCCTCCATCCGCTTCCGGGTCTCGGGCACGTGGCACTTCTTCATCAGGGGAAAGTAATGGGGGTACTTGAGGCTGACCTTCAGCTTGCCGTCCTCCGCCTTCTCCAGGGAGCTTAGGAAATCCTCGGGGAGCCCCCCTGGACGGGAGAAGAGGGAGCCCTGCTAGGCGGGCCAAGCTCTGCGCAGCGCCTCCAGGCCGGGTAAGAGCAGCCGCCTGCCCGGAGAAAGCCGAGAGCCGGGCCCTGGTGCGCCTCCGTGATTCATGACGAGGACCAACTTTTTCTCACCAGGCCCGCTGAAGGCCGTGGGCGCAGTTCTTCTATAAGCTCCCCCTCAGCCCCCCAGCCATGTGACTTTGGGTCCCGACCTTTACAGCTGGGTCAGGAGAAGCGCTCTGAACAGGGGCTGCCAGCACTCCAGGGCTGGAGGAGGGGGAGGAGGACCCCCCACCAAGGCAGCCCAGCTGCACTGCTCCAAGCGTCCCAGGAGGGGCTCCTCACAGGCAGAGGGGATGAGGAGCGCCCGGAGAGCCTCCCGCTACAGCAGAGACGCTACAGCAGAGACGCCAGGCAACCTCCTGGGCCTCCTGGCACCACCTGCCTTTGGCTGCTTGAGCAGGGAAAAGCAGCAGGGGGGGGGGACAGGAGGAAGAGATTCCAGGCCCAACCTCCCATCGGAAGCCAGAGGGGAAAGGAAGGAAGGGAGAGGAATCAGGGGAGGGTCACAGAAGAGAATCTCTGTAGCTCGGGGTTCAACTGGGGGAGGGGGTCCTTGCTGCTCTCTGAGCTTGGCTGTTTTCTTGAAAATGTTTCATTACCAAACCAGGGAACACCATGAGGGCTAGACTGTTGAAATTTAAAAGATGCTCAGCTGACATCGACAGACACGTTATGCTAAACCTGCAAGAAACCTTCCTTGCACTAATCCTTCTCCTTGACAGGGCCGCAATGTGGCTCTCAGCCCTCCTTTGAGGGGAAAACGTGGCACCACAGAGGCCACGGCCGAGGGCCAGATTCCCCCCCACGATGGCTGTCAGGCCTCTCCCGCCGCAGCCTCACCCAGCTCCTCCCTGGTAAAAGCCAGGAAAGTGGCGTCTTCATTGAGGTTTTTGCTGAAGTCAATGCACAGCACGCTCAGCTTCTTCTTAATCTCCTTGATTTTCTGAGAAAGCGAGGAAACGACGTGAACAACCCGGAGACCGCCAGCAGAGATCCAGCCCTCCCCCCTGCCAGACTCCGAAGCAGCCGCCCTTCCTTAAAAGCTGCCTGGGCAGCCTCCCGGCCAGGGATCAAAGCCACAGGCTGTCCCTTGGTCTGCGTGCACAGGGCAGCCTGCTCACCTCCTGCACCTCCCCGGCCAGGTGGAGGCCGCTCCGTTGGCCCAGCTTGACCAGCCTTTCCAAGTAGCGCTTGGCTTCTGGCTTTAGGGAAACACCGTCCAGCTTCTCCTGGGGAAGGAAAGGGGTCTCTGACAGGGCAGGCAGCCTCGCCTGCCGGGGCAACCGGGGGCTCTTCCTAGTGGCTGCCAGTCTCTGGCCCCAAGGTGGCCGGGTCCACAGTGCCCACGGACATGCTGGGCGTGAAAAAGCTGAGTAGGAAGCAGCTGAGGGAGCCATGAGGGCCAGAGACGGGGGGGGCGCGCGCTGGGGGCGGAGTTTGGAGCAGGGGGGCCCTCGGAGGCTCCTGCAGATCTGGGTGCGAGGCGGGCCCTATCGCTAGAGCAGTATTTCTCAACCTTGACATTTTTAAGGCATGTGGACTTCAACTCCCAGAATTCCGCAGCCAGCAATGCTGGCTGTGGAATTCTGGGAGTTGAAGTCCACATGCCTTAAAATTGTCAAGGTTGAGAAACACTGCGCTAGAGCCTTCTCCACTGGCCGAGGGCTCTTGACTCAGCCTTGGGGCCACACAAACCGCCCCGTCCGGTCTCGGCAGGGCAGGTCTGGGCTCCTCCCTGGTTCTGCCAGAAGCCAGGGAGGGCCAAGCGGGGCACGGAACCGGCAGAGCCGGCCAGCTGACCTGCAGCCAGGTGATCCGCTGGTAGACGTCCTGCCGCATGCTGGTCTCCACGTCGAACTCCGAGAGCTGCTTGTCTGCCTCGGTGCTGGCGGTGCGGACCTCCCGGCTGGGGGAGACGTGTTGCGGGAAATCCAGCATATTCCGCTGCACTGTAGGGCGGGAAGCGCTCAGGCTGGGACGGGGGATTCCCCTGCGCCCCCTGCCCACCTGGCTGCGCGCTCCCCGGCGCCCCCTGCCCGCCCCCCCCGCTCCCCTGGGTGCGCGCCCCCGGCTCCTCCCCCCGCCCACCTGTGTACTCGCGCTCGGCGGCGGCCAGGGCGTGCAGCGTGTTCTCGCAAGAGACCTCCCGTCGATCGAGGGCGCCCACGGCGTCGTACACCTGCCGGGTGCGGGCCACCAGCTGGGCGGCGGCGCTGCGGATCTGCTGGGCGCCCAAATCCCATCGCAGGCGGCTGCCGCGGGGCGTCGGGCTCTCCGGGGCGCTTCCTGGGCGGGGGACGAAGAGGGCGGCGCCGTCAGACCCTTCCCCGCGCCCCCTCTCCCCCGGGCGACGGAGAGGGCCCCGCGCCCCACGGAGACCCCGGCCCGCAGTTACCCATCGGGGGAACCATGCCGCGTGTTCGCTCTCGGTCGAGGGGAGCCGGAGAGAGCAGGACCGCCCTCCAGGAGGGTGGAGCTCTCCTCCGCCCCGCCCCGCCCCGCCCCCCAGCCCAGTGGCAGGAAGTTCCGTGGGCCCGGCACTCGGAGGGGAGCGGCGGATGCTCCGCCCGTGTTCTAGACCCCACGCTCGCGGGCGCCGGCCAGGCCACCGGGAGCCCCGGCCCCTCCCCTCCTGCAGGCGAAAGGCGGGTCCCGCGTGTTCGCGGTCCACGAGCGAAGCGGACCTGGGTGGGCCGAGCGCATCGCGCTCCCTGCGCGCGAGACTCGGAAACGGGCTCTGTCAAACAGAGGCGGCCCCTCTGTCCTTTCCTAGCTCTGGCGAAGGGAGAAGGGGACCTGGAGACCGGCGACGGGCGAAACGTCGCCCGCCGCGCAGGCGCGGCGCCCTGACCCGGCGTGCCCCGTTCGCGCCTGCGCAGTCGGCCGGAGGGCGGACAAGGGGCCGATCACGCCCGCTCCTGCGCTGGGGTCGCCGCCGTCGGGGGTGAGCCGGGCCGGGAACGGGGGCGGGAGGGCCTGTCCCGATCGGGGCCGGGAGCCGCGCATGGCCCCGCCGGCGAGGGGGGCGAGGAGAGGGGAGCCCGTGCCCATCGGTGGGGGGAGGAGGGGGGAGGGGCGGGCCCTTCCGGGTGGCCTCCCCCCCAGCTGGACACCTCCCGTGTCCGCCCCCCGCAGGAAGCTCCGCCTCCGCGAGGGACGCCGGGCCAGCATGGCGGAGCCGCAGAAGCGCCTGGCCTTCGCCATCATCGAGTTCCTGCAGGAGCAGCTGCAGCACGGCGGGCTCTCCCCGGACGCCCAGGAGAGCCTGGAAGGTGGGCGGGGGGCGGGGGAGGGCGGGCGCGGCGGCGACACCCCCACCTACGCACCCCCTCCTCTCCCCCTCCCCTGCAGGGGACCCGGGGGTGCTGCTGCTGCGAGCGACGCGCCCCCCTCCACTCTCTCTCTGTCTCCCCCTCCCCTTCCCCCCTCCCGCAGTGGCCATCCAGTGCCTGGAGACGGCCTTCGGGGTGTCCGTGGAGGACCGGGGCCTGGCCATCTCGCAGAAGCTCCCGGACATTTTTGAAGCTGCTGCCGCCAAAGTGAGCGTCCTGGGGAGGCTCTTCGGGGTACGGGAGGGGGAAACCTTTTTCTTCTTCGCTCCCCTCCCCCTCCCCCCACTGAGTGAGGGAAGACCCCGGGTGGGGCCGAGGGTATGCGGGGGGGGGCAGGGCTATCTCTGGGGCCAAACCCTGGAAAGGGCCACTTGGCGAAACACACCAGCGGGGGTGAAGCCGGCATCCCTGAGCAGGAAACTTTCCCTCCGTTCCTTGTTAGTTTCCAAGTTTGGGACTGGCACTCCGATTCCCCATTCCCCTTTTATCCCCTGTCAGCTTTCCCCAAAAGAGTTTATTGGCAATTCTCAAGCAACGACTGTCCATGAGGGTCTGTTTCCGACAGACCTAGGGATTAAGGATTAAGTCCCAGTTTCCTTCTCTGTACAATCCTCATCGATCTTGGGGCTTTAATGCAGGATCAGCAGCTGCTTTGAGTAAAACTGGAACCACCCCCAGCCCTGTGATCCAATGGCAATTATGCTGACTTTCAAGTTGCATCTGGAAAACAAACTCCAGAAAGACAGGTCAAAACTCAAGGCCTGGAAGATCACACACCCAGGCGGCCTTATTGATTAGAGAGCTGTAATTGCTGGGTGTCTCTCCTCATACCAGTCTTTTAAAGTCTCTCGCAGGGATTGGGATGAAGCCACTTCAGAGAGCGTTTACCTGGGCCAAGTTGCTCTTTGCAATGCCTTCCGGGGTCCTGAAGATCCTAGAAAGGCAGCTGAGACCCGGGCTCTGCTCCCACCATCCCGGGAGGAAGAGGGCAGTGCAGGGCTGGGGCCTCTGGAAGGGGCTGGGCAGCCATCAGCTGCTGAGTTAGGCCCACCCTTTCCTAACTCCGTGCCCTCCAGGGCAATAGGCAGCCGTTCCCATAATCCCCGGCCAGCCTTTGCCTTTGAAGGAGACTCGTGCAGTAGGGTGACTACCAGGGGAGGCCATCCCAAGCCCTTCTGGCCAGCCACTCTGACCTTGCAAGTCCTGGGCTATCCAGAGCATCCCTGACGCCCCCCTGCTCCCCCCGCTGGGCCTTCCCTTCTTCCCAACAGGAGCCCTTGCAGAGCTGCCCCATTGCTGAGCCCGCCTCTCCCACCGAAGAGGATGTGGTTGAGGCTGAAAGACTGAAAACTGAAGGTGAGCCTTTGGGTGGGTGGGGGTCTCCTGCTTGTTCTTGGCACCCAGGGAGGGTGGTGTGGGCAGCAGGGCACTCCCTCCAAGCATCCCCAGCATCTGGACAGGGAACATTGGGGGGGGGGCTGGGAGGACGTCTTTGTCGGGCTCCAAAGAACAAGAAAGACACGCTGAGTGGCTTCAGAGCCGTTCCCTGCACTGCTCCTTGCCCAGAGGCAGAAGCCTCGCCCGACTCCAGCGACTGTTTGCAGAGAAGCCACCATCCCTGGGGGAGGCTTGTCATCCGGCCCAGGCTGGGCTCCCTAGCAATGTCCTCTGCCTCCCGCAATGAGGAGGGGGGCTTTCCTGCGGTGTCCCCGACTGCCCAGCCAGGACAAGCAAGGTCGCCAATGGAAAGGGGCCTTCGGAGGAAGAAAGCTGAGGGCTGGCAGCCCTGGCCCAGGTGGGTGGGGAAGGGAGGAGGCCAGGCTTCCCAGCAGTGGCCCTTTGGGCGAGACCCGGGCGAGGGACCCCCAGAGCGACCACCAGGCAATGTTGGAAGTGCGACGGGAGGGGGGGGAGGATTGCCCTCTGGTGAAATTTAAGGCAGCTCCCCCCTCGTTTCTTCTTTCCAGGCAACGAGCAGATGAAAGTGGAGAACTTCCAAAGTGCCGTCTCGTTCTACGGAAGAGCCATCGAACTCAACCCGGCCAACGCTGTGTACTACTGCAACCGGTGAGAGGGCTCCTGTCTCAGTTCTCCAGCTGCACTTGCTCCGGGAGCCCGAAATGGGGGAGGGGGTGAGAGCGCCCAGGGGAAAAAAGAAAAAAAGCCCCACCCTTGCTCATGGGGTCCGAAGTGGAGAGCCTCTCCCAAGGAGCCCCCTCTCCCCCCTCAGGGCTGCTGCTTACAGCAAACTCGGAAACTACGCTGGGGCAGTGAGGGACTGCGAGAGAGCCATCAACATCGACCCCAAGTACAGCAAGGCCTACGGCCGGATGGGGTGCGTGGGTCCCAGCGCTGCCCTCGGGCCTGGTGGGGGAGGGGCTGCTGACCCCAGGGGTGGGGGTGGGGAGAACCTGGGGCTTCAGAGGAAGAAGAAAGGCGCCTGCCCCTCCCGGGAGACCCCCCCCCTTCAGAGGCCGTGGGGAGCCCTTCCCGCCCCCTCCTTTCGTGCTATCCCGTGCGTGGGGGAAGGGTGGGCTATGGCTCCACGGGCGAAAGAGCGAAGACGGCCCCGGATGAATCGGGCGCAGAGAGTTTCTTTCTGGCTTCCCGGAAGAGGCGTCGTGTGGCTCGGTGTCCCTTTCCTCAGGAGTGGCCGCCCCTCCCCTCACTCCCCTCTCCCGTGTCCTCTGCAGGTTGGCCCTGTCCAGCCTCAACAAGCTCTCGGAGGCCGTCTTCTACTACCGGAAGGCGCTGGAGCTGGACCCAGAGAACGAGACCTACAAGTCCAACCTGAAAGTCACCGAGCAGAAGATGAAGGAGGCCCCGAGCCCGGTGAGTGGCCGGTTGGCTGGCTGGCTGGCTGGAGAAGACCCTGGGGGAGCAGGGAGGCCCAGCCTCTCTGCCCTCAGGCGCCTGGCGGGGGCTGTGCTGACGCCACTTTCCCACGTTTCCCCACAGACGGGGGGCGCCGGAGGGTTTGACCTGGCTGGGTTGCTCAACAACCCCGGCTTCATGAGCATGGTGAGTGCGGGGCCGGAGGGGCTCTGCTTTGCTGGGGGAGGGGTGTCCATGCGTGCGCTTGTTGGTCTGCGAGGGTCAGTCCACCGGCCTCTCTGTGACACTGGTTGTCTCCAAGGGCCCCTTCCCCCAGGCGCTTCTTGCCTTGGCAGAGGGTTATGGGAAGGGCAGTTCCCCTCATCTCGGGGGGGGGGGGCAGCCTAGAAAGGCCGGCCAGGCTCCTGGGCTGACCGGCTGGTTCAGCTTCGCCCAGCCAGCCACATCCTTTCTCTCCCTCCACAGGCCTCCAACCTGATGAACAACCCACAGGTGCAGCAGCTGTGAGTGTGCAGGGGGATGGTGGGCCTTCCCGCCCTTCCGGAAGGATCTGCTCTGGGGAGGGGCGGTCTGAGGGCTGCGGTTGAACAGGCGGCCCCAAAGGCTCGGGCGGAGCTGGGGAAAGAGGCCCTGGCTGAAATCCACAAGGACACCTTTTAATGTAGTGCTTTCTCTGTAAAGGAAATGTTTCCTTAAAAAGCCTGGAATCTTGGTTAAGTTGGGGTGTGATTTTGGTTTAGTGTGTCCTATGGACCCCTTTGCTCTGCTGTGCCAACCTTGGTTTCCTGGCAGGCCAGCCAAAACCGAGCTTTCATTAAAATGGCAGCTTTCACTGAAGAAGGAGCACTCCCCAAAATGGAGAGGCCAGGAGCCAATAACTGCGGCCTTGGCAGGGTGGGAGGGAGGGGAGGGTCCGCCCCAGGTGTCCGTGGGGTGGGAGGTAGCCGTTCCTGGGTGAGATTTGGCTTGAGCACTCCAGCCTGGGGCTTCCGGTTGGGAGATGGGTGGGTTCTTGGGAATCTTCTGGTAAAATTGTGTCCCCCCCCCCAGCTTTCCCAGAGGCCCTGTGGCAGATGAAAGCACTTCCCACTCCGGGGTGGGATTGTTTAGCGACCCTTCAGAGCCGTGGCTGGGGCCTTGCTGGGGCGCCTCTCCCTGCCCATGTGACCCGCATGGAGGGTCACGCATCCCCCCTCCCCTTTGCAGGATGTCCGGGATGATCTCCAGCAGCCAGAGCCCCGTGGCCGCCCCAGGAGCCAGCACGGCCCCCCACGATCTCGCCAGTCTCATCCAAGCGTGAGTAGACGGGGCGCTCCCTTCCCCCCAATCCCCCCGTCCACGATCTCGCCAGTCTCATCCAAGCGTGAGTAGACGGGGCGCTCCCTTCCCCCCAATCCCCCCCCCCCGTCTGTTCCTTCAGACGCAGGAAAGCAGCAGCCGGCTCGGCCCCCCCTTGTGACCCCTCCTCACCAAGCCCCGTGGGGGATTTCCCCACAAGCCACTCCTGGCCTGCTGGTCAGTACGGGTCATCCTTTCGAAATGACCCCTCGGCCCATTCCTCTCCTAGCTGGTGTCCTAAAAAGTGGGGGGAGGGGCACAGCAGAGCCCTCCCTCCCTGGCAAGTCCTGAAGAAGCTGGGAAAGCCTCCCGGCCCTCCGGTGGGACACGGGTCCTCTTGTCCTTCGGCTCCGACTCTCATGGGCCTCTCGCCCTTCCCGCAAGCGCAGTCCACATCCAGCTTTCCGGGAGGGGCGGATCTTCTGTTATGCCCCCCCTTCCACACACACACACACACACACACACACGGTCTTTTGATCCCAAAGCTGAACAGCTCTTCTGCTGCTCCTCATAGGACTTCGTTTCCCGTCCCTGGGTCTCGGTTCTTGCCCTTTGCTGAGCCAGCCTCTTGTTGGCTTGACTCCTGAACGCGGCCCGATTCTTGAGGTGGGGTCCGAGCAAGGACCGGTAGAGCAGAACGGTGGCTTCCTGCTATGATGACTTAGCACAGGGGAGGCAACTATGCTGGCTCAGGAATTCTGGGAATTGAAGTCCACGAGTCGTAAAAGAGCCAAGGTTGCCTACCCCTGACTTAGCAGTTATACTCCCACCGCAGCTGCGGCCGGACACCCTGCTTGCCTCATTTACGGCCACGTTGCTCTGCTGGCTCCTGCGCCATTTGTGACTGGAGTAGCTCCCTCTGTCAGAGCCCCCCCCCCAGGCCTCCGAGGCCTCCTGTGCACCCGATCCGTCTCTTAGGCGGAGGCTCTCCCCTTCTCCCCGATCAGTTTCTTTCTCTACCTTTTGCCCGATTTATCTTGTCTCTCGAGGTAGCTTTGCGTTTCATTCCTGCCTTCTGCAGCTGCCCACCGTTTGTGTGTCATCAGCAGATCTATGAAGGACTGGATTTTGTTACTCCTCCTGCCTCCTGCTTGAAGGGAAGAGGAGCGATTGCAAAGTAGCTTCTGAGTAGCTTTTGAGCCGCCTCTGTATCCACCTGGTCACTGTGCTGTCCAGTAGGACTGTCCCCTGGATCACACCCACAATCGATGGTTAACCTGACCGTTTTCTCTCCTGTGGCGGTCCAGGGGCCAGCAGTTCGCTCAGCAGATGCAGCAGCAGAATCCGGAGCTGATAGAGCAGCTGCGCAGCCAGATCCGGAGCCGGACGCCCAGCGCCAGCAACGAAGAGCAGCAGGAATGAGGCAGCTGCCGGTGAGCTGGGGGGGGCATCTGTGTCTCTCTGCCAGGGACCGTCTGGATGACCTTGAGAAAAGGAAGCTTGGCAAACTCAGGAAGGACTCACGCTAATTGATCCCAAGTGGTTAAAAGGTCCAGCAAGAGATTTTACACTTGCTAGATTCAGGTCAGGAACTCCCCACCCCCACCCCCCCGGGTACATCAGACAGGAATCACGACTAGCTGAATCTGCTTGACTTGTGGGCTGCGTTAACAAAATCCTGCGTGTCTGAAGGCACAAACGTCTCCCTGCATCTTTTGACTGCACGACCCACTAGGGCTCGTCTCTCCTGCGTTTCTTCTGACTGATGCTAGATTTTGGGCACTCCTGCTTCTTTTATCAGCTGATTTCTTCCTAGGCAGCATCTCTCCCCCCACCCCCAATATCTAAGGTCATTCCCACGTTATACTTGCTTCCCCCCCCCGTGGCATTTTGTGGGTGATTTGCAGAAGACCCAAAGGGCGGGGGGGGGAGCGCAGGGATCCAGAGAGGGCCAGCAGCTACAGTGCATCCCTCACGGAAGAACTCTGGGGAGAGACCCCCAGTCTGCCCCATGGAGTTGAAGACCGTCCGGAGTGGAGAGGCTGGCAGGAAGGCCCTGATCAGAGGCTCCATAGCTGCAGTGGCCGGTGGTCTTCCTGGGCCCGTTTGCAGAGCTCCTGGCAAGTGAATGGAGGCCAGGAGCAGGGGGGCTGCTAAAGGCCCCGTTGCCAGACTCAGTGCAGGAAGGCAAAGGGAAGCCTCCTTGGCGCATGGCAGTCTGTCCGAGATGGCGGAGCCCACCCTTGTCCTCGGGAGAAGCACCAAGGCAGGGAAGCCATCCGCTCCTGCCCGGGATGTGCTTATGTTCATCTCCTTCTTTCAGGACTCTGCTCCTGGCCAGGAAGACCCCCTTTGCCCCAGGGAAGGACCAGCTGAAGAGCCTCCGAGCTGCTGCTGCTGCCAGCCATTCCTCCCTTGGAAAAGCCCACAAGGAACGGGGCGGGGGGGGGCACCGAGCCTGATCCGATCTGCATGTTAGAGACTGTTTTGCATAGCCTCCCTGCCTGCTTCCTCCCCGCCTCGCCCCTGCGTGGACTTTGCCAGGGGGAGCGGAGAGTTACTGACTGCAGACCAGCATCTCCCGCCATCCCGGACCCTCGAAGGCAAGCTGTGGGCAAGCACTGGGGCCGTCAATGCCACGCCTTTCCTGTTGCTCAGAAGAACACACACATCCCGAGACTGTGCCATCCTCCAGCAGGGAGAGTCTTCTTTTCCAAACTGGGATTTCCTTCTCGTCAGCATTGCTGGATCCTGGCACTCCGAGGCTGGATGGCCCCCGTCTTGGGGAGAGGCCCAGTTGACTGGCTGGGAGGGGCAACTGGTGGAACTGGCACCGGTGCCTGGGGAAGATGGGAGGACGTCTCCGTGCTTTTCAGTAGGACGTTTTTAAGGATCGTGGCTAGTCTGGTGTGAGTTTTCTGGGGGCGGGGGGGACGACAACGTGGCTTTCTTTCTTTCTTTCTTTCTTTCTTTCTTTCTTTCTTTCTTTCTTTCTTTCTTTCTTTCTTTCTTTCTTTCTTTTTCTTTCTTTGGGTCGGGGTCTGGGGAACTTGCCTGGCTGGACTGGCTAATGGCACTCTCTGCCCAGCATGAAGGGTGGCAGGGGGACTCGGCTGCCTACCCGGGACTGGGCCAAACCAGGCAGCTCCTTCCTCAAGTCTCTCCTTTTGGCCGGGGGTCCCCTCGGCCTCTGGTGTCCAGAGCGTGGCTCTCGCCCCTTGAGGTGCCACCCGGAGGGTTAGTTGAACCTGTTGAATCTCCCGGATCCTCTCCAGCCAGTAGGATGGACCGGATGGCAGCCCAAGGACCTTGGGGGAGGAGGGTCACCTGCCAGAAGCCCCCTGGAGACTGGCCTCCCCTGCGTTAGCCAGGGAGGGGGCCCCTTTCCTGGCTGGCCAGGGCACTGGAGAGAAGAGCAAAGTGGTCAGCCTGGGTCTGCCTGCCTCAAGGGCTGAACCTTGCAGGGTGCCTCTGTCTGATTTCTCATCCTGGCCCTTGCCAGGGGCAGCTGGGCAAAAGCCATCTTGGGGGGTGGGGTGGGGGTTGCAGATGCAGATTTTAGGGCAGCAAAGCAGGTAGAGGGGTGGGGTGGAGTCCTATCCATGGCCCCTTCCGGCATGGTGGGTGGGTGCCAGGAGGGGGGAGCTGCCAGGCTAGAATGGTAAGTAATTTGGGGGGGGGACGCTGGGGTGCTTCCAGTAAGCAAGGGTGGGGCTGAGGAATCACCATCTTGTCTCCAACAGTGGCTTTTCTTTGATGTAGGAAATAAACTTATTTGGACACTGGCTGGCTGGTGCCTGGAGGGGAAAAGGGGAGGGCGGGTGGGGCAGGGAGGCCTTCGAAGGAGAGGGCGGGCGTCTCTGCCTGAAAACGGGGGGGGGGCGGAATGGGAGCGGCCCTCGGCGCCCTTCCACGGCGGACGGGCGGTGTGTTGGGGGGGGGGGCGCTTCGTGTCACGTTTTCGGCTTGGCGACCGGAGGGCTCCAACTGGGGCCGGAGGAGCGTTTTCCGCAGGGGGGGCAGTGCGGTCGGTCAGCCGGATCCTCCGTTGCCCGGAGAAGCGATCGCTGAGCGACGGGGACCGGCCAGCCTTCCCTCCCACGCGCACAGCAGGCTCGGCGGCGCCCCGGAACCTCCGCGCGGGGCCTCGTTCCGCCCGGGAGCCTCTTCCGGCGCGCACCGGGGGCGGAGCCTCCTCTCCGGCCAGCGTCACCGGGCAGGGGAGTCGCCGGGAGCGGAAGGCGCGCGCTGGGCCGGGCGGGGGCGTCCCGGGACCCCCTCCCCTTCGGCAGAGCCTCCTCGGGGGGGCTCGCCCCTCCCTCTCCCCTCTTTCCCCCGGGCGGGCGGGGCGGCCATGGAGGCGGCGGCGGCGAAGGCGCTGTGCCTGGTGGGGACGCTGGCGCTGATGCTGGCGGGCGCCCTGTTGCCGGTGAAGGTGCTGGAGGGGGACCCCGAGCGAGCGCAGCGCTCCCGGCGGACCCTCGGCCTCTGCAACGCCCTGGGCGGCGGCGTCTTCCTGGCCACCTGCTTCAACGCGCTGCTCCCCGCCGTGCGCGAGAAGGTAGGCGAGGGGGGAGGGACGGGGGTCATCTGGCCCACCCCGCTCGGCCTTTCCCCTCCCCCCCAACCGGCAGGGAAGGGAGGCGGGGGCGTCTCGGCTGGCCCTCCCTCCTTCCGGTGCGGTGCAGCATCGACGGGCGGTTGGAGGCTGCGGCGGCTTCTCGGGCTTCTCTCCGGTCGCCTTTGCCGGGCTTGGCCCGCGTGTGGCCCAGCTGGCCAGGATCGCCTGGCGCCTCCCTATCACCGTCCCCGGGGGCGCTTCCCCTCCCGGGACGGCCTGGCTCGGGCCCCCTCTTGGCCCCCGCCGCGAGCCTGGGCGCATTGGGCTCCTCGCCCCCCCCACCCTTCGCGGGCTTCCCTCCCCCCCGCGCTCCCCCTTCGGCTCCTTCGTACTTGGGAGACGCCCCCCCCGACCCCTCCCCTCCCGTCCGTGGCGCTTCGTGCCCTGCTGTCTCCGCTCGCATCGCCTCGGCGCCTGTTTTGGGAAACTTCCCAGGCTCCCTTAAAAGGGTTTCTGGCTCCGGGGATCACCAGGAGATCCCTTTTCTCCGCTTGTGCAAATGGGCTCTCCCGGGACGACCCGCTTTGCGTCTCCTTCTGCCTGGTCCTGATCCCCGGGGTCACCTCTCCCCTCCGTGCCTTCAACGGCCTGGCCCGGTCTCTAGGGTCAGAGCCAGGAGACCCCCGCTCGCTTCGCCGCCTCTTCTGGTAACGGTCATAGGGCCTGGGGGGGGGGACTTGGAGGGTCTCTGCCGCCCCAGCTGAGTAGCTTTTCCACCTGGTGCCCCCCCCTCCGCTTCTCCCCTCCATTGTGTTGGCCCTTGGGGGCCTGCAACCCAGCTCCCCCCCCCGCAGAGCTTCCCCCTTCAACCAGGACATCCCAGCAGGTTAAGACCAGACCCAGGGGGACAGAGCCCTTCAGCCTTGTAGAGAATGAATTGGGGCCCCTGAGAAATTCAGGGAACTGTTATGAGTGATCACACCCATCTTCCTCCCCTTTCAGTTCTTTGTGTTCAAAGTTGTTTCTGAGAAGTCCTTGGCCTCCGCCCCCCCCTCCTCCTCAAGGTTTCTGCAGAGCCCAAAATGTGGAGAGGGAGGGGTCAGGAGCAGTTCTGAATGCAGGAACCCCCCCACACCCCTTCCCCCCCAAGAGGGCTGTGGAGGTCTCGGCAGGCAAACAGAGTTCAGATCCTCGGCTCCTTCTGTCTTGCAGCTCCAGGAGGTTTTGAAACTTGGGAACGTGACCACAGACTACCCTCTGGCCGAGACCATCATGATGGTGGGCTTCTTCATGACCGTGTTTGTGGAGCAGGTGGTCTTGACCTTCCGGAAGGAGAAGCCGTCCTTCATTGACCTGGAGACCTTCAACGCCGGCTCGGACGTGGGCAGTGACTCCGAGTACGAGAGCCCCTTCATCGAGCCTTCCTGGGGCCACGGCCACCGGCCCGACCACCGCGGCCGCCACAGCCACGGGCTGGCCGTCTGCGAGCTCTCGCGCTCCAGCCCCCTGCGGCTCTTCAGCCTGGTCTTTGCCTTGTCCGCCCACTCCGTTTTCGAAGGGCTGGCCCTGGGCCTGCAGGAGGAGGGCGACAGGGTCCTGAGCCTCTTCCTGGGCGTGGCCATCCACGAGACGCTTGTGGCCGTGGCCCTGGGGGTCAACATGGCCAAAGCTGGGCTGAGGATCAAGGAGGCGTCCAAGCTGGCTGCCGCCGTCAGCCTGATGATCCCCCTGGGCATCGGCATTGGCATGGGCATCGAGAGCGCCCAAAACGTGGCCAGCAGCGTGGCCTCGGTGATCCTGCAGGGGATGGCCGGGGGCACCTTCCTTTTCGTCACCTTCTTTGAGATCCTGGCCAAGGAGCTGGAGGACAAGAGCGACCGGCTGCTCAAAGTGCTCTTCCTGGTCCTGGGTTACGCGGTCCTGGCAGGGCTGGTGTTCTTCAAGTGGTGAGGGGCTTCCGTTCTGTTGGGGATGGGTCAGGACCCTCCCACGCAGGGCAGGAGGAGAGCCGGACGGCGGTGGCACCCAGAGGCCCTCTGCCCCGAGGGCTGGGCTCTTCCCCAGCCACTTCCTCACACCATCCATGGGCGGGAGGGGGGACGAGGGGGGGCTGGGACAGTTGGGAAGGCGGTGTCCTTTTCAGCCAGGCTAGCCCCCAGGAGACGGAAGACAAGCGGGCACTGCACCTGGCGGACCCACCTTGCCCTCAGGCGCAAGCAGTGGATTGGGGGGAGGCTCCCAGGCTCTGCCCTGTAACTGAAGGATAGGTCAGGTCTCCTGCCCCCACCCCACGTCTCTCCTCTTCTCTCGGGGGAGCCTCTGTCTTGACTGTCCTTTTGGGAGCCTAGGCGCTGCCGGTTCTTTCCTGAAAGTTGCTCTCCTCCCACCAGGAGGTTATTTTACGCCTGGAGATGTCCAGGCTTCGGCCACCTGCTGGGGGTTTTCTTGTGTTTTTGGTCTGGACCAGCCCTGGGAATCCAGAGAGGGGCTGTGCGTCTTGCCGCCCCCCCAGGCCAGGTGTCCAAGCAGAGGCCCTGCCCTTCGGCACCGGCTGCTTCTTGGCTGAACCGCGACGGTCTCGGGTCTTCCAAGGGGGCCCTCAGCTCCGGAACGGCTGTCTGCTAATCCACTCCAGGACTCTTTTCTTTTATGCCCCTTGAAGTTCCTCCTCTGACGCTTGGGTGAATGTGAGATTGAGAGAGTCTTCTCCACTGGGCCGGATCCGAGCAACGTGCTTGAGAAGCAAAGATTTCCAGGTGCATCCGGGCAGCTTTGCGGTCTTCGGGATGTGGCAGGGCTGAAATACCTGCCGGCAGAGTGGTTGCTCCCCGCCCCAGGCCCATCGGCAGCAGAGCCCTCAAGAACCGCCTGCCTCGATGGGTCCATCTCCTCCGCGGGCAGACAGCCAAGGCCAGGCGGGTCCCCTCAGGGTGGCAGCTTCTGCTGGCAGAAAGTTGGCCCTGCTGCCTTCTCTGTCAAGCAAGGCAAGGCAGAACGGGTGCCTGGCCTGCCTCTCCTGCTTCCCCAGCGAAGAGGCACTCCTGACGCCTGCGGGGGCTTCAGCTCAGGGACCTCCTGTCCTGCCCCACCCCAGCCACTGTCACCCCAAGGACGGGCCTCCCTCCCCCCCTCGGGCTCCAGAGAGCGGGTCCCATCCTGATCAAGGCAGAGTTGGGCCTTCTGCCCGGCAGACGGAGGGTCCCTGCACCAGGAGGTTGTATGAGCGTGGGGGGAGGGGGCGATGGAGGACCACCCATCACTCTCCTGCCGATCGTTTGGCTGAGAGGAGGCAGTGGGGGGGGAGGCAGCTGGGACCCAAAATAGCACTGCTGGCCGGCTGGGAACAAGCGGGCATCTTCCTCCCCAATTGTGGCATCAGCCTGGCTGCCGGCAAGGCTTCCTAGGAGAAGCGGTCTGCTTGTGGGCTTGTGTGCGCGCACGCATTATTTATTGCATTCCTGCTCTGGGACAGGATCAGACCCATCTCGGTGGGTTGTTTTGTTACCCTTACGTTAACCTCCCTTGTGCTAAGATAGCCAGCCTTTGCGGGCTGAAATAAACCTCCTTTATTGCCCCTTTTGTGACTCCGTCTATTTGTAGGCAAACCGAGCCACTCGGAGGCAGTGCCCTCCATTCTGTGGGCAAAATGCCATCCAGAGCCTCACCAGCTTCTCGCCTGGGCAGGAAGTGGCGATCGATTGTGAGGGACGGGCAGAGAGAAGCACAGCTTCTTGGAAGAGGCTGCTCTCTCCTGCCTTGTCCCTCACGCTTAAGATGGAGGTCCCACTTCCTGGACGGAGCTGTGGGCTAGCCCTGCCCAGCCTTATGGGGCCTCGGTTCCTGGCCTGGCATTGCCACCCTTTGCAGCTTTGCTCTCTGGGGAGCTGCTTCCTGTGTCCCCCGCCCTCGCCTCTTGCCCCTCTGTCTGCTGCTGGCCCTTTCGAATGGCCTCGTCCAAGCTTCGGAGCCTCTTCCTGGGCTGTGTGATGAAGCGTTGGGAGAGGATTCAGCCCTCTCCCCCTGGCCACTGGCAAGGCTTGGGGTGACGGGGCATTTTGCAGGCAAGAGCCTGGCTGACCTCTCCTCCTTGAAGAGGCCCCGAGGAGTGTGGGGCACTGGTGGAGTTTCCTTGCAGAGGTCCCCCACGTTCCTTCCCTTCCTCTGCCTTAGCTGGGCTGGCCTGATCCGAGTCTCTTCCTGTCTCTGCCAGAGGCCGCCCTGCCCTGGAGCCTTGTGTGGGTCCAAGGGAGCCTCACTAGGGGAGCCTGCAGGAAAAGGGGCCTCAGACAATCCGGGGGGGGGAGTGCAAGCAAGGGGCCCCAGGAGACCCCTGCAAGGGAGAAAGCCAAGTGCCCTCTGGACCGGGCTTCGCACTGGCATCCCAGTTATGGCAGCACCTCCCCATTCGAGGCTGCACCTTGATCTGGGGGTTGCTGGTGGCAGCTGCGGCCAGCGAGGTCTTTGCACAGCTCCAATATATGTGCCAGCTGTGCCGCTTTCTGGGTCGGGGCCCTCCGCACAATCTGACAATAGTCAACTCGCAACTCGACTACTGCAGGGTGCTGTATTTGGGGCTGCCTTGAAGACCACTTGAAAGCTGTAGCAGGTCCGGAATGTGTGGTGCAGGTGGAAATGGGCTCCGGCTGTGACATGCTCAGGAACTGGACCGGTTGCCCTTTGGCCTCTGGGCACAGTTTAAGGTACTGCAGGGAGGAGGGGGTGGAAGGGCACTTCAGTTCTGTGGGCAGGCTTTTGTTCCATCTGAGATGGAGGCAGAAGTGGGTCCTATTAACCAGCCCAGTGGTGGCGAGCCTATGGCACGGGTGCCAGAGCTGGCACTCAGAGCCCTCTCTGTGGGCACACGCGCCATCGCCCCAGTCCTAGGCCTTCAGCTGGGTTTTATTTATTTATTTATGAGACTTATATACCGCTTTAAGTGCAAGCACTCTCTAAGCGGTGTACACCAGTAAGCAATGTATATATATATATATATATTTACATTGCCCCCAACAATCTGGGTCCTCATTTGACCTACCCCGGAAGGATGGAAGGCTGAGTCAACCTTGAGCCGGTGAGATTTGAACCGCTGACCTGCTGAACACAGTCAGCTAAAGTGGCCTGCAGTACTGCACTCTAACTGCTGCGCCACCTTTTCATTTTAGGCCTCCGCTGCCATGTGCAAAAAAAAAAAAAGGTTCAATCAGTCAATTTCAACTTCTGGGAAATGCCCACCCAATGGGCCGCACTCCCCCCAATTGGCCACACCCAGCCAGCACCTGACAATGCATGTGGGTTTGGGGTTGCAGTTTGGGCACTCGGTCTCTAAAAGGTTCGCCATCACTGAACCAGCCCTTTCACCTGGGCTCCTGTTGCCCAGTTTCTCTCCTTCAGCAGTAGGTGAGAGCTGAAGCGAGGCAGCTGGGGCGGGGGTGGGTTGTCGCTACCACTGCCACCGAAGCACAAGGGAGCCGCCCCCCCCCCCAGTTCCTGACAATGCAGCCCTCTTCCCAGTCCCTCCTGCTGCCCCCTGTGCTGGGGCTGGTCAGCAGGCAGCCTGCCTGCCCTGGACCCATCACCCTGCCAGGGTGCCTCCTTATGGCTCCTGTCTGTTCTTAAAAGGGTTCCATAATGGAGCTGTCTGCCCGGCTCTGCTCCTGGGGGGGGGGGGGAGGAATTATTCTCCAGGTTCTGCTCTCCAGGGGCAACTGGGAGAAGCCAGGATCCCCTCCAAGCACAAGATAGTGGATCTCATCCGCAGGTGGGTGGTGGAGCTGCAGGCAAGTCAGTGGGGGGGGAGGCATAAAGTGGGCAACGGAAGGAAGACTTCTGCACTGAGACGCCCCCCCCCCTCTGGCCATCAGTCAAAGAGACAAGGGGGGCAGGGGTGAGAAGAGGAGGAGGGTCAAGATCTGTGCCCACCCTGTGAAGGAAGTGGGTCTCTCTGCTAACTGGGTTGGGGGTGAAAGCAAACATGGAGACATTGGCGTCAAATCTTCTTTCCAGCTCTCCTGGCATCCAGCTTTGCCTGCCCCAGAAGCCCCCTTCCCCCCCCCTGGGAAGAGCCTGCCTGGGTAGAGGCCACTTCCAAGAGGGGAGACTTTTTTATATTGTGGTAGCCAAAACTGGACGCAATAAGTGTGACCTTACCTTACTGCAATAAAGCAGTGTTTCTCAACCTTGACCATTTTAAGGCATGTGGACTTCAACTCCCAGAATTCCACAGCCAGCAATGCTGGCTGTGGAATTCTGGGAGTTGAAGTCCACATGCCTTAAAATGGTCAAGGTTGAGAAACACTGCAATAAAGTGATACTAATACCTAATGTGATCTTGATTCTGTCCCTCTGTTAATGTACCCAAGGATTGAATTGGCTTTTTTGGCTGCTGCCACACACGGCTGGCTTGTATTTAAGGGTTTCCCCCTAGGCTCCAAGATCCCTCCCACAGTTACTACGATTGAGCCAGATACAACCTCTTCTATACCTGTACATTTGGTTTTTCTTGCCTAGGTGTTAAACCTTTTCTTACTATTGATTTCCATTTTTTTAAAATAGGGCCCATTGTTCAGGTCTGTTGAGATCCTTCTGGATCTTGAGCCTATCCTCCAGGGTGTTGGCTATTCCTGCCGGCTTGGTATCGTCTGCAAATGTGATGAGTTTCCCTTCTATTCCCTTATTTAATTGGTTTATGAAGATACTGAAGAGTTCTGGACCTGAAACGGAACCTTGTGGCACCCCCCCCCCCCACTTCCCTCCTTTGAGGACCACACGGATTGAGTGTGGTTGGTCAGCCAGCTACAGATCCATCTAGTGGTGATCCTGTCTACCATTTTGTTAGTTTGGCATGATCTGTTTTTGACAAACCCGTGTTGGCTTCTGGTTGCAACTTTGTTTGCTTCTAGACTAATCAATCTGTTGCTTGATTATCTTTTCCAGGATCTTCCCACGTATTGAGGTCAGGCTGATTGGTATGTAGTTTCCTGGGTCCATTTTTCCCCTTTTTTAAAGATGGGAATCACATCAGCTCTTTTCCAGTCCTCAGGTAGTTCCACCTCTGTAAGCAGACCTCTGGATGTAATCTCTCACGTCCCGGTGATTTGACTCATCTAGGGTGGACAGGTGTTCTCTTACTATTTACCTGCCTATTTTAATTTGCATTCCTATTCTGTCTTTTACGATTCTAGTTTTTGGTAGGTTAGGCTATTTTTTTCCTTTTGCACAAAGACAGATGCAAAGAATAGTGAAGTAGCTCTGGTCATCTCTTCCTTGCCATCTTCTCCCGTTAGTGAACCAATTATTTCCTTGACTTTTTTTCTTGTTTTTTACACATTGAAACTTATTATTTACATTTGTTGCAAGTTTTAGTTCATTCTCAACCTTACTTCGATAAACAAGGGGACCGCATGCACCCCCCCCCCCTTTCCAGTTCCACACCATCCCATTGTGTGACAGAACCATCCTGTTCTCTCCCAGGTGTCACTTCCCGATCACCTTGCAGATTCTTCAACAATCAGAATGGGTGGTCTGGCACACCCCAGATTTTAGAGATCGTTCAGTACTTGTGGGTCAACAGGAAGCTCCCCCTTTCCACCAGATGCCAGCAATGGGATCTCAGATGGCCTCTTCTGCAGGGTTTGGGCGCCTGGCGGATCTGCCCCGCAATACCCGGAGGGGGAGGCCTGGCACGTCGAGTAAGGCAGCGCTTGCCGGCTGGAGCTGCTCTCCGGTGTCTCTGCCCGGCAGTCTGGCGAAAAGGCAGGAGAAGAAGCTTCTCCGGGCTTCGGCGGGGGGAGGTCGCTGTCTCCCGGCCACCGTCTGCTCTCTTCCACCGGCCTTTCTGGCGGGCGCCTGGTTGCTGTCATGGGAAAGTCCCGGCCTTCTCGGGGCAACGCGGGGGGAGGGGCACGCAGGGCAGAGCATCGCCGCAGGGGGTCGCTGCCTTCCTCAAGGGCGGAGTGCCCGGCTGAGCGCCCGACTCTGGCCAGGCTAAGGCGGGAAGGCGCAGCTGGAGTCTTCAGTTGCTGGGTAAAACAGCCCAGGCCAGCGAGGCAGCCACTCCGGCGGTTGGGCGGTCCGGCCCTTTCTGCCCGGGGCTCTCTCTCCGCTGGCCCCGGGGGGGGGGGGCTTTCGGCAAGGGAGGCGCTTCTCCGGGGCTCAACCGCCGCTGCTCCAGACCTCGCCCAAGCCGGGAAGGAGCCCCGCCCGCGCCTCGCTCCCAACCGGCCGCCGCAGCGTGGAGCCGCAAGAGCCGGCGGCAGAGCCCCTCCGAGGAGCGGGGCGGGGGCGGCGGCAGAAGAAAGCGGGGCGCGGGCAGAGGGACCGCCGCGGACTCGCCGGCCGAGGGAGCGCTGCAGAAGCCGCGGCCGCGCCAGCAAGCGCCTCCCCGTTCTGCCGTGTGTCAGAGACGTTCACACGTGACGCGCACCCCTCCTGCCCTCCCCGACGCAGCAGCAGCAGCATCCCTGCCGCCGCCGCCGCCGCCACCGCCGCCGCGACCCTCTTCCCGCGCCCGCCCGGAGCGCGGTCCCCGGATGGCTGCTTGTCGTCCCGGTCGACTCCGCGGTCCCAGGGCAAGCTGAGCTCCTTTCCGCGCCAGGTAAGACCCGGGAAGACGACGGGGGCCGCGGCGGGGAGGGGGCTGCGGTGCGGCGAGGCTGGGCGTCGTGACCCCCGAGGGGCCGCAGATCTTTCGCTGCGGCGGCGGGGGGGAGACTCAGCGCACGGGACCCTCTCCTGCCGGAGCTCCAGCCGGAATCTGCGGCGGCACTTCTGGACCCCCGGACGGCCCCGCTCCCCCCCCTCCCCTCCCCGCGCCCAGCGCAGCGGACGGCCCGACAGACGAGCGAAGCGCTGGGGAGGAAGGGAGGGCAGGGCAGGGGCGGAGGGGCTCGGTGATCCCCGGCGGGAAGCGCGAAAGCCGCCGCCTCCCCTGCTCGGCCTCCCGCTGCTCCGCACTCCGTCCCCGGTTTCCCGCGGAAGGTTGCAAGCGGGCGGCGAGGCGCGGGGCTCCGGGATGCTTTGCCGCGGCGCCCAGCGCCTCGTCAGTCCTTGCGCGCTGCAGTTTGCCGGCCGAGCCGCGACCCTCCGCTCCTTCGCCAGCCCGGGAAGTAGCGCCTTTCCGCCACCGTGTTGCTGCCGTCGTCGCCTCCTCACCGGCAACCAGGTAGGGCCCGGCCTGCGTCAGTGGCCCCGTGGTAGAGTCCGAGCGGAGGGAGGCGGCGCGGCCCTGGCGCGATCTTGCCAGCTCCGGAATCCGGGGTCTTCTGGGGGAGGAGGAAGCCCGGGGGGGGGGGAACCAGTTGAGTTCCACCATTGCGGGGACGTCGCCCTCGGTGACCCGCTGGGCGGCCGAAGAGGGGGAGGCCGTTTTGCCTACTCACTCCCACACTGTATCCCCCCCCCCGCCACTCCGCTGGGCTGGGACTACAACTCCCAGACTTCTCTCCCAAGCAGAAAACTGCCTTGCCACTCCGGTCCCCACCCTGCCTGTTCTGCCCATCCCCAGCCTCTGGGAACACCCCTAGGTCAGCAAAGTTATCTATGCCCCCCCCCTCTTCCCTGCCCCGTTGGTGTCAAGAGAAGGGAAGATGAGGTAGCCTCCCTGTGTCTGGGGGGCCCCTGGGGGTTGCCTCACCAGGGGCTGTGTGCTGGCCCATCCTCCACCCCCTGGTGCTTGGCAGCCATCTCCCTGGCTTGGGGGGGGGGGTGAAAGATGGGGTTTCTTACCTGATCCCCTCTGGGAGGGAGGGAGGGCTTGTTATTGTGGGCTGGATCCCAAAGTTCTTCCTCATTTGTTTATTTGTCACCACTCATCTGGCATCAAGTGACTGGTGTTCAATAAACGTATTGCAAAAACAAGAGCAATTAAAACAATAAACATAGATAAAAACAAGATTGTGAAACCATCCACTTCTTCCTCTTCTCACCCTCCCCACCCCCTTTGTTTAATCCATCCGTTGGAGTTCTCTCCAGCTGCCTTTCGAGAAAGCTGAGAGGGCCCCGCTGTTTGGAAACAGTTTCTGCAGAAAAGAGTTTGAGAGCCCCCCAAACCCTCCATCTGGCTCACTGCCCCCCTCCCTGAGTCCCAAGTTGTGATGATGGGGTGAAGCCTGACTGGATCTAGAAACTGACCGGCAGAAGCCAGTCCCAGGCGTGGCGGGGGGGGGGGGTCCAGCCGAGGCTGCTAGGTGCCAATGCTTGGATGTGGCTGGGGGGTCACAGAGGCTGCCTGGCTCTCTGTGTTCCCCCTCCCCAATTCGGGTCCCAGCACTGAGTCCGGCTGCTTCTGTCTTCCTCCCAGGATTCCAGGGTGCCCATAGCCCCCCTCGGTCCACGCTTTTGGCTGGTGAGAGCTGGTTCTTCTTTGGGGAGTAGCAGCTGAACAGGAGGCCAGCCGGAGGCTTGTATGGGCTGCAGGGTGCTTCTCTCCCCCCCCCCCAGCACACGGCAGCCTCCAGAGATTCTGCTCCCCACTTCCAGGCCCAGCCCTGCTCCAGGGAGGTTGAGCTTTGCTGAGCAGAGCGAAATTCCTAAGGGAGCCGTTAGTTACACAACAGAACCTCTCTGGAAAATGTCAGCTTCTGCCTCCTGCCTTCTTACAAATGCCCCGAATTAGCAGGGGGCTGACCCCCTTGGCTGGCCAGGCCAGCCAACCCACATTGGCTGGAGAGTCACAATGGGCTAACTCGGAAAGGGGGTCCTGGGTTGAGCTTGAGGGCATTGTGGCCTAGTGCCAGGTTGAGGTCTTGGGGGGGGGGGTCCTCTGGGGTTTCTGCCAAGGCAGGAGCAGCTCCCAACATCTCAGAGCCATCTGGCTCCGATAAGGGATAGCCTAGTCCCCCCCCCTCCCTGGGAGGAGGCTGGCTCGATCGTTTGTGTGTGTATAGTGGGGAGGGGGTGTATCCTTTTCTGTTTGGTTGCCACAGCTGAATGCGGACTTTCCCCTCCCTGTTCTGCCATGGTTTCTGGAAGTGGGGCTTCCATTTGCTGGTGAGGAGACTACAACGTCCCTGTCGAGCAGCCGGTCAGGCTGACGTGGGCTTCTCTGGCGCCCTATAGAGCCCGTCTGTGGGAAAGAGGGGCGGTTAAGAAGTTTGATAGGTTAAACAAACAAACAAACCAATCAATAATTTCCCCACCCATTTGTCCTGAAGAAGAAGGCCTCCCCCGAAGGCCCGGGGGGGGGGAGCGCCTGTTAAGCCAGGACGTAGTAACAACGCTCACTCTGTCTGGGACCACTCCACAATTAGCCAATGACCAGTTCAGAGAGCACAAATTGGTCCGGTCCAGCCTTGGTAGCTTCGGTGCTCTCGGCTGGCTTGCGGGGCGGTCACCTCCCACGCTTGGGGGGGGGGCAGCAGGAGGCCCTCTTTTCCCCGTTCCCGGGTGGAAGCCCCCGCGTCGCCTTTCTTTCAGACGCCCCTCCCTCCTACCGGCCGCTTTCGGAGAACAGGCGCGAGTGTGGCGGGGGCCCGCTGGGGAGGCGGCGAGGGCGGGGGGGGGGCGCCACTCACAGGAGGAAGACCCTGGACGGGGGGGGGCTCCGTCGCTCTGGCCCGGGCAACGCTGCTCGGCTTGACTCCCGAGGGCGGGGGTCGTGGGGTTTGCCGCGGACATTTCTGGGCCGGGGGGTGTCGGTGCGGCGGTGACCATCGGGTGACGGTTAGGGGGCCAGCCGCGCCTCGGGCTCCGACTCCCGGGCCAGCTGCTCGCCCCGCAGCCTCTTCCGATCTGGAGCCCCGCCCTGGTCGGCCTGGTCCTCGAGCAGAGCTCGCGAGGGTCTCCGAGGCGGCTTCGTCTCGCCTGCGGCGACCGTGGAAGGCCGCCCTGTCGCACGCCTCGTCCCCCGCAAAGGCCGGCCCTTCTCCGACGCTGCTTCCCGCTGCGCTGCGAGGACCGCCGCGGGCGGGAGGGGGAGGCCGAGCGGGGAAGGGGCTTTGGGGAGAGGCTAGCTCCAAGACTCCCTGCTCTGCGCCGGCTTCCCGAAGCAGCCTCGCTGGGGGACCAGCAGGCCACGGGCCGCCTCACCTGGAGGCAGAAATAGAACTGCTGATCCCATTAAGAAGGGATGTCCCCCCCCCCACGGCAAGGGCAGCCTGCCTCCTGCTTAGCCGTGGCCAGGCTGCCTGTGGGCCGACCCCGACCCCTCTCCAGCTGCCCCACCAGAGGACTTTGGGAGCCAGGGGGGCAAGTGGAGGACAATTGGGCAGGAATGAGGGCTGCCGTTTGGGGGGGGGGGCAGGTGAAACCCTCCCAGGAGGAAATTCTTTTCCCCACAACTTCGTCCCTCCCAGGCGGGAGTTTGGGGTGCTCAAGAAGGATTCCTGCAGAAGTCCCTGAGACAGTTGGATATTTAGCCATGAATGGGAAAATCAAGGATTTGGAAGGGCAGCTTGAGGACATCCAGATCAACCCTCTGCTCAGTGACAGAACTCAGATGAAAGCCGCCTGGCACATTTCCGGTTGCTGGTTCTCTTGCCAAACAGCTCCTCTGGCTGGGAACATTTTTCAGTCCTTCCTTCCGAGTCTGCCTTCTGGTGGCTTGGAGCCCGGATTCTCCCCTCCAGCGGGGGTGGGGGGAAGGGTCTCGGTCTGGGCTGAGGGGTTTGAAGGGAGCTGCTTCTCTCCAGCCCTGAGAACCCCCTGCAGCTCCTCGCTCTCTACTCCCGGGATCTGGCTTCTAGTCCAGGTTGACCTTTGGCATTTTTCTCTGGATTTTGCAGGATGACCCACTGCCTGTAGTTTGGAAATTACTCTTCCATTGATGTAAGCTAAAACTGCCTCTGCGGGTTTTTTGCAGCTCACATCATGCTGCTGGCTCCTTTTAGCTGGCCATCAGCTCCTATTCAGAGATCTGTTTGCCATTATTATTGCCAAGCCAGGAATCCCTTCTGTACTCTATAGCCCAACATACAAAAAAAAAAAAAAAACATAAAAAAACCACTGCAAAATACAAACTAGAAACAAAAATTAAAATAAGCAAGAAAATGGGAAGAGAACACCTATCCGATCTTGACAAATATAAATCACCAGGACCCAATGGATTATATCCCAGAGTTCTGAAGGAGCTGGCAGGTGTTATCTCAGAACCATTGCACCATATCTTTCATAAATGCTGGACCACCAGGGAAGTACCTGAGGATTGGAAAAGGGCTAATGTGGTTCTCATCTTCAAGAAAGGAAAAAAAAGCAGAGCCAGGAAACTACAGACCAATCAGTTTTACCTCAATACCTGGGAATATCCTAGAAAAGATAATCAAAAAACAGAGCTGCGAACAACTAGAAGCAAACAAAGTTATAACCAGTAGCTAGCATGGGTTTGTCAAAAACAGATCATGCCAAACCAATCTTATTTCATTCTTTGATAAAGGGACTAAACTAGTAGACCAGCGAAATGCTGTGGACGTAGTATACTTAGATTTCAGTAAGGCATTTGATAAAGTAGACCAGAATCTATTCCTTGGTAAGCTAGAAAAAGGTGGTATAGACCAGCTGGCAAACCGTACTCAACGAGTAGTCCTCAATGGCTCTACATCCACACGGAGAGAAGTGAGCAGTGGGGGTCCCACAAGGCTCCATCTTAGGCCCAGGACTCTTCAACATCTTCATCAATGACTTAGATGAGGGAATTGGAGGGGAACTCATCAAATTTGCAGATGACACCAAACCGGCAGGAGTAGCCAACACCCCAGAAGACAAACTCAGAATCCAAAAAGATCTTAAGCTTGAACAATGGGCCTTATCCAACAAAATGAGTTTCAATGTGGAGAAAAGCAAAGTTTTACATTTAGGCAGGAAAAGCCAGAGGTACAAGTACAGACTGGGCGAGACTTGCCTTAAAAACAGTAACCATGAAAGGGACCTTGGAGTCCTAGTGGACGATCCCTTGACCAGGAGCCAGCCGTGTGCAGCAGCAGCCAAAAAAGCTAACACAATCCTGGGTTGTATACGCAAGGTATTGGTACCACTTTATAAAACCCTAGTAAGGCCACACCTGAAATACCGCAGCCAACTTTGGTTACCATATCACAAAAAAGATTTTGAAAGTTTGGAAAAAATTCAGAAAAGGCCAACTAAGATGATCCAAGGCCTGGAGACTAAAATATATGAAGAACGGCTGCCGGACTTGGGTTTGGCTAATCTAAAGAAAAAAAGAAATAGGGGAGACACGATAGCAGCGTTCCAGTATTTGCGGGACTGCCCCCAAAAGAGGGGGTCATGTTATTTACCAGAGCACAATGGTTGGAAACTGATCAAAGAGAGAAGCAACCTGGAATCAAGGAGAAACTTCCTGACAGTGAGGACAATTAACCAGTGGAACAGCTTGCCTCCAGAAATCGTGGGCGCTCCATCACTGGAGGTTTTTAAAAAGAGGCTGGACAGTCACTTGTCTGAGATGGTATAGATTCTTTTGCTTGAGCAGGAGGCTGGACTAGAAGACCTCCAAGGTCCCTTCCAGCTATTCTATTCTAATTACTCAGCTATTTGATTTCTTTGTCCCTAATCTAAAATGCTGCATTTGTCTGCTCAGTGTCATTATTTGTAAGCGCTTCCTAACTTGTCCAGATCCGTTTTGGTTGTCGATGGTCTTCCCCGTCTTGTGCCGCCTCAGGGCTGCTCCAAAGCTGTGGCCGGACTGGGAGTGGCCGAGCTTCGCTAGAATTGCACCTGCCTGTGTTATGGGCCCATCTGGGGCTTAATAAACAACAGCCAAGTTCCCCAGTACTTCTCCCTAAAGGAAAGCCAACAACCAGATGGCTGGACTGCTCTGCCAGATTGTTGCCACCTCACTAATTCAGCTGTACCCTCCAACAAATGACAACACCAGGGTTGCCGTGGTGTGGAATGCTGCCATTTGGATCAGCCTCCTGAGGCGTTTCACCTGCAGGCACCAGCAACTCCGAAGACAGAAGGGAAGATACCATCAGATGCTCAGACAGCCCGCAGAAGACCTGGAGGATTTCCTGGCCACTCACAGCTCACCGAGGCTCCGGCTCCCTCCATGGCTTAAGTCACCACCTGGCCACTGGGGTGGCTGTGAGGAAGAAGCCACGGAAACAGCTGATTGCATCTCCCATGAAGCAGCAGCTCCTTCTGTCCCTGAAGTTTCATTCTGCCTCCCCCTGGCCTGCAGACTTTCCATGCTCTGTTCAGCTGTGGAGCTGTGCAATCAACACGCTTGGCCTCTCATAAGCAACTTAGGGTGACACACAATGAAAACGACAAAACGTTAAAAAAGGATCTGTCATAAGCGGTAATAAAAGACTGAACTATATCCTGCTGAAGCAGTCCAAGAGTCAGACCCATAACACTGGCCTGCTTCCGAGGCCTCCTTCTGCCCCATTGCCTGGGGAGCGCCCAGGACTCTGCAGCTTCCAGAAGGGCAGAGGGGCCCGGTCAGAGCTTCCGCAGAGAGGCCGCTCCATGGGGCCGGGCCCGTCTCCTACCTCCCCCAAGAGCCCCTGGTTGCAGGGACAGCCGAGAGAGAGAGAGAGAGAGAGAGAGAGAGAGAGAGAGAGAGAGAGAGAGAGAGAGAGAGAGAGAGAGAGAGAGAGAGAGAGAGAGAGAGAGAGAGCAGCCAGAAGCTGGACTCCCACACGGGGGGGGCTGCTCCACCCGTGGAGCTCATTGGCCAGGACCAGATGCAGAGGGCTTCCAACACACAAAGAGGCTTTAAAGCACACCTCTTACAAGTGCTTGTTGTCCTTTGGGCCAGACTGATCGTTTAGTTTTGTTTCAATGTACATTTTTATTATTCGCATACGAATTGTTATTGGAAAGCTGGCATTTAGTAAATGGGACTTCTATGATGGGTGGTTTAAAAGCCACAGAAGAAGTACCAGATCTTGAGGATGTCTGCTCAAAAGTTCCTGAATCCACCCGAGGATCAAACCTCTTGAGGAACATCTGGATGGATCTCTTCAAGGGAAATTCTGGGAGTTTCTCTGGAGGGCTGAGCATCCTTTCCACGTCTCAAGCAGCTCTATTTCTAAAAGCCTTGGACAGAGACCCTTGGCAGTGGGGGGGGAGTACGTGTTGGCCCCCAGGAGGATGGGGTGGGGGTAGGGCCTGGGACTTGCTCCTGGCTTAAGTGAGCAACTGAGGTGTGTTGGAAAAAAGCTCCCAGTGTCATATGATGGGGTCCAAGATGCCTGAAGCTCAAAGATCTCAGGGTGAAGATGAGAGCCGTAAAAAGGGCCCAGGCTGTGCCAGAACCGTCAGGAAAGGGTCAGGAATGAGGCCGCCAGGACGCCATGATGCCCTTGCAGAAGTTGCCGCCATCTCCCCTACAGGGCAGGAATCAGCAAACTGAGACAGCAATGTCTGATATTGATGGGGGGGGGGGAACTGAGGTGCGAGTCCAGGATGGCTGAACCATCGCAAGGGGCAGCCGGTGGGTCACCAGGTAAATGTGCACCAACAGCACGACTCAGCTGCAGAAAAGGCAAATGCCATCGTCCGGGGAAGGCAGAGCCTGGAAAAAAGATATGGTTGACTTGCCGTCTTCAAGAAACCGGAGGCAGAATCGCTCTGAGAAACCAGGATTGCAGCTGGATCTTTGAAAAGTTGCTCCAGAGCGGAACTGGCTTTCCAGGAAGATGCCCCCACCTTGTTCAAGGCCTTAACCAGAGGCTGGAGGACCTTCTGTCTGAGAGGCAGTAATGGTGGGTTTTTGCCCTGGGCAGAGGGTTGGGCTAGATGGCCTCAAGCTCCCTTCACATGCTTCCCTTTGAGTTTCCTCTCCCTCCCAAGTGCTTTAGGGCATCTCTTGACAAAATGGAGCCCCCTAAAAAGGGGGCACTGATGCAACCCACAGGAATCATTTCAGAGAAATTAACTCTGACTGAGTGACACTACGCTCCACCCCACCCCTGCTTTTCCCTGCTCCCTCTTGCAAAAAAAAAGAAGAAGAAGAAGAAGAAGAAGAAGGAAAAAAAGGAAGAAAGCAAAAAATGTGAGACCTGTGACTTTTCTACATGCTAGAAAGGGGAACCGGTCAGGATGGGCCGGGCCTGGGTGGGCAGTGCCTGTCCAAAGGGCAGGTGTGGGGGAGGGGCATTGTTGCACACTGAAAGATGGAGGCAATTCCCCCCCTCTTTCCTGATGCGGGGCCCCTGGAGCTGATCTTTCTGGACCTTGGACCTGGCCATCTGTTCCTCCCCCAGGGAAGCCCCATCAGTGAATGCACCAGCCCCTCCCCCCAAGCCCAGACTTGATGCTGCAGGGAACCTAGGGGGTGGAGAGGCCCCCCCCCCAGCCCAGCTGCCCTGTCTAGCTTTGCTCATTTTTGATCAGCCTTTCAGCAACTGGGGGGAGGGGAAGGGAAGGGGTGTGTTTTGTTCTTGCTCCCCAAATGCTTTGTCACCAACCCTGCCGGAGGGGGGGGGCTTTTGCGGTCCCAACAATTCCCTGGAAAAGCTCCTATACGGAGCCCTCCGGCTTCACCCCTGGCTGGTGCCCCTCCCCCCCCGGGTTGATGTATTTGCTCTAAGCCTGTTTAAGTCAAGGGGGGGGGGGAAATAATAAGATATCTGAGTCCCAGATTTGCAAGGGGTGATTGAAGCCGGTGGGGTGGGGACGGCCTCTGCCTGCCTGCCTGCCTGCCTGGGTTGATGGTCCTTCTTCTTTCTCCTCCTCCTCCCCCTCCCCAGGTGGGCAGCCGCTGACCCCTCCCCGCCAGCCACCCGCCCAACAAGATGCCGGAGCAGAGCAACGACTACCGGGTGGTGGTCTTCGGGGCCGGGGGCGTGGGCAGAGCTCGCTGGTGGTGCGCTTCGTCAAGGGCACCTTCCGCGACACCTACATCCCCACCATCGAGGACACCTACCGGCAGGTCATCAGCTGCGACAAGAGCGTCTGCACGCTGCAGATCACCGACACCACCGGCAGCCACCAGTTCCCGGCCATGCAGCGCCTGTCCATCTCCAAGGGCCACGCCTTCATCCTGGTCTTCTCGGTCACCAGCCGGCAGTCGCTGGAGGAGCTGCGGCCCATCCACCAGCAGATCGTGCAGCTGAAGGGCGGCGGGGAGGCCTTCCCCATCATGCTGGTGGGCAACAAGTGCGACGAGACCCAGCGGGAGGTGGAGACGCGGGAGGGGGAGGCCGTGGCCAAGGAGTGGCAGTGCGCCTTCATGGAGACCTCGGCCAAGATGAACTACAACGTCAAGGAGCTGTTCCAGGAGCTGCTGAACCTGGAGAAGCGCCGCAACATGACCCTGAGCATCGACGGGAAGCGCACCGGCAAGCAGAAGCGGACAGAGAAAATCAAGGGCAAGTGCAGCCTTATGTGAGCGGCCGGCCAGCAGGCGCCCCCCACCGCCCTTCCCCCCAGCTCACCGTCCATCGCCTGGTCTCCCTCCGGCCCTCCGCCTCCCCTTCGTCCACTGGCGCCCCCTCCCGGCCTGGCTCTCTCGGTGCTCCCCAGATCCTACCGCCTGCCCGCCTGCCGCTCTGGCCCTGCCCTGGACTCCCTCCCCCCAGCAGAAGCCGACCACTTGGACTCGGGGGGGGGGGCTCAGACGGGGGCGGTCAGGCCTCCCTGCCAAATGACATTCTGGCTGGACTGTGGCCAGCCCCCTCCACTCCCACCCCTGAAGCCGACCTCGGTGGGAAGAGAGGAGAGAGGAGCTGCCTCCACTCAAGGCCCACCGTTCCTGGGATGGGATGGGCTGAAGGTGCCCTGACTGACTTTGGCCTGATGACAGAGAGCCAGTGGTCCAGCCTGCCCTTGGCCGGGAGCTACAGAGGACTCTGGATTCATTCAAGTGGGGCCCTTGGGCGACGATGGCCCTGCCAGGACTGCACAAACTCCTGTGGGGGAGTCAGACCCCCCGTCCCCCTTGCCAGACCCCAGCCCACCTTTGCTTCATCACCCAGGCCCTGCTGGATGCCACTGAGGTGGTGCAGGGCCCCAACGGAGGGGACCACGGGGACAGCCCACCCGCCCCACTCCAGAGAAGGCCTCTGTCTGCCCTGGTGCTCCAGAGCCTGCAGGCCAGATGGGGGGCACCCTACAGGACCCCTGGCCCCATGGAAGCAGGAGCTGCCCACCAGAGCAGGCCCCTTAGGCGGCCCTCCTTCCCACCCTCCCCCCTCTCCCTCCCCCCCATTTGCCATGCCATGCCAGGCTGTGAACACGCAAGCTTATTGTGAGACACCCCCCTCATTATTTACTTTTAATTTACGGGTGTGTTTTTTTTCTGGAACAAAGCAACACAAAGAGCCGCAGCAGCCCATGTCCGGATCAGGAAGGCCAGGAAAGGAAAGCCCTGAATGGGCTGGGGAGCCACAGCTGAGCCAGCCAACCGTGGCTGGCAGACAAGGGCAGCGCTCCCTCTAGGCTGAAGAGCACGGGAGGCAGCGTGCTGGGTGACCGCTCAGAAGCAGGTCCTCTCGGGCAAAGGAGCGGGGGGGGGGCTTGTGCATCCCAGCCTCCATCTACTGGAAACCCCCAACACACTGCCCAAGTGGTGGGCTCCTCCAGAAGCGGGGGGGGGGCTCCTCCCAAGAGGTCAGTTCTTTATTTGCAATCTCAGCAGGGGTTTTTGCAAGATCTTTGGGGGTGGGGCAGTTGTGAAAGACCCAGGGCATTTTCCGTATACTTATGCCAGCTGACAAGACCCACTGCAGGAGGGCTCTGCTTCCTCTGCCTGCCCCTCCATGCAGCTGGTGGCACAGGCCCGGCCCAGCGCCCAGGCAGCAAGATTTTTCTCCTGGCTGCGGTTCCCCCACCCACTCAGGAAGGCTCCCAAAGCACAGGGATGTGGGGGGGGGCAAGTGGGCTGTGCAGAGGGGCTGTATGGGAAAGGGGGCCTGGAGGGCTCTGGGGCTGCCTGCTCCTGCCTTTTGCGCCCCTGCATGCTCCCCCCCCCAGCCTGCCTTCCCTCCCTCCCTCCCCGTGGGGGCACAGAAGGAGATGGATGGTAGCTGCTGCACAGCGCCCTCCTGTCCCCCAGGCTCCGCCCGACTGGGCAGGGCAAGTGAGGCCTCCGTTTGGACGGGAAAGGCCTGACGCCCCTTTGCCTGTCTTCGGTGCTTCGAGTCAGGCACCGGAGCCCTTTAGGTGCATCTTAAGTTGTTTCCGAAGGGATTAAGCAGCCCAGGACCGTTACAGAGGACTTCTGCCCTGGGCCACTTTGGCTGCCAGCTGCCCCCCCCTTCTCTGTCGGCGCCCCAGATCCGTCTCTGGGAGGACGGCTGGGGCCGCCCATCCCCACCAGGTCCAGGCTGAGCCTTCCGCCATGCAAGAACCGAGACTGGGCGCCTGCCGGCTACTCAGAACAGCCGCATCTTGGCATACGAAGGGGAGGGGCTGCTTGACCCCCACCCCAGCCTCAGTTCTCCTGAGATCCCCGGGCCGGGCGGGTCCGAGCGGTACTCGCAGAGGGAGGGGGCCTCCGTCCGGGGGCTGCGGGAGACTGGCTCGGAGGGGGCCCGGGATCGCCCCCGCCAAGCTGCCCGGCAGGGCGGCGCTCGCGTCCCAGCCCTCCGGAGGCGCGGTGGGGGCCTGGGACGGTCTGCCGCGGCCCCCCCCCGGGCGCCGATATTCGTCGGGGGGGGGGAGGGCAGGTCCTTCGGATCCGCGGTCTCTAGCACGTCCCCTTAGCGAAGCCGTCGGGCCGGTCTTGTTGGGGGGGGGGGCTTCTCGTGAGAGGGGGGAAGCCGCCGGGGCGCCGCTGGTGGGTCCGGTGGGGGAGCTGCTTTGGCAGGGGGAATCGCCTCCCCTCTAAACCGGCCACTTGCTCCACGGTCCGACCGGCCACGATGGGGCGCCCTCCGCCGCCCGCGTACGGATCAGCTCCTCTCCCCCCCTCCCTCAGTTCTGTACGCGCGCTCCTTGCAACGCGGTCCGAGGCCCGAGGGCGCCCTCCGGGCCGGCGGAGAGGCTCGGCCGTTCCTCCCGCAGTTTCTCCTGAGCTTGCGGGGCACCCGAATTCGCCGCGACCCCCGCGGAAGCCGTTTACGGCGGCTGCTTTGGGCCGCCGTTCCTTCTCCCGCAACCCGCTTCCCTCCGCCGCTCCCGGCCTCCCAGTGCGTGTGAATGTCCACCCCCCGCCAACTGCTGCCGCCGCCGCCGCCCCGGAGGTCGGGCGCGCGCGGAGCCTCTGCAGCCTTGCGAGGCACCGGCCGGCCGGTCAGAGGGCCCGGCAGGGGCTGCAGTCTTTCCCCAGCCCCGGCGGCGACCTCGACTCATCCACGGAGCTCCTGAAATTCCCAGCCGGCGACCCTTCCTCGCCTTCCCTGTAAATACGACCCCAGCCCGACTAGTTTTCCTCTCGGCGGCCCGCATGGCGATTCGAGCTACTGTGCAAAGGATTTTTTTTTTTAAACGGACGAGAAACTCGCACACCGACACATAAGACAAAACGACAATATTATAATGACAATGTAATAATAAAACGGAAACAAACGAACGGTACAATGTAGCCTTTATTTAGAAATAGTCTTCCTTGGATGAATAAAAACGGATTTATCCCATCCGCCTCCCCGTTGCTGCTCTTATTCTTCCGGGCCTTGGGGCGGGGGGGGAGGAATCTGGCTCGGCCAGGCGCTTGCCTGGACTGGAACCGCTCGCCAGACTCGGACAGCCACCCCCAAATTCGGGCCCGGCCCCCCGGGGGCGTCCCGGGGCTGAACCTCGGGCCCCACACGCAGCCCTGGCTGCTGATGCTCTTCGTGGTATAAGGACAGGGGGGGGGAGGCCGCCCCTCTGCCAAGAGGAGAAATGTAGGGGGGGTTGAGGAACACCCGGGGGCTTCTGCCTGACCCGTAAGGCCATTTCGGAGATCATCATTGTTCCCGCCCCCGCCGCCCCCCAGAGATCGGTCCTCGGCTGCTGCGTCGGCGTGGGGGGCGCTCCTTCCTCCCGCACCAGGGAGACCTTGGCAAACCGCTTCCCGCACCTGCTGCATTCTGCCCAAGCTCCGGAGGGTGGGCGGTTGGTTCCCCCCCTTGCAGTTGTGGTTTTCTCTGCCCTGCCAGCCTCTGATGCGCGTCTGGTGGACCCAAAGTGCGTCACGCCCCCCGTCGCCATGGAGACCGGCCGTTCCTCTGCGTTTGAGAGCTGCTCCTTGGGACGCGCAATGAATGGCGAGGAGGAGGAGGAGAAGAGAGCGGCGGCTGGGGGAGGCACTCTTCCCCCATCACGCACGCACGTGGCGCGATGGGTGACGTTGGTTCCCTGGGGGGGCTGGCATCCCTCCAATCTCTCCAGAGGGGGCTCCTGCCAGCCAGATGAGCCCAACCCAAGAGGAATGGGCGGCACCGGGTCCGGCAAAAGGCTGGCAGCTCCCAGGCATTAGCCGGATCAGCCCTCGGACAGGGCACCACCAGGATATCTCGGAGAAGGGGGGCAACACTGAGGCTCCTCCACTTGAAGGCCTCCTTCCCATTTTCCTCCAGGGAGCCAAGTCTGATCCCTTCATTTCTGCAGGGAGGGGAGAGCTAAGCCCCCCGAGCCCCTCACACACCCTCCGGGGCTATGGTGGGCTGGCACCCAAGGCCTTCATTGCAGCAGCTCCCCTCCTTGGCTGGCTGGAAGTAAAACACCGCCACGTGAAGGGGGGGTTGATTCCCCCTCCCCTGATAAAATCACCGCTGCTCTGAATCTAAAGCACCAGTGGGACTCGGCCAGTCCCAGAGCCAGTCAGAGCCCTGCGCTGCTCATCCTGGGCTGTGAGGGGCTGCTCTCCCCCCCCCCCCGCAGAGGCCTCTGTCAGCTCCCCTGCCTGGCAGCCACTTTGGCCTGCCGAAGGTGCAGCCAGCCTGGTGTCCCCTTCCCCCCAACCCTTGCAAGCTGGAGGTAGAGTCCTTGCGTGTCCCTGTGCATCCACACAGCCCTCTGGGCTTGGCGAGGGTGAGGCCTGCTCGAGGCTGAAGGAAGGCCTGAAAATCCACTTTGGCTGGTCCAAAGCAGACCCTCCGTTCTGGTGTGTCCAGGCACGCATGCAGAGTCTCAGCACCAGAGCTGGTGCGGTGCTGGATGAGGCCAGTGGTGTGATGATCCTGGGACTCCACGGGGAACCGGGGCCTCCGGAGGCAGAAGTGAAGTGCCTGGTGCAGCTAGCCTGCTGGAGCACCAAGGGGTCTAGCAGGAATCCCCACCCAGGGCAGGGAGGACCCTCTGCTTGGCTTGCTCTTCACCTCCCCCACTTCCCAGGCTCTGCAGGCCACCTCTGGCCCTCCCTTCTGGCTCCCAGGTGTGGGCTACTAACCTCCAAGGATGCATGAGGTGTCTGTGGATCCCTCCATTATCCTGAACGGCAATCGGAGGGACCCAGACCAGCCCCCTGCTCAGCGTAGGAGCCCTCAGAACATCTCGAGAAGGTGATCTTCAGGACTTCCAGCATCTAAGCACTCATCCCTTCCTGTGGCTACTGGTTCCACTGGCTCATATATCCAATAGGCTCCTCCTTCCTCCCAGCTGAGCAGGGGCCGTTTGGGCGACTGCATCTCCCTGCTGGCTGCTCTTTAGCTTTTGGCCACTGCAGGTGGTCTCCTGGTTGAGTGACCAGCTCTCTCCCATCCCAGATACTGTCCAGGTAAGGATCTTCTCCTCCACTGCATTCCCTCTTATTCATTTCAGCCTCCCCAACGATCTTTAGGAACCCTCTTTCTTTCATTTCAAGTACTAACAGCAAGTGGCTACTCAACCCTCCCAGCCGCCTCCCGCCTCCCTCCGCCAGCCATGCATCTCACCCCGCCCAGCTTCAGAGATGCCCCACAGGGGCTCCCCAAGTTAAACTGCTCTAATCTGAACAGAATAGAGGAGGAAGGGACCTTGGAAATCTTCTAGACCAGCCCTGCTCAAGCAGGAGAACCTATAGTACCATCTCAGATAGGTGAATTTCTGGTCTTAAAAATCTCCAGTGATGGAGCACCAGTGATTTCTGGAGGCAGGTTGTTCCACTGGTTAATTGTCCTCACTGTCAGGAAGTTTCTCCTTAGTTCCAGGTTGCTTCTCTCTTTGGTCAGTTTCTAAACGTTGTTTCTTGTATTTTGCCTTCTGGGGTTTTGGAGAATAACGTGACCCCCCTCCTCTTCTTTGTGGCAGCTCCTCAAATACTGGAACACTGCTATCATGTCACCCCTATTTCTTCTTTTCTTTAGCCAAACCCAAGTCCTGCAGCCGTTCGTTCTTCGTACGTTTTAGTCTCCAGGCCTTGGATCATCTCCCCCACTCTGGCCCTGGTATCAAACCCTCAGGGAACTGGAGGGAACCCCCCCGGACCTCCCAGCCCTGCTGGATGAGATCCCCCACCCCTCTTATCCAGCGATCTATCCTCCCAGTGGCCCCTCAAGGGTCAACCTGGCCTTTCGTGCCTGACAGGGGCATGGTTATTTGGACAGCTGTCAATCGTCCTCCACTGAGATGGCCTGGCACCCATCCCTGAATTCCACACGTACCCAAGGCCTCCTGGTGGTCTCGCTTCTTTGGGACCTGTCCCTTTTCTCCACCCCCAGTGATGGGTGATGGGTGTTCCCATTGCTTCTGTATCCCTATTCCTCTTATTGGGTGGCAAGAAGGCCCAGATCAGGAGGAAGCCTGGGGGGGGGGGTTGTCACTGCGGGGAGGAAGATCAGGGGGGCATCCGGGTGTCACATTTCCATACATTCAGATTTGCAATGACTCTGATAAAAGCCCGCAACTTTTTAAGGACCTATAAAGGGGGTGGAAATCAAGGGGCGGAAGGATGGAGAGACGCGCTTTTATGATGCAAAAAATGAACGCGGCCAGATCGGAAGGAAGGTCAGCGGATCCCGCTTAGTTCGCTCTCTAGCACGGTTCCTTCCCAGGCCTCCATCCAAGGACTTGGGAATTCGCAGGGGAAAACCGATTGTGGGAACGAAGCGCAAGGCCGGTTCGGTTCGCCCGGGAAGCCTCAGCTCCCTTTCGGTCCAGGCGGCCGCAGGTGCGGACAGCGCTCGGCGGGCATCACCTGCTCGCGCCCCTTCCTAACGGGAGGGCAGACAACCTTGAGACGCTGAATTTCGAAGAGGCCCACCTCGCAGGGCTGTTGTAGCGAAAGGGGAGGGGCTCCTCCATTCCCCCTCCGGCCAAGCGCGGTTTCCCGAGGCCCCTCCCCTCCTACGGACCGCCCCCATAGCCCGCCCCGCCTCCCAAGTGGCCAGCAATTGGCCGTTCGCATCCTCGCCCCGCCCCTCCTGCCGAACCGCCCAGGTCCGCGGCGGCCTCCGAAGCCCCCCTTCCTCGGAGGCGCTCGAGCGGATTGGCCCGGCGAGCTGTCGCTCAGGCGCTCAGGGCCGGCGGCCTCGGCAGGGCAACGTCGCGGGCAGAGCGGGAGGCGGCCGAGCGGCGGCGGCGGCGGAGGAGGAGGAGCCGGTGAGGCGGGCTGCGGGAGGGCGGCGGGGCCGGGAGGAGGGGTCCCCGGGCCCCGTGCAATGGGGGTCCTGCTGCCCGGGCGGGGCCGGTCCCTCTGCCCGCCGCCTCTCAGCGCCGCCCGGCCGAAGGGAGTGGGCAGCTCCCGGCCCAGCGCGGCGACCCCGAGGCAGGCGGACCCGCTTAGCGGCTGCGAGTTACCGGCCGTCTGTCTGTGTCCTCCCCGCCCCAGCCTGCGCTCTTTCCCGGGGATGGCCGGCCCCTCCTAGGCGGCCGCTTGTGGGACCCCGGGGCGCCCCCCGAGTCCTCCCTTCCCCCGGCAGAGCGGCCCGGCCCCTCCCTCGGGGATCCCGCCGAGAGCCTCCGGATGGGCCTCCCCGCCGCCCCGAGCGCGCCTCTCCGAAGGGGGCGCGAAGCTCCAGCCCTGCCCTGCCCCGCAATCCCCCCCCCAAATTGAGAGGCGGCCCCGATGCTGCAGCCCAGGACGGCATCGCCTTTTCTGCAGCCTCGTCCCACGCCGGGGCCCCCCTGGAGCTCCCCGAGACCCCCGGTCCCTTCTGCGTGGAAAGGTTTCCCCCCTCCCCATTTTCCCTACGCCGTTCCCGTTTGCCCTATTAAAATCCCCCTCCCCGAATCCTGCCTCTCCAGGCGACCCCTAAGGCATTTGCTCCCCCCCCCGCCCCCCAAGGACAGAATTAATTGCTCAGTGTCACATTCTGCCTCCCTCTTTAGCCTGTTGAACAGTCTGCCCCCCCCTTGGCCTTTCTCTCCCCCCAGGATCCCTCTCTGGGTAGCATCTTCCTTCTCTAGTAGGACCCCCCCCCAGTGCCTGGTGAAGCCGAGGACCCCTCTTTTGACTGGGCTTCCCTGATCACAAAGGAGGTCCAAAAGGATGGGGCTGGGGGGGGGTGACTTCTACTACTCCTTGTAGTATTGGTAGTGAAACGGACCCCCTCTGGGGGGGAGGTGCCCTACTTGCTCCCATCCTCCAGGTCTAGGACTTTGCCTGCCCTGCCTGGTTTCTCACAAAAAAGGGGTTCCCAGGGGACATCCAGCTGTTCCTCCCAGGCTCTCTGGTGTCTCCTGTCTGCCCCCCCCTCTCTCCCCTCCCTCTCCCTCTTCCTGCCCTTCTCTCCTGGGCCTGTGGGAACCCTCCTTCCTCAGCTGCTCTGAGTGGCAGGGATGCTGATGCTGCCAGCCAAAATGGCAACACCTGCGTGATGTTATCCTCACACAAACCCCACAATTAGGTGCCTCCGCTAGAACACACACACACACACACACACACACACACACACACACACACACACACCCTCTCCTGGATCTGTTTGCTCCAAAGAATCCTGCCCCATGGAGCAGAGGATCCTGCCCAGCTTTTCTGCGATTCTGCTCTCCTCTCTCTCCCTTTCTCCACTCTTGAAGGCCCCTCCCTCCCCCCAAGGCTGCTGCTGCTGCTGCTTCTTCTTCGGACCAGATCTCAGAGCCCGAATCCTCCAGTCATCCTCAAGGGCCCTTTGGGACTCCTGCCTCCAGTTGGCTTTCACAGTGGGGGATGGGCTGGCTTGGTGTCTGTGTGTGTGAAGCCGCCCATTTTCGAGGTTGCTTCCCCCCTCCAGGTCTGGTCAAGTATCTAGTCAAGGAGGGCTTTAGCTGTCTTCTGTGAAATGCGAAGTGGGTCCTTGTGAGTTTGAGGCCAAAGTCCTGTTCATTTTGTGCTCATCCCTCCTACCATTAAGTTTGTCCCAGGCACCCTGAGCCTGGCACCCCGGAAGGGAAGGAAATGTTGCATCCCCCAGGAGGGAAAGTCTCAAGAGCGCCATTCGATCCCTCTCCAGAGAGCCAGGCAGGAAGGGGGGATCCGAAGTGGCCTTGGGTGCTGGGGGGGGGCTCTCTGGAAGCACCTCACCCACCCCTCTGCTCTCCCTTCTCAGTGCTTTAGCTTCCTCCTCCTCCTCCTCCTCCTCTCTGCCTGAAGCCAGGGTCCAGGGATGGGACCAGCCTCTCTCTGGCCAGAGTGGGCAGAAACAAAGGCTCTCCCCTTGCCCCCCCCACTCAGGAACAAAGGCCTCAGCTGTGACTGCACAGAGGAGGACATAAATGGCCCCGGGTCCATTTCTGCTCCACTTTGCTTTTGTGGCTCTCCCCCTCCCCCTCCAGTTAGCCCTCCGAAGCCCCCTCCTCTCAGGCACTGGGTTGAGACCCTCCCTCCATCCCCAACTCTTGAGGGGCTGCTCTGAGCCGCAGCCCAGCCTGGCCAGGGCTCCCCCTGGGGGGCAGAGGCCTGGAATCAGGTCCCCTCACTCTTCACTGCCGTGTTGTCCTGTGTGAACTCAGCCGCCCTGGTTTGTCAGCTGTGTAGGTTATGGCTCCCTTTAATGCAGGGTTCTTCCCTGTTGTCCCGGGTGTTGTGTGAATCCAGCCAAGGGGAGTTTATTCAGGTGACCAGAAACAAATCCACAGGACCATAAATTTAAAGTCAAGCTCAGAATAGGTGGGTGGGGGCTTTTTAAAAACAGTTTTATTACATGAGGCATTTTTTAAATTTGTAAATGTTATAGGCTGCCCGCAATCCCCTGTGGGTGAGTTGGGTGGCTGTATGAATTTGTTTAATAAATTTAATAAAATAAAAATGGGGGCTGCTCTGCTTGTCAGAGAGAGAACGGAGTCTTTTGCTCCCGAAGGAGCCTCTGACGCAGCCAGACGCCGGGAGCAAAGGGCGAATCCTGGCCCTTCCAGACGACTCAGAGGACAGTTCCAGATGGCCTGGCAGGCAGGTATTGATGGGGTTCGTAGTCCCATGTAACAAAGGTCCCCATCCTATGGGCTGTGGCCCACTACCGGCCTGTGGTCTCTTGGCCACTGGGCCGCGTGAGTGGCTGGCCAGGGCACACGTACGTGTGCGCACACTCGCCCCCTGCCCATGCGCTGGCACTAGCTGAGCCACGAGCCTCTCGCTGGGGCCGGCTGGTTCGCAAGCAGGCACTGGCCAAGCTGCAAAAAACGTGTGCCAGCGCTAGCAGCCCCGTTTGCAGAGCACGGTGCTCACGGCCCCGTTCACGCACTCACGCACGCACAGCCACATTTGTGTGTGTGCACATGCGTGCATAAAGGTGCCTGTTCCCCCCCCCTTCCCACCAGGCTGCAACCCAGGAAGGTTGCCGACCCCTGCTGTTTAATACCAGGGAGGTGTATTCCGGTAGGTCTTTTCCAGAAAGATTTCCCTGGGGGGGGGGCTTTCCTCCCTGACCTTAGGCTGCCAGGCAGAGTTTGACCTTATGCCCCCCTCCCAGGCCCCCCAGAGATTGGGGGGGGGACTGATTGTGCTCTGTCCCGGTTGAGTTGGGAGGAGGAGGAGGGGGCCTCTCGCAAGGGGCTTCTGGGGCTGCCCCCGGAGCAGCGTTGGGTTCCTTCCCAGGATGGGGCACCTTGGGAGTAGAGGTGATGGCCCTTCTGAGCAGGTGTGTGTGTGTGTGCGCGCGCGCTTGCTCGCTCTGGAGAGGGTGGGGCAAATGGAGACCCTCCTCCCCCTCCTCCCCCCACTGGGCCACTACAAGTAGGCAAGAGGGTCTGTGTTGCCAGCTTTCCACAGTTTCTGAACTCCTGCGCAGGTGAGTGGCATTCGACCCCCTTCTTTTGGCAAAATAGTTATTTCCAAACTGCTCAGTGGGACACAAGAGGTGACACTTCGCATGGTGGGGGGAGGGTCAGTCCAAGGGCGCCTGTGCCGAGTTAGTGCAAGAAAGGAGCCCCAGGAAGGGATTCCGGCTTCTTGGAGATTCGCCGTGTTGGACTTTCAAAATTCCCTTTTCCTCTTTCTCCCCGACACAATTTCCGTTACACACACCGTTCCCTAAGAAGTAACACGGAGCTGTGTATTAGTATTGTGGATTGAGGCTGTATTGTGGCTGACCTGGTTGGGGGGATCCAGGTTTGGCCTCGGCCAAGAGCCCAGGGGGAGGGGAGGAGGAAGGACTGTTGTCCTCCTCCCAGTCTGAGTCTCCTTGAGACCCTCTCTTGGAGTTGGGGCAGCTGTGATGGGGGATGGGTGAGTTGAGAGGGCAGCTGTGATGGCTGCTCTGGGCCGCCCTCCCTCCCTGCTGTCCAGCTGCTCCCCCGTCTGACTTGCTGGACCGAGGGTGGGAAGGCCAAGGCTCAGGGCTTGAGTCTGGGGCAGCTCGACAGTTCCTGCCCCCTCCCCCCCTGGGCAAGACATGGGAACCTTGACGGGCAACAGTGGTGGCCTCCTAGATCTGGCTTTTGGCTCAGGGCAGCAATGAAGCGATCCAGGGGCGTGAAGAGCGTGGCCACCGGTCCCTTGCCGTGGTCAGATGGTCTCCGGTCCCTCTTCGGCTCGCTGGTGTCCTCCCTGCCACCCGGAAGGCCCCTGCTGGGTACCGGAGAGGCAGGGGCTCTTCCTGAGGGTCTGGTGGGCAACCTGTCAGAGGCCTTTGTGGCAGCAGCAGAGTCCCAGTCCCTAGGCTCCCCTCGGCTTCCTGAGGGGCTCCTGGCAGCTGAAGTGCCACTGGAGGCGACCGGAGGACGACAAAGAGCGAACCTGATCCGAAGCCCCGGTTCTGGACAGACGGGCAGTCTCCATGGACCACGAGATCTTTTTCCGCCGTCTTCTGTTTTCTGTGTTCCTAATAAGAGTGGCAGAGTGGACATTTCTTCCCCATTGGCCTCTTAGGGACCTGTTCCTTGCTGGGACAGGATCAGGCCCAGGAACATCTGCTGAGCTCCCGCGAAGAATATTGCCCCTTCCTGGCAGAGGAGCCCCTGAGCTCCACCTGGAGCTGGGCGAGTCCAGCGGACGTGCCTGGAGGACGGTCTGGGATGGGTTTGAGCCCGGTGGTCCTCCAGGCTGGGGACTCGGCCAGGCCCCTCCTGGGTCACTTCCAGCTCCGTTCTGATTCTAAACCTGCCCGGGGAGCAGCCCGTGGTTGGGTCCATGGGTGGCCTTGGCTCCCTTGGCAGTGCCAGGCGGCACTCGCGGTCCAGAGGGCCTTTATCCGGCTCACCTGTTGCACTGCTCCAGGACCAGGGGGACCCCCAGATAATCCCCTCAGCAGGTGGACTGGGGCAGCGCCCTCTGCAGGGACCGGCCTTCAAGGCCCCTTGGAAGCCACTGCTGGTCCAGAATGTGGCAGCCTGGGCCACGTTAAGTGGCACCGCTGATCGCCAGCTGCATTTCCCTGGCTTCCAGTTGGCCTCCGAGTGCTGCTCGCCTCTCTTAAGACCCCTCCTGGGGTGGGGCGGGTTCCCCGAGGGACCCCTTGTCTCCGAGGGCAGTCTCCCCAGACCTCTGGTGGTCAAGCCAGCCAGAGTCTTCTGGGGCAGGTTGGTCTCTAAACTGAACACAAATAAATAAGAACGGGAGATGCTGAAGACTAATTGCTTCAAAGCATCAGAATGGCATGGCCGAGGCCTGCAGAGGAGCTGCCGAAACGGCCTCTTGACCCCCAGCAAAGTCGGATGGAGCCCTTGGCGTGTGGGAGAGGCTTCCATGGGCTGGCCGGAAAGGGCTGCTCTCGTGGCTGTTTCCATTAATTTGGTCCTGCGGGTCAAGGACAGCCCCCTTGGTCCCCATGCTGCTCTTGCACCCCTCAGTGGGACAGGCCACGGGCAGGGCTGGCACCTGGGGCCCCACTCTGGTCTGCAGCCCAGCTGTGTTGGAGGCCCTGGCCCCACTTGCCCGAAGGGACGATCCAGGCCGTGCCAGAGATTGGTGGTTTGTGTCTTGAGTTTTGCCTGGCCCAGGGGTAGGCCACCTTGGCTCTTTTATGACCCGTGAACTTCAATTCCCAGAATTCCTGAGCCAGCATAGCTCATAAAAGAGCCAAGGTTGCCTACCCCTGGCCTGGCCCCTTTCCACGCCCTTCCTGCTCTTTATTTGGCAGACGTGACAACCTGACAGAATGCCAACTTCTCTCCCAAACTGTAAAATATGATTGTGTCAGGTATTTTTATCCTCCGTCTCTGGGGGAGGTGGGGGGAGAGATCTCTCCGCCTGAGGCTCTTGTCCTCAAACGGGCCGTTGGAAGCCTTTCGCTTCACGGCTTCTCCAGAGCCGCTAACTCAGCCTCAGGGTGGCTGTGGAGCACTCAGGACGGCTTCCAATTAGCGGTCAGTTTTTTTCCAAATCCTCTTCCTGCGTGACCAGAAAAGCTTGGGGTATTCTTTTTTAATCCTTCACCCGGCTTCCAGATTGAGTGAGTCTTTCTGGCAGATTAGGAAAAAAACCCACCCTCCTTTCTGCAAAGGAAGAATGGGGGGGGGTTCCTTCCCCTTCAAAGCTGGCTTCGCTTTTGGACCCGTGCCAGAGCCGATGAACCTCGTCGTCTTAATTAAAAGACCCGCGAGAAAAGGCTGGCGGTCTGGGCCTGGCTGCTGCAGTGGGGAAGGAGACTAGGTGAGAGAGATCCACAGCTGGTTCCCTTTCAGAGAAGTGGCTTACTTTGGGTCTCCGATCCGATCCGTTGATCCTGTTCAAAGCAGGCCTGGCTGGGCGTCTGCTGCGGCCCCCTCTGGAAGCCCCCCTGGTCTTGGCGACTCCTCTCCGGGGTTGGAAACCACGTCAGCCGTGTCTGCCTTCCTTCCGGGCTCACCTCCTGAAGCCCCCAGAGCACCTGGTTGCCATGGGAGCGGAAAGGACAGGACTCCCTGACTGGTTCCCGTTGAGAAAGGGCAGAGGCGGGGGTGGGGAGAGGGGGGCTCCAGAGGCTGGCCTGAGATGTGCCCTTGCCTCGTCTCAAAGGCCTCCGGGAGCCCCTGGGGCCGACGCTGAGCGTGGGAGCAGGTGGGAATTCCGTGCCTGGGAATCTGGCTCCCTCCACCCTCAGCCGGTCTCCAAGGCAAGAAAGGAAGGGGCCAAGGGGTTCTGTGGGCCCAGCCAAGGGGAGGGGAGCAGCCATGGGGCCTGACCCCTGTACGGAGCCTGATGGTCCTTTTTCCCAGAGACAGGGAAGGTGTCTCCTGCGCCCACCTGCCCCTCACTTCTGTGCTGCATGGGGGCCTTGGGGGGGGGGCTTTGGCCTTTTTGGTGGGAATGGGGACCGGCTCTTTCTCTGCCAGGGCAGGCGGAGCTCCTGCGGATTGTTTCGGATGTGTTGCCTTTCCCTAGGCCATTTAGGGGGTTCCGGGCACCTTTCCAGGTGCACCTCAGGGGCTGTCGGGCATTTTCCCCTTGGGGGACCTTGCAGCATGTCTGTGGGAAGGCTTCAAGGGGCCACAGAAAGCAGGATGGTTAGCTTGGAAACCCAGGTGGCTACCAGTTATAACTTTATATCCTTCTAGATGTTCACAGATCTGTTTTTTGATTCTTTTTTCCAGTGTCTTCCCAGGTATTGATTGATGCTAGGCTGATTGGTCTGTAGTTTCCTGGGTCTGTTATTTTTCCTTTCTTGAAGATAGGGACCACATCAGCCCTTTTCCAATCCTCAGGTGCTTCCCTGGCGCTCCAGGATTTATGAAAGATGTGGTGCAAGGGTTCTGAGATCTGCCAGCTCCTTCAGAAATCTGGGATGTAATCTGTCGGGTCCTGGTGATTTCTATTTGTCAAGGTCGGATAGGTGTTTTCTTACCATTTCCTTGCTTATTTTAATTTTTGTTTCTGGTCTTTCTTTTGTTGTTGTTGTTAATTGCGAAGTCGTGTCCGACCCATCGCGACCCCATGGACAACGTTCCTCCAGGTCTTCCTGTCCTCTACCATCTTCTGGAGTCCATTTAAGTTCACACCTACTGCTTCAGTGACTCCATCCAGCCATCTCATTCTCTGTCGTCCCCTTCTTCTATTGCCCTCAATCTTTCCCAGCATTAGGCCCTTCTCCAGTGAGTCCTTCTTTCTCATTAGGTGGCCAAAGTACTTGAGTTTCAACTTCAGGATCTGGCCTTCTAAAGAGCAGTCGGGGTTGATCTCTTCTAGGACTGACCGGTTTGAACGCCTTGCAGTCCAAGGGACTCGCAGGAGTCTTCTCCAGCACCATAGTTCAAAGGCCTCAATTCTTTGGCCTCAGCCTTTCTTATGGTCCAACTTTCACAGCCATATATTGCAACTGGGAAAACCATGGCCTGGACTATACACACTTTTGTTGGCAGGGTGATGTCTCTGCTTTTTAGTATGCTGTCTAGATTTGCCATAGCTTTCCTCCCCAAGAGCAAGTGTCTTTTAATTTCTTAGCTGCAGTCCCCATCTGAGGTGATCTTTGAGCCCAGAAAAATAAAATCTGTCACTACCTCCATTTCTTCCCCATCTATTTGCCAGGAATTGAGAGGGCCGGATGCCATGATTTTGGTTTTCTTAATGTTGAGTTTGAAGCCAACTTTAGCACTCTCCTTCTTCACCCGCATCAAGAGGCTCTTTAGTTCCTCTTCACTTTCTGCCTTTAGAGTGGTATCATCTGCATATCTTAGATTGTTGATATTTCTCCTGGCAATCTTAATTCCAACTTTTGTTTCATCTAGCCCTGCCTTTCTCATGATGTGCTCTGCATATAAGTTAAATAGGCAGGGCGACAGTATACAGCCTTGCCGGACTCCTTTTCCAATTTTGAACCAATCAGTGGTTCCGTGTCCAGTTCTCACTGTTGCTTCTTGACCCGCATATAGGTTTCTCAAGAGACAAATGAGATGGTCTGGTACTCCCATCTCTTTAAGAACTTGCCACAATTTGTTGTGATCCACACAATCAAAGGCTTTAGCATAGTCAATGAAGCAGAAGTAGATGTTTTTCTGGAACTCCCTAGCTTTCTCCATGATCCAGCGTATGTTGGCAATTTGATCTCTAGTTCCTCTGCCTCTTCGAAATCCTGCCTGTACTTCTGATAGTTCTCGATCCACATACTGCTGGAGTCTAACTTGTAGGATTTTAAGCATAACTTTACTAGCATATGAAATGAGTGCAATGGTGCAATAGTTTGAACATTCTTTGGCATTGCCTTTCTTTGGAAATATTCTGCCTTAGTTATGTGTCCCTCTTTCCATTTATCCTTTTTGTTTTTCAGTTTATCAGAGAGATCTTTGTGCAGCCATGCTGGTTTCTTGTTAGACTTCTTGATTTTCTTTTTTGGTGGTATTTTGTTGGACTGGGCTTTTATGATCATATTTTTCAGTGTTTCCCACGCTTCTTGAGTTGTTTTCCCCTTTAGAATTTTTATCCATGGAGTTCCTTAGTCTCTCTCTGAGTTTGTTAAAATCATCTCTTTTAAAGTTTAAGACACTGGTTGGATTATATTCTATTGCTTGTGTTTATATTATATTGAATTCCAGTATGACGTGGTCAGTGTGGTCCAAGGTTCTGGCAACTCCCATTCCCTCTATTACTTCTTCTCTATTAGTAAGAATTAGATCCAGTGTGGCTTTACGTCTAGTTCCCTCCTCCATCTTTTGGGTGACAAAGTTGTTGGCTACGTTGGTTAGGAATCTGTTTGATCTCCCGCTGGCTGCAGAGTTTGTCTCCCAGTTGATATCAGGGTAGTTAAAATCTCCCATTACTACTATGGAGTGTTTCCTACATACATTTGTTAACTGGTTGGCAAAGAGTCCATCTATTTCTTCTGCTTGGTTGGGTGGCCTGTAATACACGCCTATGGCGATGTCATTTCTTTTTCTTTTATATTGACCCATATGGATTCTGGGAGGTTTACATCCTCGGTTTTGTGGATTTCTGTAGAGCTGTAGTGATCTTTTGTATACAATGCAACTCCACCTCTTCTTTTATTAGGCCTGTTTCTTTTGAATAGTTTGCATCCTTCCATCAGTGCATTCCAGCCATGAGTTTCATCCCGCCAGGTTTCTGCAATGGCAACTGCATCATCCCTGCCTTCCTGCACTGTTGCTTCAAGTTCACCCTGCTTGCTCCCTAAACTTTCAGCATTTGAGTCCTTTATGGGTCTGGACCCCATTGTGTTTGGTCCTGCCTGGGGGCTTCTGGGAAGATGCGCTATTTAATGTGAAGACTCCGTTTTTTTGCAGTCCCAATGTGACTTTTGTTTGTTTTAATCCTTGAATTCTTTCCAGAGTTGTTGGTGAGTGGGATAAGGGCTCGTGGCTTGTCTCTTTCAGTTCCCTTGAACATTCCCCTCTGGTGGAGTGAGCCTTCCACCCCCTGCTCCTCCCTTGAGGTGGCCCCGGGCAGCCTCGGCTGCTGCTGGGGGACCCCCCTGTGAGCCCCACCTTCCGTCCAGATTCACCTCTGCCTAAGAGGAGCTCTCCAGGCTGCCTGGCCTCTGTTCCCCCCCACCTTTCCTTGGGCAGCTCCTGGGCTTGATGTGGGCCAGCAGGATGCGACCCATGCAGAGGGAGGCATCGTCCAGAGTGTTTGGGTGCTGCCTCCTTGCCCCGGCCAGGACTGCAAGTGACGGAAGTTGCAGTCCAAACATTTGGAGGCTGCTTCTCTCTAAAAGCCCCTTGGCCACAGATGAAGCCAAATCACTAAGTTGTGTGGCATAGGGTATATAAACAGTGCAGACCCCCCCCCCCCAGCCAGGTAGGTGTGCTGATTCTTGGAACAGGAGACACAGCCCCCCCCCCCCCAATTGATTCGTGTCTGTTTTGCTCCGGTTCTTTTAGGAAGGCAACCTCTGCGGTGCCCTCGGAGTCCGAAGGAGGGGCTTCCCTGACAGGTAAGGCTCTGCCACTCCCCCCCATTGCATGCCCCCCCCCCCCGTTCACCCTCTTGATGGCGCAGAGAGGAGACAGCCAGGCCCCACACCCTCCCCCACCCTGGCTGATGGATCCTGATGAGGTCAGCCCGGAGGAGCCTCGATCAGGAGGCTGTGGGGCCAGTCCCAGAGACGGGGGGGGGGGGAGACCCTCTGGTCTGAGCAGGCGCCTGCTGCTTTGCGTAAGGAATGGGGAGGAAGGAGAGGGGCGTGTATCTTAAATCATAGCCTCTTGGTTCAGGGGCAACGACCACCTGCCAAGGACCTCTTCACTCCCAAAGGGTGAACGGCTGCTCGCTCAGAAGCACTTGGGGGGCCCTAACAGGCCGTGAGAAGAACTTTGGGGGGGGCAGGAGGAAGAGACCGAAGTCTGGGTCCAGCAGAGAGGAGGGGGGGACGAAGAAGCATCTCAGAGGGGACCCTTCCTCAACCTCTGGAAAGTAAAGGTGGGGGGGGGAGAGCGCTTTCAGACTTGTCGAATTCTGTTGTTGTGTAGCCTCACAATAAAGGCAGCGTTGCAGCTCACGGTTCTGGTTTCCTCTCTGGACTACCTCGCAGGGCTGTCAGGCTGCTCTTGGCCAAGCAAGCCAGCGAAGCTCCTTCTAAAACTGGGCCAGACTTTCTGCCCTGCAGTCGGGGCTAAGAAAAGAAGCCCCCTTGAGGCGGGGAGTCTGCAGCCGTATCGATCTGCCATATCGATCCCGATACGTCTTTCATCCTGAGGGCAGAGTTTTTGCAAGGGTTTGACCCCCCCCCCCAGGGCCCTCATTACTTCCTTTATTGCTCTGGTTCCACCTTATCCCAGTTTGTATCAGAGTTCTAGATGGCTCCTGAAAAAGAGAGAGAGAAAGAGAGAGAGGGGGGAGAGAGAGAGAGGAGAGAGAGAGAGGAGAGAGAGGGGAGGGGAGAGACAGAGGAGAGAGAGAGAGGAGGAGAGGGGGAGAGAGGAGAGAGGGGAGAGGGGAGGGGAGAGACAGAGAGAGAGAAGAGGAGAGAGGGGGGAGAGAGAGGAGAGAGAGAGAGGAGAGGGGGAGAGAGAGGAGAGAGGAGAGAGGGGAGGGGAGAGACAGAGAGAGAGAAGAGGAGAGAGGGGGGAGAGAGAGGAGAGAGAGAGAGAGGAGAGGGGGAGAGAGAGGAGAGAGGAGAGAGGGGAGGGGAGAGACAGGAGAGAGAGAGAAGAGGAGAGAGGGGGGAGAGAGGAGACAGAGAGGAGAGAGGGGGGGAGAGAGGAGAGAGAGGGGAGGGGAGAGAGAGCGAGCGCCAGTACAGATGGCGGAAAATCTTTTTTTTTTTTTTTTTTTTGTGGGCTGCTTATAATAGGGACAAGGAGCTGTCATTGGGACTTCCCTTGACCAGCCATGGTTCACATTGTTGGCTGGCAATTTGGTGTTTCTAAAAAAATGGTTGCTGGATTTGTTTAGCAAGGTCGTTTTGAGTCTTGCTTCCCTTCGGTGCTCCCCCCCCCGTCTCCTGCTTTTAAAAAAGCCATGGGGGGGGGGGCTTCAGTGCTTGTGAAGTGCTGGGCATCCTTGTAAAAGTCCTCGCTTTCTTCGGCCTGGCCCTGGTTATCCCAGCTGGTCCCCTCGTGTCTGTCTGACACTCTTCCCCGGAAATTAAAGAAGCATCTTTCTGCATGGGTGTGTGTGTGTGTGTGTGTGTGTGTGTGTGTGTTTGTGTGTTAGTGTCATAGAGGAGCCCTCAAACACAGCTAAATGTTTTCGGCCACCTCTGGGCTGCTTTTCAGATAGTGGCGGGAGAAGCTTTGCTGAGACCGGCAGACCCTTTGGGTGACTCTGTGCTTCTCCTTCTCTTTCGGGCCTGTGAACTGGAGGCGGGCAGAGAGTGTCCAGCCGCTGAAGACGGTGGGCCTTTCCACGGGGCAAGTGACCCCCTGGCTGGGGGTGGGCTTCTGCCCCGGGCAATCTCCCCCACTCTCCGGCCTTTGCAGCCTGCCCCACGTGGGGTTTCCGCTTGTACTTATTTGGTTTGTGCCACGTTCTCTTCTGCCTTCTCCCATGAATGCTGCCTTTTGCCTCGGTTTCTTCTCTTGTAAAAGCACCACCTGCTGTAAAGGAGCCAGTTCCCCTTCAGACGGATCCCATCAGAGCGGGGCTGCCGGGGGGCTGGGAGAGGGGCTGCCAGGGTCTCGTTGAAGTTGAGAGCTGTTGGCTTCCTGGGGGGGGCGTTCACTGGGAAGGTGGTTGCGCTCCTTCAGGGGGCATCTCAGCCCCCAGAAGGAGCCAATTCCAGGCTGGGGGCCGTTGCAAGAGAGTTGTGGGTGTCTGTAAAACCTGTGCCAGCAGGGGGCGCTGCGCTCCCGTGCCTCTCCCGCCAGGTGGCTGTTCCTGCCCTCCTGGTGGTTCTGCCGTGTGGCCGGCTGTGCACCATGGGCCTCTGTGCCCCAGGCCAGACCTCCCAGCTTCTCCCACAGAAGCACGTTGGAGTGGCAGAGTGACCCCTGCGCAGAAGTCGCCCCTCTGAGCACCTGTCAGAAGCAGGAAGAAGTACTCCAGTCCCTTTCTAAGCCTGTTTTTCACCCACACAAGAGTGAAACGAGCAACTCTTGAGAGCAGCTGCCTTATTGGAGGGCTTGGCCATCCGGAGGGAAAGTTCAGTTCTGAAGAGCAGCACTCAAAGCTTGAAAAGAAAATGGAAAAGACATAATTGGCTGATTTGGGGGAAACTAAATTTGCTTCTGGAAAGCAGCAGCACAAGAGGAAAATTTCTGTGTCTGCAAGGAGACCGTTGAAGGCGGGCATGAATGTTGGGGCTGAGCCTGTGAGGAGCCCCTGCAGCAGAAGCCCCCCTGCCCTGTTAGGCTTTGGGGGGGGGACGCAAGTATCCGTCTCCTGCCAGGCAGGAAGGCCGCTCAAGGCCACCCTGATGCTGCGTGGCTGACCTCCAGCCCCCCCCCCAAGCACTGCGCAGGCATGAGGGGGTCTCTCGGAGCCTCTGGGCCATCGGCTGGGCCCACTGGTCCAGAAGCACCACTGGGTCCCCCTGCTTGGGGGGGCTAAGAGGGGTTTCACCGGAAGATCCCACCCCTGGGAAGGCAGGGGCTGTCTCTGCTCTTGGCCGCTCACATGCAGCCTGGAGGGGAAGTTCCTCTCCCCCCTTGGTGGTCTTTGGAGGATGATCCGAGGCCCCCCTTGGCTCCTCCTTTGGGGTGAGAGCTTGCAAGGGCCGTGCGGGGGTGGGGGTGGGGAGGGGGCCCTCAGGCGCTCTCTCCCTCTCCTTCTCTCTGGACTCTGGCTGTGGGCTGGACGGGGGGGGGGGGAAGGGCTCCTCTGCTCTATCTGCTTCCCGGTGAGGGGGCCCCAGGGTGGGCAGGGTGGCAGGGGTGGTCCCGGCAATTAAGAGACTCACACAAGCAGGCAGCTTTTTCGTGAACGGGGGTCTCCTGTTGTTTTGGGTTGAGCTGACCCCGTCAAAGAGGGTGGGGATGACAGGCATAGAAGGAAAATGGGTTGCTGAGGAAAGTTTTGTGGAAAATTCCCCCTGGCAGACTCGGCTGGTTGGCAGGCTGCTTTGTGACGAGAGGGCAGTGTGTGTGTGCGGGGTGTTTGTGTTGTGCCTCGCACCAAAGCAGGAAGCGGGCTCTGTAGGGAGAATTTCCTGCAGGCGGCTTGTTGCGCTCAGGGGCACCGTTGCAGCTTCCGGGGAAGGGCCGGGGCTTCATCAGGTGGCTTCCCTGCAGGGGATCCAGTTGGGCCACGTCTCTGGGGAGGGGGCCACCTGCAAGGGCTGGGCCAGCAGAGCCGGCGGCCCTTCGTGGCCCAGGGAGGTGGGCCTCTGTGCCCGTCCATTGGGCTGGCGGACCTCCGGACTGCAAAGGGGGGAAAGCCCCTGCCCCCTCGACCCCCCCTTGGGCTCTGGCAGCCCCCCCCCCGTGCAGAGCTCAGCAGGGTCCCCGCTGGGAGGGCTGGCCTCCTCCCGCCTCCCTCAAGGGCCCTGGTCCCTGTGCAGCCGGGTCTCCACTGGCTCCTCCTCAGGGGACGGCAGAGCTGCCTGGCACGACGGAGGGCGGTGCCCGGGCTGCTTCTTTCTGCCGGTCTCCACCTGACTCCGCCACAGAAGCCGCGCAGGGCCGGTTTTTGGGGAGAGCCTGCGGTGCCCCCTCCCTCTGCATGCCTGCCTGCCTGCCACGTGCCTGAAGGGTGGCCCATTCCCTGTGCCCAGATGAGCTCTGGGCTCCCCTGCCCCCCCCGTCCCACATGCCCCCGGGCAGCTCTCGGGGCACAGAAGTAGCCCTTGGAGCCTCAGCAGGGAGACTCCGTGGCCGGCGGGCCCATCACGACTCCTGCCCCCTTGGAGCCCCAGGCTCGGAAGCCGCTGCTGCTGCCACCTGGGATCCCCCCCCCGAAGAAATACTGTTCTGCCTCCCCCCCCCCAGCCACCAATGGTGACATCTCAGGATGGAAGCGAGGCCCCCGGAGGTACAGCAGGACTGGATCCCTCGCCTGGGCCCAGATGGGAGCACAAGGCTGGTTCCCCAGAAGGTGCTGGGGTGGTTTGGGGTCAGGAAGGCCGAAGGAGGACCACCTGCCCCCTTCCCCCCCCCCGTGTGAATCGCTTGGCCTCTCAGAAGGGGAAACATTCCCCCCCCCCAGGACCCTGGAAGCCAAGCCTGGCACAGGGCATCAGCTGCCAGCCTCTGGGAGGGCCTGCTCTGCCCTTCGGCCTCTGCCCAGGGAGGGGGTGGGTGGGGGAGCCGGTTTGCCTTCTCTGATCAGAAGAACTCGAGCCCTCTAAGCAAGGGGTCGGGGGGGGGGAGTATTCTGCCTGCTTGACCCCCTTGCCCAGCTCCTCTCCGGCCGGGCTGCTTTTCCCATTTGGGGTGGAAACAGTGGCCGGGGCACACGGGAGGGACGGGGCTGGCACGGCTGTGGTTGAGGGCGGGTGGCAGGTCGAGCCCCTGGCGCCTGGCGAGGTCCTGCCAGCAAGAGAGGGTCCCTCCGCTTCGCCATGGCCGAGTCTGACCCGGCCTGGTTGAGCTGGTTGCTTGGGGGGGGCTTGGGGGGCCTTGGAGAGGCCTGGCTTGCCTGATCTGTAGCTCAGGGCCCCCCCAGCCTCGAGCGATGGCCAGGGAGAAGGCTGACTCCCCCTCCCCCCTTCAGGATCAGGAAAAAGTCCGGAGCCCCCTTGGAATTTCTCTCCATGGCTCTGGATGTCAGCCGGAAGTGCCCCCCCCCCTGGCCTCCCTCCTCCCAGTCCCGAGCCGGGGACTTCTGTGGGAACTCCTGGGCCGGGAGTTTTGGGGCCACCGCAGGAGGGAAGCAGGCAAGGGGAAGGACTGGCCCCCTCATTTTGCGCCAGGGGGCAGAGGGGGCCCCGAGGGGCCCAGAAAGAGGGAGCCTGTGGGGACTGGGGTGGTCTCGGGGAGCTGCCTGCCTCCTGAGGCCTTTTGGGGTGCTGGGCGCAGAGAGAGACCCCGGGCCACAGAGAGACTCTGGAGAAACCCCTTTCTCCGCTCCGGAGATGCCACCAGGAGAAGCCTTGCCCCTTTGGCCTGGCATTGGGCAGGGCCTCTCCGCCGGGGGCCTGATGGAGGATGCCGTGCCAGGGGGGCTGCGGGGGGCTGTCAAGTCGTGACTGGATCCTCCTCCTCCTCTTCCTCCCGTGAAGAGTGCCACCTGCCATGCGCCACACCCTCTTTCCCCAGGCAGCAATGAAAGGGTGAGTTCCCAGCTGCGGCCTGCAGCCTTCCTTGCATGAGGGGGGGGCCGGGGGGGCGGTTCTGAGCCAGTTCCCCTCCTCCCTTTCGGCTGGGGGGCAGAGCTGCATAGCAAGGTGCCCCTTCTTCTCCCGAGTCCCAGGGGGTCCTGCAGCTGGAGATGTTCATGGCCGCCCAAGGCAGGACCCTCCTTGGTGGCTCTGGGAATCCCCCTACTCAGAGCCCCCAGAGAGAGCCTGGGATCCCCCCCTCTCTGCCAGCAACAGAGCAGACTCACTTAGGGCCCCCCCCGGGTGAGGAGGGGCTCCTGACCTACTCTGAGCATTGGAGGGGGCAGGAGAAGCCGCTGCCCCCCATCTGCCTCCCTGGCCTTCCGGCCTCCTCCTCATGAAATGGAGATTCAGGCCGGGAGTTCGGGGGGGGGAGAGACCCTTCCCCACTCCCCAGTGTGTCTTGTGGGGCAGCCACGGGGCCCTTTGCTGAGATCCGTGGCCAGAAATCTTTTGCCAAACCTGGTTTGGTCTTGGTCTGTGTTAAGCTAGGCATAAAGCTGCGGGGGGGGAGGATGTCTGAGGGTCTTTAAACGCCCCCCTTTTCTCAGAAGATGCCCCTTCGTGGCACCCTTGTTGGACGGATGCCAGGGCCCGTCTGGGCACAGGCCGTTTCCTCCACCTGGGCAGGGGGGCCCCCAGGCAGAGGAATGGGGCCAGCTTTCCTTCAGCTGGCTGTGCAGGAGGGGCACCCCAGGATTCTCGTGTTAAGCCCCCCCCTTCCCCAGGGTCACATTCATCCAAGGGTTGTTGAGAGCACAGCATTGTGACGCAAACCTTTATACAGGATACCCAGGAAAGCCATTCTTTTCTTTGAATTGGGGGGGGTTGGGGGGGAGAGATGTTTCCATGAGCGCAGCTAGATTTTGAGGAAGCTAGAAAAAGTGACTCAGGCCTCGGAGCTGCTCTTAGTTCTGCTTCCTTGGGAGGGAGGGAGGGACGCGGGGAGGGGGGAGGGAGGGACGCAGGGAGGGGGGAGGGAGGGACGCAGGGAGGGGGGAGGGAGGGGGGAGGGAGAAACATCCTCCGGGGCTTCTGGTGGGAAGGTGCCAAGGCCACAAAGCGTGGAAGAGCCTTGGAAGCTGCGGGCGCCCCTGAGGGTCCCCGATGGGCAAGTGAGAGGGAGGGGGTGTCTGATTTTCTTGGCGCTTCTGGGGAGGGAGGGAGCCAGCCTTTGCCCCTCCCTGCCCCCTGCAGAATGAACATCTACCCATTTTCCCCAGTTCTGAAAACAGGGCAGCCCTTCAAGTGAAACATTCGTGATTGAATACCCTTCTCTCGTTCTCCCCCCCCCCCCGCGTGGGTGCAGAAGCGAGTCAGCAGGGGCAGAGCGGCCACCTGGGGCTCCAACAGAAGGGATGGGAGTGAGCACCACCCTCCGTCCCTGGCTGCCTGCAGAGGAGCCTTTGGGCACTAGGGGGCGGCAGCGCCTGGCGGCCTCTGCTGGGCCCCCAATCTGGACTGCTTGGCAGAGTTGATTCCTCCTGTCGCTGGGGGGGGGGGTGCTGTTCCTTCCCCAGCAGATCCCTGGGAAGGGCCTGGCACTGCCAATGCTCCTTCCTGGCTGGAGGGGCTGGTGCTGGCGTGGCTCTCCTGTTCGCCAGCCCAGGGGACGGCTTCATTCCCCTCTGCCAGTCGGCAGGCGACCCTAACCCTACCCCCTCCCCGTTTCCTCTTGTCCTTGGCCCTTGCAGGATCCCCGATGCTCTCCCACGGTGGGTGAACGAAGACAGTGATTTGCCCAGACGAAGCCCCGAGAGAGGGCTGGCTTCATTTGGGCAAGTCCTCTGGGATGGGCACCGTTATGGGGTGGGGGTCCCCTTGTTTGCATGGCAGCCCAGCCAGGCAGTTCTTCGCTAGGAGGGGGCCTATCCTGGGACTCCCCCTCTGCTCCAGAGGGAAGGGACGGGGAGAGGCCAGGGGAGGGAGGGAGGGAGGGAGGGGATCGGAGGCAGCTCCCTTCTCTGCCTGCCTGACCTGGACAGCCTGGAGTGAAGCAGCGGCTCTTGGGGGCAGCCCAGCTTTGAACTCCAGAAACAGCTGAGAAATCCGGCCTTAGCCCCCCTCCCTCCCTCCCCGCTCTGCCCGTGCCTTGTCCCTCCTAGCTCAGAGGGGAGAGGGGCACATGGTGCCCGCTGGCTGCCGTGGCTGTTTGGACGGGAGCCTCACTCTGGAGCCCAAAATACCCTCTGATTCAGCCTGGTGTTTGGACGGCTGCGGCTGAGTGTTTGCTTCGTGCTTTCAGGTCTGGGGGTGGGGAGGGCGGGGGGGGGGACGGAGGGCCTCCCTGTGGCCTAGGCAGCCTTGCGGCTCTGGGGCTGGCCAAAGGCCCCCTCCCCCTCCAGCCTCTGCAGCGGAGGACGGTCACCCGGGGACAGCAGGGGAGGGGTGATCCCTGCTGCTGCTTCTTTGGGGAGCCCCTTCCTCCCCCTCTGGGCTTGTGGCGGCTGCGTTCCTCCCCTCCCCCGCCTGGTCTGCCTCTGTCGGCTGTGCGCGGGTCAGACGAGGTCAGCAGCCGCAGCTTCTCTGGGTGAGGAGCTATTTCGGCTTGTCCTGTTCTCCAACGGTCTCCCCGCCTGGCCCAGAGGATGGCCGACTAGGGAAAGGGGCAGAGCTGCTGCTGGACGCAGCGGGCACGGGAGGCTCCCTTGTGGCTGGGCACTGCCTAGTCCTGCCCGTCTGCCCAGCGTTCAGAAGGATTTCTTCTTAAGCTGGCAGCCCCAGGCAGCGTTTTAATGATCTATCTGGTTGGAGTCGCCTCAGTTTCCCCGGGGCTCCTTCAGCCTCGGCCTCTGCACCTGTGCCAAAGGAAAGCAGGGAATTTCGGAGAAAAACTCAGGTGTGGAATAGTGGGTTTCCCTCCCCCCCAGCAGAGAGTTTGTCAGAAGGGGGAGACTCCCAACTCCCCGCCCCCCCCCCGAGCAGCCCAGGGAGAGAAAGCTGAAAGGCAGCAATCCCAGGTGGCTGAGCCCCCCAACTGGTGGGGCTGATGATAGGCAGGCACCCTCCGGACTGCCTGGCCCAGCCTGCCGTTCCCTGCCCCTCCCCCGCAGCCTGGCCGGGCAGAGGTGGGTCTTGAGGGCCACTCCTGCCCAAGGGGGCTGATCCTCTGGCTGCTCAGTGTCCCCTCCAAGTCCTGCCCCTCCCAAATGGGCACGGTGGCCTTGAGGAGCCAGCGAGGTCATCTAAACCCTGAGCAAAGAGAACCTCATCTCTTATAACAATAAGTAGAATATCTAGGAAATATGTTGTTACTCTTATTTCTAGTACAGTTACATAAGATGATTAGGGTTGGTAATACGCCGAATAAAGAAATTAACGTGTGACGACGGGCTGTGTAGATTTTTACTCGCATCTGGCAGCTTCTGACGCAGGGAACGGAGGCCCTTCGCGGGGGGGGGGCTCGTCCCGTCTGCCATCGCTTGGCTTCTTTTCTGCAAGGGAGGTTTTGGCATCTGCTGACCGAAGGCTCCTCTGGATTTATGGCCCTGCAGGATTTTCTGCTCCTTTTGGTGTTTTGCTTCCTCCACATGCAAAAATGGAGAGGCTGCACATTCCTAAGAGTTCAGCAGCTCCTAGTTGTATTTACTGCCCAGATTAAAGACGTTGTGAAGTAAACTCTGCTTGTAAATCACTCCCCCCCCTCCAACTGGGGAGGGGGAGGCGCAGGAGCGTGGGGGGGGGAGAAAATGCAGGGAAGGGACAGGATTGCTGGCATGCAGTGGCTGGGCATCCTCTAGAGCAGGGGTCTGCAACCTTGACCACTTTAAGACTTAAAGTGGTCAAGGTTGCAGACCCCTGTTCTAGGGAAAGTGGGGCCCCGTTTTATGGAGCTCTGCCCCCCTACTTCTGAGCCCCCCTCCCCTCACCTGCCTGCTAGAGGGTGGGTGGCATGGAAGTTGCCTTCCCTCCCGGCCACCTGGGGAGCAAGAGCTTCCCCATAGAAGGGGAAGGGGGGGCTGGGGCAGCTGTGTGGCCCCTGCCTGGTGAGTAGCGCAGAACAGGGGCCAAAGAGCCCCAGTGGAGCCGCTTCACAATGACTCAGCGTGGGAACTCCCGAGTGGAAGCCGGGCCCTGCTGGATGGGGCCCCTGGCTCCACCAGCCCACCTGCCTCCTCTGCCTGGGGCCCACTCGCCACCCAAGAAGGCTCCCTGACCTCCCAACAGCCGGCCTATGGGGTGGTCCCAGCCCCCCCCCCAAGGCTGGCAGCCCTCCATCCTGGCTTCTTGCTTGTAAAAAGGTTTCCCATCATCTGTTTGCACAGTGCAGCGAGGGAGCAGGAAAATTGCATCCCAGGACAATGCGGCAAGCGACAACCACCACACTGGTGGCCACACTCATCCCTTTCTCTGCCCCCAGGCCTCCCCCCCAGCAGGATTGGGGCTCCCGGGGGGGGGGTATCTCCCCACAGCTGGGTCTCAGCAGCAGACTGCCCTGGCTCATGTGGCCTTCCTTCCTCTCCTCCCCACTCAGCCTTCTCTTCAGCTGCCCCTCGGACAGGACAGGGTGTGGGGTGGGAGGGCAGCCCCTTCCGGGCACAGCTGTGTTTCCCTGAAAGACCTTCTCCCTCTCAGTGGACGGAGCCCCCCCCCCTGCCTGGGCTGCCAGGATGGCCCTCCACCGGACTTCCAGAGGAGGCTCTGCGGTCACGGGAAATCTTGTGCTCCCCCTCCCTTGATTGACCCCTGTGTCCCGGCAGAAGTGCAGCAGGTGCACCCTCTGCTCTTCCTGGGAAGGGAGGCAGCCTGGCTTTCTCATGCCCGGGAGCTGGGCCAGGCGTCTTCCAGGCAAGTCTCCTCTTCCTGGGAAAACAGCCGCTGGTTTCTCTGCCAGGGCCGTCTCTCCCTTGCAACACCCCCGCCTTGCTACCCCCCCTCTCTGCCTGGAGCAAGGCTGCCACTGGTGCTCCTGCTGGCAGGGGCTAGAGTGTGTGGGGGGAGATGGGGGGGTGAGGGGAGGTCCCAAGTGCTGTTCTGCCAGAGAGGCTGCTGGCTGGGGGAGGGTAGGGGGGGAGCTGAGGCGTCCAGGCTTCCTGGGCCTTCCCAGTCAGGGGGCAGAGCCCCTGTGCCCCACCCTGGCGGTCTGAGCCAGACGCCGGGCACCCCCCAGGATGCCAGCTTGTTCTGGCAAGGGGAGGCGCCTGGTGGCCTCGGAAATAGATCTCGGAGGGGGAGGACAAGGGGCGGGAAGCCCCCTTTGCCCGGCTGTGTTGGATCCAGGGCTTTTGCCTAGCAAAGCTGCATTTGAACACAGGGCTCTTGGCCGCAGGACCGGTCATCGGAGATGCCCTGGCCGGTCCTCTCCTTGAGCCTGGCCACCTGCCGGCTCTTCTCGTTGGCCTGGGAGGGTGTGAGGAAGCCGCAGGGTCTGCAGGGGTTCCGCAGAGGGACTGAGAAGGAACATCGGGAGATACAGGGAGACACAAGGCTGGCATTCCCACTCCCTGGGGTGCCCCACAGGGGGGCTCTTTGTGTGGAAATGCCCGCAAATCCCTGGGAAGCTGCCCTCCGCCTAGCTGGGCAGGTCAGCAGCAACCCGCAGCTTTGCCAGGCGTGAACTGGCACAATCGGTTGTGCAAGGGGGTGGGGGGTAGAAGCAACGTGGCAGCAAAAGCTCATTTCTTTTTAAAAGCCCCCCCCCCCGTGGGGTCTGGGTGCAAAGCCCGAGGACCCTTGGCTTGGCCCCCTCCTCCCAGGTCTTGGAAGAGGAGACCTCCAGGGTCCCTTCCAGTGTTCTGTTATCCCTGGGCTTCCCGGGGGGGGGGCTGTTTGGAAGCCTGGCGCCTGCTGCAAATACCCCCCCCCCGCTCACTGACTGACACAGGTGGGGGCCGCGGCCTGAGGCTGCTGGTGCGAGAGAGATGCAGCCCCAGAGCCAGGCCACGGCCTTCCTGGGTTGGGCCACAAAGGGAGCAGGCTGTGCTCCCCTCTCTTGGGAGCCCCCTCCTCAGCAAAGAGACTGGCCAAGGGGCCCGTTGGGCCTGAGCAGGCCGATAGCTGTGCCTCAGGGGTTGAGAGGCGGCCTCCGGAGGCAGTTGGGGAAGGGGGCTCCTCTCGTGGAAAGTGACATCCGAATGAAGCCCCCTCTGGCAGCCGCCCCCCCCCCTTTGCAGGCCCTCCGTCCAGCGGGAGGGGCCCCTGGCTTCACCTGCTGAGTCTTCCTGGGGGACAAGGAGGAGAAGCCCCTCCCTGATGAAGCCCACTCCCACAGCACCAGGGAGAGCCGGGCAAGGGGGCTTCCTTCCAGTAGCCACAGGTGGGAGCGGGCTGGTCCTCAGCCTGCTGCTGGGGAAGTCTCTCCAGGGGTTGTGGGGGGCCAGAACCAAAAGTGGGGGCCGCTCTGGAAAGAGCACCCCCGTTTCTGCCTCTGCTGGCTTGTGGCACCCACTTTGTTCAGCAATTCTGTACCAAGGCTGTAATTAGATTGGAAAGAGCCGCCACGCGTGCACACACACACACACACACACCCTGTGAGAAGATGCCGGACTGTCTCTCTCGGTCGCCTCCTTTTATGCTTCTATTCAGCATCAGTCAGGGAGATGTTTTCCAGCAGCCGTTAAAAAATAGATTAATTTAAGTATTAAACGAGCTGGCACCAGTAGCTGGGTTAAGCCTTCAAGTTTCGACTTGATTGCCCCCGGGCGGCAAAACTCTGCTGCCGTTTGGCGGGGAAGGTGAAGGTAGACCTTGCTGTGCCCTGGAGGCTCCCCGCCTAGGGAACCTCTCCCAGGAGGCTGTAGCGCCAGGCCGAAGGACGAGCCCTCCGCAAGCCGGGCCAGAGCCAGCCAAAGCGGTTGCGACTGAGCTGGAAGCAGACTTTTTTTGGGGTGGGCGAGGGTCCCCCAAAGTCAAGCCAGAAGGAAGAATCTTCGGGATGTGCAAAGGGGGGTCCGGGCTGCTTCTGCACTTGCTTTGAGTGGGAAGGGCTGGAAGGAGCAGCCAGTTGGCAGCAAAGGCCCCCCCCCGCTGCATTCCCACAAGGTGGTTTCTGTCCGGTTGCCTTTTAAAAAAGCATCTTTGAAGTCCCCATTAAATCGTTTCCCATGTGTGGGTCACATACCAAGCGTGTGGGGGGGGGAGGCAGGCCCTCCATCCTTGGGGCTGGGGTGCTCCCTCCTGGCTTCTCCTTTGGCCCCTGTGCTGCCCTCCTGTTTGCCAGCTTTGGATGAAGCGAGCATGGCAGGAATCTGCCCCCCCATCCCCCTCCAAAGGCCACAGAGACCCCCTTCTCTCTCCCCCCAGGAAGCAGTACCCGGCTTCTCTCAAGGAGCTCCCCCCCCCAGGTAGGTGAGGGATTACATAGAGCAGGGGTCTCCAACCTTGTCACTTTAAGACTTGTGGACTTCAACTCCCAGAATTCCCCAGCCAGCTTTGCTGGGAGTTGAAGTCCACAAGTCTTAAAGTGACAAGGTTGGAGACCTGTGTCATACAGCCTATTCTGGGCTGAGCTTGGCTTAGAGCCAGTGATTCTCAACCTTTCTAATGCCGTGACCCCATAATACAGTTCCCCATGTTGTAGTGACCCCCAAGTGGGTGTGGCCACCAATAAGAGGGAGTAGGACAGCTAGGGAAAAGGGAAAAAAATGGCGGACAGCATGGTTTGGTGACCCCCGTGAAATGGTCATTGGCCCCCAAATGGGGTCCCGACCCACAGGTTGAGAACCATTGGCTTAGACTGAGAGGCACCCTCGGGGTTGGGGTACCTCGCTGGCTCCAGCGCCCTCCCTGCTGGTGGAGATGATCAGTCAGCTCTGCCGTGAGGGGGGCCTAGAGGCTGCAGGTGATTCGGCTGAGGAACGGGGTGGTGCCTTGAGGAAGGCACTGGTCCCACGGGGGGGGGGGGCAGGAACAGGGGGATTCTGCAGCCAGCCAGAAGAGAAGAGTCGGTGGGCAGCTCTGGATTGGGGGCGACCCCCATTCTGCCGGGAGAGTGAAGCTTGCTGGGAGACGGGGGGGGGCTGTCCCCAGTTTGCTGCTTGGAATCTCTGCCCTTTTGCGCCCCCACCCCTTTCCGGGGCAGCCGTGAGTCCTTGGAGAGGCCAAAGCGGAGTCTCTTCCTGGAAGGGCACCCCAGCAGGAAGAGAGGGCGGCGGGGGGGGGGCTGCTTTGCCAAATGGAAGCGGAGCCGGGAAGGCGCCTGGACGCCTCGCCTCTGCCGCAGGGCTGCCCATCTGACTGGCCCCGGGAGCTTTTGCCAGGCCGCCCCTGCGAGTCTGCGGCCTCTGAGTGGGCGGGAGGGTCGGGCAGAACGGGCTCCGTGAGGCCACTCAATGTGCCCGATCGGAGCTGCTGGGGCCCCGGCTCCGGCCGCGCGTCTGAAGCGGCTGCCGGCGCCGTAGCCGTGGGAAAGGCTCCGCGGAGGGAGCAGCTGCCGGCGCTGCGTCTCTGCCCGTCTGCGCGGAGGCCTCGCCAGGCGCGCACGTGCCCGGGGGCCAGGTTGGAAGTCGGCCCGGTGAGAGCAGCCGCTCGACGTGCTCGCTGGCGTCGGCCGGCTTGTGGGAAAGCAGCGTCGGGGGCTGTGGCAGCGTTTTCCGGAAGGGCCTGGGAGGGAGTCCGGAGCTCCGGGGGTTGCAAGGAGCCGCTTCCCCCGCTGCTGAATCCACCCGGCTGCGGCTCCCGGGCGGGGGGCGTGAGGAGCTCCCGGGAGCGGCTCTCCCATTTACGGCCTCTGCGGTGCCAAGTCAGGCCGAAGGAGCGCCGGATCTGCAGCCGAGGCGGAGGTGGAGGGGCAGCGATCACCTGGAGGGCAGCGTGGAAGCTCGGGAGCAGCTGGACAAGCTAGAACAAGGGGCAGAAAGGAGGGGGGGGGAGGAATCTGGGTGAATCACAAGCTGCACCGGAGCCTGGGGTGCCAGGCTACTTCAGAAGTCGGTGCCATCCTGGGCGGCGTCCGCAGATGCCCAGGGTTAGCGTTCCCCTCTGCTCTTCATTGGGCCCCGGGGGGCTTTAACCCCTTCAGAGCACCGTGTGATAGGAAGGACCTTGCAAAACTGGACGAGGGGGGGCGGAGGAGAGCAAGCAAGGCCATCGGAGGCTGGAAGGAAAGGCCTCGGTGGAGGATTTGGCGGCCATCGCTGCGTTCAACTAATTCAAGGGTTGCCAGTACCCCCCCTCCCCGCAACACAACAGGTTTACTTCCAAGTTCCTTCCAATAGTTTTTTTTTTAGCCCTTTTAGGAATTCCAGCCTTTCTTGCAATCACGTTGAATGGGTGTGGCATTTCCCAGCTGCCAATCATTCCAGGCGCCTCCTACCGGATCAGGAGGAGAGTGGGGAGGGGGCGCCTTCTGTGGGGCTGGGCTGCTTCAAGGACAGCCCCCCCACCAGTCCCTGTGACCGTGAGGGGATCTAGAAGCCGCCCCAGATCTCTGCTCAGCAGGACTCTGGACGAAGCCAAGAGATCAATCCAGCCACAAGGGTGCAGAGCAAAGAGTGCCCCTCTGCCCTCCCCCCCCCGTCTCTAGCTGGGGTTCCCAAAGGGGACCTGGGCACTTGGAAGGGGGTCAGTGCTTCAGAGTCCCCCGAATCTGGGCAGCCCTGCCACTCAGTTGCAAGCCTTTTTGGGAAGTGGGGTTGTTTCATTTACACTTTACGAATCTACAGTATGCCTAAAAATAACAAAAAGTTGGAAGGGACCTTGGAGGTCTTCTAGCCCAACCCCCCTGCTTAAGGAGGAGACCCCATACCATTCCAGACAAGTGGCTGTCCAGTCTCTCTGTGAAAGTCTCCAGAGATGGAGCAGCCACAACTTCTGGAGGCAAAGTCCGTTCCACTGATCAGTTGTTCTCAAAGTCAGGAATATTCTTAGTTCCAGGTTGCTTCTCTCCTGCCTTCAGGTGCTTTGGAGAATAGGTTGACCCCTTTTTCTTTGGGGCAGCCCCTCAGATACTGGAAGACTGCTGTCATGACCCCCCAGTCCTTCTTTTCTCTAGACCGGCCATTCCCAAATCCTGCAACTGTTCATCATTTCAGCCTCCAGTCCCCTAATCATCTTTGCCGCTCTTCTCCACACTCTTTCCAAAGTCTCAGTGTCTTTTTTACATTGTGGTGACCAAAACCGGATGCAGACTCTCAGGACTCAAAACTTTTTAAGAACATTCTTGGAACTAAAATTATGTTCAAGAATTCTCTTAGTGAAAAAGTTATGCTAAGGATAATTTAAGACAATGTAACTTGGAAACACAAGTATTGCTCAAAAATGCCTATACTGGAGCAAGGCAGCCAGCTGAGCATTGAAAGATTCAGCTGGGTTCCTAAAACAAACATCTGGAAGCGACTGGTGTGCATGGCCCACCCATGGCCGAGCAGGTTAAGGTCATATGCTGAGCTCTGTGTGTGTGGGGGGGAGTGTCCTCCTCCCTCCAGTCAAGAGCCGGGAATGCCAAGTCTCAGCCCACTTTTTCTATGGGGCATCTCTGCTGCTTTTCAGAATCAGGAACACTCCATTCATTTGCTACCTTGCCAAACATTACCTTTATTGAAAAATATCTCCGATTGTTTAAAATGCTGTTAAAACCACCCGGGACCCCCATCGGCCTCCTTCCGTGACTGGGGCTGCTGGCCTTGGGGAGGGGGGGCATTGCTGGGGTTCCGGGCCAGGTCACACTGCAGGCTGGCAATGGCCACTGTGGGCCTCAGGCATCCTCTGGGCTTGGCCCCCCCTCGGCTTCCTTCTCCTTGCCTTTGGCCGCCGCTGCCACCTTCTTTCCGGCCTTGGGGGCCTTGGCCTTGGGGGCCCTGGCCTTGGGGGCCTCAGCCTGGCTCTTGGCTTGGCCCCCCTTTGCCTCCTTGACTCCCTCACCCTTGGGGGGCTCAGCCTCGCCTTCCGCTCCAGCCTTGGGACGGCCTCTGCCCTTGGTGGCTGTCTTGGCTTCTCCCTTGGGGGGGGCTTTGGAGGGGGGCTTTGCCAGTTTGACCTGGAGGGTCTTGGGGGCCCTCGGCTTCTTGGGAGCCTTTCCCTCGGTGGCCGTCTTCTCCCTCGGCTTCCGCTTCACCGGGTCTGCAGCCAGGGCCTGCGGGGAGACGGACGGCTCAGCCTTGTACAGGGCTGGGGGGCAACCCTGGCCCTCTTGCTCTGGGGCAGCTCACCGAGGGTAGACACGACCCCCCCTCAAAGGGTCTTTGTGATGGGCAAGGGAGATGCCCCGAGTCAGACTGCCACGTGGGCTTTGGCCAGGGGGCAGAGCCCAGAGGGGGCCACTGGCACAGCTGGGAGGGGGCTGCAACCCTCAGACTTCAGGGGAGTTGCCCCCTCCTGCCCAGAGGCAGACCACCCTCCCAAGGGCGATGAGGGAAGGGCTGAGCTCCCCACTCGGCTTGGGGCCCGGGTATGGGGCTGCCCTCCTGAAGGGCCCGGGAGGACCTACCGGGTCAGATTCAGCCTTGGCTTTCTTGCTGGCGGCGTTCTCCTTGCCCTCGGCATCCGCTGGAAGGGTGGGGGAGAACCTGGATGAGGGCCTTCTCCCCTGGGCAGAAGCCGCAGCCGGGCCCTCGCAGGGCGGACAGCTGGCCCCGAGTCTCTCAGCTGCCCCCTTGCCAGACCCATCAGTGCAGCTCCTGGCAGTGGCAACAGGGACCCCCCCCTTTGGCCAGTCCCCTCTCTGAGGCTGCCGGTGGAGGAGAAGGGGACCCCTTACCCTTCCCTTTGGGGTTCTCGGCCCTCGCCTTGCCCTCCGCTGCTGCCTTCTTCTTCTCCGGTTTTGGGGCAGGGTCTTCCCCCTGGGCAGGCTGGACCCTCTTGGGCTTTACCTTCTTGGGCTTTACGGCCGCCAACTGCAAAATCGGGGCAATGGAGAATTTCAAGGGGGGCACTCAGGTGCACCAATGCTGCCCCCCCCGCCTGCCTCTCCAAAGCCTTTGCAGTTGCAGGCTGGACTCTGCCAGGCCCAAGGCAGGAGACGCTGGCGTGCTGCTGCAGGGCGGAGATGCCCTCGGCTGTGGCACTGGGTGGGCCTGGCAAGGCCAGGCATTTCTCGCTGTTCATTAGCCAACCGGGAAGGGAGTGGGAGAAGGCTCCCTCTAGGAGGCCAAGGGGGCATCCAGGCACGGGGGACGAGGGCTACGAGAAGGGCTCGGAGCCCCCTGGGCCTTGGGCAGAGACGCCCCCCCCACCCCCCTGCAGGTGGCAAGCAGCATGTGAGCAGAGCCCTTTGGCTCCGGGTCCAGGGCGCCCCCCCACCTTGAATCTGCCGGTGGCCCCCTGGGCGGAGGAGTTGAGGGGCCGCACCAGGTAGCCCTTCTCCAGCCCCTTGAGCAGCGCCTTCCGCAGGTAGTACTTGAGCCGGATCGGGTCCACGCCGGGGTAGTTGTGGCGGATGTAGCGCTTGATGGCCGCGGTGGAGGAGCCCTTCCGCTCGTTGAGCACCCCGACGGCCTCGGTGACCATGGTCAGCGTGGGCGGGTAGCGGCACTTGGAGGAGCGGGCTGTCCCCGAGGCCTCTGCGGGGGCAGAGAAAGAGAGCCTGCTGGGGGGAGGCGGGGAGCGGACTCCAGCTCCCGTGGGGCTGAGCGGGGGAGGGCGCGCCCCGCTCGTCCGGCAGCCTCTTACCTGCCGGAGCCGCCATCCCGCTCGGCCGACGCTCTCCGCGGGAGGAGCCGCACCTGGGCCCGCTTTATGGGGGGGAGGAGGAGGAGGAAGGCGCCCGCGGCTCCCCTGCCGGCCTGCAGGCGATTGGGCGGCCGGAGGGCTGCAGGTGGCGGCCCGAAAGCCGCTAACAAGCGCCCGGCCTACCTGCCCTCCAACGGGCGAGGCGTTCGGGCCAGATACTTGCAAGGACGGCGCGCGGGGTGGGGTGGGGTGGGGTGCGCAAAGGAGCAAGCAACCGAGGATACCCCCCCCCCACACACACACACCGGCAATGGCGCAGGCAGCGGCGTGCCTGTGGTGGGACCCAGGCCCGGAGGGCGGCGGCAGCGGCCCCTCGATCCCTGCGTTCTTGGGGGGGGGGGCTGGAGGGGGGCTTCTCAGGGGGTCCCTCCTTTCTCTGCCCTTCCCTCCCCAGAGCTTCCGAGCCTGCCTTGCTTTGGAACCCCCCCTTTCCCCTCGCAGCCCCGCCCAGAAGGGACGGAAGACCCTCGCTCGGGCCGCCCCGGGAGGAAGTGGGTGTCAGCCGGGAGCCCGACGGTTCGCCCGTGTTTTTAACTCTGACCCCCGAAGCAGCCCCTCCAGGGCTTTTCCGGGCGAGGAGCCAGCTTCCCCTCCCCCCCCCGCGGGCTCCGATCCTGCAGACAATCACAGATTCTCTTTGGGGGGGGGAGCGCCACCCAGGTGCCTGGGAATACCTCTCAGTCCCATTTACCCTTTGGTTTCTTCAGATAGACTGCCTCTGCCTGAGCAGGTTCCTCATCTCCACCTGGTGAAGATCTGTGGCCCTGATGCAGCTGCACCCACGGAGGCCCAGGAAGGAGATGGTGGGCCCCTAGAAAGCCGGTCTGGGGTCTTTGGGGCTTTCCCCCAGTTATGCAGGCAGGTCAAGGTGCAGGGTGTCTCCCCTGCTCAGCTGAACCCCCCCTCGGGGCACCTTGTAGGCAGCCATCTTGAGCCTTGCCTGTCTCCGAAGAGAGGAGGGGCAACTCTGCCCGGTGCCACCCCCGGAGAGGGGCAGAGCAGGGCCAGGGGGCAACTGTCCCCCCTCTCTGGTGTTTCTCTCCCCACATCCAGGCGCTGGTGGAGCCCCCTCGCTGGCAGACGATGTCGGCCTCTAACAACATCGCCCAGGCCAGGAAGCTGGTGGAGCAGCTGCGGATCGAGGCCGGGATGGAGCGGATCAAGGTGGGCCCTGGTGAGGGGGGGGGGAAGCCCAGGAGGAGGTGCCGGCAGGTGCTCTGGTCATTGGGGAGGGGGGCAGATGGAAGGCGACCTCCAGCCCAGGGTCGAGGAGCTGGGGGCTCCTGGTGCTTGGAAGGTGGGGGCAGCCAGGGAAGGAAGACTCTGCAGGCAAAGCAGCGCCTCAGGGGGCACCCAGGGCCCCACGGTGGGGGAGGGTCTCCGGGGCCCCACCGAAGAAGGAGAGCATCTTTCAGCACAGAGGCCTGCATGCTTCAGTTATTCCTTGGCCCAAGAACGCCTCTGCACGTGATCAGAGGCTATGAATTCCCTGCGGCTGTGGCAGCTTCCGGGCCTTAATGCCCCCGAGAAGCCAGCCAAGTTCTGGCTCGGGACGGTTGCGAGGGAGGGGCAGTCCTCGCAGCCCCCACCCAGAGCCCCAGCCTTTGGGAGAGATTCAGAGTGTGTGGGGTGGGGGGTGGCGGAAGCTGCATTTAGCCAGAAACAGGCACCACCGTTACTCCCTATGGGCTGATCTCCCCCCCCCCAGGGCTGAGTCCGGTCCTGGCCCACTTCTCCTGAGGTGAAGAGGGTCCACCAAGGGGGGGGGGCAGCCAGGATTGAAACTAGGACAGCCCTTCAAGAGAAGAGGGTCGGCCCTCACCCCCCCCATCAGAATGACAGGTCCCTCTTTCCGGGGGTGGAGGGGCTCCAGCTGCAGGTTGGAAAATGAATTAGTGGGAGCCTTGGCCCTGGGGGGGGTCTCCCTTCCCTGGGGGGGTTCAGCTTTTGTCCCTTGGGTCCCACCAAGGAGCAGGACCTGCCCCCCTCCCGTGCCTGAGCCCCACAGCACTCTCTTGGGGTCTCTCCCTTTTCCTCCGTTTGGGCTAAAATTGGCTGTGGCCAAGCGGGCAGGGCTGGAAAGGGCCGGTCAAGGCCGGCCAGCCCCCCCCCCCCGGTCATTTCCTGGCTCCCTCGGCTGACATGATTGCTTCCCTCCCCAGGTCTCCAAAGCCTCCCTGGAGCTGCTGAACTACTGCGAGCAGCAGGCCAGGAACGACCCCTTGCTGGTTGGCGTCCCCACCTCGGAGAACCCCTTCAAGGACAAGAAACCCTGCACCCTCCTATAGCGCCCCCCCCCGGGCCAGGCACCCCCAGCCCTGATCTCCAGCCAGGTCAAGGAAGGGGGAGCAGGCCTCACCCTGCCCTCTCGTCTGGTCAGCAGATGGCCAAATTATTGGTGGAGGGGGGGAAGAAGGACACAAGGCCGGGCTTGAGGGGTCGTCCTGGCAGGGACCCCATAGGAAGCTGGTCTGTCCAGTGCTGAGGATGCCCCCCAGGTGGAGACCTGGACGGGGTCAGGCAGGCAAAGTCCACTGGCAGCTGCCCGTCCCACCCTGTTGGGGAGGGGGCTTCCCAAGCAGAAATGCCTTCTCTTTCTCAGGCCCTCGTCTTCTCCTTTGGGGTGCTCTCCGTCATACCCGTCTCTCAAGCACCACCTCCCCAGTGCCCCCCTCCACTTGGGCTCCCCAGGGACATTTGCAGGCAGACCCTCCTCCAGGCCAGGAGGGGGGAGGGGTTCTTTCTGGAGGGCCAGTGACCCAAAGGCCACATTCCTCTGTCCCAAGCAGCCATTTTGCTCAAGAAAGCCACTTGAGGGGCAGGGACCCCCGAGTGCCCCAGGCCCTACTCGTGCCAAAGCCAAAGAGGGGGGGAGGGCTGTGCCCTGGCTCTCCCCAAGAGAGGAACCCATGGCACAAAAGCAGAAACACGAGGACGGAGTCCCCTGGGGAGTCTTGGGGATGCCAGCAGCCTGGATGTGGGAATAGGTGGTGGGGCGGGGGGGGGGGCTGTGCCAGCTTCTTTAGTGGAGAATCTGCTGTCCAGAAGGAGCTCCTCCCTCCCAGGAGTGAGAACTACTCTTCTCCAGATTGGAAGACAGGCTCAGGTCTTGCTTCTGAGGCTGGGGGTAGGATGGGATTGGCAGCCCCCCCCCCCGCCAGGCCAGGGCTGCCAGCAGTTTGGTGCTCTTTTTCCCTCGCCCGGAAGTGGTCGGGGCGGCTCCAGGGACCCCCAGCCAGCAGGGCCTCCATCGGCTCCCAGAAGCCCCCCTGCTCTCCTGGAAGGCTCAGCCATTGGACCTCTGGTGCCAAAGTTACCCCCCCCCGTGGTGCCAAAGCAGCCCCTGGCAGTCACTGCAAAAGGATGTGGGGCATCTGCTCTCGGATGGTAAAGCTGAGAACATTTGGCCTTAAAGTGTCGCTTATACCTAAAGTGTTTTTAAAATTATACATAAAAGTTTGCTACACAAGATTTTAAAAAGGACAGCACACACAGAAAGCCGTGCAAAACTCTAGGCAACAGCAACAACAAAGAGTGTGAAATTTTGTGTGACTTGTTTGTCTTATGCTTAAATCCAGCACAGGGCAGTTTCCCTCCCCCCCAACACACATATACACACACGCGTGCGCCGGGGGTATTCCTCTTGTGCCAAACTTGAGCAGTTTGTTTTTTAATTCACCAAAGTGACAAGTGCATTGATTTAGTTTTTCCAAAAAAGGCTGCTGAGCCTCGTTCTTGTTTGCCAAACTCTCTTCCTGTTGCCAAAAAGGGGGGTGTCTATAAAAGGGGGGAGGGAGAGGCCCGGCCTGAGTGGGCGTGGCTAATTTCCCTTTTGTAAAATCGGTCTCTCTCCCGTGTGCCCCGGACTGACTTCCTTGCTAGTACTGAACGTGCTGTGGGGTTCCTGTTTTAAAAAAGTGAAGCGATCACACAAAGAATAAAACCTCACTTTTGCTGGAAACTCTGCTTTCTCTGAGCTTGGGGGGGGCAGCTCCCCTTTGGCCCCGCTCTGTAATCTCTCCTTGGGGGAGGGGCGCTGGTGGGCCCTTGCCGGGGCCTTTGGGACACAGCCTCCTTCGTGGGGAGGGGGGCGATTTGCCTCTGCAGTGCTACAAAGGATCAGAGTAAACGGGGCGGGGTTCCTTCCGGCACCCACCTGCCTGGCTCCCGGGTTCCTCTGAAGGGCCGCCAAGGCGCCATTCCTGGGGAGGCCCCTGCTCGCAACAGGGGCTCACCCGAGGCAGGAGGAGACACTGCCCCCCGCCACAAAACGCCTCTGCCTGCAGAATTTGGACTCCGCCCCTTGGGCCCGGGAGCAGGAAAGGACGAGGGGCGCCTGGTCGACCCTCAGGCGAGCTCACGGCGGCCGCGTGTCCTAAAGGCCTTCAGGGCAAGGCAAACGGGACATGAATACCAAGGGGGGGGGGGTTTACAATGTTTGGAATCGGCCAACGGGGGGCGGGGGCTGAAGTGCCAAGGCCGGGGGTGCTCTCACTCAGGGGAGGGCCACGGATCAAGGGGAGCGAGGACGGAGGGTGCATAGGCTCCCCCCCCCGCTCCAAAAAGAGCCCGGAGTATATCCCCGCCGCCGGGCCCGGCGCTCTTGCAGCCTTTGCGGCCGCCCACCGGCGGTGCCCTTCACACCCTGCCTGCGGTCTCCGGCCCTCCTCGGCCCGGCTGGAGGCAGTGGGCCGCCGGCTGCCGTTCCCGGCCCCTCCCTGGGCGAGCGGCGGCAGCGCCAGCCAGCCAGCCGGGGCGGCAGCAGCAGGAGTAATTATAGCTCTCGGGGAGCTAAAAATAGCTGCGGAGGAACAAGGCGGGCTATTTATAGCGGCGTCTCTGAACTTTGTCCCGCGGCTTTGCCCGGGGCGGAGCAGGCAGGAGGAGGGACGCCGCCGCCCCCCCCCCCGGCAGCCTCCGGAGCGAGGGAAGGCGAGCGCAGAGGTGCCCAAATGCCTTCGCTCCTGCCCAAGCCGGTCTCGGGCAGCTTTGCGGGCGGGCGGGTGGGTAGGTAGAGGGTGGCGTCGCCACGGAGGCCTCTTCTGCAGCCTCAGCCACTGAGCAAGATGCTCGCCCAGAGGGACAAGCCCTCACAGTCCTTTCTCAAGGCTCGGGGAAACAGACACGTGTCTTCGGAGGCCTTCTGAAGATCCCTTTGGTCGCTGGGAGACGCCCAGACCTCTGTACCTCCATGCTCCACCAGGGGGATAGTCCGGCTTTCGACCTCTGCGCTCCAGCAGAGCAGCAGGGCGGGGTGTAGAAGAGAGCCCCCCCCCCCGCTCTGCTCCCCCTTTCCTTCCAACCTGGCGCTGAGCCACCGATGCTCACCTGGGCCCCGTTCCTCCAAGTGGCCCCCTCCCCAGGGAAGGGAGCAGAGTTCAGCCCGCATCGCCACGCATGGAGTCTCATGACAGCCTCTGGGCTGAAGTTCGGAGTTGCCCCCCCCCCACACACACACCTCTTGCCATTGCTCGCCTGACCTGATCCCTCGCCAGTGGCTGGCACGGTTTCTTCCTTCTGCTGGCCTTTGGCCAAACCGTGTGTTCTTTTCCAAAGGCCTCACGCATCAGCTGCGTAGTAATTCTCCCCAGAGTGTTCCTGCTGTTTAGAAAATTAGAACTAAAAGATGTTTGCCTGCTGCCTATGAAAGGATAAGAGTAGCTGGCAACATTTTGACAAATCCGCCTGGTTTTCTAGGTGCTTCTGAGTCAGGGTCTCCAGGCTCATGTTCTCCTAGATAGGAGTATCAGAATGGGCGGGCCCTCTTTCCTTCTTTTTGAACACACACACACACACACACACACACACACACACACACACACACTTCCTCCCTTGTATCGACCTTCACCAATTTTCCAGGATTTATTTTTTATGATCTGACATGACGTAAGGGTTTGTTTCAACCATTGACAAATTCGCTGGAAATTTAAATTTATTCAGAAGGAAGAGACTTTCCCGAAGATTATTTTTGTCCATCCTTTTGTCCATCCTTCGCACTTTCCAGGTGGTACAAATGGAGAGTTTGCTGAAAAGGCTGAACACAAATAATAATTCTGCCTTTGATTTAATCCCGGTTAACCACCCTACAGTTCCGTTCCAGCCACACAGCAGCCAGAGAGCGACCCACTGGCTGGGCTCGCACAACGCCTGCAGCCCCACCACTCCCAGGCCAGGTATGGGGTGCAAAGCCACAGCGGTGTCTGTGTGCCTCTGGGGATCTCCCTGCATGCCGGGCACAGAACCAGCCCAACCTCTGGCTTCCCTGCCCAACGCCCAGGGCCCTTGCTCAGGAGGCGGGTGCCGGCAAAAGACTCGCCCGGGGGAGGCCCAGAGGACGTGCTGGGCAGCCCTGGGGCCTGGTGTGAAGGAAGCCTCTTGGACTCAGCTGACCCTGCCTTGCCTGGCTGGTCCAGAGCCAGGGGTCCTGGGCAGGCAGCCGGTCCTGGCTTAAGCAAACCCAACGGAGCCAGAGGCCTAGGAATGCAGCTGCCGCGGGGGGGGCACTGCAGGCTCCCTCCCTCCTCCGGATCCCCTGCTGAGCCAGGATGCAGGCGGCAGACTGTGGCTTCCATGGGTCTCTCCGAGCGGCTGCGGCCTCTTCTCTCTGCCTCCTTCAGCAGCGGAGGGCAGGGCAGGATGGGCTAGGGTGGGGTGCCAGGGGCGGGGTGAGGGGCACCCAGGACTGGGCTATAGGATCCAGGCCAGAGCTTTAAGCACTGCAGCCTGGCAACCCCAGGGATGCCCCTTTGGAGAAACACGTCTTCTGCCCACCCCCAACCCCACAAATCCCTTTTGCGTGGTGGGTGGTACGTACAGAACTGCATGAGCTGTTGGGAGTATTCCCCCCCCCTCTGAGAAAAGTGCTTGTCCCTCACCCCCCCTTTCCGGAGGGCAGGCCCTTCAGAGACAAAAGAGGGCTGCTCTTGCAGTCTGCGTGGGCTTTGTCTGGAATACCTGCGGGTGCAATTTTAGCCCACTCGGCCTCGGAGGTTCTTTGTCGGCCCCTAGGAAGGGCTTGGAGGACCCTGGAGAGCTCCTGCCCTTTCAGAGGGGGCTCAGCTGGGATCCCACAAGGCCAGATGTGCACAGCTGGCCCTTTATATGGCAGAGGTCTTGGTCGCCTGAGGAAACGGCTTTGCCTCTGCAGAATTCTCCTCTCTCTAGAGCAGGGCTCTCCAAACTTGGCCCTTTTATGACTTGTGGACTTCAACTCCCAGAATCCCCCAGCCAGTTCTAGGCTGCTGGGGGAGACTGCTTGGCCCCCAGCTCAAGAGGAAAGCGAACCTTTATTCCATTTGAATGAACTCATTTCTGGGGAGCAGAGAGGAAGCAATTAAAAGCACCCCTGTATTCCAGAAGTTACTGGGGCAAAATAAATCTAAATAAAAATACTCGGAGGTATCTAACCTAGATCAGAAATGCTGTAAGAATTCTTTTGCAGGGAAACTGGATTTGCAGGAACGGAGATGGAACTCACCCACCACTAACGCCTGACTCGCCCACTCACGGCAGCTGAAAGTGGTGACGCGTTTCAGGGCCCCCTGAACAGAAATAATAACTGCCCGGTTTCTTACGACAATCTCTAATTTCTGTTTAGCAGCGCTCAGCCTCGCAGCCCCCCTGCCAGCCCGGGGCTACACCTCACCCTCCCTCCAGCGCCCCGAGCTACCGTGGGCGGCCCGGGGGTGCCTCATGGCTCTGGACGCTGTCAGCTGCCTCTCCCCTCAGCTCCGCCTTTCCCCCCAAGACGCCGAGCGGCCACTGTACGGTAAGTGGGGAGAGGGGGTTCCTCCTTGCTGGTCCCTGGACTCCGGGGCAGGCAGTCCCCGGGGATCTCTAAGGAGAGGCAGCCGGCCAAGGTGGAGGGCCGAGCTGCTCAATGCAATGGGAGAACAGGGGCGCTCCCAGTGCAAGGGCCTTCCTGGGGGGGGGCTTGCTGTGCTGCAGGATGCCAGGCTGCACCCTTGATTCTGCTGCAGGGCGTGGGGCATCTTTCAGAAAGCAGGGTTTCACCTGTGCCACCGCAAGGGTGTGTCACGGGCAGCCTGTGTGTTGTGTGTAAGAAGGAGGCTAACAGTTCCACCTAGAACAAAGGCGCCCCTCGCAGCCAGGGTGAGTCAGAGAGGAAGCTTCTCCAAGGCCTGCATCATCTCAAAGCACAGGAGACGTGTTTTGTGTTGCAAAACTATTAAGTGTGTCGGACGCGAGTAGGACAGTGTGTTGATGGAGCAAACAAGTTCCACCGATGGATCCCAGACTCTGCACGGTTCTCCTTCCCTGCCAGCGGGGTGAGCAGATGGACGGGGCACTCCTTGCTCCAGCTGGCAAGGATCCCACATCATCGGGACCAACTCACCTGCCTCCACCTGCTGGGCCGGCTCAGCAGCTGGTGGGATGGCGGGCACCGTCCCACCCAAGTCAGCCGGAGGCCTCTGCAGAGAGTGGAGGCGGCCTCACCCGTCAGGTTAGCCGGGGACAAGAGCAGGATGCGCGCACCGGGCCAAAGGAATCCAAGGGAGGCACCGGTCGCGTGAGGCTGAGTTGGCAGATGCCCAAGGCTGAGCCGGCTGTGCCTGCGCGCGACCCGGGCACTGCCTCCGAGAGCATCATCCACAGCCAGAGTGGCCAAGGACACGGCGAGGGGGAGGTGCAGGCCAGCCCCAGACGATGCCCCTGGCAACATCGGAAACATTCCCGAACCTTTATGCTTCTGCTCTGGGATTGCAAAAGCTCACCTCCATTTCCTCCTTGCGCAGAGAGTGTGCTTGTGTGTGTGTGTGTGCTTGTGTGTGTGTGCCAGGCTGTGTGGACATAGCTAGGCAGAAAGGGCACAAAGCCTGTCCCTTCACGGGGAGGAGGTGAAAATGCTGCCAATCCAGCTTGGCCGAAACCTGGCAGGCTGCTGAGTCAGCATCAGTGGGCAGAGCGGGCTGTGAGCACCAGAATGAAGCTGCCTCCCACTGCAGCAGCTGCAGCTACACTGACAGGAAGCAGCAGCAGACAGGCAAGTCGCCAGAAGCCAGCCGGGGTGGCAGGCTGGGCCCCCTGAAAGCAGGGGGCTGCTCCGCCAGCCCTTCTGTGACCTGTGGGGGGGGGGAAGAATGTGAGGAGGGGGGAGTGGTTCTGGATGGCTTGCAGGAGATGCAAATGGGGGGGGGGCTCCCTGAGCTTGGTTGTTTTATTGCAGATGGTTTATGACCCAACTAGGTAACAAACTTGAACAATGGGCCCTATCCAACAAAATGAGTTTCAATGTGGAGAAAAGCAAAGTTTTACATTTAGGCAGGAAAAACCAAAGGTACAAGTACAGACTGGGCGAGACCTGCCTTAAAAACGGCCACTGTGAGAGGGACCTTGGAGTCCTAGTGGACAATCCCTTGACCAGGAGCCAGCCGTGTGCAGCAGCAGCCAAAAAAGCTAACACAATCCTGGGTTGTATAAAAGAGGCATAGAATCAAGATTATGCGAGGTATTGGTGCCACTTTATAAAACCCTAGTAAGGCCACACCTGGAATACTGCAGCCAATTTTGGTCACCTTATCACAGACAAGATGTTGAGAGTTTGGAAAAAATCCAGAGAAGAGCAACTAAGATGATCCAAGGCCTGGAAACTAAAACATACGAAGAACAGCTACAGGACTTGGGTTTGGCCAGTCTAAAGAAAAGAAGAAATCGGGGAGATGTGATAGCAGCATTCTAGTATCTGAGGGGCTGCCCCAAAGAAGAGGGGTCAGGTTATTCATCAAAGCACCAGAGGGCAGGACAAGAAACAAAGGTTGGAAACTGATCAAAGAGAGAAGCAATCTGGAATTAAGGAGAAAATTCCTGACAGTGAAGACAATCAACCAGTGGAACAGCTTGCCACCAGAAATCATGGCACTCCATCACTGGAGATTTTTAAGAAGAGGCCAGACAGTCACTTGTCCGAGATGGTATAGAGCAGTGGTTCTCAACGTTTGTGTGACGGCGACCCCCTATCCTATCCTATCCTATCCTATCCTATCCTATCCTATATTCTATTCCGTTCCGTTCCATTCCGTTCCGTTCCATTCCATTCCATTCTATTCTATTCTATTCTATTCTATTCCCATTGCTAGAAGAGAAGGGGGGGACAACAAAGAAGGAGAGGGACAATGGCGACTGTGGGTCCCTGGTGCTCTCTGAGCCTGGCTTTGTTGCGGATGTTCCATGAAGCATTTAAACACAAGCACTGATGACGTTACCAGACTAGGTAGCACCATCTGTGCTAGTCAGCTTAACTGCAACCAAGAGCAGGATTTCTGGCCCTAGTTCCATGGAAAGGGAGCCTTGACCGGCTCCCCTGAGCCGACTGCTAACCTGAACGTGGCTATCCTGGCGCCCCTGGGCCTTCTGGGTTTTTTTTTTTTTTTTTTTTGTATTTTCTTCTTCCTTTTCCCTCTTCACAGAATTTCCCCCCTTGCAGAGGGGAGAGAGTGTTTGAACAACCTATATCACTTCCTAAACTGCTTTTCTTTGTATTTTCACGCTGTGCTTCCCTGAAAGGTACTAATTGCAAGTTAGCTCAGCTCTCCAACCTTGATTAATTAATTAGCACTCAGGGCCAGCTTGCACTGCTATCTTAAACTGCATGATTCTAATTAATTTCACCTCAAAGTCCTCCTTTTGTATCCCAAGCAGCTGAGAGCAGGGGCTAGGGCCTTCCCATCTATTCCCCAACCCCATTGTGTGTTTGCTTGCTCTCTTGTAATCCCTTTCTCCCCAATGAATGTAAATACATTGAATTTCCTTGCTAATTATTCCTACCCTACCCCCCCTTCCTTGTGGGTTGAGTTCTGGAAGCCATTAGGGCTGATTGGGGTCATAACCCCTGATGGTGTAGGTATTTATTAATTTATTAATTTATTTTCAAAGCTATAAACAAAGGCTGGCTGGCTGGTGAATTCTGGCAGTTGAAATCCATAGGCCTTCAAGTTAGGATGAACATTGAGCAGCAGCGTAAGATCCCTTACCCACAACAGCTGCACATGATGCACCATCCACCTGGCGCAATGAAGCGTTTCAGCAAAAAAAACAAAACTTTGAGGGTCCCTTTAAGCAGCTGGGTCTCCCAGATGCCCCAAAGGCCAAAATTGGCGGCTCTGGAGAGCCCCGCCGGCATCGGAGTCAAAGCAAGGGCGCTTAAGGGAGTTCAGAGGCTGAGGCAGCACGCTGGCCTGCCATAAAGCTAGTGAGGGTTTGCCCAGCTCCTGGCTCGGCTTCCCACGGCCACAGGCAGCAGCAGCAGCAGGAGGAGAAGCGGAAGGTCTGCATGGCAGGGTACAAACTGCTCACCCTCCTGCTTTGCCCTGTGCCAGTTGGGAGGAACCGCGAGGGGGGGGCAACTTGCAGGCATAATGGCAGGAACTTCAAAGGCTCCCGGCTTGGGCACGCCTGCCAGGCTGCAGCTCAGCACCACGCAGTGGGGAGGGTGAGAAGGGGAAGATGAGTTTAAAGCAGCTGGCGGGCATCCCCCACTTCTCGGCTGCCCAGGCGTTTCCTTGCTCAACAGCCTTTTCCAGCTCAAGGTGAAAGTCCTGCTCCCTGGCAATGCAGAAGCAGCTTCTCGCCGGGGACTTCCCGTGCTGAGTCAGAGGGAGCCCACGCGGCTGGAGAGGAGAGGGGAGGGGGCAACCCCGCTGAGCCAGGCTTGCAGTCCCTGAGCCAGCAGTGGCCCATCCTTGGCATTCCCCCAAGCCCTTTTATTGCCAGTTTCCTCAGCCAGCCTCTCCCGTATTCCGTAGGTCAGTTAAATAAACAGGGCGACCTCGGCTGACCCCCGGAGAGGAACCCTCTGTGCCCAGGCAGAAGAGCGCCTGACATCACCAGGAAAACCCTGGCAGGCCTGGAAAGGGGCCCTCGGCCTGGCTCCTCACCAGTGGCGGCCTGGCTCTGCTTTCAGGGGTCAGACGGGGGTCAGACTGTGTGTGTGTGTGGGGGGGGTCTAAAATCTCCCAGGCTGAATCCAAGGAAGCTGCTCCCGTCTCTTCAAGCCCTGGGCTGGATCTGACCCAATGCCAGGATGCTGAATGTGGATTCTGCAGAAGAGTCTCTAACCGGGTCACGGAACAGCTTTGAAGCGAAGCCGAGACAGAAGCCTCAGCCCTGGCGGCCTCTTTGCAGCCCTTCGTCCGGCTGGCCAAAAGCAAGAGGCCCAGCTCTGTCACCGGGCAGTTGCAGACCGCAAGGAGGCCCAGATCAAGGGGAAGACCCTGGGCCAAACAGCTGCAGGGAGGAGGGGGAGCAGGAGAACCCCAGCCAGGAGAAAAGAGGAGCTCGGTGTTATTCAGGCCCAAGCTAGCCCCCCCCCCCGCACCCAGTACTGCAAGCTGTGACGCCCTCCCCTTTTGAGGCTGAGAAAGGGCTTTTGCAGGCCCAAGAACCCCCCCTCCCAACTGGGACACAGACTGCCAGCAGGCTCAGGCGGGCAAGTCACCAATGGGCTGCCCTCCCCGGTTCTGCCAGTCAGAGCTGGGCAAGCCCATCATGGTGCTGGCAGAGGGTCTCTTGTCCTGCTTCACCAGCCTGGCTCAGCCAGCCTGCCATGGGCAAGGGGGGGGAGGGAGCTGCAGGGAGGGAGGGGGAGGCTGGGACGAGGGGAATGGAAACGGCTCCAGTGGGACCCGCTGGCCGTTCCAAGGTCCTGGAAGGGATGGGAGACCATCCAGCTTGCCAGGTCAGGGACTGTTACCAAAACGGTTCGTTTGGATGCAATCCGGCAGTTCAACATAACCCGGAGGAAGGCGGGGAGGAGGAAGAAGGGAAGCAGGTGCTTTGGGTGGGAAACTGCAGATCCAGCCTTGCTTCTCTGCAACTACTTGGCTGGAGCAAAAGTGCACTTTCACTAACCACAGATTGGAGAGTCTTCCTTTTCTAACTGACCCAGTTGGGACGACTGACAGTCTCCAGGGAGGGGCTGAGGGGGAGGGGGGAGTGCAGGGCAGGTGGGTGAGGGGATGAACTCTTCCCCCCCCCTACACAACTCCTCCTCTTAAGACCCACCGGCCAGAGTCCGCCCTCCTCCCCCTGCCAGACCTCTCCTTATGCAAGCTTGGACCGAGGCCCCCCTTCCTGGGGGGGTTGTTCATGGTTCTTTGAGTGGCCGCTGCCTTCCTGGGATGGACAGATGGACTCTTGGCTGGAGCCAGGGCACCTGGGCCCTCCCTCCCTGGGGCTGGAGCAGGAGTGGGGCACCCATCTGCCTGTCTGAGCCAGGACAGACAGCACCCCCCGGGAGTTCTGCCCCCCCGCAGGGCCCCCTTCTCCCCCACGTGGGCTCCCCAGAGAAGAAGGACTGGTGAGGAGGTGCCCCACCTGGGCATCCCTTCCGGGTTGCAAGCAGAGCTCAGGGCGAACTCCTGGATCTTCCATCATCACAGCTGGCCATAAATGGATCCTCCATGGTCAGGGGCAGTCACCTTCAGGCTCTCTTCCCCCTCCCCTGGGGAAGCCAGGGCCCGGCCGTTGCCGGAACGCCCTTCTGTGGTGCCCAGCCGGGCCGAGCGGGGGGGGGGGAACTTCCGATGGGGAAGGCCGCTGGCCGGGTGGAGGGGGCCGGGGAGGCTCCGGCCCTGACCCGCAACGCAGGACGAGAGAGGCCGACCGTGACGTTCGGGGGGTCGCGGGGAGACGGGCGGCTTCGGCGGATACGCGGGAGGGGCGCCGGCCGTGGGGGGGGCTGTTTTCCCAACTTGCTCCCCCCCCATTAGCCAATTGGCTCCTGCTGGTGGGGCGGGTGGGAGAGAGGCTGTCTTGGGGAGGGGGCACGCGGGAGGGGCGGGTCCGGATCCCTCCTGGCCGTGAGCAAAGCCCCTCTCGCTGCTTGCAGCCCCCCAGTGGGAGCGCCCAGCGCGCCTGACGGCGTGAGAGCGAAGAGCCGGCTGACTGACGCGGGGGGCAGGGCAGCCAGGATGGGAGGCTGCCCAGGGAGGGACCCCTCCTCCCCGCTGGGGCTCGGCGGCTGCTCCTGCTGGGAAAAAGGTTCTCTGGGGGAGGGGGAGGCCTTTGGCCTTTTGGTCCCGGTGGGATCCGACCGGTCGGTGTTGTTGCTGACGAAGTTTGTGCTGGCTGGGAAGGTTCCCAGGAAGGAGTCGTGAGTTGAGCCCTTTTTTGCCAACCCCTTCCCACTCTCCCCCGCTGGAGAGAGAAAAACACCCCCCAAGGAAAACACGGGGGGGGGAGAGAGATTGAGAACAGGGGAAGCCTTTCTGCAGGCTGAGATCCTCACTGGCTGCCTGGAGGGGCCTCGCTGCTCCCTTTGAACCCCCTGCAAGTAGAAAGTGGGAGGGGGCGGGGGGGGCTGCTAAAGATTCCCTGGCACACATCTCTGCCTGGCAGGCCATCCTGGGGCTCTGCGGTGGTGCTCCAAAAGCCTCTCCCCCCCCCCCGTTTAGCAGGGAGGTGCAAGGGACACCCTGAAGAAATCCTCTCCCCGATGCTGGGACCCCTCCCTCGGGGTCTCCTCAGCAGATGGGAGGAGAGGCAAGGAGGGGGCCTTCTCCGGGGGGGGGAGGGCTTTGCTCCTGGGCCCGTCCCCAGCCTCTTTGGCATTCGGCCCCTTGCTTGGGGGCACCCTTGTCCTTGCTCTGAGCAGGGGCCACAGCAGAGGCGTGCCCGGGAGTCCATGTGATGCCCCCGGGGGGCCCCTGTAGCCCAGAGAGGCAGATCCAGTTCCCGGTGCTGTGCAGGTGTGGCAGTGGCACCTGCCAGAGAATACCCTGCCCTCGGGCCCTTCCCTGTGTTTTTTTTTCTGGAGTTTACCCCACCCAGCTGGAAATCCGGTAAGTTGCCACAGCTGCTGGCACGGTTGCTTTTGCCATCGGCTTTTGCCCCGGAGAAGCAGCTCTGCCAGGGAAGCTGGCGGCTGGCTGCCCACCACCCGGAGGGACCAGCCTTGGCCCCAGCCCCAGGTCTCCAGCAGCTGCTCGCCCCTCCCCCCAGGACCAGCCTCAGTGCCACCTGTGGCCGCCTCTGTTTGTGGCAACCTGGCAGAGCCCCCAAGGTGCCGCATCCCCTCCTGCCACACGGGACAGGGGGGGCGCTGGGGCTTGCTCCCAGGCAGTCAGGAAGATCCCAGGGCTGGCTTATGAAGGAGCGCCTGGAGGGGAAGGGAGGGGTGCCCAGTCAGGATGGCTCAGTGTTCAAAGGAGTAAACACATTTGCATCCAGCTTCTCTTATCCTAATGAGCAAGTTACATGCAAGCCGGAAAAAAGTCACACCCAAAGAAGAAATTAGTTGCAAAATAGAGGTTATTTATAGCTGGCTGCTGGCCTTGGCATCTGATAGCACTAACTCAGTTTATTTCCCCCCCCCCACTTTTCCACGCAACAAATACAATGGTGCCGCCTGGGCATAGCTTCTTTCATTTGGTTAATGAAAAACAGGCATGTGAAAATGTAAAATAATTTGGCAAGCCGTGCCCAGCAAGCAGGTTCAAACAGGCCCCATCCTTTCCGGATAGTTCGCCTTGCCTCTGCCTCACAACAAGGAACTTATTCAGCCCCCCTCCTGGCTTCTGGAGCTTTGTGTGTCTCCTTCTCTGTCACATACACACACACACACACACACACACACACACACACACACACACGTGACATGCTTTCAAGCCACTTTGGTGCCTTTTAAATAAAATACACTCTGCACTTCAGCCATTCTTGTTTCATCTGGAGGGTCAGGAAAACCTGCCCTGAAGGCTGCTCCAAGGCCAGGCCCCCCTCCCTCCTCTCCAGGACCCCCCAAGGCCCCCCTCGGAGCCCTCCTTCCTGGCCAGGCCTCAGGCCCAGAGGTGGCAGAGCCAAGGTGGGGGGGGGATCTCAGGCAGGAAAGTCTCCCCCATCTGGGTGGCTGGATGAGAATGGCAGGCCCTTCCTGGGGGCTGCATCCCAATGGCAGCCCCCCCAATGGAGGAGGGGGACACACAGCCTCTGGGAAGGCAGGGGCCGCTGGGCCTTTAGCCTGTGTTGGTCTGTTGTGTTGCTGCACTGCTTTGAGAGGGAAAATGGCACAGCTGCACAAACAGGGTGCAGCCTGGTGAGGAAAGTTCCTGCCCCTTGGCGGAGTGCGCCCCCCCTTCCTCTTTTCCGCCAGTCCTGCAGGGCGCCAGGGGGCCACCCATGGGCTCTACTTGGGCTTCTCTCTTGCCTGGCTCAGCCTCTGGCCTAGAGCCACCTCCCCCACCCACAACGGGGGCAGGCTGGATTAATCCAGGGGGGGGATCTCCATGAGGAGGGGGCAGCTGGCGTGTGCCCATTGTAGCTGAGGGTGCCAGTCGTTATGCCATGTCTGCGGCATCGGTTCATCGGGAGATGCTGCCAACTGGAAAATGATTTTCTTGCTCACCAAACTCAGAGATAGAGTATGCCAGTATGTGGAAGTTCTACCAACTCTAAGCAGGCATATGCCTGGATGAATGTCTGTGGAGAGCCAAGCCCGCTCTGCTCCATTCCTTTCATCCAAAAAAACCCGGAGCCAACAGCAGGGGTGAACCCTGGGCAGAGACAGGCAGGGTCACCTCCTTCTGACCCCCACCCAGCCCAGCCTCTCCCTGCCCCAAGTCCATCACCTTCCCCTCAAAAGACTCCGGGGCCTCCCTGCCCCCCCTCCCCTGGCTGAGATTTCTTTCCCTCCTGCAAAGGGCCACTTGGGCCTTTGGGGAAACTCTGGTGTGTGTGTGGGTGTTTTTGGTTGGGGGGGGGAAAGAGGCCCTCAGGAGTGGCCAGGAAGGTGGACAAGAGGCTCCACCCATTGGAAGCCTGTGGGAAGCCCACCCCCATGCAAGACAGAGCCCACTTGGGAGAAAGAGAACTCAGCAGTAGGTTTATGTTTAGGTGATGCCACACAAAGAAATTCCCCCTTTAGGCCCACCCTCCCTGCCCCGTTCCCCACTGGGGCAACCTTGAAAACCAGTGTCTGCTTTTTCTCTCCCCTTACACAGAGAGAGAGGGAGAGGGAGGGAGGGAGGGAGAGGGAGGGAGGAGAGAGAGAGAGAGGAGGAGAGAGGAGGGAAAGAGGGAGGAGAGAGAGGGAAGGAGAGAGGGAGGGAGAGGGAGAGAGGGAGGGAGAGGAGAGATAGAGGGGGAGAGGGAGGAGGGGAGGGAGGAGAGAGAGGAGGGAGAGGGAGGGAGAGAGGGAGAGGGGGAGGGAGGGAGAGAGAGAGAGGGAGGGAGAGAGGGAGGGAGAGAGGGAGGGAGAGGGAGAGAGGGAGGGAGAGAGAGAGAGGGAGGGGGAGGAGAGGGAGGGAGAGGGAGAGAGAGAGAGGGACTTGAAGGGAGCCTGGGATGGCAAAGTCATCCTCGGGGCTTCCTGGGGAAGTGATCAACCTGCTTCCCAGGCTTGCCTCCCCCGTGGCTGGCAGGAAAGCGCCTGTCCAGGACAGAGGAAAATTGCCTTGGGAAAACTGCCGCGTGGCTCCTCTCCGCACACCGGAAGTGGGGAAGCAAGGCTGGCAAAGGAAATGCCAGCCAGGCTGAGCTGCCCTGGAGGATTTCTCCAGGATTGGAGAGGTTGGTTGACCTGTCGCTCTCTTCCCAGCTTCCCAGGTCCTGATTTGCCCTCCCGTCTAGAGCCAGGTGCAGATTCCAGACTCCCAGTGCAAACCGGTGTCGTCCTGGAGCTGGGGAGGCGCCCTGAGCCCCCAAAAGACGCCTCTAATGCAGGGAGCTCCCCTTCTCTGGGTCTTGGGCCCCTCTTAAGCTTTAGGAAGTTCCCAAACCCCACTGGAAGGGCTTTCGACAAAGAGGGGGAGCTTCAGAGGAAGGCAGGGAAGGAAGAACTGGGGGGCTGGGGAGGGGAGGGGGGCTTCTTGAGGCCCCTGGAATTATTCCACCCCCCACCCCCCACCCCGCCGTGCCTCTCCTTCCAGGTGCAGACACCAAATGTGGCCTTCAGAGAGCCTTCTGGGCCCCAGGAAGCACGTGCCCAGCCGTGGTCCGGTGGGCGAAGGGGGCCAGGGTTATGGTGAGCCCGCGGGGACCCTCCGGCATCTCCCCGGGGCCTCTCCTTCCCTGGGCTGGGCAGCCTTCCAGTCAGCAGTCCCTTCAGGAGTCAGCTCTGCCTGGAGGGGCGGGGGGGGGTCAGCTGGCCGTCAGACCCCAAGGGAGGCGAGCGAGCCCTTCACATATTTTGCTCAGAGGGGCAAAGAGTCCTGGCGGCCAAACCAGTCGTGACTTCCCCCAACCCCCCCTCCCTTTCTGGGTTTCCTGCGTCGGCCGGCGAGGGACTTTCTGCAGAAGCGCCTCGGGGTCTTGCGCTGCACGGGGGCTCCCCCCGTAGTTCCGGGGAGGGGAGGGGCAGTTCTTTTCCGCTCTCGGCGAGTCTCTCGGCGCCGGCCAAGCCCAGTCTCGTCTGCGCGGCTCCAGTCCACTCCGGCGGGCGGGCGAGCGCAGAAGAGCGGGGTCTGTCCTGGCCGAGCGCCCCGGAGGCCCAGGGGGACGGCGCCGCCTCCGCAAGGGGCAGCCCCGGGACGTGGGACAGTTGCCCTCCACCAAGCGCGGCAGACGCCCCTTTGGGCCGGACTGTTGCGAGGAGCGCCCGACGTTTTGCTAATCCGGTTGTGCAAGCTGGGTTCGAGTCCCGAGCTTCACCCCTGCAGGGGTGGGCGCAAAGGGGCTCCCCCGGCCGAGCCTCCGCGGCCCAAGCTGTGGGCTTCCACCGGCCGGGCAGGGCGACGCAACGCGATTGCGGCCTGCGCCCCTCGCCTTCCCTCGACTGGACGGCGGCCCTTTCCTAGAAGCTGCGCCGGGGGGAGGAGGAGGAGGAGGAGGGGGCAGCCCATTCCATCTTCGCAGCCCTCGAATTGGCCCCGTTCGAGCGAAGCAAAGCTGGCGGTTGTTCCTGGTTTCCGAAGGAATTCAGACGAGCGGGCAACTGTTCGCGCGCTACGAAGGAGGTCCTGGGTGAATCGAGCTTTGCGGCGGCGCTGAAGGCGGCGTCCGAGGAGCGATGTGGGGAAGCGGTGAAGGCTCCGGGCTGGAAACCAGAGACGGTGAATTCTGGCCCTGCCTGAGGCAGGAAGCCAGCAGGGCGACTTCGGGCCAGTCCCTCCCGCTCAGCCCGGGGAAGGAGGCAACGGCAAACTGCTTCTGGAAAACCTGGCCAGAGCTGGCAGGCTGGGAGACCCAAAGAGGCTGGTTTAGGAATCGGTCGTTCCTAGGCAACCACTGCTTGCAAAAAGGTGGGGAAGTATTTTCCGGAGAGGGTCCTTTCACTCCAGCAGAGAGCAGGAACAGCCGGGAAGCCTCAGTCTGGGCAACAGGGAGGGTTGCGCGATTCTCGTGCTCCGAAGGACCCTGGCAGCCCTCCAGAGCGGGCAATGGCAAGTCCCCCAATCCCTGGCGAATCCCCACGAGCCACGCTGGCCGGGCAGCTCAGTCGCTGCAATGCCAACTGGGGGGGGGGAATGCAGGGAGGGGTGGGGGGGAAGTCCCCCTGCACAGTTCCAGGAAAGGCAACAGACACCTTCAGTCCACAGGAACAATTCAGGGTAACAGCAACAACAACACTTAAACTGCTGAGAGGCCCACAGGATGCCGGTCACCCCCTCGGCAAAGGGAGCCGGTGGCACCTGCTGCTTTGGGGGAGCCCGAGGGCTGAGCCAGCCACCAATTACCAGCTTCCTTCAGCAAAACAAGCCAGAGAGCTGGGCAGAGGCCACCGAGGCTCATGCCCAGAGGGGGGAGCCGCGCCCAGCCCTTCATTTGAGGCCATGGGGCCAGTGCCACTCTTGACCAAGTGGCATCCGGGTGAGGGGAGGTCAGGGAGGAGCGAGGGACCGGCCCGGAGGATGAAGGGAAGGGACCAGGAGACCAAAGGGGCACAGCCAGGTCCCAACACTGCAACCCCGGAGGTTGGGGGGTGGGAGGTTGGGGGGGAGAGTTGGCAGCAGGGCCCTAGAATTTGAGAGGGGGAAACAGCCTATGGCTGCTGTGCAAGAGAGGAGCTGCTCCAGGTGTCCAATTGTCCAGCTGAGACACGATTAAAGAGAAAGGATTTGTTGTATCCCACTGCTCCAAGTTGGTCATTTAGGAGAAAATACTTTTTTTTAAAGATTCCACCCCTCCCCCAACCACTGAGAAATGTGAAACCATCGGCCAAGTGAGGCATCTTCTGGTGGAGAATCCTGTGAGTGGGTTCTGGGCCAGAATAGAGATCCCCCTTCCAGCAAGTGGAGATCAGGATAGACTGGACCTGGTTGTGGAGGTACTATTTTGCCCTTTGGTTTAAGGGATAGCCTGCCAAAAAGCGGCCTCTGCCAGACCATTGTGGCTTCCTCAGCCCCTTCTGGGCTTCCGCACTCAGATCCTCTAGCGTCCCCTCCCCCATTCTCTCAGGGAAAGCCGGGTTGTTCCCCACATCTGGAGAAGCCTCAGACAGTAGCGGTCTTTGCGGATGGCCCAGGAGGCTCCCTGCTCCTCCGGGAACAGGCCTGCCGTCTGCCCAGAGAGCATCAGGCTGGGGTGGGGGATGGGGGGGCCTTTCCCAGGAAGTCCCCACAGGAAGGAGGGGGAGGGGCAACAGAGCCTTGCTCTCCAGGACGCTGCTGGGTGTTGGAATAACAGAATCAAAAAGCTGGAAGGGACCTTGGAAGTCATCTAGTCCAACCCCCTGCTAAGGCAGGAAACCCTAGACCATTTCAGACAAATGGATGTCCAGTCTCTTCTTAAAAACTTCCATTGTTGGAGGCAGGTTGTTCCACTGATCAATTGTTCTGTCAGGAAGTTTTTCCTTAGTTCCAGGTTGCTTCGCTCCTTGATGAGTTTCCATCCGTTGCTTCTTGTCCGGCCTTCAGGCGTTTTGGAGAATAGCTTCACTCCCTCTTCTTTGGGGCAGCCCCTGAGATACTGAAAGATTGCCATCATGTCCCCCCTCGTCCTTCTCTTCCTTAAACTACTAGGCATACCCAATTCCAGCAACCTTTCCTTATATGGTTTAGCCTCCAGTCCCCTGATCATCTTTGCTGCTCTTCTTTGCACTCTTTCCAGAGTCTCAACATTTTTTTTTATATTGTGGTGGTGACCAAAACTGGATGCCATATTACCGTATTACCAGGGTATGGAGTCCACTTCGAGACAGTTGTGTGTGTGTGTGTGTGTGTATGTTGCATCTAGGGTCCACTTTGCAAGAGGCCTCCAGAGGAAGAGCTGGCCGCCAGGTCTCCCTCTTCAAACCTCTTTGGCCATTCCCTGATGCAAGGACAGGTGGTGTTACTGTCTTGCCCCCCCAAAAAAGGGACCCTCAGCTTTCCCTCTTTGCTGGCAGGCTCCCCGCTTTCCCCAAAGTCTGAGGGGGCGTTGCACTGGGGCATCCTCTGCTTGCATGCAGCCCCTCCCCCAGACCACTGCTGGGGGGAGTTGGCCACAAAGGAGGGGGGGGGGCAAAATAATTGGAGGTTTTACAGGCAAGTATTAACAAGACTCTCCTGTGACACTGTGGCTTGGCCAAAGTCCCGGCTAGGCAGGGCTCAGCTGGAGAAAGGTCAGCCTGGCCTTCAGAGAGAAGCAGGCACACCCCAGGCCAGCCCATTGCTGTCGCACTGAATGTTTTGCTGCCTGAAAATCTGGTGGGAGGGGGAAGCTCTGACAGATCCTCCGCTGTGAGGAGCCCACGTGTCCCACTGCATCTGGGGAGAACATTCCCTCCACTTTGGGCAAATCCCTTTCCCTCCTGGGGATCTTTCAGGAGAGGCCTGGCCCAGCATCTGGGAATCAGCCCAGCATGCAGCCCATTTTCTGGGAAGTTAAGAAACAGCTTTGTGGTGGAATCACATTCCTGAGCAAGCCAGCCCAGGGATCCCAGCAGGAGAACTGCACACTCAAAGGCCCCCCTGGCTGTTCCGGGAAATGGGAGCTGCCAATTAGCATAGACAGGGCTGGCTGAAGGGGGGGCGAGGGGGAGGAGTGGGAAGGAAGCTCTCCCCAAACCTTGCAGAAGGAAGGCAGTTGCAGCAATGTCCCCCCCCCCCATGGGAAGCCATCCTGCAGGCCTTCGCTCTGGGGCTTGGTAAGGAGAGGTGGGTTGGGGACCATGCCAGTTTCACTCTGTGGCAAGGGCAACTGCCTGGCACTGCTGCACTTGGCTGGGCTTCCTGTTGGCTCCTCCACCTCAGATCCAACTGAAGGAACAAGTTTAGGAACATTTTGAAACACACGTTTTTTTTTTTTACAGGAGGTCTGTTGCAATCCGGAACCTGCTCCAACTATGCAACTCTGCAACATCTCACAGACACACTTTCCACCGAATGAGGCCCTGGACCAAGTGGTAAAAAGGGGAGAGCATGGATGCCTTTTTGGGTCAAGATCCTTCTGAATTAAGGGAGGCATCCCAAGTAGAGAAGGGAAATCCAGCCCCCCCCCATTGGAAATGCCACAAGGCAACCACTAGTATTGGCACAACAGCTGGGCCTGATCCTGTGCAAAAGGCACGCTTGCCCCCCCCCCTTCATGGCCATGCAAGAAACACAAAGAGGCCCTTGAAAAGGAAAGCAGCCCCTAAGACAGACTCAAGATTTGCTGAAGTGTTACTTTCAGACCATAATATATGTTTATTATTCTTTTAATCCAAGAATAAATTTGCATTTGGCTCCTGCAACTTCAGAATTTCATCTTCGGACAAAAGTCGAAAACAAACATGCAGATCTTCTTCCAAGATAAATAAAAGTCAGTAGAAGGAATTTTTTTAAAACTAGAACAATCCTCCACAGCTGAAGGTTGGAGAGCTCCGTCCTCTTCCCACAAGCTCCCAAGCGGAGGTGACTTTGGGCTGCCTCCTCTCTGCTGCTCCTCCTCCTGGGGAAGAGTCCTGGGAGAGGAGCACGCCTGGCCCCCTCCACTCCCCCCCAAGGCCTAACCTCCTCCCAGCAACTCGGCTTTCCAGCTGATCAGGCAGCGTCTCTCCTGGGCAGGCAGCCCCCCTTGGCACTCTGGCAGAGCAGCGTCTCCGCCCTCGGGGAGCCTGGCGCCCACACGGTCCCACAGCCGCCATCCTGCCGCCTCCTCCTTCCAAGCAGTCAGCTGATGGAGCAGCAGCGCAGCCCTCCTCCTCCTCCTCCTCCGGGCCAAGCCAGACCTTCTGTTGGCGCTGTTCCGCTGGATCACCCGCCGATAGTCAGGCGCTATTGTGATTTTTACAGAACCGACATTCTTCCCTTCGGACGCAACTGCTGCACACGTGACGCTCCGCACCAGAGCCCGGCCGGGGCCTCAGCGCGCCTGCAGAGCCACGTAGGGCACCCACTGGTCGTTGCACCGGCTCTCCTGGCAGAATCTGGCCACCTCCGCCAAGCCCTGGCTGCCCCAGGCGTCCGTGTGCGGGCTCTGCGGGGAGGAAGACAGGGCGCCCTTGAGTTCCAGGCCGGCCTCCGCTCCCGCCCGGTGTCCCCCTTAAGAGCCCCCGCCGCCCGGCTCACCGTCACCAGCAGGCAGTGCAAGTCCCGCGGCTCCGCGCCGCCGCCCGGGGGCTCCTCGCCCAGTACGGCCGCCAGGCGCTCCAAGCCGGAGGCGCGCAGGATGTGGATTTCGTTGGCGCAGCAGAAGGCCTGGATGAGCGTGAAGTGGATCTGCAGCGCGATGTCCTCCCCGTCCGCCTCGTCCGCCGCCAGCAGGCAAAGCACCACGCTGTCCGGGTCCCTGCGGGGAAGGGCGGCGGGGTCAGCGGCGGCGGCCCGCCTTCGCTCGGCTTCCGGGCAGCCGGGACCCGGCGAGTCTCGCGGGGCGGGCGGCTGTTGCCGGCTGCACCCGGGCCCGGCGATCCCCGTCCCTCCTCCCTCCCTCCCCGCCCGCCCTCTCGGGGGACGGCGGAGCTCCTCCACTCACGCGTTCATGAGCTTGGCGGCCTCGTAGACGCCCACCGTCAGGCAGCCCTGCCTCTGCGCCGCCGCCAGCAGCCGCTCCAGCGCCTCGCCCACCGAGCCCATCCTGGAAAGAAAGGCCGGGCCGGGGGTCAGAGGCGGCCCCGGTGCCTCGCCCGCGCGACCCCTCCCCATCCCCATCCCCCCCAGGCGGCCGGGGCGTCGGACTCACCCGTGGGCCGCGCTGTCAGAAGGCACCAGCTCCTCCAGCGTCATGTCGAGGGCGAGCTGCGGTCCACCCGCGGGGCAGAGCGGGGACGCGGCTCCGGCCTTCCCGCAAAGCAGGCCGGCGGAGCAAAGCGGAACCGGGCAAATAATCCACAGGCGGGGAAGCGAAAGCAAGCGCGGCTCCAGGCGGGGCTCACGAGACGGATCCTCCCCGGCTGCCGCGACCGAAACTCTGCGGGGTCTCGCGGTCGACGGCGCCTCATATACCTGACCAGAGGGGCGGGCTTACTCCGTCCGTTCCCGCCTGCGATTGGTCCGCCGGCAAACCAGGCCGGCCCGCGAGCTTCGCCATTGGTCCGCTAAGGAATCCCACGGGGAAAGGCGAGCGTTTGCCTTCGGGGCAGAGAAGCTGCTGAGTTTCGGCCGAGTTTCCCAGCAGCGGCATTTCCTGCCCGGGGAGCGCGCGCGGGGGCGGGGGCTGTTTTGCAGAACTCGAGGAGTTCCTGGGAAGGGAGGGCGAGGACGGAGCGCGGCTCACTCTCCCTCCCCCCGCTCCCCCTCTTGGTGGGGCGGCGAGTCAGCCAGGGGGCTTTTACACTAGAAACTCCCGATGCCCACGTTCTTGGCAGGCAGGAAAAGGCTAAGCGGAGCCCGGGGGGGGGTTAAAGGAGATCGCCCATGCAGACTCGGAAAACGCAACAGGCTGGGGGGGGGAGGCTTCTGCTTGCAGGCGCCCTCTTCCTTCGGCCTTTCTCCCCTTTTGCCCAGGCACAGCGCTCCCCCCCCGCGCAGAAATGTCCAGCTGGACGAACCCGCCTCCCGCCCGTAGTGGGCGAGAGGTCGCGGCGGCCGAGCGACCCTGTTGCAGGGCGGCCGGTCACACGACGCGCGTTGCGTCACCGCTTTCTTTGGTCTTGTGGTTCACGCGCAGCCGGAGAGGAAGGAGGCCCGTTTCTTCCCAGCGCTGGGCTCCCGAGGCGCGTGGACGTCCCGGCTCCCCGTCTGAGCCACGCCGGGAGACTCCGGCTCGCGCGCCCTGTGCGAGGACGTCCACTGAGTCACCGTGCTCCGCGTGGACAGCCCGGCCTTTTCCCAGGGGGATCTGGCGTTCCGGAGGGGGAGAAGCTGGAGAGAAACCGATAACACCCACTCGAGCTTCTGCAGAGGGATCGCACGCAGCGTGTCCTGAGAGGCCGGTGCTGCAGCCAAAGTGCCAGGAGACCTCGTAAACTCTACCGGGAAAGCGACTCTTGAATTGGACGAACACCCGCGCTTCCCTCAGCCCCCCTGGAGGCGAAGTGATCCCAGGGCACGAAGGAGGAACCCGGGTATTTGTCTAGAGACTCTCACAGGGAGTGAGAGGACAAGTGAGGGGGACGCAACCAGGGTCTGTTTGCGGGTCTGCCGGTGCCCAAGTGTGCGCAGCCTCAGCCGAGGGGGCTTCAGTCCCAGAAACCCCTTGGAAGGCCAGACCTGAAACCCCTCAGGGCTCCTGGAGTGCTGAGAAAAAGTCACAAGGTCAACAAAAACAGACATGGGTGGTGCCCGCTGTTGTTGTGACTCTTGTGCCTTTCCCAGCATCTGGGCAGGCAAGACCCAGCTCCCCCCCCCCGCCCCGCTGCAAAAATCTCTGCCCCCAAGTTGGCCCCTTTCTTTGGTGACCCCTCTCTCAGGAGAGCAAATCCACCCCCCCCCCGGCAGCTTTTGCCCCCATCTGAGCTCACAGCCCTGGCATTTCAGTGCTCCCCAACACCTCTCCTTTCACACAGACTGGGTCAATCAGGTGGCAGTGCCCACCGAGGCCTCGTCCTGGAGCTCAGCACCCCCCTTTTGCAGTGGCTCTTGCTCCTGAGTTTTGGGGAGCCCCTTGATCTGCTCCCCCCTTCCTATCAGCTGAGAGGAATCAGTGGGGAGGAGTGGGGGGTGAGGCTGTTGTCATTGTCTTCCGGCCACTCCTTGGCACAGCTCACTGCCACCTCTCTTTTGAAACTGCTGCAGTATCTGCTTTGGCCCTTGTTTGTTTGTGTGCGTGTGTGTTTTGGAGGCAGCTGCCCCAATTCCACAGAAATGGGAGGAGGGAGGCCGAGCTGGCTGGGGAGAAAGCAGGCCAGCCAGATTCTGAAAGGTTGTTTACAGTTCACAGCTGGAGAACAACACAAAGAGCAGCTGGCTGCTGCCGCCTGCAGCCCAGATCTGGACTGGCGGCACCAGAGAGCAGGGGATTTCCATGGGAGACCTCTGCAAAATGTCATGTGAGGCTCTTGTGCCACCTCTGGAGTTTTCCCCAAGCCCATTTGATTCCCCCCCCCCCCGTGCTTGGGGCGGAGACCAACACAGGTCTACCACAATAACACAGAACAGAGACTCTAGCATTCTGTTGGAAAACTAAATGACGCAACCCTCCTGGACACATGCCCTACTCCTAGGAATACTGGGTTCTACCCTGCCTGCTGCCAATTTCTCTCCCCCCCGCCTGGTGTTGTGACCCCTCCAGCCTATCCCTTCCCAAGGGGTCCCTCCTCACTTCCAGCCGTCTAGCGCTTGTGACCGCAGCTGCCCTCGGAGAAAGCAATGCAAAAGAAGCGACAGCAGGATTTCTCCACCCCTGTCTGAAGGCTTTGGGGCGGGGGGAGGAGGAGTATCCTCTCCAGCAAAGCAAGCCCACTAGCTCTCCCAACTCTGCTGTAGCCCCTTCCTCTGGGGAGCAAGACACCCGAGGGGGGCACCAGCTGTGGCCTGAGCAGCATATGGCCTTCTTCCCTCCAGACACCTGGCTTCGATCTTGCTCTCCACCGGGACACCAGGCTGAAGAACCCTTGGGGGGGGGAGTGGAGAGCCACCAGGGGGCCCTTCCTCCTCTTCCTCCCCCTTGCCCTTTGGGCTGCCCCGAATAACAGCTCCTGAATGGGGTGGCTGTGGAGGAAGAGGCAAGCTCAGACGCTCCCCCTCCGGATCCGGACTGAAAACAGACCATCCTATCAATGGTTTTTCTGCTGAAATGTCTTTGAAATACACAGGTGTCATAGTTTTAAGTGGAAGGACCAGTTTATCTTTTATTTCTGGTCCTGTGGGAGGACTTTAAAGTCTGCTAGGAGGAGGAGGGGGAGCAAGAGAGGAGCCTTGGCATCGACCACACAGACCTTCCAGGTTTGGTGGCACTTCTCCACGGCTGAGGAGCCCAGGGGGGTGGGGGTGGCAGGAGGCAGGAGAGCCCGGCCGGGCACCCTGCATGCCCCCTTGCTCTGAACTGGCCCCAGGGCCCCTCGGAGCACCTCCGTTTGGCCAGGGGTTGCCAGACAGCAGCCTTTCAAGTGGGGCCCTTCCTCTCCGTGATCCTCCGTTCGGGCAGGACCGTCCAGGGAACAAGGACGCTCTCCAGAATGGGCCTCTTGTGCCTCTGGCTCTGATTCACGTGGCGTTCCCGGTGACCTGAAGCCCCCTCCCCCCAGGTCTCTGCTGGCGGGAGAGCCGTCCCAATGGAGAAAGAGGGTGCCACGGTGCCAAGCTGCATCCGGAGCCAGCCCAGGAGGGCAGCACCATGGCTGTTGGCCATGATGGGGGAGATGGGCACTAGGGCCCAAAGGCCACAGCCAAACCCTCCCCCCAGCCTCATTGGGGACAAACAGGGGCATTCATCTGTCTGTCTGTCTGTCTGTCTGTCTGTCTATCCATCTATCTATCTAATTAATTTATAGCTGCACATCTCACAAGCAGATTACCTTGTGGAACAAAACTAAAATAAATGTCTAAAATCATGATTACGAACAATTATAAACATTTTAAAAACTATAAAAACGGCTGTTCCTCCTTTGAAGAGAATTCCTCAGGAGTAAGTGAAGGTCGGTCAAGGGGGGGCACCCATTGGCAGTCTTTTGCAGGGGGTGGGGCTGGACTTCCTCTTTCAACCCCCCCCCCCCTTTGGCCACAGCCACTGACCGCCCCCTGCAGCTTCCGGGGTCCCTTCCAGGCAAACAGGCGATTCTTTCGCTCCCGCCCAGGTGGCCGCCACAAGGGGAGAGGGGGGCGCAAGGGGGACAGTTGTCACGGCACACCCCCCCCCCCCCGAAAGCTTCTCCAGCGCGGGGAACAAAGCCTGCCAACTGCGAGATCTTCGGAGTCCGGGGCGGTTTTCAGCGGCTGCGCAATGCCCGGTTTTCCCGTTGCTATAACGCCACCCCCTGCCTCTGGGCTGCGGTACCAGCCGGCTGTAGATGATCTGCCTGCTACTCTTATCATTCTGGGTTCGGGGCTGTTGGCTTTCCTAGGCTTGGGGGGCGGGAGAAGGCAAACTACGTTTCCCAGAGTTCCACGGGACAGTCACAAGGGCGCTTCCTTCCCGCCTCGCTCATTTTCCTGGCTGAAGTCGAGCGCATTGTGCGCGTGCGCTTGCGCGTGCAGGCTCCGGGGAGCGGCTTGCGCGTGCAGCCCTGGCTCCTTCTCGTATCTCCCCCTCCCACATATCTCCCCCCTCCCGGCCCGCCTCCCTCCCCCCCTTGCAGGAGCTCGCCCTCGGAGCTGCCTGCGAAAGAGGGAGGCGCGAGTCCGCTCTGCATCCAAGCCCCTTTGGCCTTTTCCGGAAGGTGGCGTCGCAGCCCTCCAGTACGGGTGGGACGGGGGGGGGCTGCTTTCCACTTAGGAGGCTGACTCCAGAGCCCCCCGCCCAAGACGCTCCCTTTCTTCATCCACGCGGGTGCGAGGTTTTGTAAACCTAAAGCTGCAATGGGGGGGGGGTGCCCTGCAAATCGTGGCTGCGGAAGGGTCGTCGAGGGCAGCCTGGTTGCGCGTGGGTCCCGTGGCGCCTCCCCTCCCACTATCGGGCTTCCTCCTTGCAGTCAGTCTAGTGGCTTCCGAGGGGCGGCGATCCCCCTCCTTGGGAAAGTGGGGGGGTCTCGTTTCCCGGGGCCCCCGGAGGCGGCAGGGACGAGTTTTCCACGGAGTCCGAGGGAGGGGGAGGAGCGGCTTCAGCACCACGGGCTCGCGCGCCTCTCCTACGCCGCTGCCGGGCTCCGGAGGGGTCGCACCGGGCGGGGGCCGCACGGCTGCAGGGTCGCGCAAGGAAGGGCCGGAGGGCCGCCCACGGAGCGTGGCTGGCGGGAGTGACTGGCCGCGCCACCGCTCCCCCTCCGAAGATGGAAAGGCTTTTCCATCCGCCTTTAACGGCGAACCCTTCTCGGCAGCCTTGAAGGAACCGAGCGAATCAGCGCAGTTCTGCTCTCGGGGATGGGAGAGGGGCGCAGTCGCTCCCTCAGGACGGCCGCCCCTCGTTGGCTCCGCTCAGCAGGCCCCTCAGAAGGCAGTTGAGCCCCGGTTCCCTTCTCTGGTCTTCCCTGGTGGGCGGGGGCGGCTGAAGAGAGCCCCAAGAGCTGCTTTCTGCCCCATCCATCTTCTCCTTCAAGAGGAGGCTGGCCTTCTTGGGCACAGGGCCAGGGATAGCAAAGCCACCTTCCAGGGAAGTGGCTGGTGCGGGAGAGAAAGGGAGGAACAAGCAGCCTCTGCACGGGGGCAAAGCAGCCTCTCCTGCAGAGGCACCCAGCGGGAGGCATCTGCTTCCCTTGAAGGGAAGGCCCATAGAGACACGGGCCGGAGACCAAGCCCCTCGCCCCTCTCCCAGCCAAAGAACCAGCGTGGCCACTGGGTTTACAAGAGCGAGTTTATTTCTCTTTCAGGCGTAGGGGGGCTCTCGGCCCTGCGGCATCTGCCCCCCATGCCTTCGGAGCAGCAGCAGCAGCACCAGCAATCCCAGGCCCAGCGCCACAACCAGCCCTGCCGCCAGACACAGCCCGTCCTCCCATCGCAGGGAGCCCTCCAGGGCAAGCGCTCCGGAACCTGTCGGGGAAAGAATGTGCCGGGCAGGGGTCTCAGATAGCCCAAGTTGAGTTGGGGGGATCTTCGCTCTGGGCAGTCTCACGCTTGGGGCACAATCTGCACAATCTGTCCTCCAAAAGGGGCTCCCGATAGGAGGAATTGGTGCTGCTGCTGAAGGTCACCGGCCAGCAGCCCACAGGGTCAAGGGTGGGAGGACACATTGTCTGGGGCCCACGGTGTCCCCCTTCATGGTGCTCGTGTGCGGACGTGTGTGGCAGAGATGTCTGGGATTCGAGACCACACGATGCAGCCAAACACGCGAGGTGACCCCCCCAGGCCTCTCCCCTCAATACCTTCCGGGCGGGAGGCCTGCACGGGGAGGCTGAAGAAGTCCACTGGCCCAGCGGAAGCAAGCATCAGCGCCTGTCCTGCCTCTGATGGAGCTCCTTCCTGGGCATCTCTCCGGCCTGGAAGAAAAGGAGGGGCATGAGCACCGCAGTGCGGTCCCCACAGCTTCTTCCCCCCACCCTCGCAGAGGGTCACCCTCCACAGCAACCAACTCACGTCTGCCCTGCAGGCCAGCCTCACAGCGGGTGGCGCAGAGCTCCTGGGCAGAGGGCACGCAGGTGGAAGCGCTGCAGTGGAAGTAGATCTGTGGGGAAGGGCGCAGAGGTCAGGGGCAGCGGGAGGGCCTTGTGCTCTCCGGGAGAGCCTCACCCCACATGCAAGGCCCACAGCTCATCGGCTGGGGGAAAACGGTCCCCCCAAAGTCTGAACTATCTCCCTTCAGGAGGAGGGGATTACGGTTCTGGGAGGGATAGGCTGTTCAGAATTAGAACTCAGGACAGGAGGAGACCTCGTCCTGCTCTGCTCTGATGTGACAACAGGACCGGAACCCTGCCAGGCAGCCCCCACCCGGGGCAGCCGCCCAAGCCTACCGGGCCGCTGAGCATGCGCCGAGAGTCCGCGCCCACAAAGGCGAAGGTCCTGACCATGAAGCGCTGGTGGTGGGAGGGGAAGGGCAGCCCCGCATCCCACTGGAGGGGCACCAGCTGGGCCTGGTAGTTGTCTCCTTGGGCGGGGCACCTGGAGGGCAGACCGGGGAGCCCGGCGTCACTGGCAGCCCCTGCCTTGGGGAGAGAACCGAGCTTCGAGTTGTGACTGCTGCAGAGGGAAACCGGGCAGAGCTGAGGGGCCGGAATTCCCACTTCCGGGCCAGGGAGGGGTTTGGGCTGCTCCCCACCATGAAGCACTTGGCAACCAGCCAATTCTGTGGGCCCCTCAATTTCTGAACCAGGGTAACGGCCACTCCTCCACCAGCAGATGGGGAGGGGGGGGCGGCAGGCTGCCCCTCCCAGACTCTGGGTCGATTCTCCTCCCAGCAAGGTAGGAAATTGGAAGCTCTGCTTCTGCCCCACTTTGGGAGAGAGATGGGCGGCATATAAATTGAAAGAAATGCTGGGCCCCACAGAATCAAGGGGGCTGGGCGGCCCAGCAGTTCTCACCGGAGGAGGCAGCCAAGCCCTCCATGGGGCCAGGCAAACCGGTTGGTCAAGGCCCATTCCCCCCCAGGCCTGCCCCCCTCCCCCCAGATCCAAGTCACAGACCCATTCTGCAGAAGGGGCCACTGAGGTGCCCGGCGGGGGCTGGTGCCCGGAGTGGCCCAACATTCGTGGAGGAGCAGAACCAGCGCCGGGTCCCTAATTCCGAGGAGCCGGACCTCAAGGTGAATGGGGTCACGCAGGAGCTTCGCCACGGGGAAGTCCAGAGTCCCGTAGAAGGAGGAGTAGGTCTCGTCTGCGGAGGAGGGAGGGAGGGAGGAGGCCTCTGAAGTGGGACTGCCCCAGAGGGACACAGCAGGCAGGCTCTCCTCGGGGGGGGGGCGGCTCCCAAGGCACCCACCTCGAGCGACCCGCATGTCCATGGCGAGGCCCCCCCGCTGGGTGATGGCAGCCGGAGGAGGAGGGGTCGCCACCAGGACACTCACAGGGAGGGGCTCCTGGGCAGAGTAGCTGCAGCGGATGGTCAGTCTGCAAGAGAGCCCGGGGGTGTGTGAGGGGGGGCTTTTCTTAGCTCCTCCTCTGGCTGGGGCTTGTGCGGCCGGTGCTGCCGGATCCCCTGGGGGGCACCAGTGAAACCATGGAGGCAGAAGGTACCCCTGAGGTCATCAAGGCCCACCCCCTTCTCTGCCTGGGGGGAGGCAGCAAGCAGAGGCAGGAGGAGGCCCAGGGCTGCCCAGCCTGCTGGCCTGAGGTCCCGTCCACCTTCCTGGGAGGGGGCCAAGCACCAGGGCTCCGAGGGCCAGGCAGGCAGGCAGGCAGGCAGGGGGCCTCCAGAGGCAGTTGCCTCTTCTCCAGAGCTAGTTTTTGGCGACCTTCCGTAAGTGAAAGACTGGGCCCCCCCTCCATCTCAGGGGTGGGGGTCTTGGCCCTGGCCCTCTGGCTCCCCCCCTTCCTTCCCCTCTCCCAGCCTCCTGCTGGCCAGGAGGGACCTTCACCTGAAGAAGCCGCTGTCCCGGGTGACGGAGCCTGAAGAGGTGTGGAGGGTCCATCTCTCTGCCCAGAGCTCATTCTCGTAAATCTGCTGGCCTCCCGCCTCCTGGCAGAGAAAGGGCTGGCTGAGGGGAGGCCTTCCCTCCCTCCCTCCGTTCCCTCCCTCCCTCCCTCCCTTCCTTCCTTCCCTTCTCCCTCCCTCCCTTTCCTCCCTTTCCTTCCTTCCTTCCTTCCTTCCTTCCTTCCTTCCTTCCTTCCTTCCTTCCTTCCTTCCTTCCTTCCCTTCTCCCTCCCTTCCCTTCCCTTCTCTCCTCCCCCTCCCCTTCCTTCCTTCCTTCCTTCCTTCCTTCCTTCCTTCCTTCCTTCCTTCCTTCCTTCCTTCCTTCCTTCCTTCCTTCCTTCTCTTCCCTTCTCCCTTCCTTCCTTCCCTTCCCTTCCCTTCTCCCTCCCTCCCTTCCCTCCCCTTCTTTCCTTCCTTCCCTTCTCCCTCCCTCCCTTCCCTTCTCCATCCCTCCCTCCCTCCCTCCCTTTCCTCCCCTTCCTTCCTTCCTTCCTTCCTTCCTTCCTTCCTTCCTTCCTTCCTTCCTTCCTTCCTTCCTTCTCTTCCCTTCTCCCTTCCTTCCCTTCCCTTCCCTTCCCTTCTCCCTCCCTCCCCTTCCTTCTCTTCCCTTCCCTTCCCTTCCCTTCTGCTCTAGGGCCTGTTTTTATGGGGGGGGGGCCCTTCAGGCAGACATTTGCAGGTGTGGAAAATGGTTAAACATTTTGGAGCAATGTTAATGGGGGGAGGGGAGCTTCCCTGGCCTGCAAGGAAGGCAGACTAACTATTTTAAACTACAGTATAATTCTTCTTCTCTCTTTGACCCGTCCATTTTAACACTCAAAGAGGAACCGGGGCCCAGCCATCATGGAGAAGCCGCGAGACCCCCGGGGTCCAACCTCTCTCAGCCCCGGGAGTAGGCTTGGTGACCCCCAGCCAGCCAGCCTCTGCCAGGCCCCCCACCTCACAGGGCTGTTGTTGTCACACCCTCCCCACTGACCTTGAAGATCGTCCCACACGCGGAAAGCGGAAAGTTGAACACGACAAATGCTTCGTTCCTGAGCAGGGGGCCACAGGGCCGCCCCCGAGGGCCCAGCAGGTGCAATGAGTCCAAGCGCAGGGGCGGCACAACGGCGTCTCTGGAGACGGCCAGGGAGAAGGAGCCCTCCGGGGTGCAGCGAGCCGTCACTGTGCAGGGGGGGAGGGGTCTGCTGGGTCAAAGTTAAGGGTGCCCCCTTTCCTCCCAACCCTGGCCTAGAAGGGCCGTGGGCAGGACAGAGGCACCCCCCCAAAAGACAGAGGGAAGCCAGCCATGGGGTCTCCCCCCCCAATCACCCGGGTGGGTCAGGTCCTCCCTGCTCGCCCACTCTGCTTCTCTTGGGACGGCTTTGCCTCCTCAGAGCCCCTTCCTCATCCTGGGCATGGCAGGGGGTGATCAGAGGGTGCCTTCCCAGGAGGGGAGTGCCCCCCACCCCCAATGCCGAGGGAATAGAAGCCCACTGACCCCTCCCCTACCTTCAGAAGGAGGGCCCATTCAGCTCTGCTTTCCGCTTACCAGCCACCGTTTGGGGACCCTCAGAACAGCTCAATAGAGGGAAAAAACTGGGGCTGCCAAGCCCCCCCAGACAGACTCGCCTTTTCTTGGAGCAGCCATGCAGAGCAGCCAAGCCCTCCCCAGACGGGTCCAAAGGCGCCAGATGGCAGAACCAGCGGCAGCGGCTCCCATGTGACTCAGACCAGAAGGCGGTGACTCACCCCAAGCCCCCCAAAATAGACGTGGGGGTCCGCAAAGGGACTTGGGGGCACAGAGACTCCCAGGAGCCCTTCTCTGGCCAAGCGAGTCCCCCCGCCTCCCTCCCTCCCTCCCTCCCTCTGGCCCCGGGGGTCTGCCGGCTCACCTGCCTTGCCGTAGTAGCAGGGGATCACCCTGTCCTGGGGGTCGAAGCAGCAGCCCAAGTGGGAGCAGCGGCCATGGCTGAGCCGATGGGAGCTGCAGGGAAGGCGGTCCGCCAGCTGCACCGCTGAGCACCGACTGGGGCTGGGGGGGTCCAGGACTGGGGGGGGGAGAGGGCAGCCGTGGGGCACCCACAGCAAACTCACAACTGCTCAGGAGGACCCCAGGCCCTCTCTGCAGAGGCCAGCCTGAGCTCAGGACAGGCCCCTGGGGACCCCCAAGCAGTCTGGCTGGCTGTTGCCCTCCTCCCAGCTTGGCATCCCACATCTGACAGCTGCTGGTGGGCCTTTTGTAGCCTTCCCCAGTAGACTCCTGAGCCCGCCCCAATGGCTGCACCCCTTGGGGAGGCTGTGCTGCTGAGCCCCCCTCCCAACGTCCCTGGGCTGCGTTGGGAAGTGCTCCTTGGGGGACCCTGCCGGGGGCTCGCCCAGGGCCCCCAACCTTCCTTGCTCAAAGCCAAAAAGGGCCCCTAGCTGAAGGGAACACAGAGGCTGGGTCAGTGAGGCCCCAGAGCCCAGCCCCAGGGGCCCCAGGAAAGAGCAGGGAGACCCCAGAGTGGAGACCGGCCGGGCCAGGAGCAACCAGGCTGAGCCTCTCGGGAACCGCCTCGTTTGTGTCCTGGAGGGACCCTGAGCCAGCACCCTGATTTCTCACGGTGGGTTTGAATTTGGGGTTCCTCGGAGGCGGGAGACCCTCCCAGCACCCCTGGCTGCCTCAGCACCCACCTCCAGGCAGCCCCACTGCAGCCTGCGGCTCCCACCCCATCTCAGCGGGGGCTGGCTTGGCACTAGAAGCCATCAGGAGTGCCAGGAGTGTGAGGGAAGCCATGTCAGCCGCATCTGCCTGGCAGGAGGCAGGGAGGGGTCTGGGCCCCTCCAGTTGCCAGGGCCAGGGTGGGCTTCTCCCACGTCAACAGCACCTCTTTGTGACCTCACCTCCCCTCCTGGCCTGCAGCAGCTTTGGGCACAAGGGCAGTGGGGCAGGAAGCTCCTGGGGGCCCCTTCCACTCAAGAGACCAGGAGGGAGCCCCCCTCCCTCACTGGCTGCAGGCGGGCCATCCCTGGCTTGCATCCACGGGAGCCTGGCCTCTCCCCACGGGGGGGGGGTGTCAGCAGCCCTGGCCTCTGAGGAAGCCAGTCTTCCTCACCACTCTCCCCAGGGGTGACCAGGGCAGAAGTGGGGTCTTCCCCCTTTGGTCTGGGCTTTAAGGGAACAACACGCAACCCCATTGTTGAAGCATTATAAGAGGATTCTGCTTAGAACAGGGGTCTTTAAACTTGGCCCTTTGATGATTTGTGGACTTCATCTCCCAGAATTCCTCAGCCAGGCACAAGTCATCAAAGGGCCAAGTTTGAAGACCCCTGGCTTAGAAACTGCACAGCCCCCTCAAGCGGAGGAACATCCCAGGGGCAGCCCCCACCCCCAAATGCTGTCATTTCAGCTGGTGGCTAATGCACTGGAGCAGCACGTGGCCCTGAAGATGGGGAACTACAGGGGCCCCCACCCCGCAGTCCCCACGGAAAAGCCCCCCCCCTCGACTACCTAAACGTGGCTCTGGGCACCTCAGCTCCTCCTTGTAGGTGGTCTTCCGTCCATCCGGCCTGACGCCTTCGATCTGTACAGTGGTCCGATAGTTCCTGTCCTGGTGGAGGGGGAGGAACCTGCAGTCACCTCAGCCCACCTAAAAACTTCTCCTGCCCCCCCCCGCCTTTGGGGTCACAGCGCTGGCTTGGGGGAGCCTTCCTGGGGCCAATGAGGGGGCCTCACTCTGTCCACCAAGGATGTCCTGGAGTTCTTTCAGATCCTGAAATCTCCTTTCTGGGGGGTCCAGAAGGCATCCTGAGCACCCCAGGCAGAGGTTGCGACAAAGGGCAGCCCAGCAGGTAGTTCCACTGGTTAATTGTCCTCACTGTCAGGAAATTTATCCTTAATTCTTCTCTCCTTGATTAGTTTCCATCCGTTGCTTCTTGTCCTGCCTACCGGTGCATTGGAGAATAGCTTTGACTCCCACTTCTTTGGGGCAGCCCCTGAGATACTAGAAGACTGCTATCCTGTCCCCCCTTGTCCTTCTCTTCATTAAACTAGACATCCCCAATTCCAGCAACCGTTCTTTATATGTTTTAGCCTCCAGTCCCCTGATCATCTTTGTTGCTCTTCTCTGCACTCTTTCCAGAGTCTCAACATCTTTTTTACATCGTGGTGACCAAAACTGGATGCAAGATTCCAGGTGTGGCCTTACCTAGGCCTTGTAAAGTGGTAGTAACAGTTCAGGTGATCTTGATTCTGTCCCTCTGCTAATGAAGCCCAGGATGTTTTGGCGACTGCTGCACACGGCTGGCTCCTATTCAAGGGATCCTCTGCTGGGACTCCGAGATCCCTCTTGCAATCAATGCAGCCCACAGCTCCGTCGGTCTTCCCTGCATCCTGCCCAGCGCCCAAGGTGCCACTTCAATCTCCCCTGGTCAGCAGGTCCAATGGCCAGGGGCCAGGGCTGCCTGGATGGACTGTCTGGGATTCTGGGCTGTGGGGAAGAGCCGTCACAGCAGGCCGGAAGAGTTGGGCGTGGCAGCCCTGCCAAGGTTTCTGCCCTCCCTGGGCAGTGCAGGGTGTAGCTGGGTGGGAAGAGGGGGCCAGCGGAGCCCACTCCCCCCTCTCCCCTCGTGCCACGAGCCTGATTCTTACCTGCACCTGGGTGTAGCATCCATCAAAGGCCGTCTCTACTGCCACGGAGCCATCTGGCTGAGAGGTCACTGATATCCCACAGGCGGAGTCATTCCTCAGCAGGCGGGGGGTCCCGGCGGGATCTGGGGGGTGAAGAGGAGGCAGAGTGGCAGAACTGAGAGCCTGGGCCCCTCCCATCAGCCCTGCAAGGCGGGCCAGGTCAGGAGCAGAGGTGGTCTGGGGACCCCGGCGACAGGGGCAGCAGCTGGAAAGCCCGATCCGTTTTATTTATTTATTTATTTAATTTATGAGACTTATATATCGCTTTAAGTGCAAGCACTCTCTAAGCGGTGTACACCAGTAAGCAATGTATATATATATATTTACATTGCCCCCAACAATCTGGGTCCTCATTTGACCTACCCCGGAAGGATGGAAGGCTGAGCCAACCTTGAGCCGGTGAGATTTGAACCGCTGACCTGCTGAACACAGTCAGCTAAAGTGGCCTGCAGTACTGCACGCTAACTGCTGCGCCACCTCGGCTCAGTTTTCCCTGCCAGCCTCTTAAAGTGCTTTCCCCAACCCTGGGAATATTATCCAAAATTAGGTAAAAGTGGATTTTCTTTGGGCAATGACACATGGCTCCATTATGCATCACAACAGGGACGTTTAAACGGGCTGGCCAGGGGTCCTAAAATATATTCTCCCCATTCTAAGAGTACGAATGCTACTCTCCCAAAGTATTCCCAGGGAAGACAAAAATCCATGGAAATTACTGATGGTTTACTTATTTATTTAGCATACGGCATATCATACGTGGACTTGCAATGACTATTTTGTTACTATTAGTAACAAAAATTAATAATGGTAATTTGTTGAGATGACATAAAGATCATTCAGTCAGATTGTTTCTGCAATACAGGTATAGTCCTCCAGTTACAACTGCGTGTTTGGTGACCATTCCAAGTTACGACGGTGCTGAAGGGAAGCACCCAGCCCTCAATAAGACTTTCTGAAGAGCAGCTGGGGAGCCCCGGCTTAAAGGGTTCGGGGGCATCCCTTGAAGCGTCTTGCTGGCGTCTCTTCCCCCCCAGTTGCGTTTGGGCAGCTGCAGCCCCCAGACTCAGGGCCACCTACACCCCCCTTTGTTTATTTCTATCCACAATGGCCTCTTGCGCCCCCCCAACCCCCTTGACTTGGCAGGAGGGGGGAAATCTCCAGAAGCCTTGGCCCCTTCTCAAGGACAGTGTGGTTGTGGCCAATCTCAGCCAGCTGCATCCGCACCACCGCACCATCTGAAATTGGAAGGAAGGCGAAACCTATCCCGCATTTTGATCTGCCTTAATTTGGAAGACCCCCTCCCGCAAGCCGTTATTTCTGCAAACCATAGTCTAGGGCACGAAGGTTAGCGTGATCAGCACACGGCTGGCAAGAAACAAAAACGGCCCCCGGATTGTGAAGGAGTGGGAGAAAACCTGCCCATCTGGTTTGGGGTGGGGAACCTTGGCCCTGTTGTGACATGTGGACTTGAACTCACAGCATCGCTGGCTGAGGAATTCTGGGAATGGAAGTCCACATGTCATCAAAGGGCCAAGTTTGAAGACCCCTGACCCAGATGGGCAGGTTTTCTCTGGCTGCTGCTGCTGTCCTCGCCATCCCCCCTTTGCTTATAAGTGGGGAGCGGACCCCAGGCCTCCTCAGGCTGCCTGCCCTAGGAAAGCCCAGCTGAGCCTGTGCGCGGGGGGGGGGGAAGCTGCCAAGACCCCCAGCCCTGTTTGGCCTGGGGCTTCCTCAAGCAAGAGCCTCTCCCCCGCCTTACGGGAAAACCAGAGAGAGCAGGCGACTTGTGAGAATACACATGTACAAGCCCCTCCCAACGCATAAGAGAGTCAGATCTGCACAAGCAGACTGTGGTTCCAATAAAGGGGAATCTTGGCAGCTCAGGGCTGAACCGAGGGGTCCCTGGTGCTCTCCCAGTCAGTCTGTTTCCTTGCAGACCTCCCATGACCCAAATTAGATAACATCATCAGTGCAGTCAGGAGTGGAGTTTTTCCGTTATGTAACCCCAAGGACGGACACACACACAAAGGACATCCCCCCCCCCGGGACTTTTTGTCTTCCTTCCGCCCTACTGCTCAGGGACAATCTTCCTGCAAAAATCAGACTTTAAAAAATATCAGCAGAAAAGTTTCAGAATATGCAAAAGCTGCCAGTTAAGAACATTTAAATGATAGATGCCAACAATATTTTTAATGTTTAAAACAGTTGCAAAAGGTCGCCTGGCACCTTGGTTGGTCAACTGCCTTAAAGGAGCAAAAGGCCCCAGTGAGGGAGGGGGCAGAAGAGCAGCTTTGCCCCCAGAAGTGCCCAGGGTGAGCACAGCTACTTGGGCAGAGGAAGCCCCCCCCTCCCACCAGCCCCCTCCTCCCCAAGCTGGCGCAAGGCCAACTTCCCTGCCCACAGCTGGGAGGGCTCAGAAGGCTCCCCCCCACTCAGCCCCCCCTTATTCCTTGGGGCTCAGTCCCGTCTCGAGGCTCTGTGCCACTGACCAAGAAGCCGGATGACCGAGGAAGCCACTCTGGCCCTGGGCGTCAGCAGGATCCGCATGCGGCCCCCCTGGCAGCTCTGCAAAGCAGCCCCCCAGAAGCCTGCCTCCTGGCACAGGCCCACCTGCAAGGCCCAGGAGAGGAGGAGGAGGACGAGCACCGCAAGAGCCATCCGGAGTCAAAAGGGAGGGTGTCACTTCCTCCCCAGCTAGGCTTCCAGGTGCTGACAAGTGGCTAGTCCTCAAAGAGGTTTTTATAGCCCTGGGGGAGATTGGAAGTCCCAAGCACCTGGGAGGGAGGGAGGAGGGGGAGGGCTGTGCTGCAGATCAAGGCTGCAGTCCCTTTGCAGGGAGACTGGGAGTCCGGGAACGGCGAGGGGGGGGGTGAGGAGGAGCTAGGAGGGCCAGCCATCCCCTCTCGCAGCCCCCCTCCCGCGGTTCTTCTCTTGATTGCCTGACGTTGGCTTTATAGCTCGCTTAGTGGCGGGGCGGGATTCTTTTATTGACCGAAAAGTACTCTGTACTAGTCCGAGAGAAAAAAAGCTCCCTGCACGAAAGACAGTCTGTGCGTAGCCAGGAGCAACCTTTCTGCAAACGGTGTTTCGAGTGGGCACAACCTTAGTTGTTCTCGGGGAAAACACTCTGTGCATGTTCAGAGGGAAAAGGCTTTGCACAGGGTCTCCCCATCCCGGGCGGAGACCGGGAGGAGAGGTCTCTCCCTGAGGTTACAATCGCCCCAGGGGACCCAAGCCGGGGCAGGGGGATTTACTGCAGGCCCCAGGGGGAAACTCTGCACATGCACAGAGGGAGCCCTCCGATCCAGATCCCTCCTCCAAACGGGAAAAAGGCACCGCAGACGCGCTCCTTCTTTCGGAATCCGCAGAGAGCCCTCGACAGCGACACCAGCAACTCAGTCCTTTTGTGCGCTTCCCCGCTTCCCCGCCGGGACTCCCCAACATCAGCACCGCGCTCTGCCCGCGCTCAGAGGCGCGCTTCGCTCCCCCCCACCGCGACCTTACACCGCCCTGCCAGTGGCGGCCCCGCCCACTTGCCCCTCTCGCCCGCTGATTGGCGGGCGGCAACGCAGGGGGCGTGGCCCGTGCGAGGGCGCTGGCGGTGTCCGGCGGGTGGGCGTGGCCAACGGACGCCTCGGAGGCGCGAACCAAGATGGCGGCGGCGGTGGCGGCCGGAGGAGGCGGCGGCGGCGTCCGGAGCGCCCTCTCCATGGCCTCCGCCGCGGCTGCTGACCCCGTTCCGCCGGCGCCGCCCCCGGGGCGCTTCTCGCTGGTGGTGATCTTCGGCGCCGGCGTCGGCATCCGGCCGGGGCTGCGCAGGGCGGTGCTGACGGCCGTCAGAGCCGGTGAGGGGGCGCCGGATGAGGGGGGAGGGGGGCTTCGGAGTCGAGGTGCCCTTCCGCCGCCCTCCCGCAACAAACCCCGCCAGGGAGGCCGGAGGAGGAGCGGTCCCGGGGGGAGGGGAGCAGCCGGACCCCCCCACGCGGCCTGGGGGGGCGGAGGCGGGGCGGGGCTGCCCCGGGGGGCCCTTGGGGGGGGTTCAGGAGGAGAGCCTGCCTGGGCTGCGAGGGGTGGGGGCTTCCGGGGGGGTCGGCAGACGGACGCTCTCTTCCCTCCCGGCGACGGGGGGGCCCGACGGGGGAGGAGGCGAGCGTGGAGCGGGGGGGGCTGAGGATCCCGGGGGGGCGCCAGTTCAGCGCTGGGGGTGGGGGCAAGGCCAGAGAAGGACCCCCTCCCCGGCTGCCCCCCCCGCCTCGGTCCCAGGGGGCCTTTGCAGCGGCTGGGAAAAGGGGGAGGGGAGGTTCCTTGCGAGAGGATGTCCCCCCGGAGAAGAGGGGGGCGCCTTGGGGGGCCTTCCGGCGGAGCAGCCGGGGTCACCCGAGGGGAGCCGGGCCGGGGGGGGGCTGCGGGGGGCTGCCAGGCCGGAGGGGGCGCCTGGACGCTGGAGAAGCGCCCGACTTTCAGGCTGGGGCCACCCCGAAGGCGGCGTGATTCGTGTGGCTCTGCTGGTGCTTTTGCCCGGGCGGTCCGGGTATCTGGGGGTCTCTGGGGTCGCTCCTTTCGCGGCCTTTGGGGTGTCTATGACCGTCAGAGCCGGGGCAGGGGCTGTGGCCGATCTAAAGGGTCTCCTGAAGGCAGACCCCAGTGCCGAGCGCCCCAGGATGGCTGCTGCGGGGATGTGGGGTCTGCCCGGTTCCCCCCTCCTTTGGCCAGAGGCAGAGGGGCCGCCAGCATCTCTGGGAAGGAGAGGAGAAGCAGCTTAGAAGGGGGCAGGGGCTCTGGGGGGGGGCTGGGACATGGAGGAGGAGGAGGCCCGGCTGGGTTTCCTGCAAGGGAAGCAAGCTGGACGTGGAGCAGAAAGGGCAGCTGATGCCAGAGGAAGTTGAGGTCAGCACTGCCCTGGCCATTCCTGCCTGATCTCATCCCTGCCTGATGTGTGGATGTCCCAAGGCCTGGGCCTGAGCGGGGGGGGGGGGGGAGAGAATGGAAAGCCCAGCCCTGGCCTTCGACTCCCTTCCGGCCTCGGATGTCCCAACATCCCTGTTTCCTGGGGGGAGAAGGCTGCCGGGGTGGCCTTTCTTGGCCATGGGATGTGTGTGTGTGCTGGAAGCGGTTGCTTTCTCTATTTTTTTTAGAAGAAGAGCCACCTGATTTTGGAGCATTTGGGTGGGGGAAGGAGAGGCCGTGCGTTGTGCAGGACTTCTCCAAGGGAAGGCCCACTGGGCATACGGGGCTCCTCGGCGTGTTGGGGGAGGCTGCTTCTGCTCTTGGGGCTGCCCTGGCCGTTTCTCAACTTTCCCCAGTGGTGGCAGCTCCTTGTCCCGACAGGCCACTCCGCTGCTGTAGCAGTTGGGGAAGTCACACGGGGAAGAGGGGAGCACCAAGGCCTCGGTGTTTGTTGGGATGGCTACTTGGAGTCCCAGCCTCAGCACAAAAGCAGCCCCTTCCTCCCGGGGTCCCAGCCCGGCAGCAGAAAGAGGGGGACGGTCCCAGCTAAGCGAAACCAAAATAAGCGGCAGGGCGGTTCCTGGAGGAGAGCCTGGCAACACCTTTGCTCCTGGGATTGTTTTCAGACGGCAAATTGCTCCCAATTGCTGCTTTCCTGGCCCGAGGAGAAGGTGGTTTCCCTGCGCTGGAAGTTGCTTTTGTTTTCCCCGTGCACCTGAGTCACCTTGGCAAGGTGCGAGTCGGCCGGGAGCCAAGGCCGGGTGCGCACCTGTTGGGGTGCACCTCTTCTGCGGAGGGGATGGGAGCCCCGCTGTCGCCTCTCACCAGGGAGATGCCGCCTGTTGTGGCTCCTCTGTGGCTTCCGGTTCTCCTCTGGACTTGGCAGGACCTTGTTTTCCATTTGCCGAAGAAGAAGCGGGAGGATTGCTCAGAGCGGTGGAAAAGCGAACAGAGGGTGGAAGACGTGCGGCCCCTTTGCTTTGCAGGGAGGGCTTTGTGCGAGTCCTGACTGTATTGTCAGAGCCAGAGCTCCTGGGGCAGGCAGTGCGGGGGAAGGAGGGAGGGTGGGTGAGCTGGGGGTGGGCTAGTGGAAGCTCCCCGACGGAGGAGGAGGCGGGCATTCCTCCCCCTGCCAAGGCGTCTGGTTCCCTCTTTCAGGACAGCAGCTGCTCTTTGATCTTGATCTCCGTGCTGGGCAGCTGCTGCAGGGCTGCCTGGTTCTCTGGCCCTGCTCCTAATCCCGAAGCGAAGCGTCTCTGTCCGGCAGCTCTGTGGTCGGTCGGCTTTAGCTAGCAGCCGCCTCTGCAGGAACGGGAAGCGGATAAACGGCCTGACTCCGAGGCCTGGTGGGTGCTTGGTCTTCCTTCAGGGAGGCTGCTGAGGCTGAGCCACAGGGAGCCCTTCCTGCCCTGTCTTCCCTCTAGCTGAGCCGGGTCAGCTTCTGGAAGGGAAGGGAAGGCCCCAAAGCTGGTGGGATCCCTTGCAGCGGGGCGGTTATCGGGCAGGGAGGCCCCCTTGAAGGGCTCCTCTGTGGCAGCTGCCCCAGACAGGTTCACCTGGGGCTGCATTCCCTTCAGGAAAGCAGCTGAGGCGGGTCTCCTTATGAGAGAGGGGCAACCTTGCTTCCAGCCGGAGTCGATGGCCTCGGTCCACACTTGGAGATCGGTGTTGGGTGGGTGGCCTTTGGGCACGTCTAGGGAGGCGAGGCTCTCCCCCCCCCGTCCAGCCCCACTACTGAGCCAGCTGCTGTGGGGCTGGCCCCATAGCCGAGGAGAAGGCCCAAGGCCTCATCATGGGGTGGGATGCATTCTGCCAAAAGGGGGGTAGGAATAAGTCCTCTAGGGAAGAAGCCCTCTTTGGACCGGGATAAGCAAGCCGAGCTCCCATTGTGTGGGAGGAAAGTTGACCCGCCTTCCAGAGACGGAGGGCTGGAGGATTCTGCACTCCCTGTGGAAAGCGGGGGAAAACGACAGCCTCGCAGAGGGAGCGAGCGACGTTGGCTCTGCCGGGGCTTGTCCCGTACTGGAGGACGGAGACTCTGATCGCCCACGAGGACGGCTGTGGCTGGGCCCTGCGCAGGCCGAGCAGATGAGAAGAGATGCGTTCGAGAGAGGCCCTGGTGGCTCGCAGGCGCTCGTGCCCGGGGGGCCAGCAACGGAATTCCTCCGAAATTCAGAAGGAGCGAAAGAGTCCGTGGCAGCAGCAGCACCACAGCCCCGAGGGAAGCGAGCGCCGCAAGGCTGGAATCGTGGACCTCGTCAGCCTCACTGCCTCCTTTACGTCTCACGGGCAAACCTGCCCACGGGAGGCCCCTGGGAGTGCTAGAGCACCCCGTGGCGCATGCCCCAAAGCGTGGGTCTGGTGTGTAGACCACACCTTTGTCATAGCAAGAAGGGCAACTAGGGGAGACCCACGAAACAGCCAGCAACGTCTTCAAAGGAATAAAAGTCACAAAGGAATAACGGCAAATTAGAAAGACAAGTTGATTGAAAGATGGCCCACAGGAACCCAGTGCTCCCTTGTCAAAGAGCACACGTGACCCACAAACACCCAGAACCTCAGAGAAAGGAAACGGGCCGCCCATTTGGCAGCTTTCAACAAGACGGATGCCTGGGCAACTGTATCCAAAAGCGCCAGGCCACTCAACTCACTACAGCGCAACAAACACAAGTTATTTACTCATTTATAAAATGTGTAGGCAGCCCGTCTTGCCTCAGGATAACAAGTTGTGAGTGTGATCACACAGCTGTACATCAAAAACATCTCAGAAACCACCAAGAGGCTATGGCAACCACACAGCATCAGCACAGCACACAAACCAACTAAAGTCACATCCCCCTCTGAATATCCTAAGCAAAACAAAAGACCCAGCAGCCCCAGAAGGAAACACAGGAGCCATCCACAACGTACAGTGTGAGGACTAACAATCCCTGTGTGGGCCGAACGGGCAGAAGGCTGGCCGAACTCGTCCAGGAACCTCAACTGGCAGTCGGCGGGAGACATGATCAAAACTGCTGAAACTCGCAACCCGTGGACAGACGCAGCCGCAGTTTTAGCTGGGAAACGGTGAGCGTCCTCGGCTGGCTAAATCAAAAAGCGCCAGGGAATTCCTGGAAGCTTGGCATCCAGAGGGATTAGCCATCAACAGACACCCAGAGATAAATCATATTTTCAGGCCATTGAAAAGAGAAAACCAAAAAGGCCGGAACCCCACCCCTCTCCCAGTGCCCAGAGAAGCCGGGATTGCAAAGCGGAAAGCAACTCCACAGTCAAGGAGCTGTGATTCCCGACGAGCCAGATTGTTTTCTTAAAGGTGCAAAAACACTGAAACGTTCCTTCACCGCAGCTTGGTAAACAAGTTTTCAGACGGCCCGGTGGTTACACACCAGGCTTGACTTAAGAGGATGATGACTTAAGGGGATGATGACAACAACAGAGCTGTTTTACACACTGCCACTCTTCCAGGCAGTATTTACTTTGGGTTATGTGCAAAGTACTGGAAAAGCTAGGCAATAAATTGGCTTGTTTTGTACAACGTATTCTGACGTCCTTGTTGAGAGGCAAGAGGCTGCGTGGTGTTGCAGCAACATCTTCCTGTTGTGTTGTCAGCCTCCAGCTTTTTAAAAATTCTATGACCTCTATGCAAACGTCATTTCCTTTGCTTTGTGGATTAGGAGTTTGGCTGGGCTTAAGGAGGGTTATATTAGCACTAAAACGGGCAGGTCTTTTTAGGCTGCCAGAGGCCTAGTTTCTAATAATGCAATAAACTGAGCTTAAGCCAAGTTTCCTCTGGATTTTTTTTTTGTTTCGTTTGTTGTGTAGGCAGGTCCCAGGTCCTTTGTAGGCCCTGCTTTCTGGCTAGGCTGCTGTGTGGGGGAGATTGGCACAATTACGGGCCCTCCTCAAACGTCCCATTTCTGGGAAGGAGGGTGCAGAAAGTGCGGCCTTGCACCTCCAGACTCAGCTGAGCGACCGTGATGTTTCTCTGGGCTCCATTCGTTTGGGCTTCGGTTGCGGTACGATCGTGGCAGCCCCCCCCCTCTAAATCAAGATGGCTTTTCCGTTGTCCGGCTTGACTGCGTTTCGCTACCCTAGGCCGGCCCCCTGTCTGGGTTTGGCCCTGACGGTACCACGTTACAGGGCTTTCTTCCTATGTGCAGGAGATCGTGCTTAGGGGGGCTGCATCCTGTCCAGAGGTTCATGCTTGACGTGGCCAAAACTGCTTCCCCTCCTCCCTTCCAGCTTCTACCCGAGGCCACGAGGGAAGGTCCACGAGGGAAGGTCCGGGACTGGGGCCCTGTCGGCCAATGCCAGGAGCTGCCAGGCTGATTTCCTAGGAAGAGCCTTGGGGGCCTGAAGGTTGCGGGGAAGGGCACCGATGAGCAGCATTGCTTTTAAATTCAATCAAGGGAACCCCTGGAATGAATCCCGAACAGACAGAGGAGCTCTTGGTCAGCATGCAGTGAGGGGCTTCCCCCTGTTCCCAGGGGGGCTTCCCTGTCCCTGAAGGAAGTGCAGACTTCCCGTCCGAGGAGGCCGGGATGGGACGGGGCCGGCTCAGGAGCCCCTTCCCACAGTTACCGCTGGTGCCTCGGCTGCCGCTCACGGGTGTGGCACGATTTGGTTTTTAAAAAATCCGTGCTGGCTGCTAATTATACGTTTATTTGTTTCTAGATGTTCACAGATCTGTGTTTTGATTATCTTTTGCAGTATGTTTCCAGGTATCGATTTTAGGCTGATTGGTCTGTAGTTTCCTGGGTCTTGATTTTTTTCCTTTTCTGAAGATGGAAACCACACAAGGTCTTTTTCAGTCCTCTGGTAGTTCCCCTGATGCACCGGGATTTTTTTTAAAGATATGCTATTGGTACAGCTGTTCTGAGATAACATCTGCCAGCTCCTTCAGAACTCTGGGATGTAATCCGTCAGGTCCCAGTGATTTATATTCGTCAAGGTCGGATAGGTGTTTTCTTACCATTTTCTTGCTGTTTTAATTTTTATTTCTAGTCTGTCTTTTACAGTTATGCTTTTGGTAGGTTGGGCTATAGTTTCTTTTTGCCTGAAGACTGATGCAAAGAATGAGTGAAGCAGCTCTGCTCTCTTTCTGCTGCCTGTTACTTCCTTCCCATCTTCTCTCTTTAGTGGACCCACTCTTTCCTTGGCTTTTTTCTTGTGGTTTATATGTGGAAAGAAACTTTTTGAATTATTTTTGATTTTTGCTTCCTTTGTTCCTCTGAGGCAGGGCTGAAGACGCAGGGAGGGGGCAGCCAGCGGTCATCCTGGCAACATCCCCCCAGGCTTGGTTCACCTCTGAGACAGGATTCACCCTTTCGTCCTGTTCCGCTGGAATGACGGGGCTGAAGTAGGGGGCTCCTGCTCCAATGGACACTCTGGGCAGCCCTGTCAGTGTTTCCACCTGCAGGACTGCAGTGCACAAGAGGGTCATGTGTTCTTTCTGCAGCACTAATATTCGTCCCTTCTCTCCCCCCCGCTTAGATCAGGCCACGTGCCCTTCGTGCTCTCGTTCCAGGCCCTCTCAAGTGGGCAGAAGGCAGGCGACTCTGAAGGGGCATCTGCCTGCCTGCTTTTAGCACGCAGGGCTTTGCCTTCAGGCTGGCTCTGGAGGCCGTGCAGCTCAGCTCCCTCGCTGCAGACCGGCCCCAAAGTCCACGGTTGTGTCGTCAGAGGGCAAAGACCTCCGAGAAGGGTGGGAAACCCCCCCCCCTGCATAGACCTTGACTGAGTGGTGGCTCTGCGGTGGCTCCAGAATCGGCTGGGAGGGGGTGGGGGGGCTCCCGGGGGGGGGCTCCCAGGGCCTGTGCGGGAGCTGCTTGGAGAGGATTGGTGCCTTCTCTGCCCGGCTTCAGCTTCAGCTGCCTGAAGGAGATCGGGCAGAGTGGAGAGACCACCCTTGTCCCTGGGCACCGGGAGTCCCTGCGGCACGCAAAACGCCCCGAAGTCTGCACGCCCCTGTCTGACCTCGCCAGAAGTGTTCAAAACCTGACCCAGGGTTGAAGCAGCTCATGTCAAAGAGAGGTCGGATTTCCCCCACTGGAATCAGAAAAAGTAAATCAATCTGGTTTTCCTCAGGAGAGGCGGCCCTTTTTCTGCTGGACTGCAGCCCAGACGGAGGGACTTTCTGGCCCTGGCCCGTCAGCCGCAGCTTCCCACGGAGGCGGCAGCAAAGGCAGATGCAAACCGAAGAGCGGCTGCTGTCCCGGCTCCAGCTGGAAGCCACCCTTGTCGGAAAACAAGTTCCTTTTCTTCAGAGAGCCCCCCCCCCCCCTTCGTTGGGCTTTCCTGTCCCCGGGCGTCTTCTGCAGGCCCAAGAAGGAAGGGAGTTCAGAACCATGTTGCTCCGGCCCCTCCTCCACTGGGGGTGGCCAAAGAAGCCTCCAAAGCTTCTTTAGCCAGAGGGCCCCCCCCCATCTGCCTGGCCAGAGCGATATTCTAGGTCAGGGGTAGGCAACCTTGGCCCTTTTATGACTCATGGACTTCAACTCCCAGAATTCCTGAGCCAGCTATGCCAAGGTTGCCTACCCCTGTTTTAGGTAGTTAACGGCAGTCGGAAGGCCGTAGGCAGCATCCCACCCCTACCCCCCCCCACCCCAGAGCCTCATTCCGGGGTGCCATGAGGGAAGTGCCCCGGGGGGTGCCCTCTGCGGCCCTGGCCCCACCCAGCAGGCGAGGAGGCCCTTGGGTGGGCGGCCGAGAGAGGTCCGCTGGTCCTCTGAGAAATCCTTCGCTTTTCATTGCAAGCGACACGAAACAAAATCAGGGCGGTTTATTTATTTATTTGTTTATTTTATGAGACTTATATACCGCTTTAAGTGCGAGCACTCTCTAAGCGATGTACACCAGTAAGCAATGTATATATATATTTACATTGCCCCCAACGATCTGGGTCCTCATTTGACCTACCTCGGAAGGATGGAAGGCTGAGTCAACCTTGAGCCGGTGAGATTTGAACCGCTGACCTGCTGAACACAGTCAGCTAAAGTGGCCTGCAGTACTTGCACTCTAACTGCTGCGCCACCTTGCAGGTTTCGTCCTTTTCCTAGAGGTTTCCCAGTTTCCCAGTGGAATGGGCACTGTCCTCTGCAGGTTCATAGAACACAGACTCCTAGGGCTGGAAGGAACCTCAGAGGTCTTCTAGTCCAGCCCCCTGCTCCAGGCAGGAGGAGCCTAATGCCACCCCGGTCAAACGGTTGTCTGGTCTGAGGGCTCCTTGGTGCTTTCTGAACTCGCTTGTTTTCTTGTAGATGTTTTGTTACCCAAACCAGGTAGCCTCACTGTCCTCTGGTCTGTTTCTGAGAACCTCCCTTGAGCTCAGCTCCACTCTTGATTTTGGGGGGCTTCGTTCCAGAGCAGACGTCCAAATTTGCTCCAAGGTGCGGCTCTAGTGAGGTCTGTAGGGCGGGGGGAAGCCCCAAGGAAGCCCCTTAGCTGGAATGGCAAAGGCTGTTTGTTAATTCTGGAGATCAGAATTTATTTATTTGGCTGACTTTGGTCTTCCAAGGAGCACTAGAGTTGAAGTAATCGTAGTCGTTGTCTTTGTTTAAAAGAATTGCAAATATCCTATTTTCTAGTTTTGATTTTTTTTTATTTGTGAAACAACAAAAAATACATACCGTGGACCATGCAGCAAACAATCTACATACGTTACAGCAGTTAAATAGAATAAACAGGAAAAAATATAGCTATCTAGTATCAAAATTATTCCAGTCCTTAAACTTGACCATTATATCTGGCCTAAATCAATCCCGTTGCTCCATTTATTTTAGAATCTAAAGCAGCGGTAATAACAAACACATCTAACATCCTTTCCTTGACTCCAAAAGAATAATTTACATAAAATTATTTCATTTGTCCCTAGAATAATTATGTCAATAAAGCCAAAGCCCTTCATAACATTTCAGATTCCTTCTGCCTCTTTAACTGCTCCATCGTTCCCATGGGAACGTGAACCTGCTCGGATGCAAAACCAAAAGGGAGCCCAGGGCGGACCAGGCCAAATCACAAGGGGTTAAAACAACTTTCAGGTTTCTTGCAATGCGGCACACAAAAAAGAACCTAATAAAAAGCATGATTAAAAAAAATGACAATAAAGGTTATCTTATCCGATAGAGGCAGCCCTTGACTTTGCAGCCCTTCGTTTAGTGACTTTTCTCATAAATTGGCTTATTGCTGGTTGTTTTTCACACAACCGCTGCAGCATTTCCCCCCCCCCCGTGTGATCACAATTTGAGTGCTTAGCAACCGGCCTCTGTGTGTTTGTGACAGATGCAGCGTCCCGTTTCTGTTAAGTCGTGAACCGCCTGTATCTTGAGTTCTTCCTTCCGTAGAAAATTGAACGCTCTGTATCTGTTCCAGCGTTGTGACGTCTCTCTTCGGTCCTGGAGTTCCAGGTGCCTCCAGAGCTGCTGAGGCGCCTGGAGTGTTTTGTGTTGTCCGTGCAGGTTTGAGTTGTGCACGCTGCCAGGCGGGAGCTTTCACAGTAAATGTGGTCGGAGCTTAATCATCTCCAAATCCTTGAAGCCATCCTTGTACATCCGCAGCTGCAAGGAGGGTGTCCCTGGTTTGACTCAGGCTTCCCAGCGCCGCAAAACCTTTTCCCCTTTCCTGTCAGACGTGGGTCATTGCTCAGGATCGGTTTCCCAGGGGATCCTTCGTCAAAGTTTAAGCGTGCTGTGAATGCGAGATCTCCGTTCTCCCTTTCCCAAACCGGTGTGGCCTGCGTGTCTTGTCATTCCCTGGGCGTATTTTGGGGTGCAGCTGGGGTGAAGGGAGCTGTGGGGGGCTGGATAGGCTGCTTCTTTTCCAAGGTGGCTTTGCCGGCAGGGCCCTGGAGGGCTGCCTGCCCTCAGCCCCTGCAGCTTGGGATGCGTGAGCAGTCGAGCCCGGCTGCAGTCGAGGGGCCTCTGAGGCCCAGGGCACCTGCGCACGGTAGCCGCCGTCATGGCCTCCAGTCGGTTTGCAGCGCTGTGTGTGGGCCTGGGTCACGCCCGGGTGGGGCAGGGGGCGGAGGTCTTGGGCCCGGACAAAAGCAGACGTCTCCTCCCCTGGTTCTGTGGCAAAGCGAACGCCCCCACGTGGCCTGGTGTTCTTGGGCTCCAGCCTGTCCTTTGTTCTTCCGTGGCAGGAAGTGCCCGGGGCTTCCCTGAGCTCATAGGATGTTGGTGCCCAGACCCTGGGAGAGGAGCAGCTGGGCAGGTGGATGGATGTCCGGAAGGCCCAGGGAGGGAGCAGAGCGGGAGAGCTTTTGGGAAGGGGGAAGGGGCTGAAGGCTGCCATGGCCCAGAAACACGGTTTGCTCTTTGGTCCTGCCGGTCCTTGGGGATTCCTCTGGTCCCTTCAGCTTAAACTGGTTTCACTGGAGTTGGGGATGGGGTGGGGACAAAGCCATCTGCCAGGCAGGGTTACAAAACCCCCGGCCCACCAAAGGCCGCCTCCATCATTTCAGGGTGAGTTTGTGGGGAAGGAGAGGGCAGCCCCAGTCGGAGGGGCCGGGGGGGGGCTCCCATCTGCATCTCCACAGATGCCCTCTTCGTCCCCAGGTCGCAGCTTCCGGCGGGGAAGGCTGTGCGTGCCGCCCCACAGCGATTCTGATGCTTCTCTGCAATCTCCCTCTCCCCCCCTCTCTTCTCTCTCTCTCTCTCTCTCTCTCTCTCTCTCTCTCTCTCTCTCTCTCTCTCTCTCCCTCCTTCCCTCCCTCCCTCTCTGTCTGTTCTCTCTCTCTCTCTCTCTCTCTCTCTGGCAGGGATCCGCTCGTGGGATATCGACCTCACTGCCTGCAACCTGAATCAGCAGCTCAAGCTCTTCGTCTCCCGCCAGTCCGCGACTTTTTCGGACATCGTGAAAGGTAAGGAAATGGCTGGGCAGCTGCTCCTCGGGCCATCTTGCCAAGCAGCCTCCAGGGGTCCGGCAGAGGTCGCCCTGACCCGGGAATTCAGAATAGCGGAGCTGGAAGGGACCTGGGAGGTCCTCTAGTCCAACCCCCTGCTCAAGGCAGGAGACCTTCCACCACCCCAGACAAACGGCTGCTCACCAGTCTTTTCTCAAAAGCCTCCGGTGATGGAGCCCCCAGGGCTCCCGGAGGGAAGCCAGGAAGTTCCTCCTTAGTTCCAGGTTGCTTCCCTGTTTGGCTAGTTCCCCCCCCCCCCCGGGCGCTTCTTGTCCTGCCCTCTCCTGCCCTGGCACTGGCACGGGGGGGGGGCGGAGGGGGGAGGGTGGCAGTGGTGCAAGCCGGTTATGGGGCAGGGCTTGAAAACCTTCGCTTGGACTAAGTCTGGGGCCTTCTCCTTTCCGCCCTGGCATGGCCCCCGTGGCCCTCTCAGTCCTAGGTTCAGAAAACGGGGGCCTTAGAGTTTGGGGGTGTCCAAGCCAGCTGTCCCGCAGGGTGTCGGTCTGGGGCAGGCAGAAATAGAAGTTGATTTGCTGTCGCTCTTTCTCTAGAGCAGCGGTTCTCAACCTGTGGGTCGGGACTCCATTTGGGGTCGAACGACCATTTCACGGGGGTCGCCAAACAACGCAGTCCGCCATTTTTTTCTCCCTTTTCCTTAGCTGTGCTACTCCCTTTTATTCTATTGGCTTTTGAAAGCCAATAGAATAGACTCTCTTGAATAGAGTCTAATTCTATTGGCTTTCCAAAGCCCATAGGAATTGTCCAGGCTGTCTCTGCCCTGCTGAGCCCGCCAAAAGTCCCATTCTGCAAACGGTGCTGCACCAGTTGAGTAGTCCTCGACTTACGACCGGTTGAGTAGTCCTCGACTTATGACCGGTTGGGGGTCGCGGCATTAAAAAGGTTGAGAACCACTGCTCTAGAGTGCCTACATTTTCATCTCTTTTTTTAAAAAAAAATACATTGAAAAATAATAAAAGATAATAAGCTTCAGAAGAGAGAGAAAAAACTGAAAAAAGGATAGAAAGAGCAAAAGAAGAAAGATTAAAGAAAAGAAATAATAGCTAAGGAGGTGACTTCCTGTTTTCAGCACAGCAAAAAACCTAACACAATCCTGGATTGTATAAACAGAATCAGGATCACGCAAAGTCTTAGTCCTGCTTTATAAAGCCCTAGTCAGGCCACACCTGGAATTCTGCAGCCAGTTTTGGTCACCAGATCACAAAAAAGATGTTGAGAGTTTGGAAAAAATTCAGACAAGATGATCCAAGGAGACTGGAGGCTAAAACATACGAAGAACGGCTGCGGGACTTGGGTCTGGCCAGTCTAAAGAAAAGAAAAAATAGGGGAGACACGATAGCAGTATTCCAGTATCTGGGGGGCTGCCCCAAAGAAGAAGAGGGGGTCATGTTGTTCGCCAAAGCACCAGCTGGAAGGACGAGAAACAACAGTTGGAAACTGACCAAAGGGAGAAGCAACCTGGAATTAAGGAGAAACTTCCTGGCAGTGAGGACAGTTAACCAGTGGAACAGCTTGCCACCAGAAATCACGGGCGCTCTGTCACTGGAGGTTTTTAAGAAGACGCCAGACAGTCACTTGCCTGAGATGGTATAGTTCTCCTGCTTGAGCAGGGAGCTGGACTAGGCCTCCAAGGTCCCTTCCAGCTCTATTCTATTTATCACAGGCAAAGTTAATATTTCTTCCCCCCTTATAAAGTTCCCTGCATATATTTCTTTTCTTTATAGCCCACCCCTGATCCGTTTGCAAAGCTACATATCAAGTAATATTTCAGTCCACTTGCCAGCAAAAATCCTGGAAAGGCCAGAACTGTCACGTTGTGCCTTGTTTTAACCCCGGCTCAGCCAATCGGCTTGAACTTCCCAGCTTTTGCTTCTGTCAGTCTGAGCCTCCGACCCCTCCCCCTGCTGCCTTGGTCTGCCTTCCTTTTGTCTCGCCCATCTCTGAAGTTGCAGCTGTCTGGGGAGGGGTGTTTTGTTCCTGGGGGGGGGGCAGCTGGTCAGCAGAAAAGGCCCGGGAGTGGATCCCCATTTGTTCTCTGGACAGGCCCCGGGGACGGTGGAAGCGCCCATCGTCTCTTCTGCCCTGTCTTACCTTGGCCTTGGCCTTGCCCAGCGGTCAGGGAGGGCTGGAGGTTGTCCAGGGCAGGGTCACTTCCCCCTGGGCACCTGGAGGCAGGGCACATCTTCCCAGAGACAGGTTGGGCGGTGGGTTGGCGTCGTCGGCTGTCCACCCAGTGCGGCTCTCCCGTCTCCCTGGCTTTTTGTCCCTCTCCCTGGCACGTGGATGAGTAACCCGACTTCGCCCTTCCTCACGTTCACAGGTTGGGTCACGTCTGGCCCCAACTGGGGCGGGCATCTGGAAGGTCTCCCTTGAGACAGTACCTCCTCTCCTGGCCTCAGGCCAGCTGCCCATCTGGAAGGGAGAAAATCCTGGCATCGCTTCCAGGGATGGGCACCAGTAGGAGGCCGAGCCCCCCCCCCCGTAGCCTTCGTGTGAATAGGGTGGCCCTTTCCTTGGCTGGAGGGCCTGCAGCTTCTGCTCTGTCTGGGTGGCCCCCGAGGGTAAGAGCCGTTTCCCCCGTCCAGTGCCAGCAGCAGCAGCAGCCGCCACCCCGCCACCCTCTTCTGCCGGACTACCTGGCCCATGTGCCCCAAACTAGGCTGGACAGAGCAGGCAGAGGATGGACCGCATCTGCCAGGCGAGCTCTCGGCTCCAGTGCAAGCCGACTCTGGACGCTCTTGTGGATGGCCGCCTTGTTGTTCGTGGCCTTGAAATCGGGTCCTTGTCTGGCTTTGGCCTGGCAGTGGCCACGTGCCCCAAAGAGCAACTGAATAATAGCTTCCTTCACCCACAGCCCCCCCCCACTCCCCCACCCCCTCAGGGCATGGCGGTGTCTTGCCCCAGAAAGCAAACTTTTCTTTAATGGAGAAACAGAACTGCTCTTTGAGAGCTTTCGGCCACTCCTGGGTCAGCTGCTTTCATTGACACCAGCCAGCTGTTCTTTCTGGGAGAGAGGCCCAAAGCCCTCCCCTGCCCTGCCCTGCCCTGCCCTCCCCTCCCTCCTTTTGATAATACTCTGTTCTGAGTCTCTTGCTGGTCAACTTCCCTGGATAAGCTTGAATTCAAGAAATGGAATAAGGCTTATTTTTCTTTCATACATTTTTAGCACGTTCTTCTAGCGTTTCCCAACTTCGTGTCCCAGGGATAGCTCTGAGAGATCAGCCAGGGACGAAGCGTCCGGTCTGGGTCTGAAGCAGCCGAGCTGGGCCCTTCCGGAAGGGTTTTGAAAGGGCTGCTTTGAGCCCAACAGGCCGAGCGGTGACTGAGACGGTGGGACCCCCCACTCTCAGCATTCGCACCAGGGATCAGTGTAGAACACTTTGCCCCCCCTCCCTCCCACTTGGGGCTTCCTGGGGGGGGGGGCAGCGTTCCCGTCCTGTCTGAGCTGAAGTGCCAAGGCGGGCCCGGCTGCAGAGACGCCTCCTCAGGCTGCACTCGGGGCCATTTGGCCAAAATCGGGACTGGGGGAAACAGCCTGGAGTGGGAGCAGCGGCTGTGTCTCTGGCACACAGCCGTGGGCCTCGGCCAGTCCTGGGGCTCTCAGGGGGAAAGGAAGGGCCGGCTGTGGGGCCAGCCTGCCTGGTGGAGACGGCCTCATTGCCTCGCCAGTCACCTGGTGGGGGGTCCTCTGGGTTATGGGGTCCTTTCAGCTGGCCATCTGCCCCCCCTGAGGAGCCAGGCTCTCGGCTGTCGGGGCTCAGCGCTCTGGGGTGACTCGAGCCAGGAGGGGTCTCGTGTGGAGAAGCCGCTGGCGTTCTGGGGCCTCTGCCCTTCGTTTCAGCCTCCGGGAAGGGATGTGCCAGTTGGGGGGGCTGGAATCGGTCTCCCTCCCCCCCCAGACTGTTGAGTACCAATAGTCCTTGCTTACTGGCCATATTTGGGACCAGGTACTCAATGGCTGCTCTGGTTCCCTTTGCTGGCGGACCCCCGGGGCGCCCCAGACTGGCTGCTGCTGGGGTAGGGGGGCTCTTTGAGCAGAAGGGGAGAACACGTCCCCACGAAAGAAGCCCAGCTGCCCTGGAACTGAGCAGGGGCTCCGTGCCCTGAGCTTTTCTCGGCCTTCCCAGGGCTCCCTCTCACCCGAGTGGCCTCTCCCTCTTAGGACAGCTCCTCCGGCCAAGAATAAATCCATCTGGTGGATGCCTGGCTGCCACCCTTCTGGCTTTCGGAAGGGGCTGGGGGGGGTGGGGCTTTGTGCCGTGGGGCGACTCTCCTGGGCCCAGGGAAGGCTGGTCCCACCTCGCCTCCTCCCCACCTTTCAACCCCACCTCCTGCCCTCCGTAGGTCAGCGTGCCCTCCACCATCGTGGCAATGTGCTGGAAACCTTAGTTCTGCTGAACCCTTCAGACAAATCCATCTGTGACGAGGTGAGCAGCAGGCCGAAGTTCTCCTGGGGCAGAGCACAGGGTGGGATGTGGAAGGAGGCCTGAGCAATTCAGGGGGGCTCTGTGGCTGCCCAAGGGGAAGCAGGCAACCTCCCCAGGAGGGGCTTTGGGAGGACCACCGGCACGGCCTCCCTGGAGCCATTTCCCCCCCTCTCCCTTTCTCCACCCAGACACCTGGTGCCCCTAGCCTGGCAGAATGAGGACGAGAAGGCTGGGTGGCCCCCCCATCCTTCAGCCTGGCCCCTCTAGGCGTCAGGAGGAGCCTGACAGCTCCCCTCCCCACAAGGCCAGCATCCCCCACCACTGTGGACCAAGTGCTTGCTCAAGGCACAGAAACACATACACACCTGTCCAGATGTCCTGGAGTCATTGACCAGCCCAGCCCATGCAATTGGGCCAGTTAATTAAGTGGCCAAATCCAAACTCTGCCTGGGTTCCTCTGGGGCCTCTTGGTTGAGGGGCTGCCAAGGAGAGCCAGGCTGCCCTGGTTCACGTGGGGGAGGGCCCTGCAGCGCTGGGGTCCCCCATTTCCCCTTCCTTTCTCTCCCTCTGCAGCTCCGCAACCTGATCACCGACCCTTCACGCCACAAGCTGCTGGTCTTTGCCGGGCCCTGCATCGAGGAGACGGGGGAGCTGGTGCTGCAGACGGGCGCCTTCTCCTTGCGGGACTTCATCCAGGTCTTTGCGGACAAAGAGGTGCGGCTCCCGCCTCTCCCGGGTGCTGGACGGGGGAGCCGGTTGACCCTGGGGGGAGAGAGCTGGGGGGGGGCAGGGAGCAGGGCTGGCTGGTTCCGGAGCAGAAAGTGGGGCTGGCAAGGAAGGCCTGCTGGGCCAGGGAAGCCAGCGGGGGAGGGGGAACGGGCCCCTCCTAGCCTCCGCATTTACCTCTTGGATGAGACCGCCAAGCATGTCTGCAGAACGGCTGCGAGGGCCTGGGGCAGGCTAGCCCCCCAGGAGAGAAAAAGTAGAGATTAGAACGAGGCTGGTGCTTGGCGAATGGGCCAAAACAGAAATATTAAATGTTAGCAAAAGAAATGGGCAGCTCTTCGTTTAGAGAAAGAAAAATCTGATTCAGAAGCGCAGGGTGGGGCCTCGGTGCCTGGCCTGGTCACAGGACTGGTGGAAAGGCTGGGGGATGCCAGTTGATTGCAGGCGCTCTCTCTCTCTCTCTCTCTCTCTCTCTCTCCCCGTTTTGGTGGCAAAGACACACGCAGTGTCATGGTTCCGACAGACAGAGCTGAATAACGCAGAACTCCGAGGCTTGAAAATCCCTCAAAGAACATGTTTATTAGTTAGAGAGTATCGGCAGGGTCAAAAGGAAACCAAGTCTGAGTACACAAGTAACAATTGCCCAATTACAAAGTTAAATGTGCCACCCACAAAACTAGGCAAGCATCCATGTTCTCCAATTTACTCATTTGGCGGGCTTTTTATGCAACGCCCAGTCCCTAGTCGTGGGAGCAGCCGATGACCTTGGTTCCCACAGGACAGAAGATTATTTTAACTAACGAAGCACCTGGGCAAACCCCCCTCCCTCCGTTCTAGGTGGCAACCTAGAACGAGAAGAGAAAATGGCTGCAGCCAGGCTCATTGTAGAGTTGGCAGTCGGCCCCTCTTAAAAGGAAAGAGCCTCCTGTAGGGGAAACAAGAAGCATGTTAAGTATTTCCTCAAGGCTTGTAAAAAAAAATTATTAACCTTTCTGCTTTCACATTTGTGCATTGCACCCACGTAGCTTCTGAAAGGGGGTAGCCTTTCCACTGAAGGAGGTATTGTAACTTCCCCTTGTACAGCCTAGAACAGTGGTTCTCAACCTTTTTTATACGGCGACCCCCGGTCACACGGACGCAGCGCGCATGCGCGGCGGCGCCCCATGTGCGGCGGCGCCCCTGAGGGGGAAAAATGGCAGATCGCATTGTTTGGTGACCCCCGTAAAATGGTCATTCGACCCCAAATGGGGTTGCGACCCATAGGTTGAGAACCGCTGGCCTAGAATCAAGAATTCGTTTTATCGCATATTCTGTCTCCCCCTTCCACCACTATTGGACCCAGCGGCTTCTTTGGAATGGGTCTTGGAGAGGATTCAGACACAGGTTTCAACAGACTACAGTGGAACACAGGGTGGACTTTCCCCAAAAGCCGTGGAAGCTTTAACTCCCCGGTAACAGGATTTATGATTCTGGTGATAGGAAAAGGACCCAGAAACTTTGGCCCCAATTTTTTGCTGGGTAACCTCAATCTCAAATACTTAGTTGAAAGATAAACCTTTTCCCCAACATAAAATGGTCTTTGAGGGGAGCGTTTCTTATCAGCCTGCTCCTGGTAAACCTTATCGGCTTGGGTTAAGGCTTTTTTCACCTTCGCCCAAACACTTTGGAAGGAGGTCACCCACTGATCCAGAGTTTGGGAGGCAGGTGGCTCCTGGGGGTACTTAGGCATAGGCACAAAACCCCTCCCAGTAACTACCTTAAACGGCGTAAGACCAGTGCTGCTGTGCACAGTATTATTATAGGCTACTTCAGCGAAAGGCAGAAGATCGGCCCAGTTAGTCGTCTGGTAATTAACATAGCATCTGAGGTACTGCTTCACCATTGAGTTCGCACGTTCAGCCGCCCCATTGGTACTCAGATGAAAAGTTAATGAGAGCCCCTGAGTAGACCCAATAAGCTTAGCGAACTCCCTCCAGAACTTTACGGTGAATTGAACCCCCCTGTCCAAAATAATCTGCTTAGGAGCTCCGTGGAGCCGATAGATGTGCTTCAAAAACATCTTGGGCAGTTTCTGTGCAGAGGGGAGCCCTGAACAAGCGATGAAATGAGCTTGTTTGGAAAATAGATCAACCGGAGTCCATATGACAGCACTTCCCTTTCTCTCGGGCAGGTCCACTGTGAAATCCATAGCTATTTCCTCCCAAGGCTGGGAAGGGTCAGCTACTTGCTGCAGGAGCGTTGGAAGCTTCCCAGGGCATTTCTTCATAGCAGCGCAGGTGGCACAGCTTTTCACATAACTCTTAATGTCTTTTTTCATGCCTGGCCACCAGAACTGCCTTCCCACCCAATGTAACGTTTTCAGGAACCCAAAGTGACCGGCTTGCTTTGCATCATGACTGCGCTGAAGGGCTTCGATCCTGAGGGCACTCGGGAGGTTCAGCTTACAACCCTTCCAGGCTGTCTTGTCTGTCGGAACCATGACATTAAACCAAGTCTGAATACACAAGCAATAATTGCCCAATTCTGAAGTTAAATGTCCCACCCACAAAACTAGGCAAGCAACCACGTCCCCCAATATACTCATTTGGTGAGCTTTTTATGCAATGCCCAGTCCCTAGTTGCCGATGACCTTGGTTCCCACAGGACAGAAGGTTATTTTAACTAACAAAGCACCTGGGCCACCCCCCTCCCTCCATTCTGTGTGGCAACCTAGAATGAGAAGGAAAAAATGGCTGCAGCCATGCTCGTTGCAGAGTTGACACGCACAACATTTGACTGGCAGCAAAAATGCAGCTTCTGAATAAAGGGGGGGGGAGTGAGGCTTCCAGCTGACAACACTAAATATTGCACAGTCCCACATTTTAAGGAAGTTTTGGGCAAGCTGGGAAGCATTTAGAAACGGGCAACTAGGAAGATCAGGGCCATAGAGACGAGGCCCCCTGAAGACCGATGGACTGTTTAGCCTTGAGGGGAGAAAATGGGGGGGGACTCCTGGCTGACCCGGGTTGCAGGAGGGTTTGGGCTGAATGTCAGAAGGGGCTTCTTGAGAGAAAGAGCTCTGGGAGCACAACCCCAGGGCGGGAGGGGCTCCCTTCCACCCTTTCTCCGGGAGGCCTGCAGGTGGATCCCCGCCACTGGCCAGGAGCCAGGCACGGTGGCCCCAGGGCTCCTGCCCAGCTCCAGGGTTGGGTGCTGCTCCCGAACTCTTTCCTCAACTCCCCCTGCCCCCCCCGCCCAGCCAGGTGCAGCTGTGAGAACTCAGGGCCGTCTACCCCTTTTGCTTCCGGGGCCACGAGGACTTCCAGTGCCTGCCCTGGAGAATTGCCCTGCTATCCCAAAACAGAACAGCGCACCCCAAAGTGAATGTGGGGTGAAGTGTATGGGGGGGGAGGAGAAGGAGAACCAGGCTCCATTGGCCTCTGAGCTGTAAATGCGACCTTTGGTTTCCCTTCCTCCGTGCATTGCGGGAGGAAGAGGCACCCCACGGATGGGGTGCTGCTCGGGGCTTCCAACTCCCTTCTCTCCTGATGCCACCTCCTCCTCCTAGGTTGGGGAGCTGCTCAGCTCGGCCGACCCCTCGGCCAAAGCCAGCTTGACCGTGGTTTGCCCAGACTTCGGGGAATGGAAGGACTCCAGGCTGAGCCAGCACAACCTGTTGGATTTCATAGACCTGCACTTCAACCCCGGCTGCGTGCTACCACCCATGGAGGGCTTGCAGGAGTTCATGGAGTACCTGTCGGAGTCCCTGGAGCCCCCGTCCCCCTTCGACCTCCTGGAGCCCCCCAGCACAGTCGGCTTCCTGAAGCTTTCCAGGCCCTGCTGCTACGTCTTCCCTGGGGGGCGGGGCGACTCAGCCTTCTTTGCCGTCAACGGCTTCAACATCCTGGTGAACGGGGGTTCCAACCCTCGCTCCTCCTTCTGGAAACTGGTGCGCCACCTGGACCGTATCGACTCCATCCTGGTGACCCACGTGGGGACCGACAGCCTGCCCGGAGTGAACAGCCTGCTCCAGCGGAAGCTGGCCGAAATGGAGGAGGACCCTTCCTCCCAGGGACCCCAGGTGGACGACTGGGTGAAGAACCTCATCTCGCCAGAACTGGGGGTGGTCTTCCTCAACGCCTCAGAGAAGCTGAGGGACATAGAAGGGGATTCCGGCATCTTAAAGAGCTGCGACGAGGCCAGCCTGACTCTGCGGTACCTACGCAAACTGGGCATTAAGCCCAACCCGCTTTCCAGGGAGGCCGGTCCCAAGGCGGAGCCCACCATCCTCTTTCAGAAAATGGGCGTCGGGCGCCTGGAGATGTACGTGCTCCACCCGGCGAAGGGTAGCCGGGAGCTGGAATTCCTGATGCAGCAGTGGTGTGGGAACGGCCACCCCAAAGGGCTGGAGCTGCCCCTGCAGTGCGCAACCTCCATCTGCGCCCTGCTCATCTGGCATCCAGTGAGCCCCACCGAAAAGATCGTCCGGGTCCTGTTCCCCGGCTGCACTCCCCAGGCCAGGATCCTGGAAGGGCTGGAGAAGGTCAAGCATCTGGAGTTCCTCAAGTACCCTGTGGTCACTCGGAAGGACGTGGACTCTTTCTCCGTCCCCCAAGCCAAGCACAAGAGGGCTGAGAGCCAGGAGAGCCTCAAGTCCGGCTCCAGGCTCAGTCTGGTGGAATCCGGCCTGCCCGTCTCCAAGGAGAAGAAGGAGCTGAAGCTGGCTGGTGCCAGGGACCGGCCCAAGGCGCCCAGCGAGGCCTCCAAGGGCAGCGTGGAGGAGGAGGAGCGGGCCAGAGTGGCCCAGCCTAAGGTGGAGCCTTCAGTGGAGAAGACCAAGCAGGACGCCAGGCCGAAGCAGCTGAAGCCGTTGGCCAAGAAGGAGGGGAAGCTGCCCAGAAGGGAGTCGGCAAAGAGAGAGGAGGCCAAGAAGCTGGAGGACAGGGCAGCCAAAGCGCCCACGAGGGAGCTGCGGAGAATGCCAAGCGCCGAGGCCAAAAGGGCTCCCACCAAAATGGGAAGCCTCAAGAAGGCGGTCCCTGCTCCTCTGAAGAAGGAGGGGGAGAGGCCGAAGAGCAGGCTGCTGAAGGAGGCCCCCGGGAGGCCGCCCAGTGGTGCCAAAGGCGGCCCCTCTGAAGGATCCAAGCATCCCTCCTCATCCTCGGAGAACGACACGCAGGAGAAGCTGCACGGGGCCCCCCGCCAGGCAGGGAGGGCAGGGCAGGGGCCAGGGCATGGCATCGCCCTGGCCGAGAGCCAACAGAGGCTGTCCCCGTTGGGCAGCGTGGACTGCCTAGGAAACGGCCTGGAGCCCCCCCAGAATGGCCTGGGCCCAGAGGTGGGGGGCCCAGAGAGCCCTCAGCCTTTCCGGCATCTGGAAGCTGGCTCGCCTTTGAAGTGGATCGGGCCCCCCTCCCCTTTGGTCAAGACTCCCAAGAGCGATCAGAGCATCAACTTGGAACTGTCCCCGACTGACCTGCAGGCCCGGCTCAACCACTGCCCGGACACCGAGGACGGCGGGGGCAGCTCCGAAGAGAAGACCCTGGAGATGATGTCCCCTGCCAGTGCGGGGCGCACCCCCTCCCACCAGTCCCCCCGGGAGGACGTGGCCATGGTGGAGGAGCCCATGGCCCTCGCCAATCCCTGGAGGCCCGATGGCGCCTTCCCCAGCCCCCGGACTTCGCACGACAACTCCAGCTCTTCCCAGGAGAAGCCCTCCGGCTGCCTCTCCCCGAGCCTCTTCCGGGACGACCTCCACGACGTCTCCCCCACGCTCACCACCCCCTCGTTGCCGGCCGAAGTGGGCTCCCCCCACTCCACCGAGGTGGACGAGTCACTCTCCATCTCCTTTGAGCAGCTCCTGCCCCCCGTGAGCGAGTTCCCCCAGGAGGAAGGTGAGGCCATGCAGGCCGGGGGGCTCAGCCCAGACCCCGAGTCCGCGCTGGGGAAGAGTGGGATGTCCCTGCCCATCCTCTCCTGCCACCCCCAGCGCCTGGATGGCCGGGCCCTGCCCAGGTGCGGCCGGCAGTCGGATTCCCCCCACGATGTGGACCTCTGCCTGGTGTCCCCTTGCGAGTTTGAGCACCCCAAGTCGGACAGGTCCCCATTGACCAACTTCAGCCCCCGGGACATGTCCAACAGCAGCGACTTCTCCCAGGAGCTGGCCAAGCCCCCGTCGCACAGGAAGGGCCCCCGCGGCCGCCGGTCCCACCCTCTCTTGGATGAAACCCCGCCGACGTCCTTCAGCGAATCGCTGCCCACCCTCTCTGACTCGGACCCCCCGCCCGCCATGGAAGAATGCCCTTCTCTCACGGCCGACGGTGGGCTGGACTCGGAAGATGACGACGACGACCCGGAGAGCCTAGCCCAGGCCCGCGACCCACTCCCGGCGGTCCTGAAAGACCCCTGCCCTCTCCCTGCCCAGCCGGGCATCTGCATGGTGGACCCCGAGAGAGAAGGGGCCGCCAAGGCCAAGCGAGCCCCATCCCGGGGGGCTTCTGCCCCTCCCAAAACAGACGCCCCCAAGGCCGCCGCTCCCAGTGCCCGGGCGAAGCCTTCCTCGGCCAGCGTGGGCGAGAGACCCCGGCTGCCGGCCCCCGGCAGAAGCGACCCCCCGACCTCTCGTGCCAGCGGGGACAACCGGCTGGCCTTCGCCCAGCGGAACGCAAATGTCCGGCCTCTCACGGCGGGAGGAAGAACTGCCACGGCAGGTAAGGGGGCAGTGTTGCCCTTCCCCATTTGGAGGAGGTGCCCCATGTCAGGAATCGGCCAGGAGCCCCTCTGAGAACCGAATTCGGCAAGTCGGCTTGTGCCGGGCAGCCCCCCACTTTCTTAGGACCAAGTGAATTAAGTGCCTGACCTGTTTCTCCCAGTTCCCGCTGGTTCTGGCCTTTGGCTCCCGTCCCCCTCCTCGCTTTGGCGACAGGCCTGGTCAGCAGCCTCTGCTGGGGTCATTTGCTAGACGTGTTTTCTTTTGGTCTCAATGACCGGTCAGCCAAGGCCAGGGATTGCTTGATTGCCCTCTGAGAAGGCCATTTTTGGGGTTCTCCCCCAAGTTTATCCCTACAGATGCCCAGTGGGGAAGGTGGGCTGAAGAAATCAACGGCCCAAAGTGGGGGGGGGCTCCCTGTGTTGGTTGGGGGTGGGTGGGCTCTGTCCTGAGCCTCAGCTGGGACCGTTTTTTGGCAGCCCCGTCCTTGAGTCTTAGCTGCTGCCCCCCCCCCGTTCCCCTGCTGAAGGTGGCCCCCTCTGCTCTTCTCCCTCCGCAGGGTCCCGGCCCGCCCCACCCCGCTGCCCCGTCTACCTGGAGCTGGCCTACATCCCGGGCTCAGCCAGCGCCCAGAAGGTGGATGAAGACTTCTTCCGCTGCATCCGCTCCCAGTGCTATGTCATCAGCGGGCAGGACCACCTGAAGGAGGGCGCCATGCGGGGCATCCTGGACGCCCTGCTCTCCGGGAAGCAGCACTGGGCCCACGACACCCAGGTAGGGCCCCCCGGGGGAGGGCAGGGGAGGCCCCCCGAGGTGGCCTGGGTGGCCACATGGGCCTCCCGGTGCCAGGCCGGACGGGGCCTCGGGCAGCACTCCTGCTGCCAGGGGGTTGTGGGGGGCGCTGGCGTTCCCGGCCCCCTGCCTCGACTGAGGGAAGCTATTCAGGGATTCCTGCCGAGAACGGGATCCAGTAGGTCACCTCTGAAGGATTCCCATCCTGCCTGTCGGAAACAGCTGCCTCCCCCCCCCCCCCCGTGAAGGAGAGCCCCCTGGTTTCCACAGCCCGGAGGGGGCTCCTGAACCGTTTCCTCCTACCTTTCCCCCCTCTGGCGCATGAGGAAGGAGCCCGCTCTCTCTCTGTGGGGCAGCCCCCCAGATATCGGAAGGGGCCGTGGCCTTTCCCCTCTCCTGCAGACTGCAAGGCCCCAAGTCTTTCTCCCTCCCGGAGTGGGGGGTTAAGTCCCCAGGCTCTCCACCCCCTCCACGGTTGTCCTTGGCCCTTGCTCGTCTTCCCTCTGAGCTGGGCTCTCGGGAGGGAGGGAGGAGGCCAAGAGGGCTGGGCTGGGGTCTCCTCTTAATGTACCTTTGAGGTCCAGCTGGTGGTCACTCAGAGACCCAGGCCCCTTCCCCATCCGCCACGCCTTACAGATTCCCTACCCGAAGGCAGAGCTGCTTGTTTCCCCTGTTGAATTCCTGCCCTGATCATTGGGATTTAGAAACCCCAGAAGACTCTGATCTCCTAGACCCTGGCACACTGGGTCTCCTGCCCAGCGGGAAACCGGAGAGAGACGGGCCGGGCGCCAGAGAGGGGAGCTGGGCTGGGGGTGGGGGTGAAGTGACCATCCGGTCCCTGCCTGCCTGCCGTCCCGTCCCGGAAGGGGGTTGATTCCAAGGCTTTCAAGCCACCTGGAGTCAAAGGATGAGGCTGCTGACCGCTGAGCCGCATTCCTCCATTTCTGACCAAGCTGTGCGCTGTTAAAGGGAGCCTCCGTGGAGAGGGGGGCGCCCTGCCTTTCCTGCTGGGGCTCCCAGGGAAGGCTTCCTTCCTGTCCGAGCCCTCCAGAGGGAGGGGGGTGGAGGGCGACCGCTACTGCCGGCAAAGCCCTCCTTTCCTCGTCTCTGCCCTGCCCAGGTGACCCTCATCCCGACCTTCGACTCGCTGGCCATGCACGAGTGGTACGCGGAGACGCTGGAGCGGCAGCAGGAGCTGGGCGTGACCGTCCTGGGCAGCAACAGCACGGTGGCCATGCAGGACGAGACCTTCCCGGCCTGCAAAGTGGAGTTCTGAACTGAGGCTGAAGGGGGGGTCCCGCTCCCTCCCCCCCTCCCCGATGGGCCAGCCGTCGTGGGAAGGGGCACCTCCCCCCCATGGCTGTGCTTCACGCCAAAAGAGGACAGAGGGGGGGGACACCAGAGGCGCTGGGTGTGTCCCTTTGGGAATTGCAGCCCTTTTGTCTGGTTGGTTTGCATGTTCACTGCCACAGCTTCTCCCCAGCACAGCCCAGGGAGGGAGGGAGGCGGGGGGGGGCGGGAGAGACCCGGCTGTAGCTCCCCCAGGGCACCTTGGGGCAGCTGCTTCTCTCGCCCCCCCCCCCTTTGTGTGGGACTAGGTGGCTTCCCGCCTGCAGAAGCCCTTCCTTTGCCTCTGGGAAGAGCCCAGCGGGTGGGCACAGGGTCCAGCCAGGGCCTCTCGTACTGGCCCATCCTGCCCCCCCCCCGCCAGCCCTGCCATCACACACACACACACACACACACACACACGCGCGCGCGCGCACACACACATGCCTGCTGAGGGATGGCAGACAGCTGTGGGGCCATCGTGGCGCCTTCCAGGCCGATGGTCCTTTTGGGGGCCCTCCCCAGGCGAGAGGCGAGAGCCATTTTGGGGGGCCCTGGCCTTCGTAAAGCTTGCAGGGGAGCGGATTTCCTGGGGAGGCTGGGGGTGTGTGTCAAACATTCCCAGCTGCCCCCCCTTCCCTTCAGCCTGACACTCCAGACTTCTTCTACCTCTTTATGTTCAAAACCTTGGAGGGGGGCTGGGCAGTTTTTCTGGAGGCTCCAGCCACCAAGACCCAAATCCAGCCGATGGATGGATGGCCTCTCCGGGGCCTTTGGGCAGCCCTGCAAAGCCCCCCTCCCCTCTTTTTAACGTTTGAAGGAAAGTTGGGGGGGGAAAGCCCCTTGCAATGTGACACTAACTCTTTTCGTTTTCTAAGGAAGGAAATGAGGTGTTTTTTTTTAATGTGTTTTATATTTTTTTTTCTAAAAAAAACCCCCACCAAAACTGTTACTATAAGGAAGGTTTATAATTTATAGGATTGCCTCCTGCGTGAAGGGAGGTCAGGGGAGGGCCTGCCCCTTTGCTTGTCCTCCCCGCCCCCATTTCCTCCTGTCTTTTGTATCAGCATGATGTGTGTCTAGAAGTATTTTGGGGAGGGGGGGACGCTTTCACCGCCTAGCAGAGGAGGGCGGGGGAAGGGGAGGGCCGGCTGGCCCCCCACCTTGGGGGGGGGGCATCCTCCTCTTCCTGGCCTGAGGTGACCTCCCCCTCCCCTCCCAGCCACAGGGGAAAAGAAGGATGTGGTTGTTGTAGCCATTACAGTTAACCCCGTGATACACAATGTTATGTGTGTACACACACAAATGCACACCTGTGTTGAACTCTATTAAACCATTAAAGAACTACGTAGCTCAGCACGTCTCTTGTGCCATGTGGGAAGTTCTCTCGCCATCCCGGGCGCCCCTTTAGCTGCTGCCAAGCCCCCCAGACCCTTCCCCCCCAGCTGCTCTGGAGGGAAGTCTGGGGGAAGTCTCTGGCCCCCAAGCACCCCCCCGTGAGCTGGGCAGAACGGCTGCCTGTGTAAAAGGGCTTTGACTGTGGCCCCCTCAGCAAAGGCAGCAGGGGTGGGGGAGGAGTGCCCTTCCCACCCTGCCAGGGTGCAAGTGGGGTCACCAATGGGGTCACCGGTCACCGTGGGGAGGGGGCATTTGGAGTATGTGGATGGCCCTGCGGAGGTCAAGCTGTGCTGTGGGGCACCGAGCAATGGAGGCTATGGCCCCGGGCTGGGGCCCCCTTTCCCTGGACAGCCAGAGGGTGTGAAGCAGCCAGCAAGGGGGGTCCAACAGAGATATGTCTAGCCTAAGGAAGAGGGGAGATATGATAGTCTTCCAATATTTGAGGGGCTGCCCCAAAGAAGAGGGAGTCAAGCTCTTGTCCAAAGCCTGAAGGCAGCACAAGAAGCAACTGATGGAAACTCATCAAGGAGAGAAGCAACCTGGGCACTATCTAACAAAATGAAATTCAACGGTGAAAAAAGCAATTTAGGCAAAAAACACCAAACGCACAGGTATAGTATAGGGGGTACCTTGCTCAATAGTAGCAACTGTGAGAGGGACCTCAAGAGTCCTCGTAGACAATCACCTAAATAGGAGCCAGCGTGTGCTGCAGCTGCCAAAAAGACCAACACAGTGCTGGGCTGCATTAACGGATAGAATCAAGATCACGTGGAGTGTTAATACCACTTTACAAGGCCTTGGTAAGGCCACACTTGGAATACGGCATCCAGTTTTGGTCACCACGATGTAAAAAAGATGTTGAGACTCTAGAAAGAGTACAGAGAAGAGCAACAAAGATGATGAGGGTACTGGAGGCTAAAACATACAAGGAACGGTTGCTAGAATTTGGTATGTCTAGTTTAACGAAGAGAAGGACGAGGGGGGACATGATATCTCAGGGGCTGCCCCAAAGAAGAGGGAGTCAAGCTGTTCTCCAAAGCGCCTGAAGCCAGGACAAGAAGCAACGGATGGAAACTCATCAAGGAGAGAAGCAACCTAGAACTAAGGAGAAACTTCCTGACAGAACAATTCACCAGTGGAACAGCCTGCCTCCAGAAGCTGTGAACACTCTAAAGTCTTTAAGAAGAGACTGGACAGCCATTTATCCGAAATGGGTATAGGATTTCCTGCCTGAGCAGGGGGGGGCTGGACTAGAGGACCTCTGAGGTTCCTGTCCAACTCTATTGTTGTTAGGGATGGCCAAAGAGACCTGAGATGGCAAAGGGTGAGGCCAGCCAATGAAGCCAGTTGGGGGGAGGCACCAAGGGTCCTGCATGTGCTGAGGGGGGCAGTGGAGGGAGGCCAGACAGGAGGGATGTCATGGGGGGGGAGCAGGCCCCCTTGTCTTCTTTAACCAGGAAGCCCAGCGGCCCTCCTGAGGGGTGGCCCAGCAAGGTCTGCCTGGAGCCGGCCGGAGATGAGCGTTCCTGCCGGAGTAGCAGGCACTGTCAGGCAGTGGAGACCACCCGGAAGAGTGGGGGAGGGGCTCCCGTTGAGGAGGAACTCTGCTGTGGGACTCCCAGCTGAGGCTGGCACCGTTGCTCCGGGCAGGAGGGCAAATCCCTGATAGATCCCATCTGCACCCCCCCCCCCGGAATCGGCTGGCTCCGTTGTCATTGGTTGCACAACGGGGAAGATCGAAGGACGGAGTAGTGTTGTCATAGCAACTGCCTAGAAAAGATACTGTTTGGGAAGCATCGCTGGTGCACTAAGCCGAAGCCTAGGGGACCCCCTGGGGGAGGGGCGCATCGAAATGAGGATTGGGGGGGGACTCGGACGTTCTGTAAGGGAGCAATGGGAACGGGGCCCCAGGTGAGGGGGGGCTAGGGTGCCGGGTGGGTGAGACTACCCCCTCCCTACGAAGCCCGGCCTGCTTTTCTCCTGGGACCCGTCGCAAATCGATGCCGGGTGGGGCGCCTGGAGAGACTCCCGGCATCCGCGGGTGAGGCTAGCCAGGACAATCGCTCGGGACAGGCTGTCCTTTCCCTGCGGGGACCCCACGGAGGAGCACCCCAGGCAGGGGCGGGCCGCGGCGGGAAGGGCCACTGAGGGCGTCCGGGGAGCCGGCCCCCCTTCCGCAGCCAGCGCTGCTCCCCCGCCCCATCCTGACCCCGGCGAGGGCAGCCGCAGCCCCATCGCGGGACAACGGGGGCCGGGGAGCGGCCGGGCGCGATGCCCCCAAGAGACGGCGCGGATCTCGCGGGGGTCGCAGCAGCCCCTGGAGGGGAGGCTTGCGCGGGGCGATCCGGAGCCCCGTTGCGCGGCTGACCCGGCCGGATCCGCCTGAGAGCCGCTCCGTCCGGCCGGACCTCGGCCGCGCTGCAGGGAAAGTCCCGGGCCGGCTCTCTTGGGGTTGCGCCCCTTCCCGTGCCCGCCCAGCGGCCGCGAGGATCGCGCTGCGCCGCGGCTGCCCGGAGAAAGGCAAGCTCTGCCGCTTTAAAGATGCAAATGAGCCCCGGGGGGGGGGAGAGGAGCCGGAGCTCCGCGGCCCGCGCGCCAACCAATCCGGGCCGAGCCTCTCTTCCTTCTGCCCCCGCCTAGGCCGCGCAAGCCCCGCCCCGCGCCCTCCCCTCCTCCGCGGGGGGGTCTTCGGGCGGCGGAGGCGGGCGAGGCAGGTGCGCGATGCGGAGGAGCGCGGAAGGTCAGTGCGCCCCCCGGCCCCGCCCGCCCCGGCCTCTCCCGGGCAGAGGGGGAGGGGGGATCCTGCGCCCCCCCAAAGCGGGGGGGGGAGGACGGAGGGGGAAGCGCGCGCGGCCGCTCCTGGCCGCCTGTTTATTGCAGCGCCCAGTGCGGGGAGCGCCGGGAGGGGCCGCTCATTCTGGGGAGGCTGGTCCGAGCGGCGGGGGGGCGGCTGTTGCCTCCGGGCGGAGGGCTCCGCTCCTTGACCCCCCCGCAGAGGCTTCCCTACCTGCGCCGCCTGGGGGGGGGGCTGGATCTCGCGCCATCGGGGCTCGGAGCCTTTCCGAGGGGGCTGTTTCTGCCCCCCCCGTGGGCGCCGCTTTTATGCCGATGGCGCTGCAAAGCCTCCTTTGCGGACCTGCTGCCAGCCCGCCTCGCCTTGCGGGGGGGGGGAGGGTTCGGCATCGCGGCCCCGATTCCGGGAGTGGGCTCGGGCGGGAGGGAGCGGTAGGCCCGAGCGGGTGTGGTGGTGCTGCCCGGGGCTGGTTGGTACTGCCGGGAAGCCCGGCTCGGCTCGGCTGGGCTGCCCCTCGGCGGGCGGGGAGGCCTCCGCTGCAGGTGCCTGGGCAGGACTGGGGCGGGGGTCCTGCGCAGAGCTTGGCCCTCCCCCGCCCCTGAGGGAGAAGCCGCCTGGGCGGGGGGGCCGTGCCGAGGGACGGGGGGCTGCCGCGTGTCCAGCCAAAGGTCCGGCCGGGGAGATAAGAGGGGACTTTAGACGCCGGATCGGCCTGCAGAGGAGGCTCGGGGCCGGGCGGTGGGGGGCATCCGGCCCCTCGTTGGCTCCCTCGGAGGGGCCGGGGCCGCAGTCGGCACCGCCAGCTTTGGGGCGCTTGCCGGGGGGGGGGCGGCTGCTGGCCGCCGGGTCGGGCAAGGGAGGGGCCCTTCCCGGTTCTTTCATCTGGAAAGTCCTTCTGCTGCCTTGGAGATGCTTAGTTTAGGAGAGTGGGGGCTTTTTGTGCTGGAAACGGAGTTGTGTGTTGTGGATGCGTAACATGCCACATGTTGGAAACAGGCCCAGAGGGAGGGAGGGAGGGAGGGAAGGAGCTGCCAGACAGGCCAGGCCAGAAAGTGCCCTTTGCACCCTGAAGGACACTTAGGGCTTAGCGAGAGGGGCTGATTAGCAGAGCCTCCATGTGCAGGGACAGTCTGCTCTGGAGGTCTGGCAGGAGGGAGTAGCTGCCCTCAAAAAGCCCCTCTGGGCCTGACTGCTTCTCCTGGAGCCCCCCCCCCTCCTCCTCCGGGGAGCTTGTGAGTTCTCCTCCATCGGAAACTTTGAGCAGCACTGGAGCAGCCCCCCCCCAACTGTCTCTGAGTCAGGTTTTGTGTGTGTGTGTGGGGGGGTGAAACTCCTGCTTGGCCCCATGGATGGAGGTGAAGGGGGGGTGGAGAAGGAGGGCCACCATTGCTTCTGCATTGGAGCATTGCTTAGCTTCTGGGCTCTTCTGGCTGGGTGGAGACGGTGCCCCTCCCATTGCTGCGTCTCCATTGGGGGGGGGTGCTGTGCGGCTGCAAGTGCTGGGCCAGGCTTTTGCCCTCTGCCCCCCCCCACAGCTCTGCCCACCCAGCAATGAGTCCAGTGCATCCCTGGGAGGAAGTGTTGCTTAGAGAGCCTTTGGCCACGGCTGCCTGTCTGGGCGGGGGGGGAAGGCCCAGCTGCACCCAGAGCCACCCTTCAGCCGTCCTCGCCCCCCCCCCACCCGTCCCAGCCTCTGCCTGGTGACAGGAAGAGGTACCCACCGAGAGGGAGCCGGTCGGCAGGACAGAGAGACTGTGGCCCCTGAGCCACGGTTTGTGGCAGCCTCCAGTGGACAAAACCCAGAGGAGCCGTGGCATCAACCCGCTGACCTTCCAGGTTTGGTGGCACTTCTCCTCCACGGCTGAGGAGCCTGGGGGGGTGGGGGTGGCAGGAGGCCCCGGCCAGACACCCTGCATGCCCCCTTGCTCTGAATCGGCCCCGGGGCCCCTCGGAGCGCCTCCGTTTGGCCAGGGGTTGCCAGACAGCAGCCTTTCAAGGGGGCCCTTCCTCTCCGTGGTCCTCCCTTCGGGCAGGACCGTCCAGGGAACAAGGACGCTCTCCAGAATGGGCCTCTTGTGCCGCCGGCCCTGATTCACGTGGCGTTCTCGGTGGCCTGGCCTGACGCCCCCTCCCCTGGCCTCTGCTGCTGGCGGGAGAGCCGTGCCCATGGAGAGCGAGGGGGCTGCGGTGCCAGGCTGCGTCCGGAGGCAGCCCAGGAGGGTGGCATCGTGGCTGTTGGCTGCAGCGTTGCCCCAATGGGCACCGTGGCACAAAGGGCACAACCAGACCCTCCCCCCCCAATTGGGGCGCCTGGTTCCTGCTTGCATGAAGTGGAAAACCCATCCAATCTGGTGAGGGGACTTAAAATCAATCCACGCAAGCTTTAGCCCATTAACACTTTTCTGGCTGAAGGCTGCACAACCTCCCCCTGAAGACCTCCCCCCCACCAGGGAAGGGGGCTGCACCCCTCTGCCCGAGAGCTCTTCTCCTGGCCCCTCCCCCTCCATCCCCGTTTCCCTCTTCTGGGCCTTTGACAAGCGATGGGATGAAGGCCTGGAGGGTATCCTGGAGATCATCTAGTCCAGCCCTCCCCCCCTCAGTGCCCGTCTCTCTGAATTCCTCTTTTCCCAGAATGTAAACACGGGCCTGGTGGCTTGGCAGAGGCATCCCTGGCACCCTCTCTGCCCCCTCCACCCCCTCCTGAGGGCAAGACGAGAAGCCACGGGTGGGTGGGAACTAACCTGACAGGGAGGACAACTAGCCAGTGGAACAGAAGCTGCCTTCAGGGCTTGTGGGTGTTGCAACAGTGGAGGCGTTTAAGCAGAGGCTGGACAGTCGCTTCTCCGCAACGGCATAGGGTCTCCTGCTTGGGGGGGGGTCAGACTAGAAGACCTCCGAGGTCCCTTCCTGCTCTGTTATTCTGTTTTCATGCTCCAGATGTTGGGCGGAGTGGCCTCAGGTGGCCGGCCCTTTGGGGGCCCAGCAAGGGGGCCCGGCTGTCCCTCGGCTTGGCCTCCATTGTCCCTACAGGGCACTTCCGTGGGGCTGCTCCCAGAGTGATGTGGGTGCAGAAAGCCGCCACCTACTGGCTTGGGGGGGGAGAGGGGGTGTTTAAGAGCTGCTACAGCCCCCAGACTCTCCCCCCCCGCAAGTACTGCTTGTCCCCAGGAGGCTTCCGGGCACAATGTGTAGGTCTGCTTGGGGCAGCCTTGCAGGGAGGACGGCTACGTGGACCTACCTACAGGCAGCGCTTTACCTGCTTTGCCAGGGCAGGTGCCCCCCCCGAAGGCAGCCCCCCCTGAGTGGCCTGGTGAAGCTGCCCCCCCCCTCGTGGCTCAGGAAGGCTCCGGACACACCCTTTGGGCTCCCTCGTGCTGTTGTGCTGCTCTTTTAGCGACTTGGATGTGCTGTGGCGTGGCCTTAAGGCAGATCTCTGGGAGTCGGCATAAACAAAGGGGGAGCCACAGAACCCAGTGTGGGCACGCTTTGTGGGGAGGGGACTACGTTTCCAAGAGCAGGGGCTGCCCCCCCAGGGCCTGTGCCCTAGGCAGCCAATGGGAGCGCTGGCTTGGCCCTTTCGGTGGGGGGGAACGGAGGGGCAGAATCCATCTGCAGCTCTGCCTTTGGGGGCCCATGTGCCACGACTCGGGAGCAAGGGGGCAGCTGCCGGTCCGCCCCCCTTTGGGGAACTTGTGGCTGGGAGGATCCCCCGCAGGGCGAAGGGCGACCTCTCCTCCTCTCTGGCCACGGGGGTCCGGCCCCGGAGTGCCCACCGGCAGCCGCCATGGAAAGACCCCCAGCCCCCCTGGATGGACCCAGCTGCCCTCCGTCCATCTGTCTCTCCACATTGATGGGGGTGTATCCAACAGCAGGCATTCTCAGAAGGGCCTCTGAGCCGCCTTCCGCCCCCACCCCCAGGATCCAATGGGGGGCAGTGAAGCTCAGAGGGGGAAGAGAGATTTTTTAAAAAATTAAGGAATGTAAAAATCACAAAACGGGTGGAAAGAGTGGTGGAGTAAATGCAGAGGACGGATCGTTGCCAGGGACCATCTGCCCCTCCCCCACAGGCTTCTGACCTCTTCCCGTAAAATGCCCCTTCCTCGGTCCTGGAATTGCTCTGCTGCTGTGCCCCCCCCCTGCCCTTTGGGGGAAGCAGCAAAGTGACCAGCCCTCATTGTGACAGGGTTCCCCCCCTCAGCTGGGCCACTTGAACCGGAGAAGGAGCCCCCTCCCCATGGGAGACGTGGCGAGACAGGGAGGCCTCCGACCCAACGGAAAGGCATCGCCCTCCCAGAGAGGCCAAAAGAGGCTGGCCACAACTACCCATGTGCCACAGCCTCCAGGGCAGCCCCTCTGCGGAGCCCGTCCAGTCTAGTGGGGAAGGCACCAGGCTAGAAAGTGGGTGGCTGGGAGTTCTAGTCCTGCTTTAGGCATGAAAGCCGGGTCTCTCACTGTTCCTCAGCCCGTCCCACCTGACAGGGTTGTTGTGGTGAGGAAAATAGGAAGGTGCATTCGATGCATTTGCTGCCTTGAGTTGTTTATAAAAATAATAAAGACGGGATAAAAAAACCAAAATAATGAAAAAGAGCTTCTGACAGAGTGCCACCCCAGGCCAGCCTCAGCCCCTCCCAGGGTTGAGCAAAGCCCCCCCCTTCCCCATCCAGGGGCTGGGGGGCTGAGGGGGGGAGCCCACGGGGAGGGGAGCCCACGGGGCAGCTGCAAAGCGGAAGGAGGAAACACCACTCTCAGGAAGTGGCTTTTCAGCCCCCACCTGGCTGCCCCCCCTTTCCTCTCTGCCCCCCCAGGGAGACGGTCCGGTCGGTTTCTGCCAGCTGCCGGCGAGAGCATGACCCAGCCGCAGGCGAGTAGTCAAAGCCCCCTCCCTCGAGGCCGGGGGGGGGCGGAGGGGGCCAAACCAGGATGGCACTGCCAGCCACGCTTGGAAGACACGGGGTGGGGGAGGGGCGGCTGGGGGACACAAAGATGCCACCCCCCATTTAAAGTGGAAAAAAACAAGATGGCGTCTTCCGAGTACTTCCTGTTTTTGCTCCCGCCTGCATTGCCAGGTGGGGGTGCAACCCCAGTAACGGCCCCCCCGACTGTAGGTGGTGGCCCGCTAGGGTGCCCAGGGGGAGCCGGGGGAGGGGTGAGGGAAGGATCGGGCGCTGAGGCCCAACGGGCTGCCTCTGCGCCCTTTCCTGTGGCAGGAGGTGGAACCATGGAAGCGGGGATGCTAGGCCAGCCCCCCCCCCCCGCCCTGCTTCTCCCTGGCCACCGATTGCAGCCATAAGGGCCCTCGGAGGCCTTGAGATGCCCCGGGAGAAGGGGGCCCCAGAGGAGCAAGGACGGGTGCAGGGGGGTGGGTGAGAAGGGGGAGGGGCAGAGTATGGGGGTGGGATGTTGCAGCCCCCTGGACGTAGATGGGTGGGCCTCCTCTGAACCCTCCACCAGCAGCGGTCCCCCTTCAGCGGGTGGGCTCTGGGGAGGGGGCTCTGCCTGGGCGGGGGGGGGGGCAGGAGGCCTGGGGTGATCCTGCAACATCCTAGCAGCAGCCCACTGGGTCTCCCTGCCCTGGCTGCTTTGCCTTGGGGGCCCCGGGGGGGGGCTGGTGCACTTCTGGGCTCCCTCCTTGCAGACCCCCGGCCTCACCCAAGTCTTCCTCCCCCAGGTTCCCAGGAGCTGAGAGAGGCCAGACCGCCCCACCCCCACCATGTCTTACTTTGCGGAGCACTTCTGGGTAAGGAGCCCCCCTCGTCTTTGTGCCCCCCCTGCTTTTCTGCCCTCCCACAGCAGCTGGTGCCCCCGGCTGGCAGTGCCAAGGCCAGTGAAGGGGGGGCAAACTGAGCTGGGGAGGCCATGGGGAGGAAGTTGGGCCCCGGCAGACCCCAAAGCCCTGGCGAGGCTGGCCTGCTGCACTTCAGCAAGTGGGGTTTGGCGTGTCGTGACTGGCACAGACCCCGATTGCTGGCTGGAGGGACTGGGCTGTGCCCCCCCTCCAGCCCTATGCAGGGCTGCGGATCCTCTCGGGGGGCCTGCTCGTGGCTGCCTGGAAAGCTCCCTCTCCTCCCGAGGGGAAAAGGGGGCCCTCGTGGGGGTCTCGTGGAGCCACAGCAGGGCGGCCCCACCCGCCTAGGGCAGCCTCCAGGCCCAGGAAGGCAGCTGTGGGCAGCCCCCGCCCTGAGGGAGGGAGGGCCCTCCATCGCCACGTGGGGTGCCACGCCACGCCCGGAGGCCGCCTGGGCTCCGAAACTCTCCCCACATCCTGTGCCCCACAGAGCCTCGTGCAGGGGCCTCAAGCAAGTTTCTAGTTCTCACTGATGGGAAGAAAACCCTTTTCTGATAATCACGGTGGCCAGTCTGGGACTTTTCAGAAAAAGGAAATAGAAAGAGGCCCCAGAGGAAGGCGAGGGAGGGCGGAGGGGGAGGGGGAAGGTTTTCACTCTCCCTTTGGGAAGGGAGAAGCAAAGGCAGGCAGGGGGGGGAGGGAGGGGGCAGTTGGAACGGCAAAAGTGCCAGGTTGGTCAGCAGCCGAGCCAGTCCTGGGCTGTGTCCGGGGAATCGGGTAGGGGGCTCACCCTCCTGCTCTGCTCTGCCTGGTTGGGGCCCCCCTGTGAGAAAGGACGCCGATCAACTGGAAAGCAAATTGAGTCCACATGGGCTGATTTGCACCCGGAGCCTCATCCTTGGAGCCCCCGTCACCAAAAGTGGCTGGCAGGAAAATGGGAGAGAGGGAGCGGGGCAGGCAGGGCCTGGGAGGGGAGGGCACCTGACTTGGGGCAGGAAGTGAGCCATGTTGGGAGGGGGGGGCATTGCTTGCATGACTTCAGTGGCCCCAGCCCTGAACCCCCCACGTTGGGGGGGTGACCTGGCCTCAACTGAGAGAGTGGGGGGCTCCCTTGCTCTGCCTGCCCCCAGGCTGGGTGGGGGCTTGGATCGGCTGGTGTGCGAGCACCCCCCCACCTGCCAACCTGGGGTGGCTGAGGCCCCTTCCCTCCCGTGGGCGGGGGAGGTCCAGGCTGCGCTGGGAAGCTTTTTTCCATATTCCAAGACGGCATTTTGGCTCCAATTTTCCTTGGGAATTGGGGAATTTGGTGCTCATCTCCGGACTGGGAGTTCTGCTCCTCTTCCTCAGGGAAGCACCCCAAGAACAGCCCTGATGCCCAGCGGGCAGGAGCTGCTCTCGCCCTCCCCCCCCCCGTTGCATGCCTTTCACCTTTAACTGGCCAAAACAGCCCCGATTCGGCCCTTGGCCCCGGAGTCTCCAGGAACCTGGCTGTGCCCACCGCCTGTGCCCGCCCTGCCCACTTCCGGGGCACCCAGCAGGTGCTGCCTGGGCTCCCTGCCCTGTGGTGCCACAGCAGTGACCTTTGCCGAGTGGCTGGAGCTGGCTGGCATGGAGGCCCCAGTCTGGCTGCTCTGGGGAGGGGAAGGCAGGGCTGGGGCCGTGGGGTAGGCCTCTGTGGGGGCTTGGGGGAAGTCACCCCATGCCAGCTCTCTGAATGTGCAGAAGACCCTCCCAGCCCCTCAGCCCCCCCCACCCAGCCTCTTTCTGTTAGGGTGTCCTTGGGAAGTGGCTGATAACAGTGGGGTACCTATTGCGGTGGTCCTGGGCCCCCCCAAATTCTTAAAGAGGAGCAGAAACCCCACGCTCAAGCTCCCTCTTGAAATCTCTGGGGAGGGAGATCCCCCCCTTACTGTTTGGCAGCCCACCCCCAAATCACGCCTTCCCTCTTGGCTAATAGCTGGGGAAGGGGGCACTTGTAGTCACACAGAGCTTGGGGGGTGGGCAGCCCGACCTCTGCATGGGGTCCCTCAGCCTTGGCAGCTGGAAGGTGCACGGACTCTGACTCCCAGAATTCCCCAGCCAGCCGTGCTCCATCAGTGGTCTGGGGGGGGGTTTTCTTCCTGTCCCCCCCCCCGCAGCCCCTGGGCCTGGGCAGCTGCCCCTGTTGCTTGCCTGCAGATTGGTGGAGAGCTCAGCCTTGGGAGGGGCCTGGTGGTGGTGGGGCCACCGGGGCAAGCTGGGAAGACCCCCGATCCCAGTGTGCCCCCCCTCACTTTCTTTTCTGGGTTCCCCCACAGGGAGAGAAGAACCAGGGTTTCGATGTCCTCTATCACAACATGAAACATGGGCAAATCTCGGCCAAGGAGCTGGCGGACTTTGTGCGGGAGAGGTAGGGCAGGCTGCGCCCCTTCGCCCTCTCCCCCTCCCCTTTGCCCCGCCCCCTTCCAGCCCCCGGGAGGGGTGGAGCGTGTCCATCCCACAGCCCTCTGGGTTTTGTACTACATCCCCCAGAATGCTGGCTGCACATTCAGGAGTTGTTCTCCCGCGGACCTGGAGGCTTCTTGGTTTTCCCTGTGCAATTTAGTGGCGGGGTGGGGGCTGACTGCCAAAGGGTCGGGGGGGGGGCACTAATACCAAGAGAGCATCCCTTGTCTGGGTTCCACCCCCTCCCCGACCACAACAACCCCGCCCCCTCCTCTGGATTTCTGTGCAGTGTTTATTTTTTAGAGCCGCTCCAGAATATCTGGGTCTCCCCCCCCTCTCTCCTTTTCATTCTTTTTTTTTAATAATAATGATTTGTCAAAATATAAAACACAAAGAAATATTTAAAAAGTAGTAGAAAAGTAAAAAAAAGAGGGAGGGAAAAGAAAAGAAACAGGCACCAACTCTCTTTAGCACAGTAGAAAACAGCAACGTCCCAATCAGAACTTTTATGCAGCCGTCTGTCGAAGCCGCTTTTGTGAAGCAATAAGCCCAAAGGTGTTTTTCCAAAAGGCAGCTGGGTTTTTCTTCCTTTCTTGAGGAAAACCACAGAGCCCCGTCCATTGTCGGGACGGCCCTGAGCCAAGGGCTGGGAACTCCCTGACAGACATGGGGGTTTTTGAGACCCAAACGGCAGAGGGGGGAAAGGGCTAAATCTGCCCTTGAGCTGTGGGGGGCCCCGGGGACAGAGTGGCCCCACCTCAAATCCCTGAGTCCCGGGAGCTGAGTTCAAGGCTTGCCAGCAGCAGCCCCCGAGTGAGTTCCTGGCAACTGAGAAAACCCCAGGGGGATGGGAGGAGAGCGGCTGGATGAATCCGGAAGAAAAGGGGAGCTGAGCTGCTGAGAGATTTTTTAGGGAGGGGGTGTGTGAACCCCGGCCCTGCTTTCTTGGGGGGGCAGCTTTGCCTGCGTGGGGCTGCCTGTTTTTCCAGCCTCTGGGCCTGCAGGGCTGGGCAGGCTGGGAGGGCAACCGCAGGCGGCAGGGAGGGAAGTGTTTTTAGCCCCGGCTTCCTTCCTCCCTCCTTTGGGGAAGTTTCTTTTCTGCAAAGGGAAGTTGGGTTTTTTCCTAACCTGGTCAGGTGGATGACTGGCGTTTCTCGCTTTGAATGTATTTGGGATCAAAATTTCTGTGGCTAAACAAGGAAGGCGGTTGCCTGATTTCACCATCTTGGTTATTGAAACCTTGCAGTTGTTAAGTGAATCACACAGTCATTAAGCGAATCCAACTTCCCCCGTTGACTTTGCTTGCCTGAAGCCAGTTGGGGAGGCTTCTGGGGGTCACCAGGTGGCCTCGAGGTGCTGCAGCCGCCCGCAAATGCCTGCTGGTTGCCAGGCAGCCCCCTTCGGACCGCCCGATCCCTGGGAGAGCCGCTGCCAGGACCAGCTGCAGATCACTTTTTCCAGTGGCATCGGTGATCATTAAACCAACGGTTTTAAGTCAAGAATTAGCTGTACCCCTTTTTGGCTTATTTCTGGAGAGAGAGCAAAAAATGAGTAGCAGAATCCAGTTGCAAAACCGGAGTCGGGGGCCATAGGCAGCCCCCGACTCATGTGCTTCTGCCCCCTTTGCAAGAGTCTGTAGCTGCAGGTGCAAAAGGAAAGAAAAACCACCTGGCAGCCCAGGAAAGCAGCAGAATTCGCTTCCGGGTGCTGGAGGAAGGCATTGGGCACTGGAGTGTGTGTTTCTCTCTCCCCCCCCCTCTCTCTCTGTGTGTGTGTGTGTGTGTGTGTGTGTGTGTGTGTGTGTCTGGTGGACTTAGGGGCAGCCCAGTTACCTTGTAAACCAGAAGCTCTTCAGAGCGTAACTCACAGAGACACATTGCCAGGCCTCTCTGGATGCCTCCAGCAACTCCTGGATCTGGTGGTCCATGGGGCTGAGGGCCTGGGGGGGAGGGCTGGCTAGGAAGACCACCCCCCAACTCCACCTGGCTGGTTTCCCTCCCCTCCTGAGAGCCAGACCTTACTGGCCGAGGAGTTCCTCTTCTTGCCCACCAGAGGGAGCTGTGGCTCTTTGCTGACCCCATCAGGCCTGGCCGCTCTGCTTGAATCAGTGGCACAGGCTGGGAACTGGGGGACCCGGGTTCAAGTCTCCTCCTGGGAATTCCTGCCGAGTGTCACCCCCCCACCCCACCCCCTGGAGGCTTCTCTGCTGAAATCAGAATGGAGTAACTTTACTTCAGGATGTGGGAGCTGACCGGAGCGTGTGCAAAGTGCAAATCTGCTTGTATAGTGGTTCAAAACAGCAGGGGCCTCTAAGATGTGTGGCTTTAACACATGTGGACCTCACTCCCAGAATTCCCCTGCCAGCGCATGTGGGCTGGGGAATTCTCGGAGTTGTAGTCCACACGTCATAAAGTTCCCAAGGTTGGAGACCCCTGCGAGAGAGGATTTGGGGCTTCCCTGCAGGGCTGCTCTGCACAGGGAGGTCTGGCCTGTTTTTTCCTTCCAAAGTGGAGGAATAACAATATTTTAACTTGCCTTTCCTTCATCCGTGCCAGAGTTCAAACTGCCCCGATGCCCAGGGAAAGGGGGCCCAGCCTCCAATGCCAAGTCATTTGAGCAGAAACCTGCGGAGACGGGGAGGGTAACGGAGCCCATGGGGCTGGTCGATTGGGCAGGAAGGAGAGACGGAGGCGGTTTCAAGTCCTAGGTCCATAGATTGCTTGTGACCAGCCACTCACCCAGCAGGGATATGCTCTAAAATGCGGGTGCCAGGCAGGGGATGCCCGACAGGCTGGTCCAAGGAAGGCCCTGCCCCGTCTGCCAGTGGGAGCGGGGAAGCATGGGCTCTGGGGTGCCTGGAAGATGGGCCAGTCCTTCGGAGAGCCTCTCCTGGGACAGGGGTGACGGTGGGGCCTTTCTGTCTCTCTCCTGGCCAGGGCGGCTGTCGAGGAGGCCTACGCCAAGTCCATGGTCAAGATGTCCAAGATGGCCGGCAACAGCACCCAGCTGGGGTGAGGGCCTGCCGCTTTTGGGGGGAGGGGGCTGCCTGGAGAACAGGTGGGTGGGGAGGCCGTGGGGCTGCGGTGGCCTGTGGGGAGGGAGCCTCTGGCCCCGGGCCCTTTGGGCCCCCCCATGGGCACCGTTGCCCTCCTGGGCAGCCCGCAGGGCGAGGGCCCTGGCGTTTGAGCAGGTGGGTTCTATGGGGGAGTGGGGTGGGGGGCTGAAGACCCCTCTGGAGGATGTCGGGGCTCAGGCGCTGCCCGTGTGCCCCCCAGGACCTTTGCCCCCCTCTGGGAGGTCTTCCGCATCTCCTCGGACAAGCTGGCGCTGTGCCACGCTGAGCTGGTGAAGAAGCTGCAAGATCTCATCAAGGAGATCGGCCGCTATGGGGAAGAGCAGCTGCGAGCCCACAGAAAGGTGACACACAGACCCCCTGGCTGAGTTCCCCAGAGACCGGGGTGGGGGGTGACATATCCCCTTCTGGGCCTCCCCCCCAGGGAATGAGCCCTGGGCTCTCTGGGGTCCCAGCGGGGGCTGGGCGGGGTCCCAAGCCAGAAGTCTGGGGAAGGGCCGTGAGTTCTGCTTCTCTCCTCCGGTCAGTCAAAGGACGAAGTGGCCGGGACGCTGGAGGCCGTCCAGCAGCTCCAGGGGGCCGCCCAGCACCTGCCCAAGGCCAGGGAGGCCTTCCAGAGCCGATGCCAGGAGCTGGAGAGGCTCCGCAGGGAGGGGGCCAGCCAGAAGGAGATGGACAAGGTCAGTGGGAGGGGGGGTCCTGCCCTGCAGCCCTCCTCCTCCTGGGACCCCCGGGGGAACGGTTGCGGACAGCCACGGTGCCTTTGGATCGGCTTCTCTGGCTCCCTGGACGGAGGGAAAGGAGGGCAGGGTGTTGGGGGGGCTCAGAGGGCGGGGCCTTGCCGTGACTATGCCCCCCGTGTGCCCCCCACCAAGGCGGAACTGAAGTCCCGAAAGGCCGTGGACGCCCTGCGACGCACCGTGGAGAAGTACAACGCGGCCCGTGCGGAATTTGAGCAGAAGATGCTGGACTCGGCCGTGGTGAGGGAGGGTGCCGGGCCGGGGGATGCAGGATGCCCCCAGCTGGGTGGGCTTCGCACCAAGTCCAGTCCACTCTTGGCAGAGGTGGTTGACCAGTGCCATCTCCATTCAGAGGGGCTTCTGGGAGACCTGGCACTTACTTGCCCCCTCCCCCAAGTCTGTTCTGTTTATGCTGTTCAGGAAAGGCCCTGGGGGGGGGTTCCTGGTTGCTCCCCGCCCCCCATCGTTGGGGGTTGGGAGAGATGGGGAGGCTGGGCCCACCTGGCCGGGGCCTGGGGAAAGCTCCAGGTGCAGGGAAGGGCCCCCCCGAGGAGTTTGGGGGTGCAACCGCGCCCCAGAGCAGGGGTAGGCAACCTTGGCTCTTTTATGACTCGTGGGCTTCAACTCCCAGAATTCCTGAGCCAGCCATGCTGAGGGGAAAGGGAGGTTTCCAAGCTGAGCCATGCTGGCTGAGGAATTCTGGGAGTTGAAGTCCATGAGCCATGAGGGGGGCCATAGTTCCCCCATGCTGGCTGAGGAATTCTGGGAGTTGAAGTCCACAAGTCATAAAGCGGCCTAGGCCTAGGCCAGAGATAGGCCACCTTGGCTCTTTTATGACTGGTGGACTTCAACTCCCAGAATTCCTGAGGCAGCCACGCTGAGGGGAAAGGGAGACGTTTCCAAGCTGAGCCAGGCTGGCTGAGGAATTCTGGGAGTTGAAGTCCACGAGTCCTAAAAGAGCCAAGGTTGCCTACCCCTGCCCCAGAGCAACCCAGCGTAGACTCGGCCTGGAGGGGGCCTAGCTTGCCCCCCCCCCAGCGCAGACATGGCCGCCTCCTCTCGGCCTGAGGTCTGCCCAACCAATAGCAGGGCGGCTCTGCCCCCCTGCCGGCCCCACACCTCTCCTTCTCCCCCCCAGCGGTTCCAGGAGGTGGAGGAGTCTCACCTGCGGCACATGAAGGGCCTGGTGGGCTCCTACGTCCACTCGGTGGAGGACACCCACGTCCAGATCGGGCAGGTGAGGCCCAGGGCCTGGCTGGGCACATGGATGGGCTCCGAGGGGCTCGCAGGGCAGGGCGGTTCTGGGCAAAGCTTCTCGGTGTGGCCCCTCAGTGCTCAGCAGACCCCCGTCAGGTGGGGGAGGATGCCGTTGCAGTCCACGCCTGCAGAGGGGCCCCTGCCCCCGCTGTGCCAGTCTCCTTTCTTGCCCACCCCTCCGAGCGGTGGCAGGAGGCAGGCAGAGGGACCCCCTCCTCATTGGGGGTCTTCCCAGAATGAGGGAACCGGCGGGGGCAGCTGGAGATGGGCTGGTGGGGGAGGGAGGGGGTTGCTGCCTCCTCCCAAGGGCTCTCTGGAGCCAGCAGAGCAGGGGCCGGACAGGTGAGGGGGGTCCGCGGAATCCTTTTGGGGGCCTCAGGAGGGTCCCCCTGCCTCCCCCCTCCAGGTGCAGGAGGAATTCAAGCAGAACATGGAGAACATCGGGGTGGAGACGCTGCTGCGCAACTTTGCGGAGAGCAAGGGCACCGGCTGCGACCCCCCAGGTGAGGGGCCCTGGCACCCCTTGGCGCCTCTGCGGGTGCTGTGGAGCTGCCCTGCGGGGGAGAGGGGGGGAAAGGAAGGGGGCGGGTGACGATGGGTGGACGGGTAGGTGTGGCCCCCCCCACGGAGGTCCTGCGGGGAGACCAAGGGCCCCCAGGCACCCCGTCTCTCAGAGTGAGGGAGATGAAGCATTTGTGATGATGGGGGGGCTGGAGCCATTTCTCGGGGGTGGGGGTAGGGTGCCTTGGGGGGGTCTGGGCCCCAACCTCACTCCGGGCTTCTCTCTGCCTCCCCCACCCCCGCAGGGCCCCTGGACCTGGAGGAGCTGAGCCTGATGTCCTCCCAGGAAGGCAAGTACGTCTGGCTCGGCTTGGGGGGGGGGCTTCTGCCTTTGGCAGAGTGAGCAGGCTGGCTTGGGGTACCTGTGGGGGGGGCAGCCTGTGGTGCAAGAGACAGATGCGGAGATGGACCCTGAAGACCAACACCCCCCCCCCACGCACTCTGCCAGCCCTGTGAGGTGGGCCAGGGGGGACCGAACCCAAGTTTCTCGGCCTTAGTTGCCCCCCCCCCCGCAATGCACGATGCTGTTACTCCAGGCATCTGGGGGTGTGTGTCAGACTGCTCCTTATTCAGGGATGGTCCTGAGGCAAAGGGAAGCTGGACTGGGGGGGGGCTGCAGCCCACACACTACCTTCCAGCACCCTCTTTGTGCCCCCCCTTGTGGGAAGGGCAAATGCACCATCCTTCCCTCTTTCTCTTGGGGTGGGCATGGCAAAGGCAGGTATGCCCCCCCCATTCCTTCTGCCCACCTCCCACTGAATTTCAACCACCTAATCCTTGGGCTGCCAGGTGCCCCTTCCCTCCCCCTCCCCAAATGGAGACATGGGGCCCAGATGCGGGTTCTGGGGGACCCCCTGGATTGCTCCTCAGGTGTCCCCCCCGGCCAAGGGCCCCATTGTGCCCCTGAAAAGCCCCCCTTTTCTCCCCACAGGGCCCAAACGCAGCCGCAGCAAAGCCTTCCGCATTCCCGGACTCGGGCGCAAGGAACGCGGGAAGGACTCGGGGTGAGTATGGCTGGGGCCCCCCTCCGCCATCGGTCCTGGCTGGCGGCTCCCCCACCCCACTCACTCTTTCTCCCTCTTTCTCCCCAGGGAGTCTCCGGAGGCGGATGTAGGGGTGAGGACGCGCCCCCCCCCCGAGGCAGTGCAGCTGAGCGGTGGACTTTGCCCGGACCCCCGTTCCCAGGGGTGCCCTGCCTCCCCTTGTCTCATGCTGCCCACCCCTCCCTGGGACGTTTGGGGGATGGTCTGTCCCACATCCCCCCCAGCCCTGTTGTCTCTCCGCAGCCTCCCGAGGTGGACGAGGAAGGCTTCACCGTCCGGCCTGAAGTGAACCAGAACGATATCTTTGTGGGGGGCGTGGAGGGGGCTGGGGTGGACCTGGGGAGGGGGGGCTGAGGGCCCGGACACGGGGCCTGGCCTCAGAGCCAACGGAGGGGAGAACCCCAGGAGATGAAGGGGTCACTGCGCAAAAGGCAGAGGGACTCCCATTTCCCTCCTGTCGGGGGGGGGGGCACCAAAGCAACCTTGGAAGCCCCTTGGGGAAGGAAGCCCCCCCAGTGGTTTCCCAAAAAGGCGGCTTGGGCTAGGCAAGGGGCCCGGGGACCCCAGCCTTCCTCCCCCCGGGCCCCACTGCTGGGGGCCTTTCCTTGACTCGGTTCCACGTGAACACAGCAGCCGCTTCTGCTCGTCCAGCGACTCGGATTACGACGATGAAGACCCCCCCAAGTTCTACATCCGGATCAAGCCCATCCAGGCCCCCGAGCGGGTGGGCAGCGCGGCCACCTCGGCCGCCACGGAGCAGCTGAAGGCCTCTGTGGGCAGCCTCATCCTGCCACCCAGCGTGGGGGTGAGCGGGGGGAGCACTGAGGGAGACGAGGATGGCACCCCATTCCTTCCCCCTTCCCTGCTTCTGGAGCAGGGCCCAGAGGGACCCCTGCCCATCTTCCCTGTGCCATGGGGGCAGGGGGGGCGAGGGGCAGTGGCGGCCTTGCGCTCTTGACCCCCCCTTCTCTTCTGCAGGGCACCATGAAGAGGCACTCCTCCCGTAAGTGACCCTCTCCGGGCCCCTGCCGTAGGGTGCCAGTGGGGCCCCTGCCGTGGGGTGGGCTGGGTCCATCTGGTCAAGACCGAGGCCTGACCCTCGTTGCCCGAGGCACACAAAACGCTGGATTTGTGGGGCACCTGCTGTGTTTCCTTGAAAACAAGACGGGGTCTTATAGTTTTTGCTCCCGAAGACGCATCTGGGCTTAATTTGGGGGGAAACTTGGTAGAACCAAGGCACACAGCCAGGGAGGGTCAGCCGGGTGTCGGTGCCTCCCCCAGGTGAGGAGCTGGGACCCTCAGCCAGTCAGGACTTTCCTGCACTGCAGACGGGCCTGGGGGGTGGGCTTGATGCTAGTGCTGGAGGCCACCCCCCCCCCGCATTGTTCTCTCTGTGGCTGCTACCTCTTGGCCCAGTTCCAGCCTCCCCAAAGAGGGGGCTCCTTCTGTGGCCGGGGGAGGTGCTGCCCCTCTCCGCACCCGCTGACCTGCAGCCCAGACTCGGGGTGCCTCTCCAGTTGCCCCCCTTTCCTTCCAGGGCACTTGAAAACCTTCCCTTCGGCTGCTGCGGTGCCCACCCACGCGGGGCCGTCCCCGGGCGCAGGAGAGAGAGGTGAGGCCACAAGAGCAGGGGATGGGGGGGAGGACGGGGGGGCACTTCCGCCTGCTGACCTTTGTCTTTCTGCCCCTTCCTCCCCCTCCCTTGGCAGGTGGAAAGCCGGGAAGCGCTGCGACCCCCAACCTGGTGCCCCGGTTGAGCAGGTATGCCCGGGTCTCGGGTTGCTGCCTCTGGCACGGAGCGTCTGGGGCAGGTGGGGCAGCTTTGTGCCAGCTTCCTTGTTTGCTCTGGGGATTAGGGAGTTGTCATTGTGGGCGGGGGGGAACAGGAGGCTTACATGGAGCAGCTGCCCCCCAGGAAGAAGCTTTGGGCTCACCTGGGGGTTGTTGGGAGAATGATGGGGGGGGGTTGTCAGTGCTAAGTAAGTAGATCCAAAATATTAGGAGCAAAGACCCCCCCCAGCCCTTTAGGGCTCTTCTCCTGCCGGCTGCCTTGAACTCTGCCGGCCAGACCTAGCCCCCTCCCCCACCATCACGGGAAGGGGCTCTCTGGGAATAACGGGGGTCTTTTCTCTGCGGCCCCCTCCCTCCCTCCCGCCCACCCCATCTTCTCTTTCTCCAGCTGCGAGAGCAAAAGCAAGCCAGAGGCCCTTCCCGCCAGCGCCTTGTTTGGGCCTCCCCTGGAGTCGGCCTTTGAGAACGAAGCCTTCACAGGTGACCAAGCCCCCCCTGCCCCCCCCGTTTTCCCCAGAGAGTTTTGGGGGCAGCGGGGGTCTTTGCAAAGTGGGGGAGGGGGCTGGGTCAGGCAGCTGCAGCTTCCCCAAAGCCCAGGAGCATCCCACCCTCCACCCAGCAGGGGCTTAGGGAGGAAATCAGAGAGAGGGGGGGATGCTGGGCGGGCTTAGCCAAAGGCAGGTGGGAGACCCTCCCCCAACACAGGTGGCTCAGGTGGGGCTGCTGTGCTGAGGGCAAAGAGGCAAAAGAGAGGAGAAAGGAGAAAAACTGCAGGAGGTCAGCAGAGGGAAGGGGGGGAAGGACGCGGGGGGGGGGGGTTCCTCAAAATCCGGCTGGACCCTCAGTGACCTGACAGGGCTGGGCTTTGGCCTGAGGCGGCCGGAGGACACCTGGTGCCCCCGGGGAGAGCTCCGGGCAGCTGGTGCAGAGACCCTTCGGCTTCCTGGGCTCTCCCTGGGATTCTCGGGGTCTCCTCGGGCCCCTTCCTCCCCTGCAGGGTCCCACCTTCGCCCCCTTGGAGGGTCAGAGGACAGCCCCCCGGCCTCTCCCACCCGGACCCTCTTCGTAGGGAGAGCGGCCTCCAGGCCTCTTTCCAAGGCCTCCGTGGCTGCTTTGCCTTCAGCCTTTGGCCTGTTTCTTGACCGCTGATTCCAGGGCAGGCAGGCTGAAGGTCAGCAGCTGGGCCTGGATAATCTCCTGGTGCTCCTTCTGCCCGCTGACCCCGCCTCGGTCCTTCACCTGCCTCCCATCTCTCTGGCCCTTCAGCCCCTCTGTCAGAGCCGGCAGGCCCTGGGCATCTTCGGCTGCGAGAGGCCCCAGCCCAGCCCAGGCTCCCGAGGGTCCTCCCTCCGCCTTTCTAGCCCCGCCCCTCTTCTGCCAGTCCAGCGTCCTTCATCTCTATTCCCCGTAGAGGTGGATTCAGATTCAGAACAGCTGGAAGGGACCTTGGAGGTCTTCTAGTCCAGCCCCTTGTTCAAACAGGAGACCCTAGGCCATTCCGGACAAGTGACTGTCCAGTCTCTTCTTAAAAGCCTCCAGTGATGGAGCGCCCACAATGTCTAGTGGCAAGCTGTTCCACTGGTTAATTGTCCTCCCTGTCAGGAACTTCCTCCTTAATTGCAGGTTGCTTCTCTGTTTGGTCAGTTTCCATCCATTGTTTCTTGTCCTGCCTTCTGGTGCTTTGGAGAATAATTTGACCCCCTCTTCTTCTTTGGGGCAGCCCCTCATGCTGCTACCATGCCCCCTCCATCCTTTTTTTCTCTAGACTGGCCATTCCCAATTCCTGCAGCCATTCTTCATATGTTTCAGCCGCCGGGCCTTTAAGCATCTTAGTTGCTCTTTTTGCACTTTTTCCAAAGTCTCATCATCATCATAATGAAGTTGGAAGGGACCTTGGAGGTCATCAGGTCCAACCCCCTGCTCAGGCAGGTAACCTTATATCATCTCAAACAAACAAAGACAAATAGTTGTCCAGTTTCTTCTTAAAAACTTCCAGTATTGGAGCATTCACAGCTTCCGGAAGCAGGTTGTTCCACTGGTTAATTGTTCGAACAGTCAGGAAACATCTTTTTTTGCAACGTGGTGACCAAAACTGGATGCAGGTATTCTAGGTGTGAGCTTACTAAGGCTTTGCAAAGCGGTACTAATACTTCGCGTGATCTTGATTCTATGCCTCTGTTTATACAACCCAGGATTGTGTTAGCTTTTTTGGCTGCTGCTGCTGCACACAGCTGGCTCACGGTCATGTGAACGCCCACCAGGACGCCAAGGTCCCTCTCACAGTGGCTGTTTTTAAGCCGGGTCTCACCCAGTTTGTACTTGTACCTTTGATTTTTCTTGCCCAGGTGTAAAACCTGGCTTTTCTCCACATTGTAATAGTAATAGTAATAGTAGTAAAGTTGGAAGGGACCTTGGAGGTCATCTAGTCCAACCTCCTGCTCAGGCAGGAAACCCTACACCATTTCAGACAAATGGCTGTCCAGTCTCTTCTTAAGAACTTCCAGTGTTGGAGCATTTACTGCTTCTGGAGGCAGGCTGTTCCACTGGTTAATTGTTTTCCCTGTCAGGAAGTTTCTCCGTAGTTCTAGGTTGCTTCTCTCCTTAATTAGTTTCCACCCGTTGCTTCTTGTCCTGCCTTCAGGTGCTTTGGAAAATAGCTTGACTCCCTCTTCTTTATGGCAGCCCCTGAGATACTGGAACACGGCTATCATGTCTCCCCTTGTCCTTCTCTTCGTTAAACTAGACATCCCCAATTCTAGCAACTGTTCCTTACATTGAAACTCATTTTGTTGGATAAGGCCCACTGTTCAAGTTTGTCAAGATCTTTCTGAATGAGTAAGGGGAATGAATGAAAAAAGTTGAGTGGCCTTGTCCCCCCCCCCTGCCCCATTTGCCAGATGCTTCCCCCCTGAGGCTGCCTGGCTGCAGATCAGGTCCTTTATTATGGGTGAAGAACAGATCTCTTTCCTCCTAGTGTTTTTTGGCCTTCCAGTGGGGGGGGGGAGAAGGGGGGAGATGTAACAGGACCTGCCGTGATGCGTTTTGAGAAGGCCTTCCTGACGGCAGGAAGTGTGGCTTTTATGCAGGCAAAAGGGGGGGGGTGTTCCCCCGCATGTGTCTTGCGTGTCTCTTGCGTGGGGAGAGAGACGGGTTGCCTCTGCCAGGTATGTGGAAGAGGTTTTGAAAGCTGGGGGGGGCAGGGAGTGCCCAAGAGGGAGGAGCCCCTCCCTTTGGCCACCCTTCCAGGGGACCCAACCTTGCTGCATGTCATCAGGAAGAGGAAACTGCTGCTGTCCATGGAGGTTCTCCGCCCAGCAATGACGGTGAAAGCAGCATCTGGGCCTGACCCACACGAGGCCCAGATCCGAGAGGCCGGGGGGTGGGCTCTGCCACCAAGGGGAGAAAGCCCACCTCTGGAAGCCTCTCTTGTCTCCGGAGGTCTGGACGCCCCACAGCCTGGGAGTGAATGGCCGGCAGTGCCTCATGGGAGCAGAGTCCTTCCCCAAGCAGAGCCCCGGGGGTCTCCCTCCCCCTTGGCTGAAGAGAGCAGTGATGGGACCAGGGGCAGAAGGCGCTGGCTGGGCACGGGGCCTGCTATGCCGCTTGGTGCCAGCGGCCGGCTCTGCCCTTGAGCCCAGCTGCTCCCGGCCCAGCTGAGCTGCAGAAGGAATCGGCCCCGATGGCCGGAGCTGCTGCTCCTGGCCGCTGACCTGGAGCCCCCTGCTCGCCTGGGACGGGTGCAGGTGCTCAGCTGGCACCCGCCGCAAGCCCACCCCCCTTGATGCCACCCTCCCTTAGCCAAAGGCCGGGGGGGGGGCTGTGAGCTGCCCAGATCTGGCCTGGGAAAGGCTGTGGCTCCTGAGGGACCCCAGCGAGCGAGTCCCGATGACTCCGAGGCTCTTTGGGGAAGGGGCTCGGCTGGGCCCGGCGTGGGTGGCCAAGCCTTTGTGCCCCTCCCTGCTTCCTGCCCCACCGGCCTCACTTATCCCCCAGCTCTTTTTCACAGCGGCCAGTGGGCCAGAGAGAGTCGGCCGAGGGGCAGACCCTCCTGGGGGGGGGGGCATCCCAGCGCTCAGACTGCCCGGCTGGGGAAGGGTCTGTGGGAGAGGCAGGGGGGACCGGCTGCTTTGTCCTGGCTGGGCCTCACTCCGGAGCCGGCCCTGGGGGGGTGCCCATGCCTGATGCCCACTGCAGAGACACCCTGGGTGGGGGGAGCTTTAGGACCGCAAGTGAGGCAGATCAGTGGATTTGAGGGGTAGGTCCAATCTAGGGCTGCCCCCTCAGCCTTTGCGCCCCAGTATCACTGTTCTCTCGACAGCTGGGTGGGCTCTGCAGCCCCCGACTCCGCCTTAACCCTCTGCCCTCTCTCTCCTTCTGTCTCCCCACAGCCCCCCGAGCCTACTTGCTGGCCTCCAGCCCCTCCCCCTTCTCCTCCTCCTCCCCCGAGAACGTGGAAGACTCTGGCCTGGACTCTCCCCCCCACCTGGCCACGGGACCCTCCCCGGATTCCCGCCTGTGGACTTCCCGGCCGGCCACCCCCCTGAGCCCCCCGGGCCAAAGGACCCCCAAAGGCGCCCTCGTCTTCCGGGGCAGCCGCGGGGCGCTTCTTCCCGAGGACAGGCCCAACCCCTGGCTGCCCCAGCCCTCCGCCCCCCAGGACGCCCGCTGCGGAGCAGAACCGGGCTGGGCGGTCTCCGGCGCCTCCTGGCCCCCCGCAGGGGCCCGGGCCTTCTCCGCCTGCTCCCCCGACCTCTTCTCCTCGGAGGCCGGGTTGGGGGGTCGGCGGCTCTGGGTGGCCCGACCTCGGAGCCCAGCGGCCTCGGACGGGGCCCCTCGGACCGGGGAGCGGGACAGCTGCCTGTCCTCCAACTCGGCCTCCTCCTCCTCCTCCTCGCCAGCCCCCCTCAGCAGCGGGGACTCCACCAGCCCCTCCCCCTGGGCCCCCCGGGGCCGCGACCTGGACAGCAGGGGCCCCTCTGCCTCGGATGCCTCCTCTGAGCACGGTGAGTGGTGGGGGGGTGAAGTGGGCTGGGGCTCCTGGTGGCTGAGGAGGGGGTGTGGGTGGCAGCGAGAGAGACAGGAGAGAGTTAACCTTTGGCTCCCCCCCCCTAAGTACCTGCTGGGAAGTGCAGCCAAAGGCCCATTTGCCCCCCCTGAGCCCCCCCTCTGCAGCCCCTGGAATTCTGCCTGGGGTTGCTGGGGGCCACAAGGGAGGCTTGGCAGCTCCGTCTTGGGGGGGGGCTCTTTCCCCTGGAGGGGGCTTTCCCCACCACCTGGATTCAGGCTCCATGCAGAGGGGCAAAGGGAAACAGCAACAGCTCTCTCCCCTCCCCTCGTGCCCTGAGTGCAAATCCTGGCATTTGGGGAAAGAGGAACAGCGCTCAGAAACGGGATTGGTCGGTGGAACTGCCTGCCACCAGGGGAAGCCCGGTGGATGTTGGCCCCACTACTTCTGGGAGGGGCCGTGGGTGGCTCTGCCAGGCTGGGAGGAAGCGGCTTCCACTTTGGGGGGAAAGGGGCACCCCGTTTACTGTGCCCCTCCGGTCACCCCCCTTCTCTTGCCTTTCAGTCCCCTTCCCTCCTTCGGCCCCACATGCCCCCTGGCCCCCCACGACGGCTCCTGTTCGGCGGACCCTCTGCAAGAGGCCCTCGGCCACGTCGGCCACCAGCCTTGGGGCCGAGACGGTGAGTGCTGTGGCCGGCAGGTGGTGGGCCGGGTCCTCGGACGGCCCTGCCCAACCCAGACACGGGTGCCTGACCCAGAAGGGGCAGCCCTGGAAGGGGCAGCCTTACCCCCCCCCGCACCCCAAGCCCAAACGCCCAGCCCTGCGCCCTCCTCAGACCCTCCCGGTGCCCCTTTGCTCCCCGGCCCCCGAGGGCGGCATCTTGGCTGGGGGGGGGGTCCAGCGGCAGAGCCCCAGCGGTTATGGGGCCGGGCACTGGGACCCCGCTGCTAAGCCCCCAACGCTGAGGTTTCCCCACCAGCTGGATGGCCTCCTGCCCTGGCAGAGGAGGGGGGCAGGGGGCTCCTGGTGCCCTGTGGCTGACCTCTCTTTCCCTCCAGCCCCGCTCCTTCAGCCCTGCCCCACTGTCCGCTCTGACCTCCTCCCAAAGCACCTCCGCCCTGACCGAGCGCAGCCTCTTCACCGCCCCCCAGCAGCAGCAGCAGCAGCATCCACCGGCCCTGGGTAGGTGCTCTCCGGCCGGGGGGGGGGGGGGAGAGTGGCCTGGGCTGGGGCCCTCGGAGGTGGCCGGGAGCAGCTGAGGGACCCCGCTCTCCTTCCTTCCCTGCCAGGCGTCTCCCGTGGCCCCTCCCCCGTGGTCCTGGGCTCCCAGGGCGCCCTGCCCGTGGCCATGGCCTTCACGGAATACATCCACGCTTACTTCAAGGGCCAGAAGGCAGACAGGTATGGGGGGGGCATGGGGGCTGTGACCCTGGAGCCCTTCTGCTGGGCGGGGGGCTGCGGGCGCCCGTTCCTGGCCTTGCACAGGTTGCACCTGCTGGACCAGCCAGCCCTTCAGCCAACCGGGCCTCCCACTGGGCCCCCGAAGGCCAGCCCTCCCCACGGCCCCCACCTCTTCCTGCATGTGTGGGCTGAGCACCTCCCCTGGGGTCCTTGGGCAGAGGGGGCCCCTCTCCCGCCCCACTTGCGGGCTGCTGCACTGGTTGGGGCCTCTGCCCGCTTCAGGGCTGTGGGGGGGAGCGACCAGGCCCGGCCCCCGACCGGCCCTCCCTGTCTCCACAGCTGCCTCGTCAAGGTCACCGGGGAGCTGACCATGTCCTTCCCGGCGGGCATCATCCGGGTCTTCAGCAGCGCCCCGGCCCCCCCGGTCCTCAGCTTCCGCCTGCTGCACACAGCGCCCATTGAGCAGTTCCTGCCTAACGCCAGCCTGCTCTTCAGGTGCCAGTGGGGGGGGGCGCTGGGGGGCTGAGGACGGGCGGAGGGCAGCAATGGGGGTAGCAGGGCTCTGGAAGCCCCTGGCAGGTATAGAGGTCGGGTGGGGGCTGGGGAGATGGGAGGGGGGCCTGGCTGCAATCAAAAACTGGCTGGTCCAACCGACCCCTCCCCGTCTCTCCTGCCCCCCCCCCAGTGACTCCTCGCAGAGCGACCCCAGCAGCAGGGATTTCTGGCTCAACATGGCCGCCCTGACCGGGCACCTCCAGAAACAGGCCGAGCAGGCGGGGGGCGCCCCATATTACAACGTGACTCTGCTCAGATACCAGGTGAGGCTGCCTGGGGGGGAGTCAGCCGGTCAGCAGGGCGTCCAAAGCCTTTGACCCTCAGAGCCGCAAGGGCCAGTGTGGCTCTCTGCCCACTGACCTTCCCGAGGGAGGGAGGCCGGAGCAACCGGGAAGATGCTTGAATCCCAGTTGAGGGGTGGGCAGGACCCCCTCCCCAAACCCTGGTGCGTGCAAAGGGGAGGCCTTGGTGGGGCTGGTGTTTCTGGGAGGGGGGCTTTGCCACTTCCTCCTCCTGGGGTGTTTCTCAGCTTCCCAGTCTCCCAGCCCTGGGGTCTCTTGGTGGTCCCCCATCCACAGACTAACCCTGCCTTGCTTAGCTTCAGTGCATCATCCCCAGGGTCCGTTCCAACCTCAGAAAACAATTAACCTTAGTCTAGTTAAGTGTAGTCTGTGTGAGGGTGGGTGGTGTTCTTAATAACGTTCCCTGGTGAAGATTATAGGGGTGGCCATTCTTGGGGGGTTGGCATCTGGGGCATCCAGGCTGGGGGTGACCCGTGGCCCCTTCACTCCTGGTGGCTATCTCAGGTTCTCACAGGGCCTCCTGCATTTGGGACTACGGTTCCAAGAACTCCCAGCTGGTTCCGCTGCTTGCTGGGCAAATGGGGGTTGCAGTCCCTGCTCTCCTGGGGGCTGGCAAGTGGGCTGGGGGGGCAGCCCTCTTTGGTTCCTCTTGGCTGATGTGGGAAACAGACCTGGGTGGGAGGGGGCAGGTGCGTGACGCACAAACACACACACACACATGTAGACCCACACCCTTGCCCGCCCTGCCGCCCCCAGTACTCCAGGCAGGGGCCGGAATGGGCCCCGCTGCAGCTGTCGGTCAGCTGGGAGTGCGCCGCGGAGGCCACCCGGGTGAGCGTGGACTATCGCTACAACGCTGCCGCGTTGGCCTCGGCCGTGGCCCTCACCAACGTGCAAGTGCTGCTGCCCATTGAGGAGCCCGTGGCCAACGTCCAGCCCCAGCCCAAGGCCTGCTGGTAAGTGGGGAGGGGGACGAGGGAAGGGCGTGAAGGGCCCCAGGGGAGGCGGCACCTGGCACCGGAAGGGCCCCCAGAGGCCCCCAGGGGCTCATGACGAACTCAGCTGGAGGAGGCAGGCTGGCATGGTGGGCACGGCTGGCAGCTGGCGGCTGCATCAGATGGCCCACAGTGGGCAAAGGGGTGCCCTTCCCCCTTAGCCAGGCTCCCCTCGCTCCATGGGGCTGGCACTGCAGGCCTGGCCCCCCGCAGGGCTCTCCCCCCAGATCTGCCCTTGGGGCAGGGGCAAAGGCCAGGCCAGAGCCAGCTTTTCATGAAGATGGCTGGGGGGGAGGGGACACCTTCAGGGCAACCCTACCCTGGCTTTCCCTGTGGGCACCTGCCAAAGGGGGGGGAGCTGGGCTTCTGTGGCTGTCTGGGGGTCCCTTGCCCGATGGCCAACCTCCCCCCCCCCGGCTCCCCTTTTGGCAGCAGAAAAAGCCCAATTTTGTTTTATTTCACTCGTTTTATTTTCCTGCTGTGCCCCGAGTGACCCTGAGCGGCATTTGGTCCCTCTTGCCCCATTTGGGCCCCTTCGTCTCCAGAGTGGAGATTTTGGGAGACTTGGAGCCCCGGCATCAAACAGGAACAAAACTGGAATTGGGGGGGGGGCTGTTGCCTCAGTGCCCCGTGTTGCCCCCTCCCCTAACTGAGAGATGGCCAAAGACCTCGCCCAGTCAGGGGGCTGTTCCCAGATGACCGGGACTGGAGTACACGGGCGGGTGTCACAGCCTTGGCGGCTGCACCCAAGAGCGCCCCCTCTGTCGCCCCCTGCAGGAACCTGGAGGAGAAGCGCCTGCTCTGGCGGCTCCTGGACGTGCCCAGCACCCAGGGCCAGGGAGGTGAGCCGGGCGGGGGGCAGGCCAGGCTGCCCTTCCTCAGCCGTGGGAGGGGGGAGCAGCACCCCCTTCACCTTCCTCTCTCTCTCCCCACCCTCAGGCTCCGGCCGCCTCCTGGCCAGTTGGGAGCCCTTGGACGGCCCCAGCAGACCCACCCCGGTGGCCGCCCAGTTCACCAGCGAGGGCAGCACCGTCTCGGGGGCCGACGTGGAGCTGGTGGGCAGCGGCTACCGGATGTCGCTGGTGAAGAAGAGATTTGCCACCGGTGAGGAGGGGGCCGGGCTGCCCCGGGGGGTCCCTCTTGCCCCAGGCAGGCTCCTGCCGTGCTCTCTCTCAGCTGGCAGGCGGGCGTCCTGGGCCTGGCACAGGGTCACCCTTGGGCGCTGGCCACAGTGGGATGTGCTGGTGTGGCAGCAGAATAACCGAGTCCGAAGGGACCTTGGAGGTCATCTAGGCCAACCCCCAGCTCAAGCAGGAGACCCAATACTCTGGGCTGGATCCGGCCATTAGGGATGACGACTCTTTTCTCTGCCCCTGCCAGGGTCATCCGCAAAGATCCCTCCAGCGTGCCCACTGGGATTCCAGACGCGTCACTGTCCCTCCCCTCCCTCAGGCTCATAAACCCTAACAAGCCCCCTCCCACCAATTCCTGGCTGCTCTTAGGACCTCCCCCGCAGCCCCTCCTCCAGCAGGGTGCCCTTGTGCTCCGTGCCAGCCCCTCCCTCCCAGGATCCCAGACCGGGCACGGATTTGCTCTTTTCCCAGCAACCCCCATTTGGACCCCCCAAATCCTCTCAGCCCCGCCTTTTAGGCTGCTTAGGCACTTCACTGACTTCTTGGTCTTGTTGAATTTTGGGGCGGGGAGAGTCTTGGTTCTGAAGGGTTTTTACGCAGTGGTGGAGTGGAAGAAATCTTAAAATTTGGACTTCTCGCCCTTAATTGGAAGAAATAAACGTAGAAAGCCAAGACTTGTGGACTTCAACTCCCAGAATTCCCCAGCCACCCTCTCTGCAGGCACCCGGGCGGGGGGAGGAGGGCACGCCATCCGCTCGCTCCCCAGGACGCCCTGCCGGCTGGGGAATTCTGGGAGTTGCAGTCCAGGAGCCTTAAAGTCACCGAGGTGGGCCAGCCCTGCTTTGAAAGAAGCGAAACCAATAAGAACGGGAGATTGGATTGGTTTGGTTTTATTTTTTCCTTTGACACAAGTCTCTGCAGGTTTCCTGGCAAAATGTCAGGATTGTCCTCCTTCCTGGGGCTGAGAGCAGCCCTCAGACTCCCCGTCTCTCGCCTGGAGCCTCAGGCGGGCGGCCGAGTGGCTCCCTTGGGTGGCGACAGTATCCACAACAGCCTCCTCCGTGCCGGGTGTCTGGGGCATCGTCTCCCCACCCGGCCCGCTTGGAGCTCTCCCCACCCCCCAGGGGAAAACCAACCAGGCCACCAGATGAAACCGAGAACTGGGGGGGGGGCTGTAGCTGCAGTCCCGCCCAAACAAAACTTTCCCCCTCCCACCGATGGACACCCCGCCCCCCCCCCAGATTCTCCATCAGGCCAGGCGTGCCAGGTCCTTCCTTCTCTTGAGTGAGCTGTTCCCAGACACCCCCCCCACTTGGGTGGCCCTCCTGACCTTGGGCTGGCTTGATCGTCCTGTGCAAGGTGGGGCCCAGAGCTGGACCCCCAAGCAGGGCCGAGTGGACAGACCCGCTGGCCTGCCCCCCCCAGGATGGCGAGGGCCTCCGTGGCCGCTGCCTGCTGCTGCGGTCAAGGCGGACCCCCAATCTTCTGGGGGGGGCTGTGACAAGCCTGGCCTCCTTGCTGGGCAGCAGCCTTGGCTGGAGGGGAGAGGGGGGACTCTCCTGCAGAGCCCCCACCGCTGAGTACTGTGTTGGCTGTGACACCCCCCCCTCTTTTTTCCTTCTCCCCCCACCAGGAATTTATCTCGCCGGCTCCTGAACATCAGCGGCCCTGGGAAGTTTCCTCCTGAAGTCTTCTGGGAGACAGAAATAATATATTTGTGTGTTTTAAATTATTCTCCGACTGGATTTTAAACGTTGGGGGGGGGGATATGAAAGCTCGGCTGGAGGCCTGGGAGGCCAGAAGAGGATGTGACTCCTTGAACCCGGACCCCCACACCTGGCCGTGACTTTCCCTCCCTCCCTCCCTCCGCTTTCGTCCGCATTGCCCCCCCCCCGCCTCTTCTAAAGTGGGGCCCGTTGGTCCTGCCCCGTTCTGGAAGCAGCCGAAGGGAATGTCGGCGTTTTAATAAACATGTTTGTTTTTCTAATGAAAACGGATCCCCTGAACTGATTCGCAAAGTTTCGGTGGCCCTCAGCTTGCAGCCATTTGTTTAGCAACCGCTGAAAGTTACAAGGGCACTGAAAAAGGTGACTTGTGACCAGTCCTCGCACTTACGACCATCGCAGCATCCCCACAGCCACGTGATCCTAAGTCTGGGCACTTGGCAACCGGCCTGTATTTTACCAGAGCTGCTGATTCCCAGGGTCACCTGCTCGCCCCTCTGGACCTTCCCAGCCCGCTTCCAACAGGCAAAGTCCATGGGGATTCGCTTAACGACTGCATGATTCACTTAACCACCACCTTGCTTAGCCATGGAAATTCTGTTTCCAGTTGTCATAAGCCGAGGAGTACCTGTGCTTTTATTGGAGGTGGCGTTCATTTAGAAAACAAAGAGAGGTTTAATGTGATGCAGGTGTACTTCGTGGGTGGGGGGTGGGTGGGCAGTTTTTAAGAAGACCCCCCTGAGCCTTCAGTGTTTTGAGGGCGACTCCGTGAATCGGAGCAGCACAACGTGGCTGTTGGTCTTTCGTGTTTCAGCAGTGACCGTCCCGCATCCTACTTGGCTTGACGAGAAAATTTTACAGCAGACTCAGGCTGGAGAAAGCACAAGGCCCTCTGGCTTCCTTTCTGCACACTTTACTTTTGGCATGCCTCGTAAAATACACACCCTGATAAAAGGGCGAGCCATAAAGTCAACAAGCCGTGAAGATAAAGAGGAAATTGCCCAATCGTGGAGGGGGGGGGAAAGGAAGAGGTTAGGGCCCAGACAGCAACTGAGGCCAGTGCCAGGCACCCACCCCAGGCGGGCACGGAGACCTCGGAGCTGGAAGTAGGAAGAAATTCAAACAATGCAGGTATGGATCTCCTTCAACCGCAGCTCTTCTCTCCTTAATCGCATCCGTAAAAAGACGGGGTCCTTTTTTAGGCCGAGAATTTGTTTTTCGTGGAAAGGGAAGGAGGCTCTGCAGAGCTCTGATAAGGAAGCCCCACGTCAGTCCTGAGCCAAGTGGCAGCACCAGCTACGCTTAGATCCAGCCCAGCACCCAGCAGAGATCACCTGAAGTCCTAGTACCGCTTTACAAAGCTGTGGGTGAGGCCACACGTGGAATTACTTCATCCAGTTTTGGTCGCTGTGATGTACGAAAGAAGTTGAAACTCTGGAAAGTGCAGAGAAGAGCGACAAGGATGATCACGGGGCTGGGGGCTAAAACATACGAAGAACGGTTGCTGGAATTGGGTGTCTAAGGAAAGGAAGGACTGGGCGGGGGAAGACATGATAGCAACCTTCCAATATTGGAGGGGCTGCCCCAAAGAAGAGGGGGTCAAACTATGTTCCCAAGTTGCAGGCAGGTCAAGGAAACAACAGATGGAAACCGAGAGAGAGAAGCAGCCTGGAACTAAGGAGAAACTTCCTGACAGGGAGGACAATTAACCAATGGAACAGCTTGCCACTAGAAGTTGTGGGTGCTCCATTACTGGAGGCTTTTTTTTAAGAGACAGGACAACCATTTGCCTGAAATGGTATAGGGCAGGGGTCCCCAACCCCCGGTCCGTGGACTGGTACCGGTCCGCACAAACAATCAAAAGCCCCATCCATGGGATGCAGGCAGCACATAAGCCCACACACTCTCCAGTCTACGGAAAAACTTTTCTCCACGGAACCAGTCCCTGGTGCCCAAAAGGCTGGGGAACCACTGTTATGGGCTCTCCTGCTTGAACAGGGGGTTGGACTAGAAGACCTCTAAGGCCCCTTCCAACTCTTATTCTGTTTGAAGAGGCCCCTGGCCCTTCCAGGAAGCCCTTGGAAGTGATCTCCTGGGTGGGGGAAGAGAAGCGGGATGGGGGTGGGGTCCAAAGAAAAGGAAGGATAGCCTCACTCCCCTGGCGTGCTCTAGTGTGTGTGTGTGTGTGTGTTACACTTGTTCCTTTTTTGGGGTTGAATTAACTTGGAGAAACTTGGAATCAGTTAGGATGGGGGAATCATGGCTTGTTGAGGGCTGCAATGTATTTTATTTATTACATTTATATGTCCCCCATCGCACCAATAAGGCAACTCTAAGTGGCCTATTGATGTCAGAAAATAAATGTGAAGCAACTAAAATGGAGAAGATTTGCTACGTATGGCTAATTCAGGGTGGAGTTTAAGAAATAAGAACGGCTCCTCTCAGCTGCCCCTTCGCTCAGAGAGGCGGGTGGGGCCCCCTCCTCACAGAAACATATCGTTTCTTGGAGCGACTTCTCTCAGGGCACCCTGTTTCTGAAGCCCCCTCCCACCAAGGATGGTGGTTAAGGAAAGGAGCGTGGTCAGTCCTCTTAATCTGCTCTGGAATCTGAACTGCGTGCATTTCCTTTTTTTCTGAATTGCTCTTTTTCTGAATTAAGGACGGCAGATGCTAACAACTTCAAAAAACCATGCCCCAAGGTGTCTAAATAAAGGCAAAAAGTCAGCGAAAGTCTTCAGAAACGAAGCTAATCAAAATAGCTAATCCTACCTAGGCAGATTCACTTCCCCAAAGCCTTAGAAGGGCGCAGTTCTGCAAAACAGGAAGAGGAATTCACTCTTGTGCACGCGCCTGTAAGAAAACCCCTCTTGCACAAGTGAAGAGACACACTCCCCAGGCCAGAAAGCAACCAGCCAGAGCCACGAAGAGGGGCAGACAGGTGGAAGACGGACAGGCCACCCCCAGCCAGGAGACGGGAAACGTGGCAGCGGAAACACCTTAAAGGAAATTGAATCCACCTGTCCCAGGATAATGTTGCAGGATCCAATCTGGGACCAGAAGCTTAGTTCTCCGAGCTTTTGGACTCCTACCAGAACCCAGTGGCTCGGAAGAATCAACCTCTGGTCCTGGTGACCAAACCAGGTGGGATCTTGCAACACTTGAAGTGGTATTTAACCACTAAACGCAACTGCCCTCAGCCTCAGTTCCAGCTGGGAAGGTACTACTCTTTTGATCCAGGAATTCCAGAATTGGTAGTGAATTCCCGGAAGTTTGGCGTCCAGCTGTCAACAGATAACCGGAGAGCCAAAGGGACAAACAGCCAAGGACAGGTCCCGGAGTGATCGGCCGACACCCAGATCAGCAGGAAACAGCCCCAGCCCCTGGGGAGGAAGCTAGACCCTCATGAAGGGGATGCCGGGGGAGGCTGCCCGCCCCCAAAGCAAGGCTGGCAGTATCAACTGCACGCTTCACCCTCCTCGCCCCAGAGAGTCTGGCTGTGCGGTTGCGAAAACGAGTCTTCTGTTCTTCCCTTTGGGTTCTGTCACAGTGTAAGAGAGTTGGAAGGGACCTTGGAGGTCATCTAGTCCAATTCCCTGCTCGAGCAGGAGAGTCTATGCTCATTTTAGACAGAGGGCTGTCCGGTCTCCAGGGATGGAGCACCCACAACTTCCAGAGACAATTTGTTCCACTGGTTCATTTTCCTGGCTGTTAGGAAGTTTCTCCTTAGTTCCAGGTTGCTTCTCTCCTCTACAAAGCCCGCCCAGGGGGTTGAGCCCCCTGTCAAGATGGGGTGAGGCGCAGGGTCTGGGCCACGGCTGAGAGCTGCATTCCTGCCCCGGATAAAACGGGCTGCCAGCAGTGTTAGCATTTCCTACTCGGTTGCAGCCCCCTGGTTAATAGAGTTGGAGGGAATCTTAGAGGTCATCTAGTTTAGCCCATGCTTAGTGCAAGCTCCACTCGGGCCCCTCCGATGGATGGCCCTCCGACCTCTGGGGACAGAGGCCACATCATGTGGCAGCCTGTTCCCCAGGCTGGCAGCTGACACATTATTACTTCCCCTTCCTTGTGCTTTTCACCTCCAGGTTCTGGCCCTGCCTTCTGGAGTGACAAAGGCTGAGCCTCTTCAGCTATTGGCACAGGTGTGACCCTCCCCCTCCCCCTCCTTTCAAGGTCCCTCAGCGTTCCACCTGGGGCCTGGCCCCACTTCCTTCCTTCCACTCCACCTTCAGGCTGGACTGCTGTGTCCACACTGGAGCGACGGGTGCTGTCGGTGCCAAGCAGGCAGTTCTCCACTTTCCTCTTGCTTTCTGAAAGGGGGCAGCCCCTCCCTCTCGCGCTTCCCTTCTGCCTTCACCTTCCTGCCACCCACCCACCTCACCCACCCCCCACCCGTTAACCTTCGCGGCAGCCTCTCCTTTCACAGAATCTCCCGTCCTTCCTGGATTTCCAGGATCTGGATTGGTCCGACGTCCCTTCCTGGCACCCATGCAGGTGAGTTTGGGGGTCAGCGCAAAGGCCAAAAGCTAAGTCCAGAGCAGGGGGGGGACTCTTGTCAGTATCCCAAGGCCAAGACCCATTTCCTGACCTTTCAGAGTGACCAGACAGAGAGTGGAGGATCCTGTCTGCCTTAGAATAGAATAGAGCCGGAAGGGACCTTGGAGATCTTCTAGTCCAGCCCCCTGCTCAAGCAGGAGAACCGATGCCTGTCGAGGGAGGCCGTTAGCTGACCCGTTGCTGAGGTCAAGGGGAACCTCCGGCAGGCAGGGGGTGGACTAGAAGACCTCCTTCTAAACCTAGGATGCTACGATTCTTGCTGGAGGCAATCTAGCCAGCCTTTTATCCAAAGTCCAGGAACAGCCACATCCTTTGCTAACTTTATTTTTCCCGGTCACAGAGCACCACACTCCAAATTCATGCCGGCTTACTCGGTTTAATAGTCCCCCATGATCTGCGGGTACCCCCCCCCCTAGCGCTTGCGAAGTCCAGCCCGCAGGCTGCTTACCGTCTTCTAGACCAGGTGAGGTTTCAGCGGCCACTTCCGTCTCCTCAAATATTCGGGGGACCCCGAACCCGCCAGCTTTAAAGACTCTCCTGCCCCTCGGGAGGCAGCCCGGCTCTTCTTTTCCTGGCCCTCGGCCGCTCCGCCCCCCCCCCGTCCAGGCTCCCGCCCGGCGCCCTCGCTCCAGCCCCGGAGGACGCAGAACGCGGGTGAGGTTCACCGCCGTCGGGTGTTGCCTCACACTAAGGCAACCCGGAGCCCCTCTTCGGCGGGAAGAGCAGCAGGGCAGGCTGGCCGGGCGGCGGCTCGGAGCGACTCAGGGCCGCGGGGGCCACCCGAGTTCTCCGACCGGGGCCCCGAGCGGGCCTGCCGGGGCCAAAGCCCGCCGGCGCCGTCCAAACTGCCGCCCCCCGCCCGGTCCGAGGCCCGCGGGAGAGCCGAGCGCCGGGCGGGGCCGAGCGGGGCCCTTCAGGGGCCCACCAAGAAGGGCCGCCCGCGGCTCCCCCTCGGCCCGCCTGGCCCGCCCGGACGGCTCCCCGCCTCGCCCTGCGCCGCGCTGGGGGCGGGGCCTGGGGCGGGGGGCGGGGCCGCGGGAGGGAACCTGCGAGCGCCTGAGCCCCGCCCCGCCCGCCCGCCCGCCCGCCTGCTTGCCTGCTGCCAGGTGCGAGCTGGGCGGGCGCGGAGCAGCTGCGGCGCCGGCGGGTAAGGCGGCCGCTCCGGCCCCATCATCCCCGGCCGCGAGACGCAAGAGGCGCGCGCCTTCCGAGGGGCTCCGGGCCGGGCGCTCTTCCCCGGGCGGCTGGGCGGGCTTCTGGCCGGGCGGCGGCAGCGCAGCGGAGCCTCCCGGCGGGCGGGCGGAGCGCGGGGGTCTCTCTGGGCGGCCCTCGTCTCGCGCTCGGAGCAGCCGCGGAAGCCCCCTCGGGCCGGCCGCTCTCCCGGCCGCTTGAGCCACCCGGGGCTGGTTGCGGGCGCGGAGTCCCCGGGCGGAACGGCGGACCCGGGGCTCGTCGGAGCTTTGCATCCCCCCCGCCGTCCTTGGTGGCCGGGGGGGGGGGCTGTGGCCGGCCAAACCGCGCTTCCCCGGGGGGGGGGAGGAGGAGGAGGAGGAGGAGGAGGGAGGGGGCGGGGCGCGATGCCCCCCAAGGCGCTCAGCCCAGCGGGACGAGATGGTGGCGGTCGCGACTTCTGCGCGCCCAGCGTTTGTTTGCTTGTATCCCGGCTTTATTGTTGTTGCGCAGAACTCCAGGGGAGCAGACCTATGCGCCGCTTTCGCCCTCCCGTTTTCCCCGAAACAACCGCCCTGTGAGGTGGGACGGTCTGAGAGGGGGACTGACCCCGAGTTACCCAGCTGGCGTGTGGACTGAGAAACTGGTCAGCCTCTCTCTCGTTAGGGAGACCGATTTCATTGGCGTGGACAGTTGTCCCCGCTTCCCCAGGGCTCCTTCCTCTCCCCCCCCCGTTCTTGGCCCCGCTGTTTTATTTCAAGTCCAGCGTTTGGGAGGGCCGGGCTCCCCCCAGATGGGAAGGGAGACGGGTCGCCTTGCCAGGCAGGACCCCCACCCCGGCGCTGGGGCCAGGCAGGAATCGCCAGGGCCACCTCCTGCCTGCTAAAATGTGGAATCGGGGAGTAGATAATCTTGCTGGTCAGTTTTTCTGTCAATTGGAGGGGAGGCAGCCTGGATTAGCTTGTTTCGAGTGCCCAGGAAGGAATAATGGGAAGCTGAAATTACTTTTGATTGTGTTCTTTAGGAAAATAGAACAATTGAAAGGCTCAGATGGGTGGGGCGGTTGTGTTGCAGAGGAAAAAGTTGTTGTGCCTATTATCAGTCATAACAAGTGGTTCTTACTAAGAAGAGCTGGGTGGATTTTGGCCATTTGCACCACTTCCTGTGGCAGTAAGGCTTCCGCTCTTTTGCACCGGTTCATATTTATTCTGCTGAGAAAAGAGCGTGTGTGTGTGGGGGGGGGGATGCCCCACTCTCTGTGTTCTGCAACCTCCCCAGTTTCTGAGTCCCCACTGCGAGGCACGGCCCCCTCCTCTCTGCTGCCATAAGGCGGGGTCTCCTCTCAGCCCCAAGCATGAGGGTCCCTGCAGCCATTGGCACTTGCCCAGGGGGCCCTGCCCACTTCTGGCAGCACAAAGGGGGGGGGCAGCCTAGCCAAATGGCCAAGGAGAACTCCCCAAAGCCCAGTCCCATGGGTGCCCCTGACCAGCTTCCCCTTTGGCTTCTTTCTTTAAATACAGTAGGTTTTGTTTTTTTCCAAAGTAAATGTGCAAATTTCTGCAGCTGGGAAGTGTCTTTGTTTGCTGGCTTTCCATTTGAATCTTTTCATTCAAAAGCTAATTTGAAAACAAAGGTTGACAATAGAGGTTGTATGGGTGGAGTGGTGCGCAAGCTTTGGCTTCCTTCCGCAGCATATACAATAAATAGCTTTAAGCCAGGCTCTGTTTGTTTTGTGGCCAGTGAGTGCAACCAGATGGGCAAGCTGCCTGCATTAATGCTCCCCCACTCCAGATTCAGCCCCCCCCATTCCAACAAGGGGGGGACAGAGAGATGCAAAAGACAGGAAGGAAGGGGTGTTTCTGTGCTTTAGAATGGGGTGTGTGTGTGTGTGTGTGTGTCCAACTTTGGCAACTTGAAGACTTTTGGACTTCAGCTCCCAGAATTGCCATAGTTGGACACCCCTGCTTTAGAAGTTGCTTCCTTTGGGAGAGAGGTCCCATCCCCCCCCCCTTGCAAAGGAGACCTGAGTTCCTCAGCAGCCCCCCCCCCCTGCAGAGTGACTCCGGCTCCCTTGAAGGAGTTGAGAAGTGGCTGCAAAGTTGTTTATTTTGGAGAAGTGAGACAAGGCCCGTCTTTCATCTCCAGAGGAAACACAAATCCGAGAGGGACCTGTGCAGAACAGGTTCTCTCCCTGCTGCCACAGGAACGGGGGCTGCTTTGCACCTGCCCCCCCCCCACTTCAGCAGGAAGCAGATCTTTGCAATTCCAAGATATTCCCCCCCCCTCCTGGATCTGGCTGCAGGGCCCCTGACCTTCAGAGACCCCAAGGATCTTGGAGATCAGCTGCAAAGGGTCTGAGAGCTTTGGTGGGGGTCAGAGAGGGGGGCTTCCTCCCCCCCTCTTCCTTGGGTCTCTCCCGGCTGCAGAGGGGCTGTTGCTTTTTAAGGGGGGGGGCAGCAGGGTTGAGTGGCAGCTGGGGAGTTGGAGGGAGTGAAGGAGGCAGGAAAGCAGCAGAGAAGCAGGGAACCCCCCAGAGGCCCCGGCTGGGCTGGCAGTTGCTACAACAGTGAGGCTTGGAGACGGGGAGGAGGATAACCCATCAGAATGCTGGAGGCATAGGGCCCTCCTGAGGTCAGGGAGCCCACCCTCTGCGAAGGCTCGGCTTCAGCACATCGGGCCGAAGGGAGCCCATTGTAGCCTTCGCTTTTATTTTTGAAAAATATCCAGGTGGAATCTGCAATCTGGATGGCTCTGTTTTTTTGTGTGCGTATGTGTGTGTGTGTACAGAATCCCAAAGAGGTTAACACCTTGCCCCCCTTTCTTTCTCCTCTTTCTTGCTCCCCCCCCCAAGAATTTGGCAGTTTGGCTTTAAAATATGAAGAAAACATTGGAGGAGAAGCCGGGCCCTGCCAGGTGGGGCCCCTGGACCACGTAGTCCATCAGCCTCTCCTCACTTCACCACCAGGTTACTAATTTAATGATTCACTTAATAACTGTGGCAAGAAAGGTCGTAAAATGGAGCAAGACTCACTTAGCAAATGTCTCACTTAGCAACAGAAAGTTGTTGTTAGCAGAGGACTGGCGGCGTCTGTCTCTCATGCCCCCGGGCCAGGCAGCGAGTGAGTGAGGGGTGTATTTGTGTGTGTGCTTGCTTTGTGCACGGCTGCCCTTGGATCAGGCCGGAAACTCATGGGGGGGCATTGGAGGGGGGGAGAAAGATTCACAGCCAGCAGGTGAAAAGTTTCCTGGGCTGCTGCCTCCGGCACCCATCGGCCTCCCTGGCCAGACCGGCTCGGCCACTGCAATTATGGAAACTCAGGGTGGGGCTTTCAGCCATGTGTGTGTGTGTGTGTGCGTGTGTGTGTGTGTGTGCCCACATCTAACTGGTGACACATAGACCCACCGTGACATCTGCCCAGATGACCTCAGGGTACCATGCCTGAGACAGGAGCGCTCTTGAAGCCACCTCGCCTGGCGATGCCACTGGCCCTGAGATGCCCTGCAGGGGGGGGGGAATGTGCATGCACACACACACACACACACACACACACACACACACACGTGGGTTGCATCTGCTCTCCAACTCCCAGGACTTCCCCCTTGCTGCCGCCCAGGAGGCTGGGGGGGGGGGTTGTTCTCTTCCTTCTCTTCAGAGCCCCAGCCACCCAGAGCCCTCCCTGGTGCCCCCCTGCCCCCTCCAGCTGCCCCCCCACCCAGGATTCTGGCCTCCCACACCACTGTGGGGTCCCTGTCTCATTGTGGGTGGGAGGAGAGAGAATCTGGGGAGGGGGGAGCACCCCTGCCTCCTCTGGATCACTGGCCAGCCTCCTCCCTTTAGCCGGGGTCCCTGGCCTTCTACTCTGGCCAGCCCCCCCCCAAAAAAAGCCCCGCTTGACCCCTGCCGCATTGTTTAGCACCGAGACTGCTGCCCTTCTGCAGGGAGCTCCACCTTCGCCCCCACTGCGAGGACGGCCGCTTCGTCCCCAGAACCTCTTTCCTCCCCGGTTCGGCCTCTGGATTAACCCCCCCCCCCCCCGCATGGGCTCTGCTCTGGGCTTCAGGGCATCTTCGCTTCTGGGCCAGTTTTTTTTTTAATTCACAACTTATATTCTATAGAACCATACTACGTGCGTGTGTGTATGCACATTTATTTAGGGATGCACATACATGTTTACACGTGGCATTCTTAGATGTATTGGTCAGCCGCCAAACCAACAGCACCCTCCAAACGTCCGTTTATCGCAAAATGACACACATGGACAGGATTCTGCACTATGGGAGAAACCACCGGATGTCCCATGAAATCAGCTGCATCCAAACACTATTTAGGAGGATAAACACCCATTGCAGCACAAGGGAAGCAAAAACCAGAGAACGGACCCACCTCTATCGCATATGCAAATACAACGACTATCCGGCAGATTTCATCCGGCAACACAGCAGGCATCTAGAGCCCCGTGAAACACAAAACAGACCAACAACAGCTTGGACAACGCTCCCCTACATCAGCGGGGTATCCGAAGCAGCAGCACGGATATTAGCAACCTACAACAGTGTAGCGCCTAAGCGGAGCCAGACGTTGCGTGCTAAAATAATACACCCAAGGAACCGTTGCCAAAGGACGAAAGATCATCGGTGGTGTGTAAGGTCAGGTGCAAAGACTGTTGCTGCAACTACATCGGAGAAACTGCAAAGTGACTCAAGACCAGGGTCCATGAACACAGGTTGGCGGCCAGATGACAGGATCAGCACCCACAGCTGTGGATGCACATGGCTGACAGCAACCATTCATTCGACTTTGCGGGAGCGGAGGCTATTGCCCAAGACCAGTGTGGCGAACCTATGGCACACGCGCCAAAGGTGGCACGCAGAGCCCTCTCTGTGGGCACCCACGCATGCCGTTGCCCCAGACCCACCTGCCTCCTGTGGCCCCGTCCTCACCAGCAACCCTCCTGGAGTAGAGTCACCCTGGGAGCTGCCCATGTGGAGCAGCGCAGCCAAGGGCATGGCAGCTGGGCAGCAGGGACAAGACTCCGCCCTTGTGCCCATTGCATGCAGATGATGCTGCGGGCCGCGGGCGGAGGGCGTGGCCACCATGGTAGTTCAGGGCCTCCTGGGCAATCTGCTGCAGCGGGCTGTGGAGGCGGTAGGTGACCCTGTGGGCGGGAGGGGGGGTGGACAGGGCACAGAGCGGAGCAGGGGGTGGGGCAGTTTTTTGGCACTCAGTGTCTAAAAGGTTCACCATCACTGCCCAAGACCCTATGAAGAGTGTCCACTTGCTCAAAGAAGCCTGGCTATCAGATGACTATTCAATCAACCAAAATATAGATCTTCTGCTGGCGTATCAAACGCTAAGGAAATATGAGCAACGGCATAAAAACTTACAGCGGATGCAACAAATACCACCCAGATATAGGAGGAGGGAGGATAGGAAAGACCCAGGACACCCACCCATGGAGCAGCACGAAACCACAGCGAGCGGAGGGGGGGGGACACCAACACGATCCACCCGGGTGGCAGAAAAGGAGCGACAGACCAGCGAGGGCAAAACAGGATATACGACGGAAGGAACACCACCGGACACAATTGGGCAACAACTTACCGCGACTACAAGATGGGGAAGCCCGGAGGATGATTCGGCAATGACGTTGGGCAGCCACACACGGGCGGGAAGGACGAAGAGAAGGAGGGGGGGGGAAGCGCCAGGACTCAAACACACCCAGGCAGACGCAACGCGATTAGGAGCAATATGGCTGACTGGGGGGGGTGACGACGTCGGCAGAGGACCCACGAAAGCTTAATAATAAAACAGTTTTTTTATATTTATCCTGGAGTTCAGTAACATTCTTTATTGCTAGTTTACACATGTATGCAGACAGTCCGTGACTTAGGACCCCAGTCGAGCCCAACATTTCTGTTACGTGAGACGTTAAGTGAGTTTTGCTCCATTTTATGACCTTGGTCACCACAGTTGTTAAGCGAATTGCTGCAGTTGTTAAGCTAACCACGTGGTTGTTAAGTGAATTCAGCCTCCCCATTGACTCTGCTTGTGAGGCATCGCAAAAGGGGATTATGTGACCCCGGGATGTGGTGACCGTCATAAGTGTGAGTCAGTTGCCAAAGGCCTGGATTTTGATTGCCTGGCTGTGGGGGGGGGTTTTGCTGCTGCAGTGGTCGTAAGTGTGGAAAATGGCCCTGCCTAAGTCACTATTTTCAGGTGCCTTGTCATTTCAAACGGTCACTATACAAGCTGTTGTAATTTGAAGACTACATAAACAGGTGCCAAGGAGCAGACCAGCTGGACCTTCCTTGGCAACAGGTCTCCGAGGAGAGAGGTCGTTCTGGGGGGGCTGTGGTGTGCTTTCCCGACTTTTGGCACCTGCTCCGACTCTTCCCCCAAAAGTCGCTCAAGTCCAGAAGGGGATTATGGGCTCCCCGTTTGCGATTTGGAAACAGCGCAGTCTAATTACCTGAGCTAATTGGCAACAGAGTTCCAGTTATTTGAGTTATTGCAAAATGACTCCGGCAGGATTGCAGTGTCTCCAGTTCAAATCTCTTTCGGTCTTTACGATTTGGCCCCGGGGGGGGGGGCTTAGTAGCGTCTGATTGGGTCTCTGCTTGTGAAGGGGGTTAGTCTAGAAGATCTCCAAGGTCCCTTCCAGCCCTATGCTAACTGGCAGCCTTTTCCTTTTAAGAATAGAATAGAATAGAAATACAGAATAGAAATAAAGAATAAAATAGAAATAGATAGAATAAAAAAACAGAATAGAATAGAAATACAGAATAGAATAGAAATACAGAATAGAATAGAAATAGAATAGAAATACAGAATAGAATTACAGAATAGAGTAGAACAGAAATAGAATAGATATAGAATAGAAATACAGAATAGAATAGAAATAGCAGAAATACAGAATAGAATTACAGAATAGAGTAGAATAGAAATACAGAATAGAATAGAAATAGAACAGAAATACAGAATAGAATAGAAATAGAAATACAACAGAAATAGAATAAAAATACAGAATATAGGAATAGAATACAATAGAATAGAAATACAGAATAGAATAGAAATAGAAATAGAATAGAAATACAGAATAGAGTAGAACAGAAATAAAATAGAAATAAAGAATAAAATAGAAATAGACAGAATAGAAAAACAATAGAATAGAAATAGAATAGAATAGAAATAGAATAGAAATACAGAATAGAATAGAACAGAATAGAATTACAGAATAGAGTAGAATAGAAATACAGAATACAAATAGAATAGAAATACAGAATAGAAATACAGAATAGAAAGAAAGAATAAAATAGAAATAGAATAGAAAAACAGAATAGAATAGAAATAGAATAGAAATACAGAATAGAATATAAATAGAAATAGAATAGAAATACAGAATAGAAATAGAATAGAAATACAGAATAAAATAGAAATAGAATAGAAATATAGAATAGAATAGAATTACAGAACAGAGTAGAATAGAAATACAGAATAGAATAGAAATAGAATAGAAATACAGAATAGAATAGAAATACAGAATAGAATAGAAATAGAATAGAAATACAGAATAGAATAGAATAGAATTACAGAAAAGAACAGAAATACAGAACAGAACAGCTGGAGGGGACCTTGGAGGTCTTGAGGTTGGGATGGTGCTGAATCTGCAGAATTTTTTTACAGACCCCTTCCCCCCCCCCCAAAAAAAACCCATGAGTTAGAAAGAGCCGGAGGGCTCCTGGTAACAAACCAGCCATCCAGATTCCTTCATAATATCATATAACAGGTAACCCTCAACTTACATCCAAAACTGGAACCAGAATCTCCCTTGCTAAGCAAGGCGGTGAGGTGAGTTGCGAGTGACTGTGATTTTTTTTGTCGTTGTTGCCATGATTGTTAAGCAAATCACTGCAGTTGTTAAGTAAATCTTGTGGTCCTTAGGAGCTGGCTGGGAAGGTCGCAAATTACGGGACCCCGGGACGGACGCTAAAGCATTGGCTGGTGCCAAATGCCCAAATTTTGATTGTGTGATTGAGGGTGGTGGTGGTGAGTGCTTTGATGGTCATAAATACGAGGACCAGTCGCAAGTCACTTTTTCCAATGCTGTTGTAACGTTAAACCGTTGCTAAACGAGGACTACCTGTATGGTTTTTTGTTCTCTCAGCCTGAGATGGATGTGACATTTTTTCCAGGGGATTGAGTGCCTTAAAATGACTTCCACCAGCATAGAGCATTGGAAGGGGACCTTGGAGGTCTTCTAGTCCAACCCAAAGTCTTACTTTTTAAGGACTGGCTGCCCTGTTACTCTTCCCTCTTCCCTTCTCCCCATCTCCTCTCCCCCCTCTGCGCCCCTCGAGCTCCCCAAAATTTGCTCCCGTCCCCTGGAGACAGGGGAGCCCCAGCCGGCCAATCCCAGCCAGCCCCTCTGCAGCCCCATGACCGGTTCTGCCCTGGCTCCTTGCCGCAAAATCTGGGAAGGACAAAAGGCGGGACGGCTGCGGGGAGCCCCAGCCTGGGCTGAGGGTTGTGACGCCCAACAGGAACCCCTGGAAGGAGGAGGAAGTGTGGGTGGCTCTCCTGCCCCCTCCTCTCTGGGGCTGCTGCGGACATTTCCCTTCCGGGATGGCGAGGGAGGGACCCCCCCCTGGGCGAGGGAGAGGCGCTCCTGGGAGCTGCCTCGGGTGTGGCTGCATTTCTTTCTCCACACAATAAAAATCTCTCTCTGGGTGGGGAAAACCTGTCAGCTTCCCTAAGCTTTTGTGTTGTCTCCTGTTTGTTAAGGCAATGATAATTCAGTGCGTTAGCAGCTTAATGACACCTTAATTGCATATTTGTGAACTTTTCCGGATACTTTTCCTCACCCAACCGTGCCCTGCGATCTGCGACTCACAGCCGGGCGACGTGAGGCGCCTGGCGGTGAGTTCAACCTCCTTTCTCCTTTCCAAGGTCATGATGCCCCGGCGTTGGAGCTACAAGGTGGAAACCGTCCTCCTCAGCGTAGTCGGCTTCACCTGCCTGCTGTTCCTCCTCCACTCGCACAGGAGAAGCCCCGTCCTCGAGGTGGGAGAGACCCCGCTGCCCCCCACGGCTGCCCCCAGCCCCAGAGCGACAGAGCCCCTGCCCGAGTGCCGGGAGAATGCCTCCGTCACCAACATCTCCGGCTTTGGCGGCCTGCCGGACCACATCAAGGACTTCCTGCGCTTCCGCCACTGCAGGGCCTTCCCGCTGCTGCTCGACCTGCCCGGGAAGTGTGGCCCCCCGGAGGCTTCCCACCAGGTCTTCCTCCTGCTGGCCATCAAGTCCTCCCCGGCCAACTACGAGCGCCGCGAGATCATCCGCAAGACCTGGGGGCAGGAGCGGACCTTTGCCGGCGTCCAGATCCGGCGCGTCTTCCTCTCTGGGGTGGCGGCCAACGCCCGGGAGGCGCGCAAGCTCAACCGGCTGCTGCAGCTGGAGCAGGCCGAGCACGGCGACATCCTGCAGTGGCACTTTGTGGACAGCTTCTTCAACCTGACCCTCAAGCAGGTCCTCTTCTACGCCTGGCTGGAGAGCCGCTGCCCGGCCGTCCGCTTCGTCTTGAACGGGGACGACGACGTCTTCACCAACACCGACAACATGGTCCACTACCTGCTGGGAGTGCCCGGCGCGGGCGACCAGCACCTTTTTGTGGGGCAACTCATCACCAACGTGGGCCCCGTCCGGGAGAAGTGGAGCAAGTACTACGTGCCGGAGCAGGTCACCGCCTCCAACTCCTACCCGTCCTACTGCGGGGGAGGGGGCCTGCTGATGTCCGGCTACACCTGCCACGCCATCTACCGGGAGTCCCTGGGCATCCAGCTCTTCCCCATCGACGACGTCTACCTGGGCATGTGTCTGAAGCGGGCGGGGCTGGCACCCGCCTCCCACATGGGCATCCGGACGGTGGGCGTGAGGGTGCCTTCCTCCAAACTGGAGTCCTTCGACCCCTGCTATTACAAGGAGCTGCTCCTGGTGCACCGGTTTGTGCCCTACGAGATGCTGGTGATGTGGGACGCCATTCACCAGCCGGACCTGGTCTGCGGGAAAAAGGTGGAGATGTACCAGAGTTTGTGACGAAAGGCAGCTCTGCCCGCTGGGGACGGGGGCTGCCCTGGCCTGGGAGAGCCAAAACCACGGCCGGCTGTCACTCTTGCTGCAGGGGGCCTTCGGAAGAACCCCCCCCTCTGGGTATTTTGACAAGGGGTCTGGCTTGAACAGTCTGTCCCACATGCCCCCCCCCTGCAAAATGCAACAGAGGCTTTGCAAGCGCTGGCATCAAGCTGGCACGAAACCTGGGGCTGGGGATGTCTTGGAAATTGGGCAGCCTGGCTTGGTACTCGCTGGGCACGGGATCCGCAGAGGCTGGCTGGTTCCTGTTGCCCAACTCTATTTTGCACAAGGTGTACCCCCCCCAGGGGCAGTTTCTGGAGCGATGGAAGGGCTCCCTTGCTGGATGCTGGACTGGACTGGACTGGCTGGGGGGGTCATGAATCAAGGCCGATGTTTTGGGGGGGCATGAATGTCTGCTAGTTTCCAGGAAGGGGGCATCTGCTGCTGCCCCTCTCATAGCATCCAAACTGCAAGTGGGTGGGAGCATCATGGCCCCCCAAGTTTGACGTGCAATGATTGTGGCACGTAGTTCGCCCCTGTCCCTGAAGGGAATTATAGCCCGGCTCAGCTTCTTCCTGAGGGAGGCTGAGGTGCTGTCCCAGCTGGTTCTGCTCGGGTGTAAGGCAAGCCCTACCCCCTTCACAATCAGATAGCAAAGGGGGCAGCCCACAATGCCCCTCTGGGTGGGTGACCAGACCCAGCTGGGGTCTTTCTCCTCAGCTGCCCTCTCCAATCTCTCGGGTTCCAGAATGTGCCTTCCCTGCTTTCCTTTCTGCCTGGGGGGCAGCTCAGGTGAGCACCCCCCCGCCCTTTGGAGAACAGGCAAAGGCACTTGAGCTGTCAGGAAAGGCCAAGAGGAGCTGTGGGGAGGGGGGCTGCAATACCTGGGGATCAAAGTGCCTCTGGCAGGCTCAGCTACAGGGACACTTCCTCTGCCCCACAGAGCCTCCCCCCCCATATTTCCCTCTACTCTCCCCCCTGGCTCTCTCGCCTTCTGCTGTGAGGTGTGGGGCAGTCCTTCTGGACCCCTACCCCCTTTTGACCCAGAAAGGCTGACCCACCACTGCAGGGTCTTTGCTGATTCCTGCCCCCCCCAGTGGAAAGGGATCTCCACAGCCTTTGCCTTCCTGGCCAGTGGGGGGAGGCGCAGGCCATCCCGGGCAGGGCTCCTCCTGGGCGGTGCTGTGTGTGGCCCCCACCCCAGAGCCAACCTGGCTGGACTTCTGCCCCAGTGCAGGGAGCCTCTTGACCCTCAAGCAGGGAGCCCCTTCCCTGGAGGGGCGACCTTGAGGGGGGAGGTGCCCTCCGCTCTTTTGGGGACTGATGAAAGAATAAAAATGCCTAGAAAGTTATTGAAATCGTGTCTTGTGTGCAAAGGGAGGTTGAAAGCAGATGCCACACTTTTCGGCCTCTGGCCGGATGCAAAACCTTCGGACTGAGGTCAGGGTCCAGGGGAACCGGCCGGGCGGCTGCCTGCCTTGGGGTCAACACCCTCTGCAAGACACACCTGTGCCGCTTGCCCAGCAGGCCTGCCTGTTATCGGTGCTACTGGACTGGGCTGGCTCTGGAAGCCATTGGGACATCTGGGTGTTTCCCAGGTTTGCAGAGTGTCCCTGCCGCCCTTTGCCCAGTTCCTGGGGCTGTGAGAAAGTTGAGCAACTGAACCGGCCAGTTCCTGGTTGCCCTTTACGATGCTGGGCGAAGCGAGGGGCCCTGGGCGGGAGCAGCAGCAAGTGGGCCCTGTGGACCACGGCTCCCTGGACCCAGAGGCCACCTGTGACCTTGGGGTCCCCCAGCTCCCCAATGCCCTCCCTGGCACAGAAGCCGGGCCCAGCTGGGCTGGGGAGTCTCCCTTCAGAGAGCCAGAGATCAACGTGGCAGATTTTTTAATCTGCTTTTATTGACTCTTTTATGACTTTATTCTTATGTACTCTTCCATTGCACGGTATTTATTTTACGAGCTTTCCAGCTTTGGAGGCGGCACTGAAATTTAACAAGCGGGCCAATGACCGGAGAAGCGTCACCCTGGGTTTCTGGGGGAGCAGCAGTGATGCAAATGACCCACTGACCCTGGAGGGTGGCATCCTGCATCCTGGAAGGAGGGCAGAGGGGGCAGCTGTCTCCCTTGGGCAGACGGGCAAGGCGCAGCCCAGGGCCCGGATCCCACTGTTTACTTTCCGGGGCTCCCTCCAGCCTCCATCCGTCCGGGAAAGGGCTGGGCATCCTGGAAGCTGACCTCTGAGAGCGGGTGGGGAGGTGAGCCTGGCGGGCTCAATCTGAAGAAACTCTCCAGACGGTCCCTTTGCCCCCCCCCCCCAGTGACATGGAAATGGCAGAGCAAGGAGGAAGGAAACTTGAAAAGAGACGGAGAGGCTTCTGTGCTCGGCCAGAGCAGCCGTGGGCAACTATGGCAAATTTACGACTTAACAACTTCCACGCCTAGAATTCCTGAGCCAGCAGAGGTCAGGAGTCTAAGTCTGCAGTTTAGCTCCCAGGCCCTTAGGAAAGAGGCTGACAAAAGGAAGGAGAAAAATATTTTTATTTTGTCTGTTTTTTATCCAAGTTGCAAGGCTGCTCTTCTCAAAACAAGCAGGCTGTCGTGACATCAATTAAAAGCAAAATTACTGGGAGATTGCAAGAGAAAGTTAAATAGCAGCCCAGAGAGAATACAACCCATAAATGTGGAGATAACCAGGAAATGGGATCCTTAACACCTCAAGGTCCTGGGTACCTAGCCAGGTGTTCTCCTAGGCCTTATGAAAAAACAGGACCAGGATTGTGTCATCTCCAGATGACAAGTGAGGCCCTTAGCGGACCTGGAATTGCACTGGGAAGGAAACAGAGCTGGTGCAGCTAGCACAGCAGAGGGTCTACGTGGGCGAACTCAGGGGCATTTAAAGCCCCACCTGGCCCAGGGCCAGGCTACCCACGGGAGCCTCTTTCCCCAAGGAGATCCACCCATCCCACCAGATCAGAGAAGGTGGACGTGCTCTCCCCCAAGAATTGCCATCGGATGGGAGCTGGGAAGGGGCCTTTTCTGGGGCAGCCCCTCTGCCCCCCTGATGTTTGGCAGGCCCCCACTTGCGCAGCCTTCCCTTAGGCCAGGGGTAGGCAGCCTTTGCTCTTTTATGACTCGTGGACATCAGCTCCCAGAAGTCCTGAGCCAGCTTTTCTGGGAGCGGAAGTCCACGAGTCATAAAAGAGCCACGGTTGCCTACCCCTGCGTTAGGCCCTAAAGACCTGCTTTTCATGGGGAGACACACAGCGTTGTCTGAAGATGGGCGTCTATATAAATGTTTCAAATAATTAAATAAATAGATCTCGCCAAAAGGTGACTCTGGATGGTGCACAGCAATAGTATAAAAGACAACAAATACGAAAAACATAATAAATATCCTATCCCAGTGGTGGGATTCAGCCCGTTCGCACCACTTCGGCAGAACCTGGAGCTAATTTTTTGTTGCCCAGACCCAGAATGGACTTCCGGAAGGGGCATCCACACAGAGAACCGGTTGTTCACCTATCTGAATCCCACCACTGTCCTATCCCCACCCCAAATGGCTATAAATACAACCATAAACGAACAGTATTAGATGTTCCACATAATAATAAATTCAGTCAGATCTCCTGGAAAGCAGCTACTGGGCTGCACGGGTCTTGCAAATGACAATAGCGCCACCTGCTGGGCGCGTCCAGCACTAACGCAGCTGAGCCAGGCCAAAGTTAGGCATCTTGCCGTGATGTTGGTTCAATTTAAGATGGGCAATCTGTGTCTTCATTAAGATATGCAATTCAATTAAGATATGCACATAGCTGAAATAATCCCCTCTGCATCCAGTTCTATTTCTATTCTACTCCTGTCTGCGATGCACAAATTAATATCTGGTAGCAATTCCTGGGGGAGGGGGTCCCGGGCGGGGGGTGCCCTGGTTCCGAGGGAGGACAAAAGTCGATGTCCGGCAGAGGCTGGTGGGAAAGGGATGCCAAGCTGGCGCTGAGCCAGGCTGGAAGCCCCAGGGTCAGGCCAGCATCAATAAGCAAACCTGTGCTTCAAGGGTAGGGTAGCCCCTCCCCACGGAGAGAGCCCCCTCCTTTGCCTGCAGTCAGTCCCTCCCTCCCAGGGTTCTGAGGAGTGGGGGGGGGGCTGAGTGCAGGAAGCAGTCCTTCATTCAGACCTCGCTTGGCTGGTGCAAGTTGGGGGGGGGAGTTTCCGGAGTCCCGCAGTGAAGCTGGACGCTAGAGCCCCCTGTCGGTGCCCCTTGGTACCTCCTGAACTCTGACGTGATAGCAGCCTTCCAACATTTGAGGGGCTGCCCCAGAGAAGAGAGGGCTGGGTCAACCCATTCTCCAAAGCCCGTGAAGGCAGGACCAGAAGCAACGGAGGGAAACGGATCAAGGAGAGAAGCAACCTGGAACTAAGGAGAAACTTCCTGGCAGTGAGAACAATTAACCAGCGGAACAACCTGCCTCCAGAAGTTGTGGGTGCTCCAACACTGGAGGTTTTTAAGAAGAGCCTGGACAGCCATTTGTCTGGAATGGCTTAGCCTGGGTCTCCTGTTGGAGTAGAGGGTTGTACTAGATGATCTCCAAGGTCTCTTCTGTTATTCTGACATCAGTGAATGGACTGGCTCATCCCAATGCCTTTCAGGCCCGGCTGTAGAACTGGACTGGACATGTCCACCTTCCTCAGGATCTGGATGGGCAATACCAGCCCTGCTGCTCTCCTGATCCTTCACCACCAGATCTATCTGGATCTCCTGCTAGAATGAGGGGTGGGAGGGACCCTTTTAAGGGGGGCTCTGCCGCTTCTTGGATATTGGGGGGGGGGAGAGAGCTGGCTGGGGAACTCTGGGAGTTGAAGTAAGAAAAGAGAAGAGAAGATAACCTTTATTGTCATTTTGATTACTGTGGGCACAACGGCAGACATCAACAATGAAATTTAGTTGCCCGCTCTCAAAGTGAAACACTTACATGACACACACCTAAAACATACTATGTACTACATATGTACAGACCCACACCTCTGCATATACATAACAAATAAATATTAAACATTGTCCATCTTGAGTATATAACAGAAGGAGGAAGCTGGAGAGTTCGCAAGGTTAATAATTCTGCATGGAAGTCCACTCACCTTAAAGTGAGCCAGGTTGAGAAGTACTAGCAGGTAACCCTGGTTAAACGTACCCCTGTTCCTGAAGCCACGGGATTCTCTCCAGGGATACGGAGCCCCCGCCTGCTCTCCTGTCCTGCCTGTTATCTCCCAGCAGTTTCGAGGTAGACTGCTCCTGAACATGGGAGACCCATTCTTGGCCCACAGTCCTGCCCCCTCTCAGCCATTCATTGTGACCCCAGAGAACTGGGACGGCCATCTGCCTCCGTGGCCTTTGCTCTCTCGGGTGGGGTAGACTGCCTTTGACTCTGCAGCTTTTCCACACCTCCTGCAAGACTCACCTGGACTAGAAGGAACTAAACTCAGGATGGCACACGGAGGTTCTTGATTCCCAGCCATGGATGGGCGTCTTTCAGCAAAGGGGGTGTGTGCGTTTGTGTTTGTGCAGCACTGTCATTACTTTAGGGCCTGACTTCCCTCTGTTTTGTTCTTACCTTTTTTTTTCCCCCAACCTGAAGTTCATTTGCATATTCTTGGTGACTGTTTGGAAAATTCCTCCAAGGTTTTCTCAACAGGCTTTTGGGAAGTGGTTGGCCATTTCCTTCTCCTGAGGTCACCCAGCAGGCTCCGTGCCCGAGGCGGAACTGGAACTCCCCACCTCCAGGTTTCTGATCCGGGGCCTGTAACCACAACACCAAACTAGTTCTGTAGTACAGCTTGCATATTAATTAATATTCTGTCCTTTAACTCTAATAATAATAATAATAATAATAATAATAATAATAATAATAATAATAAAGTTGGAAGGGACCTTGGAGGTCATCTAGTCCAACCCCCTGCTCAGGCAGGAAACCCTATACCATTTCGGACAAATGGCTGTCCAGTCTCTTCTTAAAAACTTCCAGTGTTGGAGCATTTACTGCTTCTGGAGGCAGGTTGTTCCACTGGTTAATTGTTCTGTCAGAAAGTTTCTCCTTAGTTCCAGGTTGCTTCTCTCCTTGATTAGTTTCTACCTGTTTTAGAATATGGAATGCTAAGGCTGGAAGGGACCTTGGGGGTCTTTTAGTCCAACCCCCTCTCCAAGGTCAAACAGTTGCCCAGTCTATTTTTTATTTGAAAACCTCCTCTGGTGGAGCCCCCACAATTCCTGGAGACAAGCTGTTGCATTGATCAATTGCTCACTGTCAGGAAATTCCTATTTATTTCTAAGTTGGATCTCTCTTTAACGTTCCTCTATCCGTTACCTCATGACCTGCCTTTTGGTGCTTTGGACAATAAATCAGAATAACAGAATAGAAGGCATGGAAGGGACCTTGGAGGTCTTCTAGTCCAGCCCCTGTTCAAGCAGGAGAGCCTATAACATTACATACAAGTGGCTGACCACTTTTCTTGATGGAGCACCCACAACTTCTGGTGGCAAGTCATTCCACTGGTGAATTGTTCTCACTGTCAGGAAGTTTCTCCTTAGTTTCAGGTTGCTTCTCCCCTTGACCACTTTCCATCCATGTGGCTTCGGAGTATGGAAAGCTGATCAGGTGGGGCAGGCAGCAGGTAATAAATAAACAAAATATGGCCCAGATCCTGGGACGGATACAAATCGACCCTCTGGCACCCCTCCCAGCCCCCCAAAGGCTCCTGGCAGAAAGCCAATTTATAATCCCCACGTATACCCAGAGGACACCCAGAAACCTTTCGGATGGTGGGGGGTGGGGGGGTTTCTTAAATTGTAGAATGCATCTTAAACCCTAAAGCACGGGTGCCCAACCCTGGCAACTTTAAAACTTGTGGACTTGCTAAGACAGTCAAGAACGCCAGTCAGGACGGTCATGTTGAGGCTGTTGTGCATCCTGTCCTCAACAGCCTGTCCGAGAAAGAGGCGATCTCCGTACAGGAGGGTTTGCAGCGCTTGGGACTGGACAGCCATTTGTCCGGAATGGCGTAGGGTTTCCTGCCTGAGCAGGGGGTTGGACTAGATGACCTCCAAGGTCCCTTCCAACTTTACTACTATTATTATTATTATTAACTCAGCTGGACAGGCTGCAGGCTCCCCTGCCCGGAGGTTTTACTCCTGTCACGCTGCCGATCGACGATCCCAACAAAGTAAGCAGCGCTGAGACATTCCAATCTCCAATGCAAAACTTTATTGAGCACAACATACGGGCACTGGTGAGTAGAAAAGCCGCTCTGGTTAAATTGGTGCCAGAGCAGTAAATGGAAAGTATAGCACCTGCCTTCCCCCTTGACAACGCAGGCCACGTTCCCCAATTAAGAGCCAGACTTTTGTTATGAGAAAAGTCTTCAGTTCCCAGACAACGCTCCTCCGATGACCTGGGTTCCCGGGCTGGACCGTTCCACACCTAAAGTGAGCACCCCAAGCATCCCCCCTCCCCCCTGGGTCTGCAGGCAAGCTAAGAAACCACAGTGGCTGAAGCAGAATGGCGTTTCTTTGAAGCTCGGCATTTACCTGGGTGTGAGGAGCCCAAAGGAACAGGCCGATGGGTGGCTAAAAGAGTGGCGTCAAGCGGAAGGTCAGGGTTATGTCAGTCCTGATGTTTGCAGCTGGCCTGATGAAAAGCTGCGTGAAAGAGATGGTTTGCGTCCGTCACAGAAAAGGACCAAGTTTCTTGGCATTAAATTCAGGGGCTTCCCGGAGAAGCATTTAAATGGAATAACAGGGACCGAGAGTTAATTGATACAGAACATTTCTGAAGCCAGCAATCAAAAACTTATAAGAGTTATCAGCACTTCTAACTGAGATGTTTGTGGGGCTGAGAATGTCAAGGAAAATCAGCTTTTGATAATGTGTGCACTAATCAAACAGGAGGTAAGGAAGTAGGCAAACTTGGGCACAATTTGTAGAAAACAAACACAGGGTCAGTCACGAAGGACTCCGATGCCTATACACCAATGCACAAAGTATGAGGAACAAACATAATTGAACCTGAAATCCAAGTATGTGAGGACAGATATGATATCACAGCCAAAAGGGAAAGTGGGTGAGACAAAACCCTGAATGAAACGTCAGCCAGAGGGATTGAAATGGTTTAAAAGAAACAGACATAATAAAAGGAGAGGTGGAGTTGTGCTATATATAAGAAATAACTGTACCTCTTCAGAAACAGAGCAAACAATAATGAAAACCGTTTTGAATGCATTTGGGTCAATATAAACGGGGGGGGGGGGAAGAATGATGTTGCCATAGGAGGTGTATACTACAGGCCGCCCAACCAAACACAGGAAATAGTTGAACTTTTTGCTAGTCAGCTAACTAAGGTACGTAGGAAGCACATCACAATAGTAACGGGGGACTTTTAACTACCCTGACATCAACTGGGAGACAAACTCTGCACCAAGTGGAAGATCAAACAGGTTCCTGGCAAACCTAGCAGACAACTTTGTCTCCCAAAAAGTAGAGAAGGGAACTAGGGGATCAGCCATATTGGATCTAATCCTCACTAACAGAGATGAAATGATAGAAGGCGTTGAAGTCACAGGAACTTTGGGGAGGGGAAAAGATTGATCAGGCAATATTGATTCAACATTATACAAGGACAAGGAATAGAGGGAAAAATCAAACTAGAGCAATGATGGCGAATCTTTTAGAGACCGAGTGCCCAAACTGCAACCCAAAACCCACTTATTTATTGCCGGGTGCCTAGTGGGCATGGCCCACTGGGTGGGTGTGGCTGTGGTGGTCATGGCAGACTGGGTGGGTGTGGCCAAGGTGGGCATAGTCACCTTGATGTTGATCATGGGGAGGGACCCCTGTGGGGACCAGGCAGGGTTGGGGGAGATCCAGGGGGTCTCTGGCAGATAGGGCAGTGGGCAGGAGGCTCGTCCTGTGGGGTGAGACGAGGTAAGGCAAGGCAGGGGCTGGGGCGGCTGCTGTCTGACACCATCAGCCCCCACATACAGAGGCCAGCGAGCACATGGGGGCTGACAGTATCTGTCAGCAGCTCCACAGCCTGCTGACAGCAGTTCAGAGAAGCTGCCTCCGAACTGGCCGGCCGGCCAGCTGACAGCGGGTTGTGCCGGGGGGGAGGGGGAAAGGAGAGCATGCAAGGCCAGGAGGGATGGAACAGGGGGAAGGGGAACCAATCGTGCTGGGATGCATCCGGCCACGTGAAACCTCGGTGAGTTAGCGGGCGGCTGGTTGAAGAGAGACGGTTGCCATCTCCGGGGCATGGCGTGCGTGCCCACAGAGAGGGCTCTGAGTGTCGCCTCTGGCACACGTGCCATAGGTTCACCACTACTGAACTAGAGTCTTGGACTTTAAGACAGAAGACGTAGACCTCGGGGGGGAAACAACCCAAGAAGCTTGAGAAACTTTGAAAAGTGAGATTATAAAAGCCCAATCTAGCACAATTCCAATGAAGAAGAAGAACAACAGCTCTCAAAAGAAACCAACATGGCTGCACAAAGAACTCTCTGATAAACCAAAAGACAAAAAGGACAAGTATAAAAAGTGGAAAGAGGGGCATATAACTAAAGCAGAATATGAGCAAATAGCCTGAACCTACAAAGATGAACACAAGAAAGCTAAGGCTCAAAATGAACTAAGGTTTGCAAAAAAAAGTCAAAAAATAACCAAAAAAAGAGAGCTTCTTTCAACATGTAAAAAACAAGGGGAAAAAAATCAAGGAAATGTTTGGTCCATTAATGGGAAAAAATGACAAGAAAACAGAAAGTGAAACTGCTTAACTCATTATTTTCATGTCTTTACACAAAAGAAAAAAAATAAAGAGTCTAGCTTATTAAAAGAACACATAAAATGTAGATTAGGAATGCAAGTCAAAATGTATAAGAAAATGGTAAGACAACACCCAAGGACACCTGAGAACACCTGAGTTCAAATCACCAGCTGGACTACACCCAAAGCCTCTGAAGGGACTGGCAGACGTGGTCTCAGAACCATTGAACTATATTTTTCAAAGATCCTGGAGCACTGGGAAACTATCAGAGGACTGGAAAAGAGCTGATGTGGTTCCCATCTTCAAAAAAGGGAAAAAAATGGATCCGGGAGACTACAGACCTATCAGCCTGACCTCAATACCTGGGAAGATTCTGGGAAAGATAATCAAGCAACAAATCAGCAAACACCCTAGAGGCAATCACATTTATCACTAGAAGCCAACATGTTTTTTGTCAAAAACAGATCATGTCACACAAATCTTATTGCATTGTTTGACAATGTGACAAAATTAGTGGACCAGCAAAATGCTTGGACTTCAGTAAGTACACTACGTCCTACTACTTGATAAGCTAGAAAAGTGTGGGTTAGACATCACCAAAGTATGGATTTTTAAGTATAGTGAAAAGGAGGACTAGGGGGGATATGAGAGCAGTTTTCCAATATAAAGAAGAGGGGGTCAACCTATTCTCCAAAGCACTTGAGGGGGCAGGACAAGAAGCAACGGATGGAAAGTGATCAAGGAGAGAAGCAACCTGGAACTAAGGAGGAATTTCCTAACAGTGAGAACAATTCACCAGTGGAATGACTTGCCACCAGAAGTTGTGGGTGCTCCATCCAGAAACGTCTGGTCAGCCACTTGTATGTAATGTATGTATAGGCTCTCCTGCTTGAACAGGGGGTTGGACTAGAAGACCTCCAAGGTCCCTTCCATGCCTTCTATTCTGTTATTCTGATTTATTATCCAAAGCACCAAAAGACAGTTCAAGAGGTAATGGATAGAGGAATGTTAAAGAGAGATCCAACGTAGAAATAAATAGGAATTTCCTGACAGTGAGCAACTAATCAATGGAATAGCTTGTCTCCAGGAATTGTGGGGGCTCCACCAGAGGAGGTTTTTTTTTTAAAAAAAGAAGACTGGGCAACCATTTGACCTTGGAGAGGGGGTTGGACTAGAAGACCACCAAGGTCCCTTCCAGCCTTAGGATTCCATATTCTAAAATGGGGCATATTAAAGGACAGAATATTAATTAATATGCAAGCTGTACTACAGAACTAGTTTGGTGTTGTGGTTACAGGCCCCGGATCAGAAACCTGGAGGTGGGGAGTTCCAGTTCTGCCTTGGGCACGGAGCCCGCTGGGCGACCTCAGGAGAAGGAAATGGCCAACCACTTCCCAAAAGCCTGTTGAGAAAACCTTGGAGGAATTTTCCAAACAGTCACCAAGAATATGCAAATGAACTTCAGGTTGGGGGAAAAAAAAAGGTAAGAACAAAACAGAGGGAAGTCAGGCCCTAAAGTAATGACAGTGCTGCACAAACACAAACGCACACACCCCCTTTGCTGAAAGACGCCCATCCATGGCTGGGAATCAAGAACCTCCGTGTGCCATCCTGAGTTTAGTTCCTTCTAGTCCAGGTGAGTCTTGCAGGAGGTGTGGAAAAACTGCAGAGTCAAAGGCAGTCTACCCCACCCGGGAGAGCAAAGGCCACGGAGGCAGATGGCCCTCCCAGCTCTCTCGGGTCACAACGAAAGTGGGCCAAGAATGGGCCTCCCATGTTCAGGAGCAGTCTACCTCTGAACTGCTGGGAGATAACAGGCAGGACAGGAGAGCGGGGGGGGGGCTCCGTGTCCCTGGAGAGAATCCCGTGGCTTCAGGAACAGGGGTACGTTTAACCAGGGTTACCTGCTAGTACTTCTCAACCTGGCCCACTTTAAGGTGGGTGGACTTCCATGCAGCATTATTAACCTTGTGAACTCTCCAGCTTCCTCCTTCCATTATATACTCAAGATGGACAGTGTTTAATATTTGTTTGTTATGTATATGCCGAGGTGTGGGTCTATACATATGTAGTACATAGTATGTTTTAGGTGTTTGTCATGTATGTGTTTCACTTTGAGAGCGGGCAACTAAATTTCATTGTTGATGTCTGCCGTTGTGCCCAGAGTAATAAAAATGACAATAAAGGTTACCTTATCTTCTCTTGTCTTAGTTCAACTCCCAGAATTCCCCAGCCAGCGTTCCAGGAGTTGAAGTCCACGCATCTTAAAGTGACCCAGGTGGAATAACTGGCTGGGAGAGCCACCAGGTAGACAGCACCCTCTCTCATAGATGGGAGCCCACCCGTCCTCTCTCTCCCCCCTTCCTTGAGAAAGAGTCTTAGGGGTCCAGGAGCTGGGCACCCTTCATTCGCATCTGTAGCCTTGGGGCTCCAGATCAGAACTCCCCACTGAAGACCGCAGGAGTCCTGCATCCCCCCCATCACTCCTGGCTCACAGTCGGGAGTTGGAGACCCAGAAACAGGGCATTAATTATGTCTGCCAGTCCCTCCAGAACCTGGGGGTGTAATTTCACTTTGGGGTGTAATCCATCTGGTCCTGGTGATCTGAATCCATCTAGAGCAAGCGTCTTCAAACCTGGCCCTTTTAGGACTTGTGGACTTCAACTCTCAGAATTCCTCATCCAGGCACGTGTGCCTGGCTGAGGAATTCTGGGAGTTGAAGTCCACAAGTCATAAAAGGGCCAAGTTTGAAGACGCCTGCTCTAGAGTGGATAAGTGCTCTCTTACCGTTTTGCAATAGTGGTCAACATCTGTAGCTCGGGTGGAGGATGAGGGTGAAGGTTGCTTCTCCAAGCTTGTGGGGTTGTTTCTGAACGTTTCATTACCAGGCTAGCTAACATCCTCAGCTAAATTTAGGGGGATGTCAACGTCATCGTTTTTCTGTTTAGAAGGGCTTCAGGTGTGGGTGTGTTAAGTGAGGGTCTTGTGACAGTTAACACCACTAGAGAGAAAGCACATGCAACCTGAAGATTCCTCCATACCCAGGTTCTATGGATTCCTCAGAATACACAAGAATGCCTAATTGTGTCTCTACCTGGAACACCGACGTACAAACTAGCAAAAACCCTGCAGAGGAAACTTGACACCTGGTCAACAACTCAACTAAACTCCCCAGAACTATTTCTCCTATGCATCAAACACACCAGGTGTCATGGTTCCGATAGATGAAACTCTTCAAAAGAACTTTGAGGCATTGTTTTCCTTAAAGAATCTTTTATTCGAGAAACAAAGTATCAGCACTACATAGTTGAAACTAGAAACTGAATTCCCCTCCCCTGGATACAAAGTAACAAAGTGCAATTCCCTCTTCCAATGAACAGTCATAAATCACATTCTCCAATTAGCTTGAAGCTCCAGGCTTTCTGCCCAGCTCTCCAGTCCACCAAAACTCTATCAACTCTGGACCCAATGACCTTGGGTTTCCACGGCTGAGTTATTATTGTTATGACTAGCTGGACTCTCATCCACATTCTCCCTCCCAGCATCAACGAACTCTAAAAGCAATGGAGAAAAGATGGCTACATTTCCATCTGTTGTCAAAGCAAGAACGTTCGATGTTAACAGCGTTCACACCAAGGAAGAAATCATAGTCTTCTTCAACGTCACCGCCCTCTTCACCTGACTTCGACCTGGTTGAACAAACCATACACCACCTACTCATGAAACACCATACCCACAAAACGGATGCCACCATGCCCACAGAAACCATGAAACTCTTGGATCTCTGCCTCAACCAACACACTTCAGCTTCAATGGAAAAACGTACAAGCAAGTGCAAGGCACCCCGCTGGGATCCCCCATATCAGGTTTCGTAGCAGCAGTTAATGACTCACACCTGACCCACCACAAGGCCCTCACTTGACACACCCACACCTGAAATAAACAGAAGAACACCAAGACTGACATCTCCTAAACTCCGCTGAAGGCTACCCTTGAAAAGTATTCGGAGACTACAGTTGGTCCAGAATGCAGCCGCACGAGTGATAATGGGTGCTCCTCGGTACACCCACGTTACACCTATCCTCCGTGAGCTGCACTGGTTGCCTATTGGTCTCCGGGTCCAATTCAAGGTGTTGGTCATTACCTTTAAAGCCCTATATGGCTCAGGGCCAGGCTATTTGCGAGACCGCCTACTACCTCATAGTTCCCTACGTCCGGTTAGATCCCACAGGCTGGGCCTCCTTCAGGCCCCGTCGGCCAAGCAGTGCCATTTGGCGGGGCCGCAGAGGAGGGCCTTCTCTGTGATGGCGCCCACGTCTTGGAACCAGCTCCCCCCGGAGATTAGGACTGCTCCCACCCTGTTGGTCTTCCGTAAGCTACTTAAGACCTGGCTTTTCCGGCAGGCCTGGGGTTTATAAAATCTGACCCCGGGATGACTGTTATTGTATTGTTTGTTTTGTTATGTTTTATGTGTTTTTTATTGTTAGCCGCCCAGAGTCCTTCGGGAGTGGGGCGGCTTATAAATTTTAAAAATAAAATAAAATAAAATAAAGGTATTTATCTAGTCTGGTAAGGAAACGTTCCGAAACATGCCCATAGCTCAGAGAACGAACCTTCGCCCTCACCTTACTTTTTTTTTTTGTTGTTTATTTTGTTTTGCATCCTAATCCATTTATTTATGGGGGGGGTTGATTGGTTGGACTTTTTTTGTTAAGCAGTTTCCTGCTTGTCAGCTGCCTCCTTACGCTTGCTTGTGTGCTTCACTGCTATGTGGTGAGAGTCTGCCATGAACTCTGGGGTGGGGGTGGGGATACTTGGGGGAAAGCGAAAGTAGCGCTGTATCTCCCTGAGATGCTGCTTCAAGGTCACCCGGCTGGGAGAAGAAGGCAGCTGCTCGCCAACCTACGCTTGAAGGGACCATCCTGAACACCCCTTGCTTCAACCTGATTGGACACGGGTGGGTGGGGTGGGGGGGTCAGTGATGGGAGGTAATTAAGGGAAGGAAAAGTAGAACTTAGAGATTTTGGCTCAGGATTCTCAGTTCTGGCTACAATACTGTAATATACTTGATCTTTAATCAAACTATACTTTCTCAACAAATGGAGCCAAGAAGTTTAAGTTTGTGACAGGTCCGACAATGCTGCTCGTTACCTTCTTGCCGTTTTCAATAGTTTGATTTTTTTTCTTTTATGGTGTCCATAAGCAGATGCCCCTTCGAAGCAGGAGAAAAGAAAAGCCACTTGGCTGGAACTGGAGACTCTTTCTGGAGCCCCCCCCCGGTGGAAACAGCACCGTATCAGCCTCTCCTTCGGTCACCAGCCGGCCGAAGCATGCCCTGCAGCCCTGGCCTGGCACTGTGGGCACAGGCTCCCTCGGTGCCCAGGTAGCCTCCTTCAAGGAGGGCTTTGATGTACGCAAGAAGGCTTTCTGCTGGGCTGGCCGGTGTGCAGCACACAACAGCAGCAGTGTGTTCTTTCTTTATCCCCTGATGTTTCCCGCAGAGTTCTCACCCCCGGGTCACCAATTTCCACAGAGGTGTAGACATTGTGTACGTGCACTGCAATTCCCCCTCTTGCTTTTCTTCTGGAACAAGCCACAACCTTTTTGTTCCGATCAACAGTTTGGTCCCAGCAGTCTCCAGGAGTGTCCGCCACGTCCTGCATCCCCTGGGGGGGGGCAGGCGTGGGACTGCTCCCCCTTCATTCTGCTTGCTGCCTCCCCTGCTTCTTCCTGGGCACCCCTTCCTTCTCAAAATCCCCAAGGGAGGGGGTCCCCGTTGTGCCTTCCCCCCCCCCAATCCAAAACGCCTTAAGAAAGCCGGTCTTTGGGCAGGCAGCCTCCTCGCCCCAGATGCCCTTCCCACAGGTGGCATAGACGCCAAAGTCCCCAGCTTTCCCCCCAGGTGCCATCTCTCCAGCCGGCAGCTGATCTCAGGATCCTTCCCTTCTCCCCTTCGCCCCCCTGCCTGCTGTTCTGCAGCCCCCTTTTGGGCTTCCCAGCCCCCTCTGGCACTCCTGTTTCTTCCAGGGGGAAGCAGATGAAAGGGGTTGCAGTCCGTGGGGGTCTCTGCCTTTCCACCATGCCCTGAAACTCGGCCATCAGCAGCGTCCCTTGAAAGCCCATCTGATCTGCAGACGGCTGGTTTTGTTCCACTCAGAAGGGAGTCACCCGTCCCCCCTTCTCTTCCGGGCACTGTTCCCCTTCGGGACACCCAAGGGCAGGGGTAGGCAACCTCGGCTCTTTTATGACTCATGGACTTCAACTCCCAGAATTCCTGAGTCAGCTCTGCTGACTCAGGAATTCTGGGAGTTGAAGTCCATGAGTCATAAAAGAGCCGAGGTTGCCTACCCCTGCCCAAGGGACTCCCGGGACATCCAAGCGTCCCCACCCCAGGAAGGCTGCACCCCACCAGCAGAGGCCCCTGGAACGGATCGCGAAGGGAGTGACTCCTGCTCCTCCTTCTTCTTCCTCTCCGCAGCTCTTTCTTGCTGCTCCTTCATTCCCATGTTCCTTCTGGATGGAATGGGACAACTCGCCACGGGACATTGCTGCCAGACAAGTCAACAATCAATTTAATTATGTAAAATAGTTAAAAAAGTTATTTTGGTTTTTGCCATTCCCATTTAATTTAGTCCCTCCTTTGGCGTCCTTCCTTTAACGATGCTGTTCCGCTATTTCTTTGATTTTAGTGTAACTCTCGTCCTGCAGCAGGCTGACTGCGGCAAGTTGTCATAGACGCCCATCTGCCTTGTCCAAGTATCTCTCTCCTTCCCTGGGGAGCCTCAGGGTGGACGGATCCTCTGCGCTGCCTCCAGCGCTGTAGCACCAGCAACAGCACTTAAGACTTATATACCGCTTCACAGTGCTTTACGACCCTCTCAAAGCGATTTACAGAGTCAGCCTATTTGCCCCCGCCAACCATCTGGGTCCTCATTTTACCCACCTCGGAAGGATGGAAGGCTGAGTCAAGCCTGAGCCGGTGAGAATCGAACTGCTGACAGTGGGCAGAGCTTGCCTGCAATGCTGCATTCTAACCACTGGGCCACCATGGCTCCATGCCATCCCAGGGCGCAGAAGTCTGAATGGGACTCTGCCTTCGAAGGCCACCTCCCGCCCGGGTGTTACCTGGTGAGCCTCTCACCCTGTGTGTAGGCCACAGGTCGGCAACCTGCGGCTCCGGAGCCGCATGCGGCTCTTTGAGCCTTGCCCTGTGGCTCCCAGCCTCCTCTGCCTTTGCAGAGAGAGAGAGACAGAGAGAGGCAATTGTGCTTCCCTGCTTCAATCTCTCTCTCTCTCTCTGTGTGTGTGTGTGTTGTGTGTGTGTGTGTGTAAAAGAGAGTGTACTCACATGTTCTCCGAGGAGCTGAAAAGCTTACTGGGCGGAGCCCCTCCCTTTGCTGCATCTCTGCAGGAAGCAGGAAGCAGGAAGGGCAGGAGAGAGCTAGCTAGCCCAGCTAGGCTGACTCAGGAATTCTGGGAGTTGAAGTCCATGAGTCATAAAAGAGACGAGGTTGCCTACCCCTGATTTTGTTGGACAACAGCTTGAAGCTTGCCAGGTGAGCAGCAGATAGGAGACGGGGGGGGGGGAGAAAGAGAGAGAGAGAAAGAGAGGGAGAGAGAGAGAGAGAGAGAGAGAGGAGAGAGAGAGAGAGAGAGAAAGAAAGAGAGTGGGGGAAGAGGAGTGGTAGACCAAGGGCAGATAGAGAGGGAGGGAGAGAGACAGAGAGAGAGACCCTTTTGACATCTAAAATGAAGATAACATTGCATATATCCTTTTTTTTAACCTGTGTGTGTGTGTGTGTGTGTGTGTGTATACACATACATACATACATACATATACATACACACACACACACACACACAAATACCCCCCACACACAAACACACACACCTATAATAAAGGTAAAAAAGGATATATGCAGTGTTATCTTCATTTTAGATATCAAAAGGGTTTTGCGGCTCCCAGTGTTTTGTTTTTGGTGGGAAACAGGTCCAAGTGGCTCTTTAAGTGTTTTGGGTTGCCTACCCCTGGTGTAGGCCAAGCACGGTGGAGGATCCTTTCCCCTCGTGCTGGTGGATTCCAAGGAGCAGGATCAGAGCCCCCAAAAGGTTTTGCTTCCTCAACGGAGATGCTGCATGACTCAGGACGCAAACCTTCCAAGTGAACTAAGAAGGCGACCAGCCCCCCCCCATGACACATTGCCCCTCATTGCTCCTCCCACTTCACAGGAATCCTGACCCACTCCCAAATTAAAAGGAAGCTGTGGCAGGCTGGGGAATCCCCTTCCCCAAGTGCACAAGTGGCCTTGAGCAAGAGGGTGAGGCGCCACGTGTGAAAGAGAAAGGGGAGAGGCAGGGGGGACTCAGGGAAAAGACGGCCCTGGGGTGAATTTTAATGTTGGAAATAGTATTAGAGTAAAAACAGTATATGCACTAAATAATATGAGAATATTTGTATGATCACCATGCTTAGATGGAATTCCGGTCGAGTCTTATAAAAAATATGAGTGTTACTACAATGAATAATGTTGGATTCCTAGTAAGTAGTAGAATATGAAAGAAGGAAAACGTAAATAAGAAACAATGGGGCAATAAGGACAAATATTTCAAAGAAGAAAGAGGAGGGAAATGTAAAGAGTAAAAGAGTACTGTTACAAATTGCTGTTAACAAAAAAGGATGTATTACGTGTGTATGTGTGTAATGTTTGTTGTGTTTTGTTTTGTTTTGTTGGTCTAAAATAAAAAATAATAATAATAAAAAGAAAAAAAAAAAGAAAAGACAGCCCTGGGTCAGGAAATCCACAGGCTTTCCAGAAAGGACTGAGACCCCCCCCCCGCCCACTGCTCTCTCTCACCAAGTTGAGGGTCCTAGGCAAAGAACTACGAAGAGGCCCAAAGCTGGCCCAGTTGATGGCTCACCACCTCCTGGGCCCCACAGCAGCCTCCAAGCAGGGAATAACAAATGGGAAGGGGCCCTGGAGGTCTTCTAGTCTAACCCCCGGCTCAAGCAGGGGACCCTGTACCATCCCAGACAAATGGCTGCCCTGACTCTTCGTAAAAACCTCCAGTGACGGAGCATCCAGCAAAGGGAGGTGCAGGACTGTCATTATTTTAGAGCAGTGTTTCTCAACCTTGACCATTTTAAGGCATGTGGACTTCAACTCCAGAATTCCACAGCCAGCAACGCTGGCTGTGGAATTCTGGGAGTTGAAGTCCACATGCCTTAAAATGGTCAAGGTTGAGAAACACTGTTTAGAGCCTCACTCCCCCCCCTTCCCCGTTTTGCTCTTAGCCTCTTTTTCTCCCAACCTGAAGATTATTTGCACACTTCTGGAGACTTTCTGGAGAACTTTCTGAACACGTTCTTTGGAAGTGGTTTGCCATTTCCGTCTCCTGAGAAGGCCCAGCCTGAGGTCACCCAGTGGGCTTGGTGCCCAAGGCAGAAGTGGAACTCACTGCCTCCCAGTTCCTAATCCAGGACTCTTAATCCCAACACCCAGCTGGTTCTCTGCAGCTCGCATACTAAAGAAAGTTCTGTCAAACTCCGATAAGCCCCATTTTAGAACATAGAATAACAGGGTTAGAAGGGCCCTTGGAATAGGAATAGGATCAAGATCACCTGAAGTCTTAATATGGCTTTATAATGCCTTGGTAAGACCACACTTCGAATACTGTATTCAGTTTTGGTCACCACAATATAAAAAAAGATGCAGAGACTCTGGAAAGAGTACAGAGAAGAGCAACAAAGAGGATTAGGGGACTGGAGGCTAAAGCATATAAGGAAGGGCTGCTGGAATTGGGGATGTTTGGTTTAATGAAGAGAAGGTCGAGGGGGGACATGATAGCAGTGTTCCAGTATCTCAGGGGCTGCCCCAAAGAAGAGGGAGTCAAGCTATTCTCCAAAGCGCCTGAAGGCAGAACAAGAAGCAACGGGTGGAAACCAATCAAGGAGAGAAGCAACCTGAAATTAAGGAGAAATTTCCTCACAGTGAGAACAATTAATCAGTGGAACAACCTGCCTCCAGATGTTGTGGGCGGGTTTTTAAGAAAAGCTTGGACAGTCACTTGCTTGGAATGGTGTAGGGCTCTGCTCTAGGCCAGCGGCATTTAAGTACCCACCCATCCCCTGCCCAGTATGCCGGCTCAGGCATGGAAATCATTGCAAGCTGGGCCTGTGTTTCAGGGGGCTTTCCAGTGGGTCCCAAGACCCCTCCTGTGATTGGTCCACCCCCCAAGCCAGGACAGGCCAGGAGACCAATGAGTGAACAAAGCTGAGCTGAGTCTTAAAGAAGACTCATAAAGAAGAGGGAATGAAGCTATTCTCCAAAGCCCCTGAAGGCAGGACAAGAAGCAATGGGTGGAAACTAATCAAGGAGAGAAGCAACCTGGAACTAAGAAGAAACTTCCTGACAGTGAGAACAATTAACCAGTGGAACAGCCTGCCTCCAGAAGCGGTGAATGCTCCAACACTGGAAGTTTTAAAGAAGAGACTGGACAGCCAATTGTCCAAAATGGTGTAGGGTTTCCTGCCTGAGCAGGGGGTTGGACTAGATGATCTCCAAGGTCCCTTCCAACTTTACTACTATTACTATTACTATTAATCTGCTAATAATTATTTTCTTAGAAGGGAATCACCGGCCAAACCTGGGCTCCTGGCCAGGCCCTCCTTACATTTCCTTGTGGCCTATTTTATCATCTTGACTCATCACAGAGCAGGAAGGGACTCTCCAAAAGGAGGCAAACGACCAGCTGTCTGCAAGGAGTATAAATCTTTCCCTTTCCCACCATCCAGTCAGAGCTGAAGAAACTTCTTGGACGAGGACGAGAAGCAAAACGTCTTCAAAGAAAAGGAAAAGGAAAGAAAGTCCAGTTGCCTCATGGGAAAAAAGCACCTTTGGGTCACGTATGACTGATAACTGAGAATCTCCATAGACGAGGGATCTCAGAGATCATCTAATCCACCCGACTGAGTGCAGGATCCAGTGAAGCCCTTTGCACCAATGGCCATCCAGCCTCTCTTGGAAGACCCCTGAGAGGGGGAACCAAGCCCCTTCGTGGGGGGGAGACAGCCCAGGAGTTTGAGCAGGGGGGAGGGGGGTCCGTCCTTCTGCAGCCTGTAACCTTCTGGAATAGTCCTGCTGTCACGGATGGAGAGCCAAGGGCACCCCACTTCTTGCAGTTCCTCCCCCCCCCCGTGCAGGTTCCTTGGGTGCTCCCCCTGAATCTGGGGGTGGGGTGGGGGCTGTTGTTCAGCCGTCAGAACAAATAAAGCCAGTGGGAAGCATTTATTCAATTTGGGACACTAGTCCTCAAGATTCCATCTTTCCCTGCTTCCTTTCCAACACCAAGAACTCCAGGCCTGAGCTACAAATATTCTCTTCCACGATGCAAAAATTAAAATAATAATAAAAAAGCTGTCAAATCTTCTCCAAATGCTCCCCCCTCCTTTTTTCTTTGCCTCTCCTTTCTGCCCCCCCCTCCCCCACTGCACTCTCTCCCCATTTCCCTCTGCTGTCTCGCCCCCCCCCCCCCGTACCTGAACAGGAGCAGCCCCTGAACAAGGCCCCTCTCAAACACCGCTGTGGTTCCCCCCTGGACCTCCCCCCACTTAAAAAAATTCACCTAGGCGGCCCCAAAGGAGAAACCGCAGATGCGCTTTTAACAACGGAATCCTTAGCAGCATCCCTGCTTTACAGGTAAGTCCTCGAATTACGACCAAAATCGGGCTCCAAATTTATGTTGCTAAGTGAGTCATTTGTTAAGTGAATTTTCTCCCCATTTTATGACCTTTCTTGCCCCAACTGTTAAGTGAATCGCTGCACTTAAGTTGCTCACATGGCTTCCCCGTGGAGTTGGCTTATCAGAAGGTCACAAAAGTGACCCCTTTGGGATGCTGCGACCGTCATAAACGTGGGCCAAGTGGCCGAGCGTCTGAATTTTGATCCCAAAAATGATTCAAAGGTCGTAAGTGTGAAAAATGGTCGTAAGCCACTTTTTTCAGTGCCCTAGTAACTTTGAACGGTCACTAAACGAACCGTTGTAAGTCGGGGACAGCCTGTACTACAAAAATCACATTTTCCTTTGTTGGAACACCGCCTCACTTGCTCAAGCAGCCGCTTCAGATTCCTGCACCCCCCCCGCCCCGAAACCTCCCAGGGTCCCTGCCCGTCCGTTGTCCGGGCTCCCCCTTCCTTGCCAAGCGGCCCCCGAAGACCCCCGTCCGACGTCTGGCCGCTTAACCTCCGCGCCGCGCCCCTCCTCCTTCGGCGACCCCCCCCCATTTCCCTTCGAGCCAGTCCTCGCGAGGCAGCTCCGGGGCTCCGCTTCGCGGGAGGCTCCTCCACCCGGGCGGCCGTCACTGAGCGGGACTCCCCGCGAAGCTCACCTGGCGGGGGGGCTGCGGTCCATCCGCGGGGCGGGGGCGGGACCCGAGTGGCCCCCGGGGGCAGCTGGAGCCGGGCGCGGAGCCCGACGCTGCCCTCGGGCGGGCTGAGCCTGGTGGGGCGGGCCCCTCCCCGCCAGCAGCGCCCGCCTCCCGGCCCCCGCCCGGCCGGCGCCTCCCGCCCTCCCCCCCTCCCTCCGGCCGGCAGCCCGGCTGTTCTTAAGGCGCCGCCGCGCACGGGACGTCCTCAGCCTCCCGTCCGGCGCCCGGCTCGCAGCTCCCGGCTTCTGCCCTCGGGGGGCTCAGAGGGCTCTTGCCTGCTCGCCCGGCCGGCCTCCCCCCCCTCGCCCCTCCGTCGGTTCAGGTGATCAAAAGACGCCCGCCTTTCCTTGAAGGGATCCGGTCAAAAGAGGGCAGGTGCTCCGGGCAGGTCAGCGGGGCAGCCGTGGGAAGCCCCCCCCCGGTTCCTGCCACTCTTTTATCCCCGCCCGGATCAGCCGCTGTCTGTCTGTCTGTCTGTCTGTCTGTCTGTCTATCTATCTATCTATCTATCTATCTATCTATCTATCTATCTATCTATCTATCTATCTATCATCTCTTTCTGTTAACTCTCTCTCTCTCTCTCTCTCTCTCTCTCTCTCTCTCTCTCTCATCTAAATGTCCAGTTCGTTCTGCTGATTGGTCCATCGCTCTTCCTTGTCCTTCCCCAATTCTGGACTTTCTCCCCTCTGCGAGGGGTACCGAGCTGCCCCCTCCTTCCCCCCTGCCCGGAGGTCAGCTGGATTCTTTGCTCCTTTGAGAAGTTTAGCCGTTCGGAAGGGGAAACTTCCGCGGCGCTTCTGTCCATCTTCTGCCCGGGAGCTTCTCTCCCTCTGCCTGACGGAGGAGCAGGAGGAGCAGGAGGAGGAGGAGGAGGGGATCTTCCGAACACCAACATCCCCCCCAAGAGCCGGCCTGAATTCTGACACACACACACACCCCAACCCTCCTCCTCCCGCTTTTTCCCTCCAGGCGAGGCTGCCCTCTGCTCCAGCCGGTCCCGTCCCGCTGTCCCGCCGCTGCCCACCGCCCGCCGCCCGCCGTCCCTCGGGGAGAGGCAGAGGATGGGCGCCGCAGGCGAGCTGGCCGCTTTCCAGCAGGCGCCGCGGGGCTTCGGCCTCTGGGACTACGGCGTCTTCAGCCTGATGCTGCTGGTCTCCACGGGCATCGGCCTCTTCCAGGCGCTGTGCCGGGGCGGCCAGAAGACCCCCGAGGACTTCTTCACGGGCAGCCGGAAAATGTCGGCGCTGCCGGTGGGCCTGTCGCTCTCGGCCAGCTTCATGTCGGCCATCCAGGTGCTGGGCGTCCCGGCCGAGGCCTACCGCTACGGCATGAAGTTCCTCTGGATGTGCCTGGGCCAGCTGCTCAACTCGCTGCTCACCGCCGGCCTCTTCCTGCCCGTCTTCTACCGCCTGGGGGTCACCAGCACCTACGAGGTAGGGGGGGGGCGGGGGGCTCGCCTGGGGGTCCCGCCCCACCTCTGTGGGGACCCCTGGCCCTGGGGAACAGCGGTGTGGGCGTGGTTTCCTTCAAAGAGCAAGGGGGGGGCTTGTGTTTCAAATCTGAGTCCCCTCTCTGAATATTTATTTATTAAATTTATTTGCCCCCCTCTCACTGTCACATTCTGGGGCGCTGACGATATTGTAAAAAAGATGAAAACAGCAAGACATTAAAATTAACAGATAAATGGCGGAGGTAGCGTGGGGCAGCGTGCAGTAGCGTGGAGGTGGGGGGGGGTCTTCTAATTCAGTATCCATATCTCTGGTTAGGACCCCAGGCCAATTTCTCTTACACTTGGGGAGGGAGATTGCTCTGAAGTCAGCTGGATGCTGCCCCCTCCTGTAAATTGAACCCCTACGTCCTCCCCCTTCCCTTTGGACTTCGGCCTCCCTTTCTTTGGGGTGACCCCTGCCTCCTGGGTCCTGGAAACAGCCCCCCCTCTCTTCTGGAGGCTCGGCTCCTTCTCGCTCTGCTTCCTTCCCTCTTCTCCACCCCCCCCACTTCCCCCCCCCACAGACCCGGGTAGGCTGCCTCCGGGCAGTGTCCCCTTAAGCCCTTTTAGGGCCCCTCCCTGGGCCCCCAGGCTGCCAAAGCCACTTCCAGCAGGGCCTGAACGGAGGGAGGCTTCCAGCATCACTGATTTATTCAGCTGGTGCTTAATCCTCTCATCTTTCGAGAGATCGCAGCAAAGAAGCCAAGGTGCCAATTAACACACACACACACACATACACTCTCTCTCTCTCTCTCTCTCTCTCTCTCTCTCTCTCTCTCTCTCTCTCTCTCTCTCTCTCTCTCTCTCTCTCTCTCTCTCTCGCCAAAGCTTCCAAGCAGGTAAATTCTCTGAGTCAACAGGGCCGCTCTGACTGCCCTCCGAAGAGGAGCCTTCAAGGCCAGCTCACCTCTGACCCCAGGAAAAGGGGCTGGGCTCACTGGGGGTGGGCTTCTCCACACTGGAAGAGAACCACCATCAGAACGTGGTTTGATTCCAGGGCCAGTCTGTCAGCTGAGGAGGGCATTCCCAGGAACTGGGCCAGCCCGCTGGGCTCTGCAGAGAGCAGCTGCTGAGGATACCAGATTTCCCGGAGAAGGGGAGGGTGGTGGGCTAGGAGGAGCTGCTTCTTGGGGGGGGGGGCACGAACGCCCTGGAATGGCCTTCCTGCCCTACCAGGCGGGCCCCTCCCTCCCTGCTGGAGTTCAGGAAAATGCTGAAGCGAGTTATTTCTCCTGGCTTCCCTGGGGCATCTCCCCCCCCCTCTTATTTTGTTGTTCCTGCTTGTTGGGTTTGCTGTTTTTCTCAGGGTGTGTGAGTGTGTGATGTTATTGTTCATCAACCATCACACTGTGGATGTTTTCACTTTTTTGTATTGTTTGTCAGCCAGTTTAATGAATAAATTAATAACAAGGAACAAAATGCATCCAGCCAACCCTTTTATTCCAGACATTCAGGAAAGCCTTGGCAAGTCAGAGACCCCCCAGCAGAAAAGTTCTGGAACCAGGGAGGGGGCTTCGGAGGATGGGGGGGGTTGTGCCATCTTCAGCCACAGGGCTCTGAGAGCGGCTGTCTGGAGTAGCTCAATTGGGCTCAGAACTCTGCCTGTTAGCAGGATAGAACCCCCAAACCCCCAGAGATGCAGTGTGGGGCTTCCCCTACCAGGAGCTGTGCCAGCTGTGCCGAGTTTTCGGCAAAGGAACTGATGCAGCCTTTGTGAGAGGGCCACCAGGTCACCCCTTGGACCCCGTCTCTCCTGCAGGTCCCGATTCCTCCGTGGGGACCTCCAGGGGAGGGGCCAAGGGGCAGGAGAAAGGGGAGGGGGGAGAGGCAGGAAAAAGCTGGCCTTGAGCTGATCTCTGCAGGAAAGGTGCCACTTTGAGGTTGACCACTATGACGATTGTCCCGTTGGGCGAGTTCTCTTTCCAAGCGCCCCCCCGGGAGATTCTCCGGGCAAAACCACTTTGCTTCTGCAGAAAGAGCATCACAGAGGGAATTGCATCGTTCCCAAGGGGGCAATTATGGGTGCAGTCAAAGCCCCACATCTCTAAATGCAGCTTCTGTTCAGAGGGGCGTATTTCACATCCAGGTGTGCGCAGGTGTCACTCACAACCGAGAAGGGGAGAAGTCGGAGTAAGGATTAGGAGAGGAAGGTGGGGAGCAGAGCGAGGGGAGGAAAGTGGAGCCGGCTTTATTTATCTTTATTTTCTTTCCTTCTTTCTATCCCGCCTTTGTTACCTTGACAAAATAACTCAAGGCAGTTCAATATATCCAACCCGCCTTTTCCTCACAATAAGAACCCTGTGAGGTGGGCAGAGCTGAGAGGAGGACTGGCCCAAGGTCACCCAGCTGGCTTTCACCCTGAAGGCAGGACTAGAACTCACCGCCTCCTTGTGATTGGTCCAAGGTCACCCAGTCGGCTTTTGTGCCCAAGATATGACACTAGAATTCACGTCTCCTGGTGTTTGGCCAACTTACCCGCCTGGCTGTCATGCCTAAAGCAGAACTTGAACTCATAGCCTCTTGCTTTGTAGCCAGGTGCCTTAACCAGTACACCAAACTGGCTGGACTGTGACCCGTTTTCAGCTGGATGACTTTGGGGTTCTCCGCCCCAGACACGGGCATCCCTGGCTAGCAGGCTGAACTCCGGGGAAACTGGGGGGCCAGGAGCCCCATCCAACTTGCACAACCTCCAGGCTGGCTAACTGGGGGGGGGGCTTCCCTTTGCTGGTGGTGCCAGACAAATACGGAGGTGTGGAGGGTCACGTCTGGCCTTTTGGGGCTCCCCTTGGGGTGGGCTGGCCCAGGGTGGCGTGAACGGAGGAGGGGCTGGAATAGATCGAAGTATTTATTAACTTTTATTGATCTGTAAAACTGATCACTTGCCCATCTTACCACAAGATTTCTCTGGGAGTAATGCTTACAATGCTCCCTTCACCCTCCCAAGTTGCACACTTTGGCTTCGTGCTGACAAAGCAAGACACGCAAATTGTTTTCGGAAACTTGAAAGATCAACACGAGGGTAAATATTGAGCTGGGGAGCAGGAAATGCATGATGGGATCCAGGGGTAAGCTGGGCTATTGGCCTGGCTGCGTAAACAGGTTGCTCGTAGAGTCTGTGCTGGCAAGGCTGGCCTGTTGGTGCCCCGCCCTTCTTAAATCCTGGGGGGTCAGAGTTCATCATTGGGGAGTTCAGAGGAGCCTGGCCTGGGGAGGGGGCTACTGCCCAGCCCCCAAGGACTGGCTGCCTTTCACCCACTGGGGATCCCCCGTCTTGGGCTGAGCCGCTGACAGATAACCCTGGAAGAGCAGAGATGTTTTCCCAGCTTATCTCCCCTCCGAGAGCATTGAAGGCTGCCGGGAGCCTGGAGCCTTTGTGGGTGTGCGATTGTGGGTCTGGAGCAAGGCACACAAAGCACACCAGGAGGTTGGGTGGCTGGCAGCTTTCGCCTTCCCCTGGCAGCCCTGGGCATCTCCCCCCTGCTCAGGCCTTTGTGCCCCCTGGCATCGCCCCTTCGGGCGGCTGGGCTGGAAGCAAGCCAGAGAAGGGGGGGGCTCCTTCTGGCCCTGCTGCCACACACACCACACTTGCACACTCACAACAGCAGAGAGGCCCTGGAAATGAGCTCTTTGAAGGAACCGGCTCCAGACTTCCTTGCAGGAGGGCAATTCTCCCCCCCCCCCGGCTGCAGCCTGGCCCTGGGCACCCCAAGGGGTCTTCTGCCAGGCTGGCACTTTCTCCCCTCCCTCACCCACATTTCGGCTTCTGTGCAAGTAAGGGAGGGTGGGAGAGCTGACCAAGAAGCCTGGAGGTATTTTGCCCAGGTTGGGGGTTTTTTGGGGGGGCGGGAGGAAGAGGCCACCTGTCTGACCCTCCCTGACTCTCCTCCGTTTTAGCCAAGTGGCCCCTCCTGTGCCTCTTTTGGGGTTCACCCAAAAGCAACATCAGCAGTGGGGGAGACCATTCATAATAAGGCACCTCAAAGGATAGCTAGAGGTTGGGGGAATCTTTGAAAGCCCCCCCTGCAATTTCTGGAGCCCCAGCAGGAGACTCTGCAGAGGAGACTTTCCGTAACTTCCAGGGCACCGTTCTCCCCCTCCCCCCCTCCAAGCAATCAGCCCTTTTCCTCCCATCCCCCTTCAGGTTTCAGCCTTGGCCAGCCAAGGTTCTCCCCCCCCATAACCTTTCACCAGCTAGTTTGCTGCCTCCTCTCAGCCCCATCAGGGGGGGGGCTGTTTAAGTGAAGCACTAGAACAGGGGGGGGGCAACCTTGGCTCTTTTATGACTGGTGGACTTGCTGGCTCAGGAATTCTGGGAGTTGAAGTCCACAAGTCATAAAAGAGCCAAGGTTGCCCACCCCTGCACTAGAACAAGGTCTGCAACTGGCACCTTCAGCCACCCCACCCCCTGGTCATCTGGCTCCATTGTGGCTCTGCTGCTCCCCCCAGCACTTGGGCAGCCCCCCCCAGAGGTTGGGCGATGCACTCCCAATTCCAGCCCCAGAGATTTCTGACTGCAGAGACAGGCGGGAGGCAGCCTGTGGGCCCAGCAGCCCAGGGTCCTGGGGGTGGGCGGTGGGCAAAGGGCTCAGGTGTGGTGGGGAGGAGATCTGAAAAAGACCTCCAAGAGCCCCCCAAGACAGCAACCTAGAAAGGGTTCCATCTTGCACCCCCCTGGGCTGCAAAGCTTCTGTCCCTCTGGCTCTGGCTGGCCTCTCACTCCCATGGTGCACAACAGATGGATTGAGGATGATGGGAGCAGAGACCCAGCTCAGGGTGTGTGTGTGTGGGGGGGGGTTGCCATTCGGCTGAACAGGTTTCCTCCCTTCTGCCTGCATTTGGCCTGTCCATTCAGAAGTGCGGCAGACACCTAAGCGAAGGGAGGAAGGGTCTTGACTGCCGTATCCCCATGGGGGGCCCCTGTGCGAGGAAGCCCTGCCAGGGGGCTGGGAAGGGGTGCCCTCCGCCTGCTTTGGGGCTTGGCGTGGTCTGTCCCCTGCCCTTGCCTGGGGCCGCTTCCCCAAACGTGGCTGGAGGCCGGGAAGAGGCTTCCTCAAGGTGGCCAGCAGGGATGCAGAAGGCCTCCAGCCACCTCCCAGGGCTCTCCCCTGCCCCCCTCCCATTGAGGATGGGGCAAGGTGCCCAGAGGGTCCTCAGCTGGGCGCTGGACCTTGTCACGAAGGCCGTCTGCAGAACTTCTCTGCCCGCTGGAGCAGCACTGAGGGGTTTCCTGAAGCAGAGGGCCAGAAGTGGGGGGCTGCGGGGGGGGGAAGAGAGAGCAACCCTGGAGACAAATTGGCCTGCTACTCCTGCCCCCCCCCCAGCCCGAGGGTTTCTGCCCAATTGATTGTTGCCTCCCCGCAAGCCCACTGTCTTCTCTCTGGCCTGCAGCTGCCCTTCCCAGGCCTGGCAGAGAAGCCCCCAAGGCCGCCTGGGGAGGGGGGCATCTTTAAATGAGGAAAGGGGGGGCTCCAAATGCAAATGCAGGCAGGTCCAGGTTTCCTTCTCTGCAGCCCCTCCTGGGCTTTAGGCAGAGCCCCCCCCATCTGCAGCTCAGGGTGCCCTCCTGGGTGGGGCAGAACCCCAGCCCCCCCCCCCCCGTCAGCTGAAGCAATCTGTCTCCACTGACTGAGGGTGACTGGGGCGTGGGGGCTGCCTTCTGCCCTGGGTGGAGGGAGGGGGGCTGGTCTGCAACCACCTTTGAGCCTCTGGGATCAAGTGGGATCAGCTGGGCCAGAGGTGATCAGCGGGGTCCGATTGCCAGAGGCTTATCAGGGAACAAACGTCCAGGGGCAGAGAGAGTCTCTGGGGAAGGGTGGGAAGGGGGCTGCGGGGGGGGGGTGAGGTGCGCGCAGCCTCCTGGCTGCCTTGCAGGCGCGCCCCTTGGCAGATCTCCCCTCCCCTCCCTTCCCTGCAGGGATCCAGCTTGCCCGGCAAACGGGCTCTACTTCCGATGCCTCTGCATGGGGGGGCCGGCACTTCCCGAGGGCGGAGGGAACCGCGGCGAGGGGGCTTCTGGAAACGCAAGTCCGCCGGGAAGCCCGCGAGGTCCGCGCGCGGAGTCCGCGCCTGGGAGGAGAGGCGGCGGCGGGACGGGGCGGCCGCTGGGAGCGAGGCCGCCGCCGAGGCCAGACGAGCGCTCAGCCGGCCGCCGGGGGGCTCGGGCGGCCCCGGCCCAGCGGCAGCCCGCGCGGCGTGGGCGGGGTGTCGGGGGTCCAGCCGGCCCAGCCCCGCATCGCCGGAGCCCCGCGCGCCCCGCCAGCGCTGCGCCCCGGACTCCAGCGCTGCGCCCCGGGGGAGGGAAGGGGCGAATCCTGTTCTGCCCTGCGCGGCTCGGCTGGGCGGGGAGGGGGGCGTCCCGCAAATGCAGGCGTGTGTGTGTGGGGGGGACGTCTTGGCCTTCGCTTCGCCGCCCTTCCCGTCTCGGGCTCTCCGGCCTCCCGGAGCTGCTTCCCTCCGATCGTCGCTTTGTACCTCCTTCGTCCTCTTGCCCTCGGGAGCCTTCCCGCCCCTCCTTCTCCCTCCGCCCAACAACCGCCCTGACAGGTAGGCCTGGCTGAGAGGGAAGCTCAAACACCCCCCACCCCATTGCAGTGATCCGCTTAACGACTGGGATAGGGAAGCTGCTTTAGGACAGCTCCCTTCACGGCTTCCTTAACGGTGGAGATTTTGTGCTCCGTTGCCGTCCAATTTTCTGTTTTAAAAAACGAGGGTTGAAACAATTGCTTTGAAACACATTTGTCCCCCCCCCCAAAAGGGCTGCGGCTTTAACTCTATTTGCCCCCCCCCAATGTAACCATTCATTCCCGCCCCTCGATGAGAGGCCTTAGGGAGCCTTGGGTCTTCTGGACCAGGGCTGCCCCAAAGGTGCTTTTTCCAAGAGGCCCCTGGACTCTTTCCTGTTTTTCCTTGAAGACCTTTCGCCTCTCGTCCAAGAAGCTTCTTCAGCTCCGAGAAGAACTGAAGAAGCTTCTTGGATGAGAAGCGAAACGTCTTCAAGCGAAAAGCAAAAACGCCCAGTTGTCTTTTGAAAAAGCCCCTTTGGGTCTCGGTGGGATGGGTGCCCTGTCCCTGGCAAAGGGGGAGAGGGCAGCGATTCCAGGCCCCAATCTGCACGTGTGCGTGTGTGTATGCGTGTGTGTGTGTGTGTGTCCCTTTTTTCCATGGACATTTATTGGCCGGGGGGGGGGTAATTGTGGACCACCTGCCCTCTATGCCAGTGACTCCACTCCCGGATCCTGAAGCCCCTGGCCGCAAGTTAAGATCTGTCCCATGTTTGGGGCAGCCCAAATGCTTGATCCCAGTTTGGCCAGGATGCCCGGCACCCCCCTGCCCCCCCTCCCCATGGGACCCTCCCTGGAAGGTTTGGCCTTTCTGAAGGTCTCAGCTGCAGGTGTTCTTTCTCCGTCTCGCCCTGGCAGTACCTGGAGCTGCGGTTTTCCAGGAAAGTCCGGCTGTGTGGCACAGTCCAGTACATCATTGCCACGGTAAGTGCCCAGGATTGGGGCTGGCCTGCGGTGGGCGTTCTCCCCTCCCCTCCCTTCCCCAAATCCCTCCCCCCCTTGAGAGGATGGTCTCCCATGCTGCACAGCCTGAAAGATGCGAGGATCATTGCTGGCTGAGGCCGAAGAGAAGAAACTGCCCCTCACCCAGCACGGTCTCCACACTGACCGTGGGTGGCTCCCTTTGGGGTCCCCCCACCCCCACAAGAAAGAAAGATTCGGGGGCAGAAAGAGGAACTTGCTTAGAAAGAGTCCAGCAGGCCAAAAGCCTTGCCTAGCTCGCTGGGTTGAGGTGCTGCCTTCATGGACAAGGCAGTGGGAGGACAGGGGGGGGGAGCAAGGATCACCTCCCCCCTGCCCCTCCCTCTGCAGCTTTGCAGGTTTTAAAAGCCCTGCGCTGTGCATCCCTCCCTCCCTCCCTCCCTCAGGTGCTGTACACGGGAATCGTCATCTACGCCCCGGCCTTGATCCTCAACCAAGGTAGGTCCCACCTGCTCTCCTCTCCTGCAGCCTGAACTAGGCCGGGATTCACACAGCCCCCCCCCCTCCCCGTCCCCCCAGTCAGTCAGCCGAAGACCCAGGGGCTGTCCTGGCCCAGGGCCAGACTCCCCCCCCCCACGCTGATGGGGGTGACAATGTGTGCATGCTGGTCCAGGCCCTGGTGCTTCGGCTTCTCTCTCCATGGATTGTGGGCTGATTGAAGCGGTTGTGTGAAGGCAGTTCCCAGGGTCAGAGAGTGGATTGGGAGGGGAGCTCAACTTCACTAGATCTGACCCACTTTGGAGGAGCTGTGCCCACCCCGGCCCCTCCCTGGGAAGAGGCATCCTCTTTCCTCTGCCTCTCTGCTTCCAGGTGAAGCCAGCGGACTCGCTGGGGGGAAAAGGGAGAATCTCAATAAAGATTCTTTTTCTCTCTTTTTCAGTGACTGGTCTGGACATCTGGGCTTCGCTTCTCTCCACGGGCACCATCTGCACTTTCTACACCACCATTGTGAGTCGAAGGGGAGTCCGGGCCTTGCACCCCCCTCCCTCCAATCCCCCCCAGGAGGCTTGTGGGGAGGGGGTCTGGGCATCTGTGCTCCCTCCCTCACTGTTGCTGGGATCCTTTCGCTCTCCCCCAAAGCCCCAGGGGGTGCCCCAGAGGAGCCGGCTGACCCCCCAGGACCCCCTTCTTTTCCAGGGGGGCATGAAAGCGGTCATCTGGACGGACGTCTTCCAGGTCTTGGTGATGCTGTCCGGCTTTGTGGCCATCTTGATCCAGGGGACGCTGCTGGTCGGGGGGCCGGGGCAGGTCCTCTCCACCGCCCACAACCACTCCAGGGTCAACCTGGGAGAGTAGGTGGAGCTGCAGCGGGGGGGGGTAATTTGGGGCCCCCTCGGTCCCCCCACTCTCTAGTCCTCCGTCTGGGTTAGGGTTAGAGTGAGGGTACCCCGTCTGCCATAATGGCAGCTAAGCAGATGGGGGTGAGTTAGTCTGACATTGTGCTGAAAGGGGGAGAAAATGGACCCCCAAATGCTGAATGGGGCCATTTTCAGTGGAGTCATTTAGGTGAGAAATGGATGAAGGACTGACTGACTGAATGAATGAATGGAACGAACGAACGAATGAATGAATGAATGGACGAAGTAACTAACGAATGAATGCAAGACTGTTGCCTTGTTCCTGTCTGAATCTCCCAGCATTAAGGAGATTTGAGAGTGACATTTCAAGGTGGACCCCTTAGATCAGGGGTTCTCAACCTTGGCAACTTTAAGACTTGTGGACTTCAACTCCCAGAATTCCTTAGCCAGCTTTGCTGGCTGAGGAATTCTGGGAATTGAAGTCCACTAGTCTTAAAGTTGCCAAGGTTGAGAACCCCTGCCTTAGATCTTTTTTTTCCAATGGCGGAAAAAAAACCATCCCTGAAAGTCAGACAAATAAGTTTGAATTCCTTTTTAAGAAATCCCTGGCTGCAGCCACTTCCCCCAGGAGCCCCCATTTCCTTTGTGTTGGTCTGCATGTCTGTGCGTGCGTGTGCGTGTGCATCCAGAACTTCATGAGGTCTAGCCACATGTCGCTTGGTAAATGCCCCTGGAGACATGCCTTCCTTCTGGCTCTCTCTCTCTGTCCCCCTCCAGTTTCAGCATGGACCCCCGCAGCCGCTACACCTTTTGGACCTTCCTCTTCGGGGGCACGCTGGTCTGGCTCTCCATGTACGGGGTCAACCAGGCCCAGGTCCAGCGTTACGTGGCCTGCAAGACGGAGAAGGAGGCCAAACTGTGAGTTGCCCGGAGGAGTTCTGCTTCCGCCCACGTCTCGAGAATTTGTCGGATCAGAGGCTGGGGGGGGGGCTCTCCCGAAACCTCCCTGCACGTAGGGCATCTTTTGAGGGTCACCATCCCCCTGCCAGACCCGACGGCTCCGGAAGCAGCGAGGGTGGGGGCAAAGCCGAGCGTGGTCCCCCCCCCCCGCTTGCCGTCGCTTTGGGCTGTGGCAGGGCCCGGGTGGCTTGGCTGGGGGCCAGCCAGGTCTGCCCAGAGAGGAGTGAGCACAGCCCTCCTTATCGCCACCGGCCGCCCCCCCTTTTTTAATCTATTCTGCTGCGGGTGTCAGCAGAGGGTGTCAGCACCGGCCCCACCCAGTGCCCCCCGTTCTGCCTCCTCCACCTGGGTGTACAAACACAGGCCGGTAGCTGTGCCTTCCTTGCAGGAGGCCCTCCGCCACCCACCTCCCGGGGGTCACGGGGCTATCGGCCTCTACCCACAAAGGCATGTTTTCCTTCCAGCCAGGCTCTCTGGGCGTGGGTCACCAGGTGGGAGGGAGGGGGAGGGGCAGGGGAGCAGCCTCCCTTGAACCTTCAAGAGCCTCTCTCTTCCCAGCTGCCCCCCCCCCACCCAGTCTGGCTGGAGCCTTTGGCCATGTTCTGGGCCACTGCAGAATTTTATTTATTTTGTCCATTTATGCTGCCCATCTTGGGTCTGACGAGCCTTGTAATTTTAAGATTGTAGTCCTCATGGTTCTGAAGGTTCTTGTGGGTCCCTTCTGGGCAGGTGGGCAGGTGCTGCTGCTGGGAGGAGGGGAACGGCCCAGAACCTGCCATGTCTGGGCTGATGGGAGCAGGGGGCACATCCTAGGGCTGGGTCAGGGTGGGCAGGGGTGTGTGATGCCCCCCTCCTCTCCCTGGTACCCCGAGACTGAGTGAGGACAGGTGCCCAGAGGGCCCATGGCAGACTTTCCGGCCCCTTGACCCCCGGGGTCCCCCCAGGTGCTTGGTGTTGTGTGTGTGTGTAGGGGGGGGGGGAAAGCAGTGCTCTCTCCCTGCGGCCAGCTCTGTCCACTGACCGAGGGCCGTCTTCCTCCCGCCTGGGCCTAATTTTTCTTCTTGCCCCCCCTGTCTCCCCAGGGCCCTCCTCATCAACCAAGTGGGGCTCTTCGTCATTGTCTCCAGCGCAGTGGGCTGTGGCATTGTGATGTTTGCGCTCTACAAGGACTGCGACCCACTCTTGGCCGGATACATCTCGGCGCCTGACCAGGTACGCCCCTTTCGCCGGGGGGGGGCAGCGGAGCGGGGCAGGGAAGTCAGGGGGGACTTGGGCAGGCTGAGGAAAGGCAAGGAGAGTCACATGAACCCCCCCAAAGGGCAGAGCCTGGCAGCCAGGGGCCGGGGGGGGGGAACTGGGCAGAAGATTCGAGAGAGGATCCTGGGGGCTGAAGGGGGAAAGCCCCTGTTTCCCTCTGCCGGGGGGGGGGGCTTTGCTGCACCCCTAAACGAAACAGAGGCCAACCAAGTTAGAACGGATGTGAGACCACAAGTGACGCCAGGGCAGAAGGCCAGGTGGGGAGGGCGACACCTTCACCCCGGCTACCAACCGGCCATTCACAGACCCCATCAGGCTCCAGACCTCGCCCAGCCCCCTCCTCCTCCTGCTGCCCCTTTGCAGAGACCCCTCTCTGAGACGCCCTCCCTGCCTCAAAACTGCACCCCGAAGCCAGGAGGGATCCCGGGCAGGGCAGGATAGCCAAGGGTTCGGCTGGTCCCTCCTCCCTTTTCCGCCCTGTGACCAAGGGGGGGGTGTCCCTTCTTCAGCAGGTGCCTCCCTTTTCTGCCCTGCGACCGAGGGGGGTCTTTGGGGGTCTCGGACTCACAGCTGCTGTTTCTTCTCCCTCCCCAGTACATGCCCTACATGGTGCTGCACATCTTTGAGAGCTGCCCGGGGGTGCCCGGCCTCTTCCTGGCCTGCGCATACAGTGGCACTTTGAGGTTGGTCTCCGGCGTGGAGGGCAGGGGCTTTGCCAAGCCACAGGCTGCCCCTCCCCCTCCTGATGCCCTCTCGCCCTTCTCCCCCCCCCCGCAGCACGGCCTCCACCAGCATCAATGCCATGGCGGCCGTCACCGTGGAGGACCTGATCAAACCAAACATGCCCAGCCTGACGCCACGGAAACTCGCCCTGGTCTCCAAGGGGCTCTGTGAGTGGCAAGCAGGGACCCCCACTGAAAGGGGGAGCCCCAACCTTTCCTTTCTCTGGGGGAAAAACCAGGAGAGGGAGGGGTGCAAGCATTAAGGCCCAGGGGATTAAGAGACCCCCCCTCTATTCTGGAGTGAGGGCCAGGGGAGCTCATCTGGAAACACCCTAATTTGGAGATGGAGCGGAGAGCTGGAATAACAAGGCTGGAAGGGACCTTGAAGGTCATCTAGTCCAACCCCCTGCTCAGGCAGGAGACCATACACCATTTCAGTCTAATGGCTGTCCAGTCTCTCTGGAGGCAGGTTGTTCCACTGGTTAATTGTTCCCACTGTCAGGAAGTTTCTCCTTAGTTCCAGGTTGCTTCTCTCCTTGATGAGTTTCCATCTGTTGCTTCTTCTCCTGCTTTCAGGTGCTTTAGAGAATAGCTTGACTCCCTCTTCTTTGGGGCAGCCCCTGAGATATTCGAATACTGCTATCATGTCCCCCCTTGTCCTTCTCTTCGTTAAAGTAGACATACCCAATTCTAGCAACGGTTTCTTGTATGTTTTAGTCTCCAGGCCTTTAATCATCCTAGTTGCTCTTCTCTGCACTTTTTGCAGAGTCTCGGCATCTTTTTTACATCGTGGTGACCAGAACTGGACGCAGGTATTCCAGGTGTGGCCTTGCCAGGGCCTTGCAGAGTGGTGCCAACACTTCATCTTGATATCGTGATTCTATCCCGTGCCAGGGAAAAAGAGCTGGTGGCACCTTTTGCCTGCAGACAAGGGGTTGTCAGAGGGAGATAAGATAACAGCCTCCATATCTGAAGGGAGGAGAGGCAGGACCAGGGCACTGGGTTAAAAGTAGAGGCGCCTGGGTGTGGGAGCCGTCAGCCAGGGGAACTGCTTGCCACATGAAGTGGTGAGCTCTCCTTCCTTGGAGGTCTTCAAACAGAGATGGTGGTGTGTGTGTGTGTGTGTGTGTGTGTGAGAGAGAGAGAGATGCTTTGTTGTATCCCACATTAAATGGGTGACTAGATGATCTCTAAGGTGCCTTCCACTCTGGGATTTGAACATCTCCAGTGTTCCTGGCTCCTGGGAAGCTCACAAACTGCCTGGAAGTGGCCTTGTTCCTAAATGGGCCACCACACACACATATATGTAAACTTCCCCCCCCACACACACACAGAGAGTTTTCCTTTGCTTTCGGTTGAGAAGAGTGTGTGTCTCCTCTTGGCCTCTAGCATTGATCTACGGCACAGCCTGCATCACAGTGGCGGCTCTTTCATCCTTGCTCGGAGGGGGCGTGCTGCAGGTAACGCAACTCTTCCTAGAAAGCAAGCCCCCTCCCCAAGAAAGAGCCCCCTCCCTCCCTTGGGGCGTGACCCCCCCACCCATGACGGCTGTACCTTTTGCCCCCCCATAACCTTTGGGTGAATGGACGGGGCCAGGGGCTGAAGGGGTGCAGCCCCTCTCTTTCCCCCACAAGACCCCCTCCTCCCCATCACCATCCCAGGCCCCAGCCTGTGTGTCCTGGGGGTGGGGGAGGGTCTCGGATGGACAGTGAGGTGTCTGCTGATTCAGCCCTCCGCCCCCCCCCTGCTTCCCGTGCTTCTCCGACAGGGCTCCTTCACGGTCATGGGGGTGATCAGTGGGCCCCTTCTGGGCGCCTTCGTCCTGGGCATGTTCTTTCCAACCTGCAACACTCTGGTGAGCCCCCCCCCCAGGGCGAGGAGAGGGGGAGAGGGAGGGGGGCTGGGGTGGCCAGCAGAGGGCAGCTGCAACGGGGGACTCGAAGGCCAGATCGGGGGAGGGGTAGTGCTCCGGAGTCTTCCAGGTGGGGCTCTTGGGCTTGCAGGGCGGAGCCAAGAGAGGGTCCATTCGGGCCCCTGGGGGGCTGGAGGGGGGGATGGGGGGCGGTAGGCCAACCGGGCAACCTGCCTCTCTTTTCCTGGGCCTGGGTGAAGCAGCTTTGGGGGAGCCCGTTCCTGTCCTCGCTGCAGAAATGGTTGCGGGAATGGCCAGGTTCCCCCCCCCCGTCCCAGGCTTTGCCCGCAGGCTGCTTCCCCAGGGAGCCGGGGCTTGGCCAGGGTTGACCACGGGCTCCTCTTCTCTTCCAGGGGGTTTTCTCCGGCCTTGGCGTCGGCTTCCTCCTCTCCTTCTGGGTCGCGGTGGGGGGCACCCTCTACCCGCCCAGCGCCAGCACCATGGGCGTCCTGCCCTCCTACGCAGACTTCTGCCCGCTTTACAACGTCTCCCAGGGCACCAACAGCACCCTGCTCTACGGGCCGCTGCCCCCCCGCCCCCCCTTGGAGCAGCCAGAGAGGTGAGCAGAAGGGGTGAGCGGGCTTCTTCGGGGAGCCCCTTCGGAGCCCCCCCTCAACCCCCCTCCAGGGATCTCCTTTTGGCCCCTCCTCACGCTTTCCTGTTTTGAAGCTGGACTGGCACAGTCTGTGGGAGACCCCCTCTGCCCCTCCCTTCCAGTTTCTCCACCCACTTTCCAGTCCGTGGGGTCTGCAATCCCTGGGACCCCCAACCTTGGCGACTTTAAGTCTCATGGACTTCAACTCCCAGAATTCCCCATCCAGCCTCTGCAGGGCCCGGCTGGGTGGGAGGGGGGGCAGCGCTGAGGTTCACGGGGGGGTGGTGTCTGTTGGCTCCCAAGACAGCTGACCAAGTTGCCCCCTTGCAGGCCGGGCATTGCGGACGAATTCTATGCCATCTCCTACCTCTACTACGGCGCCGTGGGGACCCTCAGCACGGTGGCTGTGGGGCTGCTGGCCAGTGGCCTGAGAGGTGAGCAGGCGGGCAGAGCGGCTAGCGAGGGCCCCTCCACAGAGGTGGGCTTAGGTGGACCTCACGCCTGCCTCAAGCCCGGATAGAGCCCCTGGGGGGGCCTTTTACAAGAGGGCCCCTGCCTCTCTCCGGGGCACTTGAGGCCCCCCACCCACTTCCTGGTCAAGAACCTTCCGAGGAGCAGAAGAGCCAGAGAGAGAGGCTGCTGCAGTGGTGTTTCCAGGCGGGGGGTGGGAGTAGATGATCTCTCAGGCCCCTTCCAGCCTTTAGGTTTTATGAAATAAGGACATGGCGTGGTTCTGTGGCAGGGCCGCAGAGATTTGTCGGTCCAGTTCTCCTCAGATTTGGTAAAAAGAGGTAAAAAGACCCTCCTGGGCATCGGGGGGGGGGTCACCAGAGTGGCTCAAGTGGGAGGCACAAAGGGACCCCGACACTTAGAAACCCCCTCTGGCAGCCCTTGCCTGCTCAAAGGACCCCAAGGATCTGAGGGCCAAGAGGGGGCTTCCCGGGTCCCGGAAGCAGCTGGGTGGGACTGTGGGGGCAGACGTGGCTGGTGCTGGTGGGCAAGTCCTGGGTGGGGCAGGGGCTGAGCGTGGGGGGTCACCCTTGGCCTGGACTCGCTCCCTCACTTCTCCGGGATTTTTTTCAGGCTCCCCTGTCGAGGACAGCAAACGGCCATCCGTGTTGTGGTGGGATGTCATGAAGAGGCCATTGGATACGGTAGGGAGGAGGAGCAGCGTGGGCTGGGGGCTGAGCAGCAGGGGAGGGGGCTCTGGAGAGTGGCGGATGAAGCCCATCTCTGCTCTGGAGGTCGGAGAATCCACAATTCCTCCAAGAAGGTCACTGAGAGCGCTCCTTCTCCAAGCACCCTTGGCGGCTTCTAGCCCGTGCAGTGCCCCCACCCCACCTCCTCCCCCCCAGCCCCAGGTGACTGGGCAGCTGTGGCAGACGCAGCCTTTATGTGGCTCTTTGGGGTTCCCCAAATAAGATCAGGTTTTGTGCGTTCACAATGCTCCAGGCAGAGTTGGCTTCTCTTGGGCTGCTCCTTCTGTATTTCTGGGGGGGGGGGGGCTGGGAAATCAATAAAGGAGAATATTTACAACGGAGGGCTGAACTAGGGGTCCTTGGTGCTCTCTGAGCTGGGTGGGGTTTCTTGCACAGACAGTGCTAAAAGGAAGGGGGTGTGTGTAGAGAGGAGGAGGAGGACTGTGTGGTCCTTGGCACTGAGTAACAACTAAGTAACATCATCAGTGCCAGAAGAGAGGGGGGGTCTTGCTCCCAGTTGATGTTCTAGAGCAGGGGTAGGCAACTTTGGCCCTTTAATGACTTGTGGACTTCAACTCCCAGAATTCCTGGGCCAGCCATGCTGAGGGGAAAGAGAGGTTTCCAAGCTGAGCCAGGCTGGCTCAGGAATTCTGGGAGTTGAAGTCCACGAGTCATGAGGGGGCCATAGTTTCCCCCATGCTGGCTCAGGGATTCTGGGAATTGAAGTCCACCAGTCATAAAAGAGCCAAGGTTGCCTACCCCTGTTCTAGAGCCTCGCCTTGCCGGTGTCGGTGGGGGTGGTCTCAGAGGTGCTCTGGTTGAGCTGTTTAATGTTGGCTGGTTTGGCAGTTTCTCATTGTTCCCCGTTTTTGATCTGATGTTAAATCTTGGAGTTGCCCTATGCCAGTGGTTCTCAACCTGTGGCTCGGGACCCCATTTGGGGTCGAACGACCATTTCACAGGGGTCGCCAAACAACACAGTCCGCCATTTCCCCCCCCCCTTTTCCTTAGCTGTGCTACTCCCTTTTATTCTATTGGCTTTTGAAAGCCAATAGAATAGACTCTCTTGAATAGAGTTTAATTCTATTGGCTTTCAAAAGCCAATAGGAATTGCCCAGGCTGTCTCTGCCCTGCTGAGCCCGTGAAAAGTCCCATTCTGCAAACAGTGCTGCACCAGTTGAGTAGTCCTTGACTTACGACTGGTTGGGGGTCGCGGCATTAAAAAGGTTGAGAACCACTGCCGTATGCTCATCTGAGCCTTGATTGCTGGTGGGGAAGTTGTTCCCTTTGTGGCTTTGTTGAGTGTCTCCTTTGCACAATAGGTAGATCTGGTTTATGTAGATCACAGGTCTGCAACCGTGACAACTTTAAGACTGGTGGACTTCAGCTCCCAGAATTCCTCAGCCAGCTGCTGAGGAATTCTGGGAGCTGAAGTCCACCAGTCTTAAAGTTGTCACGGTCGCAGACCCAATGTAGATCTATTGATGGCCTGTCACTCAGAATGCCGGGCTTCTGGAAATTCCCCACCGTTTTTGGGCTTGGCTTGGCCTAGGATGGTCAGTTTCCCAGCTGAAGCTACAGTTAAGCCTGTCCACGTGTTGTGACATTAAGGAGCTTTCACCCCGTCTTCTGAGGGCAGGGGACGTGGCCCAGTGTCTTGGCTGATTCCTTCGCCCAGGGTGCCCAGAGGCCGGGAATTCTGGCTGATTTCCTTGACTCCCCCAGATCAGAGCTGGCAAAGGTCTTCCAGAACTGCTCGTGGCTCCCGGGCAAGTGGAAGGACGGGGCTTACTCCCTCTCTTACCCCGGGGCTTACTCCCTCTCTTCTCCCGTCCCCTGCACAGACCCCCGAGGACGCTGCTGATCCCCAGAAGAAGGCGCCAGACTCGGCCTCCCTGGATCTCGGCTTCGAGGCGGAAAAGAAGACCCTGCTGGCCAAGAAGGAGCTGAGCCTGGCCACAGGCTCTGCGGAGTCCATCTGTGCCTGCCACACTCTTGACCACGGCTGCTTTCACCTCCTCCGAGAGACCTGCGTCTAGGGCCAGAGGGTGGGGTGGGGGGGCAGAGCAAAGACTGCCTCAAACATCAGGCTGGCTCTGTCTGACCACGCCTGCAGGGGTCCTCAACCTTGGCCACTTTAAGATTTGTGGACTTCAACTCCCAGAATTCCTCAGCTCACCTCTGCTCCATGGGATGAATGCAGAGACCCCCTCCCCAAGCAGGCGGACATCTTCCTCAGCCAGGGCTGTTTCTCACCCAAATCTGCCTTACGCCAGCAATTCCTGAAAGGCCATTTCCAAATGGACATAGGTGTGAGTGTGTTTGCATGCAAAACACACCTGCAGCGAAGAAGGAGAAAGCCCCTCTTCAACCCAGCCATGCCCTCTGCAGAAGATGTGGGGACGCCAGTTGGAAACACCCCCTCCCCAAAGGGGGGAGCTGGGGCTGAAAGGGCTTTTAGAGGAAACCACCTGCTTCATGGAAGGGGCACTTGTGATGTTTACAGAAATGTTTGGCAAATGTGTCCAGGTGATGGCTATAAAGACCAAACTTGGCAAGCTCCATCAGCCAGGTTTCCTCCTTCCAATCACACATACAACACAACACGCACACACACAGCTTTGTGTGTGTGTGGGGGGAGCCAGTAGAAAGTGCAATAAATTATAGACATCATTTTTAAACAAACTCGATCGTTCTGTGCTTTTTCTGCAGCCTCTGTGCCATTGCACAGCTGTATCTTCAAGGCAGTTGTTTCTTGCAAATGGTCCTTGGGGGTCTTGGATATTTGGTGCCCCTCCAGGCCAGGTGGAGCAGATCTGCGCCCTGTTTCTCACCGCTCCTTGAGCCAGGCAGAATATCCACAGGTGAATTCTTGGGGACATCTGGATCCCTAAAAGCAGGGTCCTCCAGCTGGCTTGTCTCTTTCTGTCTCAGACAAGCAGGAAAGTGGGAGGTCTTGGTTTTTTCTTCTCCAACCTGCAAAAGCAGGAAAGGGAAAATGGTGACCTATTGGATCTCCTAGTTGCCTCCCATCCTGTTCAAGCTGGCCCATTTATGCCGGCTCCTTGGGTTCCGCACGTCTTGCGGGCTTCGAAGCCAAGGACGCCATCTTTGTAGAGGTTGTTGCCCTTAAAACTACTGGTGGGGCAGCCCAGCGGGCCACAAAGCCGTTACCAGGACAACGGGTCCTCATACGATAACGCGGATTGGCGGCCAGGTGGGAGAGAATACGTCATCCCCTTGGGCTCGCCCATCGATAGGGACAGCACTAGGAAGACTTCGCAGCGAGAGATGCACATGCGCAAAGGAAGCAGCAGCGTCCAAATCCAATTGAAGACCGCGCGGGCGGCCATCTTCGTTATGGGCAGCCCTTTTGTTCCTCTCACTCCCGGTCCCTCTTTACAGGGGGCAACGCTGAAAAGGCCTCCCAGGCGGGGCGCGGGTGTCTTGTTTGGTCCTTCCTTATTGCGGGCGGAGAGTCAGAATAGTGTGAGACAGGCGGGGAAGGAGAGGGGAGCGCGGGCCTGAACGCAGACACGAATTGCCCTTAACAAACATGGCGGTGGGCCGTCTCGGAGGGGCGGAAGCCACCCGCCGTTTCCGCCCCGAGGGGCGAGGTACACCGTGACGCCCAAAGGCTGCGACCCCCGGCGGCGGCGGCGGCGGTAGGTAGGGGCTGCGGTGGGTCGAGGCTGCCCGAGGCCGAGAGGAGGGAAGGCGCGGCTCTCCCGCCGGCGCGGTCGGCCTCCGCTCCGCCGGTGACGCGGGCCCGGAAACGAGGGACAGCGCGAGGCTGGGAGGGGCACCGCCGACCCTCGTTCTTTCCTGGGGAGGGGCAGATCAGGGGCTGGGCCGGGGTCTCGAGGCCCTGGGGGAGGCTGGAGGTCAGGGAAGGCCTCGGGGTGTGGCCCCTCCGAACACCCGGAACCGTCTTTCTCCGCCTCTTGGCCTTAAGAGCGGTGGACTACAACTTCCAGGATGCCCCAGCCGTTAAAGAAAGACTGGCTGCCTGGGGAATCCTGGGAGTTGTAGTCCAGCCCTCTTAAAGCCGCAGAGCGTTGTGATGGGGTTGCCTTTGGGGTGTTTTTCCCACCTCTGGGGAGAATGATTGGGGGGCGGAATGTATGGTTGACCCCACAAATCATCTCCTCCAACCTTCTTCCTCATACAGGAAAAGCGGTTTGCCCCCCACTCCACGCCCGGCCTCTTCTAAGCCCCCTTGGGAGACACAGACCCCCTGCCCCTTTGTGGGGGGGGACTGGCCCGCTCTTACCTGGACCCTCCCTGTACAGGGCAGCTCCAGATTTCTGTTGTTAAGCAAGACAATTGCTAGGTGAGTTTTGGCCCATTTTACGACCCTTGCCACAGTTGTTAAGTGAATTGCTGTTGTAGCTGTTAACGTAGTCACATGGTCGTTAAGTGGATCTGGCTCCCCCCATTGACGTTTGCTTGTCAGAAGGTCGCAAAAGGGATCAGGTGAGCCCGAGACGCTTCGACCGTCATAATTACGAGTCAGTTTCTGAGCGTCAGGATTTTGATCGCGTGAGCAGGGGATGCTGCAACGGTTGTTAAACGGGAAGGAGGGACATAAGTCTCTTTTTTCAGTGCCGTTGTAATTTCAAACGGTCACTAAGCAAACGGCTGAAAGTCGAGGACCTGCGGGAGATTTTTCCTTGGGGCTGAGGGACGCGCTGGGGGATGCCACCTGCCACTCCGGTTCCCGGCTCCTCTGCCGACCTGGCCCAGAGCGGGTGGGCCCCGGGGGGGAGGCCCTCCTGCCTCTCCTGCTGCCTCTGTTCCTCCAGGCCGGACCTCCCAGGTGACGCATTGAGCATTTGGGAAAGTTCACAGGAGCCAAGAAGGGTCTCTTCCTCAGGAGAGTTATAGCTGGGGAGGGGTCCCGGGGCTTCTCTGGCCCAGCCCACTGGACAGGCGGTCCTCCACTTATATTCACAGAGTGACCATTCCAAGTTACAACGACACAGAAAGAAGTGACTCGTGATTGTTTTTCACACTTACAACCATGTCAGCATAAAATAGAACTGGAAGGGACCTTGGAGGTCTTCTAGTCCAGCCCCCTGCTCGAGCAGGAGAACCTATACTGTCTCAGACAAGTGACTAGTCTCTTTTTAAACACCTCCAGTGATGGAACACTCATGATTTCTGGTGGCAAGCTGTTCCACTGGTTAATTGTCCTTACTGTTAGGAACTTCCTCCTTAATTCCAAGTTGCTTCTCTCTCTGGTCAGTTTCCAACCGTTGTTTCTTCTCTTCCCCTCTGGTGCTTTGGAGAATAACATGACCCCCCCCTCTTTATGGCAGCCCCTCAGATACTGGAATGCTGCTATCATGTCACCCCTGTGTCTTCTTTTCTTTAGACTGGCCAAACCCAAGTCCTGCAGCTGTTCTTCATACGTTTTAGTCTCCAGGCCTTTAGAATAAATAGAATAGAGCTGGAAGGGACCTTGGAGGTCTTCTATTCCAGCCCCCCACTCAAGCAGGAGAACCTATACCATCTCAGACAAGTGACTGTCCAGTCTTTGATCATCTTAGCTGCTCTTCTCTGAACTTTTTCCAAGGTCTCAACATCTTTTTTGTGATATGGTGACCAAAGTTGGCTGCAGTATTCCAGGTGTGGTCTTACTAGGGCAGTGATGGCAAACCTTTTAGAGACCGAGTGCCCAAACTGCAACCCAAAACCCACTTATGTATCATCGGGTGCTGGGTGGGTGTGGCCCATTGGGTGGGTGTGGCCCATTGGGTGGGCGTGGCTGCAGTGGTAATGGCAGACTGGGTGGGACTAAAAAGTTCAATCAATTCCAACTTTGTGAGATCTTTTTTTTCCCCGCGAGGTTGAAATTGATTGATTGATTGATTCTTTTTTTTTTTTTACATGGCGGTGGAGGCCTAAAGCGAAAAGGTTTTATGAAACCCAGCTGTCGGACTGGGGCGACGGCGCTCGTGCCCACAGAGAGGGCTCTGAGTGCCGCCTCTGGCACCCGTGCCATAGGTTCGCCACCACGGTACTAGGGTTTTATAAAGTGGCACTAATACCTCGCGTGATTTTGATTCTTGATGCCTCTGTTTATACAACTCAGGATTGTATTAGCTTTTGTGGCTGCTGCTGCACACGGCTGGCTCCTGGTCAAGGGATCGTCCACTAGGACTCCAAGGTCCCTTTCATGGTTACTGCTATTAAGCCCGGTTTCACCCAATCTATATTTGTACCTGTGGTTTTTCTTGCTTAAGTGTAAGACTTTGCCTTTCTCCACATTAAATTTCATTTTGTTGGATAGAGCCCATTGTTCAAGTCTGTTAAGATCTTTTTGGATTCTGAGTTTGTCTTCTAGGGCAGTGATGGTGAACCTTTTGGAGACCGAGTGCCCAAACTGCAACCCAAAACCCACTTATGCATCAAGTGCCGGATGGGCGTGGCCCATTGGGTGGGCGTGGCTATGGTGGTAACGGCAGACTGGGTGGGACTAAAAAATTCAATCAATTCCAACTTTGCAAGATCTTTTTTTTCCTCTGAGAAGTTGGAATTGACTGATTGGTTGAACCTTTTTTTTTCTACACCAGTGTTTCCCAAACTTGACAATTTTAAGGCATGTGGACTTCAACTCCCAGAATTCCACAGCCAGCATTGCTGGCTGTGGAATTCTGGGAGTTGAAGTCCACATGCCTTAAAATTGTCAAGTTTGGGAAACACTGTTCTACACGGCGATGGAGGCCTAAAGCAAAAAGCTTTTATAAAAACCCAGCTGAAGGCCTAGGCCTGGGGTGATGGCGCACGTGCCCCCAGAGAGGGCTCTGAGTGCCGCCTCTGGCACCCGTGCCACAGGTTCGCCATCACTGTTCTAGGATGTTGGCTACTTCTGCCGGTTTGGTGTCATGTGCAAATTTGATGAGTTCCCCTCCAATTCCCTCGTCTAAGTCATTGATGAAGATGTTGAAGAGTTTACTGGGCCTAAGATGGAGCCTTGTGGTCCACCACTGCTTACTTCTCTCCGTGTGAATGTGGTGCCCTTGAGGACTAGTCGCTGAGTACAGTTTGCCAGCCAGCATCCTCACAGTCACGTGATAACAACCCAGGCACTTGGCAATCAGGGTGTATTTGTGATGATTGCAGTGTCCGCAGATCCCAGGGCCGCCGCACGCACAACCATTCCAGCTTCTGACAAAGTCAGTGGGGGAAGCAGGAGTCACTGAACAGCCACCCGACAACTGCAGCAGTTCGCACTTCCAACTGTGGTCGCCCCAAAGTGTGTAGCTAAATGTCCACGGAGACTCGCGGTCATCCAGGTCAGGGTCGTCCCAAAAGTGCTTTTTTGAGAGTTTTTTTTCCCCTTAGACGTTTCGCTTCTCATCCAAGAAGCTTCTTCAGGTTCTGACCAAAGGGTGGAGGAGGATGGAAGGACTAACATTCAGTTCCACGAAGGCTCCACACACCCGTTTGCACTCCGATTCAGGGACCCTGGAGGCCCAGATGGACCCCCAAGTGGCCTCAGAGACCCTCGGAGGGAGCGCTAACAACCAGATGACTGCTAAGGAATGTAAATCCTCCTGCACCATTCAGTCAGAACTGAAGAAGCTTCTTGGATGAGAAGCAAAACGCCCTCAGGGGGAAAAACCCAAGACACTCCAGTTGCCCCTCAGGAAAAAAAAAAGCACCTTCAGTTTAACAACTGTTAGCAAAAAAGGTTGTACAATTTGGCACCACTTGCACAGCGGCAGAAATTCTGGTCCTCACTCCAGTTGTAAATCCAGGTGCCTCGCGTTTGTACTTACGTATATTTACGCCACATAGTTTAAGTTAAAATACACCGGGATTGCCACTTATTTATTTTTCAAGTTAAATAAAGGGGAGAAAATCCAAGGTGCCCCAGGACAGGGGTGGGCAACCTCGGCTCTTTTATGACTCGTGGACTTCAACTCCCAGCTATGCTGACCCAGGAATTCTGGGAGTTGAAGTCCATGAGTCATAAAAGAGCCGAGGTTGCCTAACCCCTGCCTCAGGATGATGGGGGCTGTCACCCCTCCCTCCCAAGGCAGCCGGCCAGACCTGACCCACCCAGCTTGGTCCTTTGGGAAGGAAACTCAACTCCATTTGCAGCTAAAAGGTTCCTTGTACTAAAAGCCGAGTGGCTGCAGAGACAGAACCAGGAGTCCGAGTGCGGAAAATCCCCCGCTGACTCCCTCCCTTCCCTGGTCCACCCTGCCGTCGTCTCCCCATTGTCCAGTCACGCTCGGAGATGCTCCGGTCCCCGTCCCTCTGGAGGCCGGCTGGGGCTGCGCCTCCCAGGACCGCAGTCTTGGGACGCCTCTGGCCGTGGGGGGTTTCCTTTCGGCTTCCCCCTTCTCCCCACAGCCCAGGGCAGATGGGCACCCGGCGAAGCCCCGGCGTGAGAGCGAAGGGACGGCAGCTCCGTCGTAACCTGGTTTTCTTCCTCCCGGCCCTGCAGGCGGGATGCCCAAGAAGTTCCAAGGAGAGAACACCAAGTCGGCCGCCGCCCGGGCAAGGAAGGCCGAGGCCAAGGCGGCGGCAGACGCCAAGCGGCAGAAGGAGCTGGAGGATGCCTTCTGGAGGGACGAAGACAAGCACGTCATGCGCAAGGAGCACCGGAAGGTACCGGAAGGAGGGAGGGAGGAATTCATAGAGAGGAATCCTTGGGGTCTCCTGCCCCCAAATCCTCGGGGCCTGCCTGGGTTGAATCGGGGGCTCCGGAGTTCAGGAGCCGGGGGGGCAGACTGGGTCCCTGAGCGCAGGGCCGGGGGCTCTGGCGTGGCAGCCTGGGTTTCGGGCAGTTCGGCATCCCCGGGGGGGGGGCTGGAAAAGGGGGCGGGGGTCCCTTGGCGGGACCACAGGCGGGCAGAGGAAAAAGGGAAGAAGCACCAGAGCCACTTGCAGGACCAGCCTCGGTTGCACCAGCTGCACCACACACACACACACACACACACACACACACACACACACACGCATGCCACAGATTCACAGCACAAAGCCCCCCCGCCCCCCAAATTGGATTTTCTTGTTTCTCCTTGAAGACGTTTTTTGTTTCTCATCCAAGAAGCTTCCTCAGTTCTAAGAGAGGCTTCTTCCTTCAGCACTGAAGAAGCTTCCTGGATGAGAAGCGAAACGTCTTCATGGGAAAACACGGAAGGCCCGCTGCCTCTGGAAAAGCAGCTCTGGGACGGCCCTGGACATCCCTCCGAGGGTTTTTCCCTCAGGCCCCGGCCCTGGCTGGCTGGCTGGCTGCAGCCCCCTTCTGATTTTATTTCGTTTGTATCCCACCTCCATTATTTTGAGAAACACTTCAAAGCGGCAGATGCATCCAACTCACCGTATTCCTCCTGTTTTCCCACCACAACAACCCTGTGAAGTAGGCTGGGGTGAGGGAGAACGACTGGCCCAAGGCCTCCCAGCTGGCTTTCCTAAGGCAGGACTAGAACTCATCACCTTCTGCTTTCCAGACAGACAGACAGACGTAGGTAGGTAGGTAGGTAGGTAGGTAGGTAGGTAGATAGATAGATAGATAGATAGATAGATAGATAGATAGATAGATAGATAGATAGATAGATAGATAGATAGATAGATAGTAGATTAGAAGATAGAGATAGATAGATATAGATTAGAAGAGATAGATAGTAGACTAGAAGATAGAGATAGATATAGATTAGAAGATAGATATAGATAGAGATAGACAGATAGATAGACAGATAGCGATAGATAGATAGATAGATAGATAGATAGATAGATAGATAGATAGATAGATAGATAGATAGATTAGAGGAGAGAGACAGACAGATAACATTGTCATTTTTTTTACTCTGGGCACGTTGGCACACATTACAAACGAGTGTTTTTATGATACCTTTTAATTGTTGCTGTTAATTGTATGCTGTTGTAAGTGACCTTTCTTGGGATGGGCAGCCTCCCGGTCAGAGAGCGCCAGGGCTGCAGGAGGGGGGGGGGAAGGAGGCCGCACTGGCCTGTTGACCGCACCAGACCTTGGACAGGTGGAGGAGCCTGGGTGGGAGATGAGGGAGGAGAGACCCTGGCCCAGCTCAAGAGTATTGCCCAAGGGACCAAGGCAGGCCCTCCCCTCTGCTGGAGCCCCCAAAGTGGGCCAGGCACCCTTGGGAAAGAAAACCCAAACCCAGAACCGCCTCTCCGAAGGAGCTGGGAAAGAGATTGGGGAGGGGCTGAGTTCTTGGAGAAGAGAAGGGAGGGCGGGGGGGGGAAGCCAGCCCCCTTCAGCCGGTGGGGCCCGGATCTTTCAAGGCCTTCTGGGCCGCGCCAGGAGCTGCGGGCGGAGGGGCTGCGTGCTGCCCGTGTTGGGCCAGCCACAACCACAGACTCCCCTCCACGACGGCCTGGCCCCATCCTGGCCCTTAGGGGAGGAAGGTCCCCCTTTTGGCACTCGGGGCCCGGAGAAAAAACATTCGGGAGCCTGAACCGCCTTCTCCACGAAGGCCACGGGAAGCGTTCAGGCCGCTCCGTAAGACTCTGGAAGGAGGAGGAGGAGGAGGCCAGCCCCACCAGGCCAGGAAGCTGGACTCCCCAGAGGAAGTCTGAAGCAACTTGGATCGGGGTTCTGGTCTGTAACCTCTGGGGGGCCTCCAGGGCCTCTGGGGTCCCTCGCAGCCAGGAGCAATTTTTGACAGAGCGAGCCTGGGTGTGTGTGTGTGTGTGTGGTTTTGCCGTGCCTGTCTTAGGTGGATTGTTCTGCCTTGTGACAGAGACAGGACAGCCCCCCCCTCACCTCCAGAGCTGTCGGACTCTGGACCCCCCCATCTCCCCCCCCTTGAGGGGCCCAAGAGGTTCATTGCGCATCTGCTGGGGTTTTTCTTCTGACCGCCTTGCACGTCAGCTGTTCTTTTGGGGGGGCTCCCCCCATCTCTGCCCCCCCCAGGAGGAGCGGGAGAAGCGCCGCCTGGAGCAGCTGGAGCGCAAGAAGGAGCTGCAGCGGATGCTGGAGGAGGAGGACGCCCAGCTGAAGGGCAAGGCGCCCAAGACGCCCGGCCCCGCCAGGGTCACCCGGGCCCAGATTGACGAGGCTCTCCAGAAGGACCTGAAGGAGGGCGGGGACACCGCCGGCGGCGGTGAGTGCGGCTGCCCCCTCGGCTGTGGCAGGGGGCGGCCGGGCCCCGGTGGGGCAGGGGCGGCAGGACAAGGGCGGGAGACCATCAGGAGATCCCGAAGTCTGCTCGGATGCAGCGGCCTCAGGGGAGGGGACGGGCCACGGGAGGCCAGCCCCGCCCAGAGACGGCCTCCCTCCCTCCCTCCCTCCGGCCCTTCTTGGGCAGGTGCCGGTGCCAGGCCCCCCCGGCTGAAGCCTGCCCGTTCCTTCCTGGCAGAGAAGCCGAAGAGCCACCTGGAGCTGCCCTTGGAGGAGAACCTGAACCGGCGGGTGCTGGAGGAGGGCGCGGTGGAAGCCCGCACCATTGAGGAGGCCATCGCAGTGCTCAGGTGGGGCTGCAGGGCGGGAGCAGCGCCTCTTTCGCGGAGGGTCACGGGGAGCCCCCAGCCGATCAGGGAGACAGCGGACGGGGCCCCCGCCAGTGGAGAGCCTGGCCGAGCAGGGCGCCCTCCTCTGCCCCTTGGCCCTCTTGGCATGTGGGGCGCCTGGGGGCCTTTGCGGGGGTCACCGTGGGGGGGCCCTGGCCCCAGCAGAACGAGCAGCTCCCTTTGCCACCAGCCCAGGGGAGGGGCTGCAGCTCCCCTCCCCTCTTTTGGCCCCGGCTGGGGGTCAGCCCTGCTCCTGGGAGCGTGGGGAGGGACCTTCAGCAGAGCTGGAGGCTAGGAGCCCCCCCTGCAGTTTGGGAGTCCAGAGGTGCTGGGAACCGGCATGCAGGGCAAAGGGGCCCTGGGGCAGGGGGAGCCCCGGCTGGGGCCCTGGGGCAGGCCAGGTGGGGAGGGGTCCGGGCACAGCCGCCCCCTCACCCTGCTGCTGCCCCGCCCTTCCCCGCAGCGTGGCTGAGGACCTGGACCGGCACCCGGAGCGCCGGATGAAGGCGGCCTTCTCGGCCTTCGAAGAGGGGACCCTCCCCCGCCTGAAGCAGGAGAACCCCAACATGCGGCTGTCCCAGCTGAAGCAGCTGCTGAAGAAGGAGTGGATGAGGGCGCCCGAGAACCCCATGAACCAGCGCCACTCGGCCTACAACAGCCAGAAATGAGACCCCTGGGGGGCTGCTTCCCCCCCTCTGGCCCCCCACAGGCCCTCGCTGGACTGGGGAAACCCCCTCCCCTTTTCCCTTCGGCCCCCCTTTGCTCTGGAGGGCAATGAACGGCGGGGCAGGAACGGCTCTGGCAGACCGGAGCCCCCCCACCCCCTGCACCCCCCACCCCAATTCCTGGTGGGGAGGGGAGGCCGTCTTCATCCCGGGAGGGTCTCCCCATTCTTTCTTGTACTTCCCCCCCCCCTGAAATGGAAGGGAAGTTTTGCTTTGCCCCCCCCTCTCCCCCAGTCCAGATAGATAGCCCAGCCTGGGAAGGGGTGGGGGGCACTCCGCCTCCTTTGTTCTGCCCTGTCCTGAAGACCCCCAACTCAGGAGGCCCCCTTGACTCCACCAGCAGCCTCCAGCCCCCCACCTGATGGGGAGGAAATTGGGGTGCAGGCATGACCCCCCTCCCCCTGCAAACGGGGTCAGGATTCTTGGCCAGGACCCTCTTGCCTTTCCCTCGCCCTGCCCCCCCTCCCCGGTCCTCCTCTGAGGCTGGAGACCCCCGTTTGCTTCGGTTGTCTTTGAGGGCTCAGAGGGCCTCTCACTCATTGGCACAAGGAGGCAGGAGACCCCTGCCTCCTCTGCTGGCCTGTGGACCCCAAGTAGCCCCCAGACCCATCGGGGTTCGGCCTGTCCCTTCCTGACCCCTGGAACGGAGACCCTTGACAGCTTCCCAGGGATGGGCCAGCCGTGTCGCTGGGACCTGCCCGCCCTGAGGGGCAAAACCTGCCCCAAAGAGGGTGGGGGGGGATTTCCCTGGGCCCCTCCTCCTGGGGCGGTGCCAGAGTTGGCCTCTGGCTGTGGGCTTCCAGGGGCCCCTCCCCCAGCCCTTCTCCCGCCTCTGCCAGCCCCACTCGCAGGGCGCTCCCGGCCCCCTCCCTGGCTCCCCCCCACAACTGTGTGGGGACCTTTGCCCTGGGGGGCCCCCAGTGCCATTCGCCAGGCTCAAACCGGCTGGAGCCTTTGGGGGCAGGGCTGGGAGGAGCAGGTGGGGTGGAGGGCAGCCCTCACTCCCGGCCAGGCAGCCCCCCCCCACTCCAAGCGCTTGCAGGCCTGCCTTTCCCTTGCCACCCTCCTGCCCATTCACACACACACACACACACAGACACACAGACACACACACATCCTCCTCCTCCTCTGCTTGGGCCTTCAAAACACCTGCAGGGAAGGGGGGGCTATGCCAGCTGGCCCCTCCCACTTTGCCGCTTCCTCCGTGTTCAGGGAAAGTTCTGGACTTTTAAAACATGGACAGATACCTCAACCCCACAACAAAGACGAAATAAAGAGGATTGTGCCCACCTCTGTCCTCCGTCGCTCTCTCGCCCAGCGGCTCTTTGCCCTCAGCGGCCTTGGTGGCTCTGCTGCCCCTTCCGGGCCTGACCCCTGTTTCCTCAGCCCCCCCTCAACAAGACCCCTGGGGTGCTAGAAGGGGGGGCTCAAGGGGGGGGGAACCCAGAAGCGGCTGGCCTCACTGCAGAAGGGTTAAAAGGCTGGTGCCTAGAGGCGGTTCTGAGGGGATTCCCCCCTTTCCCAGCAGCATCTTTCTGCAGGGGGTTGGGCTTCTAGTGACACCCCACCCCGCAGCTCCCTGGTGGTTGGCCCCTCCCTCCCCTGTGGAGGGGCTGGGGGCCGTGGCAGTAGTGTCCCCCAGGGCAGCTCCTACGTCGGAGGGGGGAGGTGGAAGTGAAAGGCTGCCACCCTCCTGGGCTGCCTGTGAGTGAGATACAGTCTAGCTTGAAGGCCCCCCACCCTGGGTCCAAAAGGGGCACGGGGACCCCAAGAGCCTTAGCCCTTCCGCCCCCGCCCCCCCTCCCGGCCCCAACCGTGGCTGTTGGGAGGATTCCCTCCTCCCTCTGCTGTTGGGGGGGGATGATTGGCAGCCTGGCTCCAGCCTTCCCGGAGGAAGACGGGAGTGGTCCGGCCTTGTTGTCATGGCAACGGGGCATCTCCCTCTCCGGGGGGGGTGGGGAATCCGGGCGGGGGGGGAGAGTCACGCGGCAGCGGGCGGGATTCCTACGGAGAGCCGGGCTTCCCCGGGTGGGTCGGGGGCGGCGCGTCCCTGGAATGCAGACGGGCGGGGGCGCGGGAACCTCCCGCTTCGCGGCTGTTGTCGGCTCCTTCGAGGGAAAGGGAGCGCTTTCTCCGCGGGGACCCCCAACCGTCTCCCCCTCCCCTCTTGACGGCTGCGGTGGGGGGGAGGGTCTCCCTCCGCAGTCTCCTCCCAAGCGTAAAAGATGGGCGGCGGGGGGGGGAGGGATGCAGTGCGAGGAGGGATCGCCCCCTTCGGCTTTGCGGCCCAGAAATCGCGTCAGCCGAAAGCAGAGTTCGGGGGGGGGGTACCCCAGCAAGCGGGGTCTCGGAGGGGAGGGGCGGCTTGGCCTTCAGCGGGACCGGGAGGAGGGAGGTCGGGGTGAGGGGGGTCCTTGCCTGGCCGGGGCAGATCCCGCGTCGGGCACCGACGACCCTGGAGAAAACAGAGGCAGCTGCGAGCGGAAAGGGCTTTGGTTGGGCGGCGCGCGGGGGTGGGGAGGGGAGGGAAGCCCCGGAGAGGGTCGCGGCGTCCGGGGTTGCAGTTCCAGCACGCGGTGCCCCCCCCCCACCTCGCTCGGCTTCTCTGCCCCGGACCCGCGGCTGCTCTGCAGGGGAGACTGGCCGGCTTAGGGGAGGGTGACCTCAAACCGGCTCCCCCCGTCTTAATCTCACGAACATCCGCGGGATTCCTCCTGCAGATCCGCGCCGCCCGCCTTGGCTCCCTTCCAGCGGGAGCGCTGGGGGGGCAGGTGGGGCGGCGGCCTCTGCCCAGGAAGGACCGGACCGCAGGCTGAGCCTCGGGGACCGCGGGAGACCCCCAGCCGCGTCCCCCAAGCCCGAGCCGGCAGGCAGCAGGCGCCCCGCCAGCCGCGGTTCTCTCGGGCGGCCCGGGCCGGCCCTTCTCCTCGCCCGCCGCTGCCTGCAGGGTCCCGCCTGCGCTGGGAGCCCCCCGCGGCCTCCCCTGCGGCTCCAAGGGGCGCTTCGGAGGGGGCCGCCCCGGAGAAGCGTTTGAAAGCGGGAGGCGGTGGCGCACGGGTCCTCGTGGCGCTCCCCTCGCGCCGCCGCTCTCGATGGGTCCCCGGGGGGTTCTGGGTGCAGCTCAAGGTGCCAAAACCCCCGCCCCACCCGGGTGCCATAGTTGGCCCCTCCCCCCGGCGTGGGTCCCCCGCGGTCCCCCTCCCTGGCGAGGAACAGGGCTTCCCCTGGCCAGCCGGGCTTCGGGATGTGTTCGCTTTTAGTGATGGCGGGGAACCATTTTCTCCCGATTAAAGTTCAAGTTTTCGCTTCATGGAGCATCGTGGAAGAGAGGAAGGAAGGAGGGAAGGAAAAGAGAAGGAAGGAGGGAGGGAAGCGGGGCTGCTTCCTTCTCCGTTCGGTTTCACGAAAAGAGCCAGCCGGGACTTTTGGCCGCGCCCAGCGCGCCTTCTGCGCTCCCCTCGGTGGGCGGGCGGGCGGCCGGCCCGGGCTGGGGGTGGCGTAGAATCCGGCTCGCTGGTTTTGCGGGGAGGGGGGGAGCGCCGCCTGCCCGCCTCCGTTCAGCGGGGAGCGAAGGGCTCGGCTCGGCTCGGCTCGTCCGCTTCGCCCTCGCGCACCGCGGCTCTTGCGGCGCCGTCCGCGCTTTGCCCTCCGCCTTGCGTGGCGGCTCCCGCGGCTCCTTCCCCGCGAGGCGGGCCACGCGCGGCCTCTCGCCCCGTTGCCCGGGCCGCCCCTCCGGGGGGCTCTTGGGGGACGGGCGCCTCGGCCCCCCACCGCTCGCTGGCCCGGAGCTGCCGGCCGCCCGGAGCCCCCTCGTTCCGCGCACCGGATGGCGACTCCCGCTGCCCGCCCCAAAGGAGACCCCGCCGGCCGCTCCCCAGCTGGGCGGTCCTCCCCGCAGCTGCCCGGCCGGTTGGCTGGTTGCTGGGGCGGAGGGGCTTCCCCGGCGCTGCCGCTGCGGCTCCGAGGGCGGGAGGGGTGCTCGGGGAAAGCCCGCCCCCGCCCCTCCCTCCCTCTGCGTCCTGGCTGGCGGGAAGGCGACCCGCCCGCCGCCCCCCCGGATGGCGACGAGGTCCCGGGGGGCGCCCAGGCAGGGGAGGTCCGGAGCCCCTCCCCGAGGCGGCGGCGGGGCTTCCTCTCCGGCGGGGCGGGATCCCGGCTGCCGGGCGCGGCGGGGCTTTTGTTCCCGGCTGGCGGGCGGCGCGGGGGCGATCGGCGGCGCTGGAGCCTCGCGGCGGACCGAGGGCGGACGAGGTATTTGCGCGGGGCGGGCGGCGCGGGCATCTTGGGCGCCGGCAGAAGCAACTGCGCCCGCGTCCCCCCCGGGCAGCCCGCTCGGTCCTCGGCGGGTCCGGCCGCGGCGTCCCCGCCGGCTCTGCTCTTGACCGCGGCGACGCCGGCTTTTGTCCCCGGGCGACTTCGGGGCTGCCGGCCGGGACGCCCGCTGGTCTGCGCGGCTACCGGTCGGAGGTCGCCTCCCGACTCCCCCCCCCCGAAAGCTGTCGCGGGCTGTGGCGGAGGGGCCGGTGGGCAACTGGCGGGGGCGGTGCGGGCGTCGCGTTTGCCGAAGTTGGCGCCGCCAGTAAGCAGCCCGAAGGCTGAGAACGGGAGCCTTTTCGGGGGGGCCGCTCAGAGCCCCCCGCTCAGCATTCACTCGTCACTGCCTCTCCCGCAGCCACCGCCCCGGGGACTCGTGTGGGGGGGGCAGGAAATGTGAACCGCAACACCGTTCCCCCCCCCCGACTGGCTATGTTCCAGTGGGTCAGTGTGCAGAGAGGCTGGGGCGGAGTAGGGGGGGGGGAAGGCCTTTGGTGGTGGGCTCTGTTCAGCCGCATCGCTTCTGCTGCGGCTGTGTGAGTTGGCAGCCCCTTGCCAGGGTGGTCTGGTTCTCAGTTGTGTAATGTAATAGTTTGCTCCTTGTGGATTCACTTGATCCCAACATCCCCTCAAGGAAAAAGCGTGGAATATCATCTCATATACAGTAAGAAAAAAAGAATCTCCAGGAGGAGCTAAAAATCCTTTTTAAAAATCCTTGTCGTTGTGGAGAGAAGGGTGGCGTATAAATTTAATAAATAAATAAACATTATTTCCCCGTGCCTGCTGGGGCAGTCTGGGCCTTGAGGTCCACAGGCCTTAACGTTGCCAATCTTGGACACTCCCTGCTCTTAACGGCTGCGGCTAATTTTGAGGGGGGGAAACTCATTTATCCCTGGCTTAGGCACCACTAACCAGGTTTAAATTTCTTGTGCAGGGAATGACACCCCGGGCAAAGAGAAACCCCCTTCCCCACAGGGGTCAGCACAGGTTCATTAGCACAGATCAGCAATGCCAGTTTGCACACCCCTGTGCTGGGGCGGGGTTGCTGGGTGTCCTCTGGGTAGGGCGTCTCCCCACCACGCAGGCAGGCGAGAGAGGGAAAGAGAGAGGAAGACGTCTCTTAGGTCTGTCCTGCCCCGGGTGGCGTAAAAGACCTCGTCCCCCCTCAATGGGCAGATGCCCAGGCCTTACTGGCTCTCCTAAAGCTCTGACGGGGGGGGGGCTCTGTGTCCGTGGCACCACCACGTCCGTGCCAGTTGTGGCTTCCTTGGGTGCAGAAGCAGGAGATGGAGGGATCAGAGGTAGGAGGGGGTCGCTGGCCCCGAGGAGGGTCTGGCTTTTTGTATCTCCTGTGTAGAAGCAGCAACTGTGGCAGGCAGATGGAGGACGAAGGGGGTGTCTTCTCCCGAAGTCTGGCGCTGCAAAAGAGGGGGGGATCTCTTAACCCCTGAAATCTGGGCCACGGCTGGTCCCAGGGAGCTCAGACTGCGCTGGAGGCTTCCTGGGAAGGAGGCGGGGGGGGGCTTGTTCGGTCACGGGAAGCCCCGGCGCAGCTGGAAGAGAGCGAGCGAGCGGCCTTGAGTTGCCCTGGCCTCGCCCAGCCCAAGGCGGTTTCCATAGCGCCCACTTAGCCGAGCTGTCCCTCGTAATCATGAGGACTGGAAACCGAGGTTGAGGAGAGAAGCCATTGTTGGCCAGCTGTGTCACGCCCGACTCAGGTCCTTGCTGGAGCTCCTTGGATGAGAAACGGAACGTTTTGTTCCTCTTCCTGGAGGAAAAAACAGCCCAGCCGAGACGCCCCCGAGGAAGCCCAGGCTGAATGCGCCAGGCCTGAGCCAAGGCCGCCTTTCCCCGCCTGGCTGGCACCGGGGCAGCCCCGCCCGGCCCCCGGGGAGCTTGGCCTGGAGCTGGGAAAGGGGTGGGTGGGCTGGCTTCAGCAGCAGAGGAGACCCTCCCGCTCTCTTTCCAGCCGGAGACCACCCTTAGCGCCTCCCCCCCCCCCGCCGAGGTGAGTCTCTGCTTTGCGCTTTGAGGCGCCTTTAATCTCCCTGCGACAGGCAGCTGGGCGGCCGAGGGGGGCTGTTTTCGGCCAGTGTTTGCGTTTCCACAGGGACCCTGTCCAAGCAGGGCTGCAATAGCCCCCCCTCCCCGTTTCCTCTCCAGCCGCGTTTATTAATAGGTGTTCCTTTGTTTGGGGGCTGGCAGGTGGTGGCGGCGGTGACGGGAATCCCCACAGCCGCCCCTGGTGGGCGACGATAAGAAGGGGAGGAGGAGCAGGAGGGGGCAGAAGTGGGTGTGCTAGGAAACACCCTCGGGGGGGGGGTCTCCTTGGGGGTCTCCCCTGGCAAACTCCCATCTGGTAAATTTGCAAGATTCGTTTTTCTCCCCATGTACATGTCTATACCCGAACTAGACTGTGTTGTTTCTCTGTGTCATAGAATATATGTGCGCGTATGCAAAAAATTTTCGCCATATATCTGTAGTGTACATGGGAGGTGATGACCCTTTGAGAGCTGAATGCAATGAAATTTCATTTTAAAGTATTTCTATATTGCTATTTCTATTTTTTATATTTTTTTTCTATGAAAGGTTGATGGAATTGGGTATGTCTAGTTTAATGAAGAGAAAGATGAGGGGGGACAGGATAGCAGTGTTTCAGTATCTCAGGGGCTGCCCCAAAGAAGAGGGAGTCAAGCTATTCTCCAAAGCACCTGAAGGCAGGACAAGAAGCAACAGATGTAAAACTAACCAAGGAGAGAAGCAACCTAAAACTAAGGAGAAACTTCCAGACAGTTAGAACAATTAGCCAGTAGAACAACCTGCCTCCAAGAAGTGGTGAATGCTCCAACACTGGAAGTTTTTAAGAAGAAACTTGGACAGCCATTTGTCTGAAATGGTCTAGGGTTTCCTTGATGACCTCCAATGTCCCTTCCAACTTTATTATTACTATTGTTATTGTTATTGTTATTTCTATTTCCATTTCCATTCCATTAAGATTCAAAACTCTTTTGGCTTTCTGACTTTGAGCGATGGGCAACACGGGCCCCATCTGGGAATTGGGGCTGGGGTGGAGGGGTGTTGGGTACACCTCTGAGTCCCTTTGCGCCCCTGTGCTGCGTTCCTTGCTCAGGGGAAGCCAAAGGCCCCCCACGGAGGATGAAGGTCACCAGCCTTTGGACGGGGAAAAAGATTTAAAGCACCTGCCTTATGGGGAGCCTCAGTACGGGCCGTCCTCGGCTTAACAACCATTCGCTTAGGGACTCTGTGAAGTTACAACGGCGCTGAAAAAGAGAGACGTGCTTTTCACAGTTGCGACCCTGGCAGTCTCCTCAATGTCAGGTGATCAAAATTTGGAGGCTGGGCATCTGGCCTGGATTTATGACGGTCGTGGCGTCCCGGGGTCACGTGATTTCCCCCGTTTGTGACCTTCCCAGCCGGCGTCCGATAAGCAAAGCCAACAGGGGAAGCTGGATTCATTTAATGACTGCACGATTCATTTAATGGCTGCATGATTCCCTTAACAACCGTGGAGAGAAAAGAGGCAAACTGGGGCAAGACTCACTTAACAAATGTCTTGCTTAGCGGTAGAAATTTTGTGTTCGGCTGTGGCTGTGGGCCTAGGGCAGGGGTAGGCAACCTCGGGGTAGGGGTAGGCATAGCTGACTTAGGAATTCTGGGAATTGAAGTCCATGAGTCATAAAAGAACCGAGGTTGCCCACCCCTGGCCTAGAACTGTCTCTCTGCTTTTGTGGCTTTTCTCCTTCCTTTTGCCGATTCAATGAAAAAGGAAAGAAAGTGAAGGAGGCCACTAGTGCTTGACACACCCACAACACCCCCCCCCGAAAGTTATTTTGCATTTAAGACAGAGAGTCAGATCCAAAGGGTCTATTTTCAATGTATTTAAGGAATCCGTTCTTTTTCATGGTAACTTCTGGGGAACTCAGACATCCTTGCAAGTTATGCACCTTAATCCACAGGCAGGTGGGTGGATTTTATACAAAAAATCACTGAATCTCAAAATAACAAAATAATTAACAAAATTATTATTATTATTATTATAGAGTTGGAAGGGACCTTGGAGATCTTCTAGTGTTCCTGCAGGAGACCGTGTGGCATTCCAGACAAATTAATATAATAATAGATTCTTGATGTATTTTGCAAAGGTTTTGGATATAGTTCCCAGTGCCCCGATGACAATGGGTACCACTGTTATACATTTCATCCATAATTGTGCAGTTTCGATGGCCAGGTCGCGATATTTCGTCATTTTTTCCAGTTCTTTTTCTTCGACTCTGGCATCTCCTGCTACAGCGATATCAATCAGCTGTACGCTTCGGTTCTCTACTGTGATATCCGGTGTATTGTGTTCCAAATGGCGATCTGTCTGTATTCGAAAGTCCCACAAGATCTTCACCCTCTCATTCTCAACAACTTTTTCCACCCTATGTTCCCACGACTTTTCGGACACAGGCAAGTCGTATTTTTTACACAATGCCCAGTGGATTAGTTTAGCAACTCGGTCATGTATGGATTATTATTATTATTATTACTACTACTACTACTACTACTACTACTACTCCTATCAGGGCTTTTTTTCTTATAGAATGCCCAGAATGGAGTTCCGGCACCTTTTTTGGATGGAACCTTGTAGGGTAGGCAAAGTGGGTTGTATGACGTGTGTGAGTTCTGGCACCTTTTTTTTTTTTTTTTTAGAAAGAAAGCACTGATTATTATTATCATTAGTCAACCCTGAAAACAATTCAGCTGAAGCCAATTTCCCTTCGTTTTCAGTTGCCACAGAATTGGGAGGGGGGATGAGTGTTTTATCTTAGACATAACAATAGAGTGTTCTGTAGAAACCAAGGTCATTGCTAACTGCATTTTGGCAGGCTGTAGTTTCCATTAGAAAACCTGTGCAAGTAGTTAATTGGGGAGTGTGATTAATAACAATACTGGGGTGGGAAGTTTAATTCTGTAATTGTAACCTTTGGGTGGGGGGTGTTTCAGTTTTGGGTTTACTTTTGAACGTGCCGATATTATGTAGCTAAATATGTTCTCTAAGGAAATTCTTTTTGCTTTGGAGTTCTTTTTTTGAGTCTCATTTTTCGGAACCATTTATTATTATTATGGATCATCGCACAGTCAGCCAGATGTTCAGACTGGATTTGGCATTTTGTCTACCTATCGAGTCCTTACCAAGGACCTGGGATAGGCGGATGTGGATGTTTGATGGTATTACAGGTATCGTCGCAGGATGGAAGCAGTTCCTAGCAAGGCCGTCTTTTGCAATTGACTAATAGCGAATTTGTCAATGCCAATGGTGTTCAAGTGGTGCTCCAGTTGTTTTGGGATTGCACCCAAGGAGCCTATTACTATTGGTACTACCCTTGCTTGCTTTTGCCACAGTCTTTCTATTTCTATTTGTAGGTCTTTGTATTTTGTTATCTTCTCCAGTTCTTTCTCGTCTATTCTGCTGTCTCCAGGCACTGCCACGTCCACTATCCAGACTTTTTTGTCTTTCTTATCGACAATTGTTAAGTCTGGGGTGTTATGTTGCAGGTGCTTGTCTGTTTGAATTCTGAAGTCCCAGAGCAGTTTAATTTTATCATTTTCTATGACTTTCTCTATTTTATGATCCCACCAGTTTTTGCTTACAGGCAAATGATATTTTTTGCAGATCTTCCAATGCACCATTGTTGCTACTTTGTCATGCCGCTGCTTGTAGTCAGTCTGTGCAATCTTCTTGCAACAGCTTACCAGGTGGTCCACTGTTTCTTCAGCTTCTTTGCATAGGCGGCATTTACTGTCTGTTGCTGTCTTCTCAATTTTGACTTTATATGCATTTGTCCTTAAGGCTTGGTCTTGTGCAGCCAGAATTAGTCCCTCGGTCTCTTTCTTCAATTTTCCTGCTCTTAGGGGAGGGGAATAAAGCCCAAGCTCCATTTGGTGTTAAAATTCAAACTTTTCATGCAAGGAACGAAGTGTAGATTTATTATTATTATTATTATTATGGATCATCGCACAGTCAGCCAGATGTTCAGACTGGATTTGGCATTTTGTCTACCTATCGAGTCCTTACCCAGGACCTGGGATAGGCAGATGTGGATGTTTGATGGTATTACAGATATCGTCGCAGGATGGAAGCAGTTCCTAGTAAGGCCGCCTTTTGCAATTGACTAATAGCGAATTTGTCAATGCCAATGGTGTTCAAGTGGTGCTCCAGTTGTTTTGGGATTGCACCCAAGGAGCCTATGACTATTGGTACTACCCTTGCTTGCTTTTGCCACAGTCTTTCTATTTCTATTTGTAGGTCTTTGTATTTTGTTATCTTCTCCAGTTCTTTCTCGTCTATTCTGCTGTCTCCAGGCACTGCCACGTCCACTATCCAGACTTTTTTGTCTTTCTTATCGACAATTGTTAAGTCTGGGGTGTTATGTTGCAGGTGCTTGTCTGTTTGAATTCTGAAGTCCCAGAGCAGTTTAATTTTATCATTTTCCATGACTTTCTCTATTTTATGATCCCACCAGTTTTTGCTTACAGGCAAATGATATTTTTTGCAGGTCTTCCAATGCACCATTGTTGCTACTTTGTCATGCCGCTGCTTGTAATCAGTCTGTGCAATCTTCTTGCAATAGCTTACCAAGTGGTCTACTGTTTCTTCAGCTTCTTTGCATTATTATTATTATCGATCATCGCACAGTCAGCCAGATGTTCAGACTGGATTTGGCATTTTGTCTACCTATCGAGTCCTTACCCAGGACCTGGGATAGGCAGATGTGGATGTTTGATGGCATTACAGATATCGGCGCAGGATGGAAGCAGTTCCTAGTAAGGCTGCCTTTTGCAATTGACTAATAGTGAATTTGTCAATGCCAATGGTGTTCAAGTGGTGCTCCAGTTGTTTTGGGATTGCACCCAAGGCGCCTATGACTATTGGTACTACCCTTGCTTGCTTTTGCCACAGTCTTTCTATTTCTATTTGTAGGTCTTTGTATTCTGTTATCTTCTCCAGTTCTTTCTCTTCTATTCTGCTATCTCCAGGCACTGCCACGTCCACTATCCAGACTTTTTTGTCTTTCTTATCGACAATTGTTAAGTCTGGGGTGTTATGTTGCAGGTGCTTGTCTGTTTGAATTCTGAAGTCCAGAGCAGTTTAATTTTATCATTTTCTATGACTTTCTCTATTTTATGATCCCACCAGTTTTTGTTTACAGGCAAATGATATTTTTTGCAGATCTTCCAATGCACCATTGTTGCTACTTTGTCATGCCGCTGCTTGTAATCAGTTTGTGCAATCTTCTTGCAACAGCTTACAAGTGGTCCACTGTTTCTTCAGCTTCTTTGCATAGGCGGCACTTACTGTCTGTTGCTGTCTTCTCAATTTTGACTTTGTATGCATTTGTCCTTAAGGCTTGGTCTTGTGCAGCCAGAATTAGTCCCTCGGTCTCTTTCTTCAATTTTCCTGCTCTTAGCCATTGCCAGGTTTTATTATTATCTGCTTTCCCAGCTATTTTTTCATGTATTGGCCATGTAGTGCTTTGTCTTCCCATGCCTCTATTCTGTTCTTCATTTGGTCTTTCTTGTAGGCCAGTTTGGTCTCTCCAGTAGTCAGTAAGCCTTCCTGATATACTAATTTCAGTGCATCTTCATCATTGTTCTTCAGATATTCTTTCAAAGCCATTTTTTCTTCTTCAACCATCTGATGTATTTGTAGCATTCCACGCCCACCTATTTGCCTTGGTAGATAAAGTCTGTCAATGTCACTGCGTGGATGAAGGGCATGATTCATTGTCATTATTTTTCTGGTCTTCCTAACCATTGCTTTTAGTTCTGCTTGAGTCCAGTCCACTATTCCAGCTGTGTACCTAATGACTGGAATTGCCCAAGTGTTGATTGCCTTTATGGTATTTCCTCCATTGAGTTTGGACTTTAAGATCTTCTTCACTCTCTTGATGTATTCACCTCTAATCTTTTTCTTGACTTCAGGGTGCTTGATGTTGTCAGCTTGAAGGATACCCAAGTATTTGTAGTACTCTTCCTCATCCAGACTCTTAATGTTATTTTCGTGGGGCATCTTGATTCCTTCAGTTTTCATTATTTTTCCTTGTTTGATAGTAAGTGTGGCACATTTGTCCAAGACAAACTCCATTAAAATATCTTGGCTATATATACGGACAGTGTTGAGCAGCGATTCTATTTCAGATGATGTTTTTCCATACAGCTTCAGATCATCCATATAAAGGAGGTGGGATAGTCTGGCAGATGTTTTTGATGTGTGATAGCCATGTCCTGAGTTATTCAGTATTGTTGACAGAGGAAACAGTGCAATAACAAATAGTAATGGTGATAATGAATCTCCTTGAAATATTCCTCTCTTGATATTAACCTCTCCCAGCCTCTCACAATTGATCTGCAACTGTGTTTTCCATTGTGCCATCGATCTTTGCACAAATTTTCTGATGTTTCTACTGACTCCTGTTATTTCTAGGCACTTTATTATCCAATCATGTGGCAGAGAGTCAAATGCCTTTTTGTAGTCATTCCATGCCACATTCAGGTTGGTCTTCCTTCTCTTGCAGTTTCTCCAGATCATTTTGTCTATTAGGAGTTATCTTTTTTGTCTTTCTTATCGACAATTGTTAAGTCTGGGGTGTTATGTTGCAGGTGCTTGTCTGTTTGAATTCTGAAGTCCCAGAGCAATTTAATTTTATCATTTTCCATGACTTTCTCTATTTTATGATCCCACCAGTTTTTGCTTACAGGCAAATGATATTTTTTGCAGGTCTTCCAATGCACCATTGTTGCTACTTTGTCATGCCGCTGCTTGTAATCAGTCTGTGCAATCTTCTTGCAATAGCTTACCAAGTGGTCTACTGTTTCTTCAGCTTCTTTGCATTATATATTATTTTATTATTATTATTATTATTATTATTATTATTATTATTATTACTATTATTATTATGTATAGGGTCTCCTGCCTGAGCAGGGGGTTGGACTAGAAGACCTCTAAGGTCCCTTCCAACCCTATTAGAATGCTCGCTCACCAAGAGATCAATGGGCAAAGCAGCGCCTTATCCCCCCCTGCGCTTGTGCCTCCTTCTGACTCACTCAGGTCTTCCCCTGGGAGAGGGGAGTTACTTTTTTGGCTTCCCAGCCAGAGGGAGGTGACCTTCCTGGCGCTGGCCTTGGCAGGGGCCTCTAATGACTAATCTCTGTCTGGTTCTCAGCTGTGAACAGTTGAGCCGGCCTGTCTGTCAAGTGTCCTCTTTGGCCCAGCCCTTGTGCGGTTCCTCCCCATGCCCTGCGTGAGACAGGGGGCTTGCAGGGGCAGCCAAGGCTCCAACAGGGGCAGCCAGGACCGCTGGGCGTCCCCTGCAGCAGGGGGTTGGGCTAGAAGACCTCCAAGATCCCTTCCAACTCTCCTCTCATTCTGTTATTCTCCAGCCCAGGGCCAGGTGGTGAAAGGGGCTCCCTGGCCCAAGGTGACCACCGTCTTCAGACCTGCAGGAAAGGCTCCAAGCTGCCCCGAGGCTGCCCCAGGGGCTTAATCTGCCTTTGGAAGAGCCAGGAAGGCCCCTCTCTGTGGCCTCTCCTGGGCTGTTCACGGGCAGAGTCCTTCAAACTGTTGACACCAGAGGGTGGAACAAAGGGATGGCAAAGCAGGAAATGTGTGTTTGTATGTTTGTGCGCACGTATGCACATACACTCATGAACTCCCCTTGAATGCCCTCTCTGCTTGCGCCTTCGACTGCTGCAGAAGCAGGCGTTCACACACAGCTGGTGGGTCCCTTCTCTGAAACCTACCTGAACCTCAGTAGAATAGAGCTGGAAGGGACCTTGGAGGTCATCTAGTCCAGGGCTTTTCAACCTTTTCACCCATTATACCATTTTTAGGATATGGCAACATCTGAGGACCACCAGTCACCTAGCAAGGTGTCAAAAACTTGATGACCCCCCCTCCCAAAAGGAAAAAAGTGATAAAGTACAGGTAGTCCTCGACTTACAACAGTTCGCTTAGTGACTGTTCGAAGTTACAATGGCACTGAAAAAAGTGCCCCCCAAGCCACAGCCGAGCAAGACACCTGCCCACCCAGTGGCACTCTTCCTCCTGTCCGAGGCTTTCATTGTTGTGAGCATTTCTGTTGAGGATTGGCAGCGGGGGTGGGGTGGGGGGTGTTTGGTTTTTATTCCCCCCCCCCCCGTCTACTGGGTGGTTGCAGCAGGTTTTGGTCACTTCACATGACCTGGGACACTGTGACCGTCATAAATATGAATCAGTTGCCAAGCATCTGAATGTAAATCACAAGACCCTGGAGAGGCTGCAACATTCCAGCTGATCGGTGCTTCTTCTGGGCTCAGCAGAAGCGCCAGGATCAGTGCTGAGCTCCAGCTGGAGCCTGGCGCTGATCCTGGCGGTTCCCCTGAGCCCTGACAGCCCTGCAGCTCCAGCCGTCTCTCGCTCAGGCTAGTGCGGTGCTGCCACCGGTTCAGCCCATTCCCCTCCCTCCCCGCTACCACTTTTCTAGGATGCTCGCGTACCACCTGCCAGGTGCCAATGGACCACAGGTGGTACCGGTACCACTGGTTGAAAAGCCCTGATCTAGTCCAGCCCTCCTCCCCCCCTTCAAGCAGGAGGACCTCTGTACCATCTCAGACAAGTGACTGTCTGGCCTCTTCTCAAAAACCTCCAGTGACGGAGCGCCCACGATTTCTGGAGGCAGAGGTTGCCCCCCTCTTCTTGGTGGTGGCCCCACAAATGTTGGGATGCTGCTATCCTATCATCCTTCCTCCTTCTCTTCATTAGGCCAGACTAGATGATTAGATTAGGAGGTACATATTTCAGGGTTAAACTGGGGAGGGAGGGAGGGGCTGTCCTTGACGCTCTTGGAGCTGGGCTATTTTCTTGCAGATGTTGCACTGTCAAAGTAGCACTGATGATGTTGCTACATTTGTAGGGAAACAACCAAGCTCAAAGAGGACCCCCCCCCCTTTCCCCAACTAAGCTTGTGCCGTCATCTTTATTACTGCAAGAGGATCGGCAGCATGCATACCTCTTCCAAGGCCCCCTCCCCCGCCATGCAGATGTGCCTCGGAGGAGGAGAGCACATCTTTCTCCTTCTGTCCTAGCCACTTTTGACAGAGGCATGATTGACAGCGTCTTAACAAACTGCATCACTGTCTGGTTTGGTGGCAGCAGAGCCTCAGATGGAAAGTCTACGCAGAGGGTGGTGAGGACAGCCGGGAAGATCATAGGAAGCCAGCTGCCTCCTGGTATTTAGGATGCTGCTTCTAAGCGCTCATGTGCGCTCAAAGCATTGCTAGAGACCCCACACCCCCACTTCACAGTCTGTTCCTGTTGCTCCCCTCTGGGAGGAGGCTTCGAAGTATTTATAGCAGGACTACCCAGTTCTGTAATAGCTTTGTTCCCTCGGCCCTCCGTCTGGTAACCCCGCAAGGTTCCTTTTTCTTGCCACGCACTTGTATGCATAACTAGACTGTGTTGTTTCTCTGTGTCATATAATGTATGTAGGCATAGGCATAACTCTATTTATTTATTTATTTTTGTCATATTTATGTAGTGTATATAGGAGGTGGTGACCCTTTGAGAGGCGTATGCAATGAAATTTCATTTTAATGTATGCCAATTAGTGTACATTCAAAGTGACAATAAAGTTAGTATCCTATCCTATCCTATCCTATCTACTCTAGCTATATACTCTATACTGTTCTATTCTATTCTATTCCATTCCATTCCATTCCATTCCATTGCATATTTTCTTTTCTATTCTATTCCATTCCATTTCATTCCATATTTTCTATTCTATTCTATTCTATTCCATTCCATTCCACTCCATTCCACTGCATTCCATTCCATATTTTCTATTCTATACTATTCTATTCTATTCTGTTCTATCTACTCTGTTCTGTTCTATTCTGTTCTGTTCTATCTACTCTACTCTATATTCTGTTCTATATACTCTACTCTATCTACTCTACTCTGTTTTATTCTGTTCTGTTCCGTTCTGTTCTGTCCTGTTCTATCTACTCTATCTATATATTTTGTTCTGTTCTGTTCTATCTACTCTACTCTACTCTACTCTACTCTATGCAACCCCTGTTGAGTAAAAGTCCTCCCAGCCTTGATAGGACCCCCCACCCTGAGATTCTGCCCTGAACCCCCAGACAGGGAAGGGTCCGATAGGCAGCCCGGGAGATGACCAGGCGCCCCGGGCAGGGCAAGGCATCCGCCCCAGTCCTGAGCTTCCTCTCTCTGCTTCTCTGTGCCTGGCCCGTCAGTGGTGCCCCCAGTGCAGTACTCATGCAGTCCTCCATTTACAACAATTCATTTCATGACCATTCGAAGTTACGAGGGCAGTGACAAAAAGAGACTTATGACTGTTTTTCACCCTTATGACGTCACGGCATCCCCGTGGTCACGTGATCAGAATTTGGACGCTTGGCAGCTGACTCCTATTTATGACGGTCGCGGTGTCCCCCCCGGGTCACATGATCCCCTTTTGCAACCATTTGACCAGCAAAGTCCACGGGGGAAGCCGGATCCAGTTAACAACTGTGTCACTAAACAACTGTAGTGATTATTTAACAACTATAATAATAATAAAGTTGGAAGGGACCTTGGAGGTCATCTAGTCCAACCCCCTGCTCAGGCAGGAAACCCTATACCATTTCAGACAAATGGCTGTCCTCCAGGGTTGGAGCATTCACAGCTTCTGGAGGCAAGGAGTTCCACTGGCTAATTGTTCTAACTGTGGTGAGAAAGGTCATCCAATGGGGCAAAATCCACTTAAGAACTGTCTTGCACAGCTGTGATTGTAAGTTGTGGGTCTGCCTGTACCAGATTGCCTCACGTCCCCACCTGAAGGACGCCTGCCGTTCGTTCTCTGGCACGTTGTCCTGAGGTTTCGCACTGCCCAGATTTTGCGGTGACAATAATATTCGTACCGCAGGAGCTTTAAGCTCCTGATCTGAGGTTCTCTGCCAAAGCAGCCGCGCTGGTGCCACTCCAAAACCAATAACCGCAGACCGCGTGTATTGAACCCTTATTTCCTTCTGCCAAGTCTCCTTGGCTGCCGTTCTGCTCCCAGCAGAGTTGGCAGTTTTGCCCAAGGAGGATTCGCTCTGCCTGCAAAAGCAGATTGAGGTAGCTTTAAAGTCATCACCCAGCTTGCCAGCTTTGTTTTTTTTCATCCGTTGGAATTGCAAGAGAGATTTAAACCACTTTGGAAAGGGTTCTGCTAGCTTCTGTCGCCTATCCCGTTCCGGGCGTGTGGAGTGGGATCTGTCTCAGCTGTGGCATTTCCCTGTGGCCCTGATTCTCCTTTGATGTGCTTGTGAGTCCTTGTGTTGCCTTCAAAGGCGATTGATTCTACAGCATTCATGCCTTGTGCAGCTCAGTCCCACTAGCAAAGATCTCTTCTCCTTTGTGCATTTCTGACACTGTGCACCAGTGATTCTCACAGTTTGAAAATGTGTGGACTTTAACTCCCAGAATTCCCCAGCCAGCTATGCTTGATTATTGGTTTTGGAGTCGCACCATTGTGGCTGCTTGGTAAAGAATCACAGACCAGGAGCTTAAAGCTGTTGAGACACTCACTACGCTGGCTGGGGAATCCTGGGAGCTGAAGTCCTAAGTCTTCAAACTGCCAAGATTGAGAAACAAGTTATCTCCAAAATGCTGCTCAGGTTCAGAATATGCTGTCATACATGCAACAGAAGCCTCTGTGTAATTGCATTTGTAAGATTGTACCATGCAGATCGGATGGGTGCCTGTTTCATTTTCATTATCCCGTTCTTTATATACAGTATGCACTGCTGCGCTCTTTTTAAACTAATAGTTTAAAATGGTTTACACCAATAGTTTACACCTAGGCAGGAAAAAGTACAAGTACAGATTAGGCGAGACGTGTCTCAAAAACCGTAACTGTGAGAGGGACCTTGGAGTCCTAGTGGACGATCCCTTAAACACAAGCCAGCTGTGTGCGGCGGCAGCCAAAAAAGCCAACACAATCCTGGGTTGCATGAACAGAGGCATTGAATAAAAATCACGTGAAGTCTTAGTACTGCTTTATAAAGGCTTAGTAAGGCTACACCTGGAATGCTGCATCCATTTTGGGTCACCGCATTACAAAAAAAAGATGATGATGATGATGATGATAATAAAGTTGGAAGGGACCTTGGAGGTCATCTAGTCCAACCCCCTGCTCAGGCAGGAAACCCTATACCATTTCGGACAAATGGCTCTCCAGTCTCTTCTTAAAAACTTCCAGTGTTGGAGCATCCACCGCTTCTGGAGGCAGGTAGTTCCACTGGTTAATTGTTCTCACTGTCAGGAAGTTTCTCTAGATTGCTTCTCTCTTTGATGAGTTTCCACCCGTTGCTTCTTGTCCTGCCTTCAGGCGCTTTGGAGAATAGCTTGACTCCCTCTTCTTTGGGGCAGCCCCTGAGATATTGAAATACTGCTCTCCTGTCCCCCCTCGTCCTTCTCTTCATTAAACTAGACATCCCCAATTCCAGCAACCGTTCCTTATATGCTTTAGCCTCCAGTCCCCTCATCATCTTTGTTGCTCTTCTCTGTACTCTTTCTAGAGTCTCAACATCTTTTTTACATCATGGTGACCAAAATTGGATGCCGTATTCCAAGGGTGGCCTTACCAAGGCATTGAAGAGTGGTATTAATACTTCACGTGATCTTGATTCTGTCCCTCTATTAATCGATGTTGAGGCTTTGGAAAAAGTGCAAAGAAGAGCAACTAAGATGATGAAAGACCTGGAGACTAAAACATATGAAGAACGGCTGCAGGATTTGGGACTGCCCAGTCTAGAGAAAAGAAGGACCAGGGGGGACGAGATAGCAGTCTTCCAGTATTTGTGGGGCTGCCACAAGGTGCAGGGAGTCAATTTATTTTCCAAAGCACCTGAAGGCAGGACAAGAAACAATGGATGGACACTGATGAAGGAGAGAAGCAACCTGAATTAAGGAGAAGTTTCCTGACAACAACTTGATAGGTATTATTATTATCTATTTGGCCTACTATTTTTTTTAATGTACTGGCCATGTAATGCTTTGTCTTCCCACTAGTCAAATATCCTGCCTGAGCAGGGGGCTGGAGTAGAAGACCCCCAAGCTCTGTTCTGAGCTGAATTGGCTAGGTTGCGCAAACAACTTGCTAGGGCAGTGTTTCTCAACCTTGACAATTTTAAGGTATGTGGACTTCAACTCCCAGAATTCCACAGCCAGCAATGCTGGCTGTGGAATTCTGGGAGTTGAAGTCCACATGCCTTAAAATTCTCAAGGTTGAGAAACACTGTGCTAGGGACTCTTTCTGTGTTTCCCACCGGCTTGTAGTTACTGCAGATTCCTCCTTTTATATATGAAAACATGATAACAGGGTTCCAGTATCTCAGGGGCTGCCCCAAAGAAGAGGGAGTCAAGCTATCCTCCAAGGCGCCTGCAGGCAGGACAAGAAGCAACGGATGGAAACTCATCAAGGAGAGAAGCAACCTGGAACTAAGGAGAAACTTCCTGACTGTTCGAACAATTAACCAGTGGAACTACCTGCCTCCAGAAGCAGTAAATGCTCCAACCACGCCCACCCTATGGGCCACACCCATCCGGCATCCGACAATGCATAAGTGGGTTTTGGGTTGCAGTTTGGGCACTCGGTCTCTAAAAGGTTCGCCATCACTGAACTAGTACATTTCTAATTGTACCAAACTCAACAAAAACTTCATTGTTACATTTATCAGTGCATTTTTAGCTTATACATATCTTAATAGGCCTTCATAGACAGTCCATATCCTGTTATTAATTTCTAGCTAATATTTAGTTTTTAGTTCCTGTCCTTTCTGACCTCCTTAGCGCCCTTTCTCTCCTTCTTCCAGGGAGGAGGTGGGGCCGCAGACCCTGTTTTATATGCTGCCCCTCTTCGGTCTCCCCCACTGATCAAACCAAAGATGCAAAGACTCCAGCCGGCTTTTCTTCTGCAGGAAGTAACTCTCTCTGTGTGTGTGTGTCAGTGTAAGCAATGGATGGAAACTCATCAAGGAGAGAAGCAACCTGGAACTAAGGAGAAACTTCCTGACAGTCAGAACAATTAACCAGTGGAACTACCTGCCTCCAGAAGCGGTGAATGCGCCAACACTGGAAGTTTTTAAGAAGAGACTGGACAGCCATTTGTCTCAAATGGTCTCTAGGGCAGGGCTTTTCAATCTTTTCACCCATTGTACCACTTTTAGGATATGACAATATCCGAGTACCACCAGTCGCCTAGCAAAGTATCAAAAACCTGATTTATTTATTTTATGAGACTTATATACCGCTTTAAGTGCGAGCACTCTCTAAGCAGTGTACACCAGTAAGCAATGTATATATATATTTACATTGCCCCCAACAATCTGGGTCCTGATGACCAAAAAAAAAAAAAAAAAAGAGGAAAAAAGTGGTGAAGTACAGGTAGTCCTCGACTTACAACAGTTCGCTTAGTGACTGTTCGAAGTTACAATGGCACTGAAAAAGTCCCCCCAAGGCACAGCCGAGCAAGACACCTGCCTGCCCATCCGGCGGCGCTCTTCCTCCTATCTGAGGTTTTCATTGTTGTGAGCATTTCTGTTGAGGATTGGCAGCGGAGGTGGGGTGGGGGATTGTTTGGTTTTTATTCCCCCCCCTCCCGTCTGCTGGGTGGTTGCAGCAGGTTTTGGTCACTTCACATGACCCTGGGACACTGTGACCATCATAAATATGAATCAATTGCCAAGCATCTGAATGTAACTCACAAGACCCTGGAGAGGCTGCAACATTCCAGCTGATCGGCGCTTCTTCTGGGCTCAGCAAAAGTGCCAGGATCAGCCCTGAGCTGATCCTGGAGCCTGGTGCTGATCCTGGCGGTTCCGCTGAGCCCTGACAGTCCTGCAGCTCCAGCCGTCTCTCGCTCAGGCTTGTGCGGTGCTGCCACTGGTTCAGCTCATTCCCTTCCCCCACTACCACTTTTCTAGGATGGTCACGTACCACCTGCCAGGTGCCAATGGACCACAGGTGGTACCCGTACCACTGGTTGAAAAACCCTGCTCTAGAGTTTCCTGCCTGAGCAGGGGTTGGACTAACAGAATAAGAGAATTACAAAATTGGAAGGGACCTTGGAGATCTTCTAGTCCAACCCCCTGCTCAAGCAGAAGACCCAATACCATTTCAGATAGGTGGCTGTCCAATCTCTTCTTAAAAACCTCCAGCAATCAAGCACCCACAACTTCTTGTGGGATTCGTTGTCTAGTTGAAATGAAAATCACAAGCCAAAACTTCTAAGAGAAAGCAATGGTGATTTAGTTGTACCCCTTTGCAAAGGGGGCGCTCCTTGTGCATGCAAGCACACAGTGGACACACCTTAAATCAGGGGTCTTCAAACTTGGCCCTTTTATGACTTGTGGACTTCAACTCCCAGAATTCCTCCCTCCTCTTCTTCATTGGCTTAGCAATCATGCTGTAACCAGTCGTCACAACCTATCCAAAGCTCCTAAAGTGAATACATTATCTTCACTCCTGATTACTTCTCCCATTCCTCTAATTTTATCACCCTGGCCCTTATTTACAAATTATCTTTTATGGTTGTTAGTTCCTATCGTATCAGTAGATTCTGGTTAGGATGTAGCAGAGACCTTTTCTCCACAGGCTAGCATGGCCTCTCACAGTTCTGTAAAAAAAATAAACTCTTTTTCCCACATTCTGAAGGCAACCTTGTTCCACTGGTTGATTGTCCTCACTGTCAGGAAATTCCTCCTTAGTTCTAGGTTGCTTCTCTCCTTGATCAGTTTCCATCCGTTGCTTCTTGTCCTGCCTTCAGGAGCTTTGGAGAACAACTTGACTCACTCTTCTTTGAGGCAGCCCCTGAGATATTGTCCCCCTTCGTCCTTCTCTTCATTAAACTAAACATACTCAATTCCAGCAACCGTTCCTTATATGTTTTAGCCTCCAGTCCCCTAATCATCTTTGTTGCTCTTCTCTGCACTCTTTCTAGAGTCTCAACATCTTTTTTACATCATGGTGACTAAAACTGGATGCAGTATTCCAAGTGTGGCCTTACCAAGGCCTTGTAAAGTGGTATTAACACTTCACGTGATCTTGATTCTATCCCTCTGTCAATGCAGCCTAGCACTGTGTTGGCCTTTTTGGCAGCTGCAGCACATGGCTGGCTCACATTTAAGGGATTGTCCACTAGGACTCCGAGGTCCCTCTCGCAGTTGCTACTATTGAGCAAGGTGCCCCCTATATCAGGGGTAGGCAACCTTGGCTCTTTTATGACTCATGGACTTCAACTCCCAGAATTCCTGAGCCAGCATAGCTGGCTCAGGAATTCTAGGAGTTGAAGTCCATGAGTCATAAAAGAGCTAAGGTTGCCTACCCCTGCCCTATACTATACCTGTACGTTTGGTTTTTCTTGCCTAAATGTAGAATCTCGCTTTTTTCACCACTAGAAGACCTGCAAGGACCCTTCTAACTCTTTTATTCTGTTACTTCTATTTTTCAACAGGCTTTGGCCATGAAAGGGAGGGGGGGGGGAGATCCTTGTCACTTCTGGTTCTGTGTTGCAGACGATGCCTTGAAACACATCACTACGATGATGTGCCTGATTGCAGTTTGTGGCAATTGAGGGGGGTGGAGGGGGCTGCATTTCCCTGACCTTCCTCTCTTCCTTCTGAGCCCCCTGACTTTTGGTGACTGACCGGTGCTGTCTTCTCTCCCACCCCCTCCTCCTTCTTCCCTTCCAGGTGGACGCCGAAGCCAATGGCTACCTGAACCAAGGAAGGCAGAGAGCTTGCTCGGCCTCTCTCCACGGTGGGCCAAGCGTAGGTCGAGGCGTTGAGCCCCTACAGACCGGCCCCTATGACTGGAGTTGAGCAGGTAAGCCCCACAACGCCCCTCCAGAGCCAGAGGGAGGAAACGGCCAGGGCTTCAGCTAGGAAGCAGCTGCAAAGGGCCTGGAGAGGCCATCCGGTGGTTTGGCTGCTCTTAGAAAGTGGTTTTGTTTTTAAAAAATATATGTGGAGACTCCCAGTCATCCAGGTCAGCTATGCCAAAGATGCTTTTTCACGAGGCAAGTGGACTTTCTTATGTTTCTTTGAAAACGTTTTGCTTCTCATCCCAAGAAGTTTTTGCAGCTCAGCTCCTGAGTCAGAGCTGGCGAAGCTTCTGGGATGAGAAGGGAAACATCTTCAAAGAAAAACATCGTGAAAACGTATCTTTGGGATTTTTTAAAAAAACTTTCAGCTGGGATTGAGTCCTTCTGCCTCTCAAGGGCTTTGCTTTCCTGCTCTCCCTCTGGAACACGAAGGGCCAGCTGGGCATCTTCGGTGGGGCATCCTCCAAAGGGTGATTCCTTCCTCCCTCTGCCCTCCCTTCGCCAGGCTAAACCTGCCCCCTCCTTTGGGACAGGGGTGGGCACGGCCGCCCCCGCTCCCCATTCCTGGAATTCTCCTGTGGGGACCGAGAGCATTTTTGGTGGCAAAACCTCCGCTAAGTTGCTCTCCTGCCGCTATGCGGTTTATTTAGTTTTTTAAAACATTGTGGTGGGCATGGCGGACGGCCACATGCCAGCCCGTAGGAATGCCTTTGCTTCTGAAGAATGCTCCGGCGTGTTTAGAAATTGTCTTGTTAAAATAACATGGGAGGGTGGAGGGCTTTGCTTAGACTGGCATTCAGAAGTGTTATTTTTTTTTTATTAGCTTGTTTTTTTGTGGGGTGTGTGCCTACCAAAAGTGACACCCTGGGTTTGTTTGAGGTTAAGAGTTAAATGTTGTTTTTTTGCCACTAAGATCGTCGGTTTTGTTTGTGCTTCCTTGGGAATTACTTTAAGCCACTACTGTTTGCTTTCGGTGAAATTCATGTAAATACGGAAATAGGGGTTCACTTCCAGTTCCTGGCCCCTGCTTCAATTTTTGGCACTGTTAGCTGTTGCTGAGTGTGGGGAGTCTGGAGGTTGAGGCAAAAAAGGATGAATTCTGTTTGTGGGACAAAGACCCCTGGGCTGAGGCTTTGGGGCAATCTTAGCTGGAGGGGCCCACCTGGGTTGACCCCAACCTCAAAAGGAGCAGAGGGGAACAACAGAGGGTGCCACCCGCACCCAGAGAGACATGCACAGGGGGGTCTCCAAGGAGCAGCGGGGTGGGGGAGGGAGGAGCCCTGCATTCAGCCTCAGGGAAGGCCAAGCAGTGGGGCAAGGAAGCCCCACCATGGGGCAAAGTTGGAAGGAATCAGAACAGATCCCAGTGGATCCCTCCCCAGGGAGAAAGAGCTTTAAAAGGGTTTGGAAAACCTAAATGACAGACATCTTGACCTGCTCCAAAGGGAAGTCGGGACCGCTGCTCCAGTCACTCCAGATGGGTGTCTCCCCCCCCCCGCCATGGTTGGGCTCCGCACCTCACAAGGGATACAGAGAGCGAGGGGGGGGTGAAAAGCAGACAAAGGGAGGGGAAGGGCATAGGGAGGGTGGCATCAGGGGCATCTGGGTGGGGGAAGCTCTGCTACCTCCCTCCACCCCCCCCACCAGAATGGGAGGGGAGCCCCCCAAACCCAAGCTGGGCAGGGCAGTTCAGGCCGGCCGAAGGGGCAGGTGGGCGGGCAAAGCCTCGTGTGCTGCGGGAGTCTCCGGAGTCTTTCTCGTTCCTGCAAGAGGCTCCCCGGGACAAGCGGTTCCTCTGGTTTCCCAGGGGGTCGTTAGTGGGAAGGCAAAGCCCAGCCCCGAAGCCCCCCCCGCCAAGGGAGAAGAACAGCTGTCAAGGGGGGGGGTCGTGGAGGCATCTCTGCCCCAACTGCCCCCCTCCGGGCAGGGCCCCCAAAGCAGCCCCCCCGCCCACGGCCTCCTGCCCACGGGGGCAGCCGAGGGGGCCTCGCCGCTCCCCCCTTGGCCCCGCAAGAAGGCCGGGCGCGCCCCCCGACTGGCAGAGCCCGGAGAGCCGCCGGCTTCGCGGGACTGGCCTGGCGGGCGGGCGGGGGGGGCTGCGGCGGGCGCGGGTCCGGTTGCGGGCGGGCGGGCGGGGGGGCGGGGCTGCGGAGGGAGGGAGGGAAGGAGGCGGGGTCCCGCCCGCCCATCCCCGCCGCTCCCGCCGACCGCACCGGACTCCCCCCGCGGCCCCTGCGGAGAGTCGGGCCGGCCGGCCGGGCGGGGCAGACGAGGCCGGGGATGCCGTGGCGATCGCCCGCCGTGGCCCTCCTCCCGCCGCCGCCGCCGCTGCCCGCGCGTCCCCGCGCCCGCAGCGCCCAGCCCGCCGCGCCGGACCAGCCGCTCGCCGCCCGCCCGCGGCCCCGGCCCGGCCCGCCCCGGCCCTCGCCCGGCCAGCTGGTCTACCTGTCGCTGCAGGTGCTCTGCGGCGGGCCCCTCCCGCTCGGCTGCCCCCCCGCCAGCTGGCCCCCCGCCCGCCGCCCCCCCGGCCCGCCTCCCCCGCCGCCGCCCCGCTGCGCCCAGCAGGTGAGTCGGAGCCGCCGGCGAGGGGGAGGGGGGAGGGGCGGGGGAGCCCGGGGGGGCTGTCCCGGTTGGCCCGGCGCTTCTCGGACCCCCCGCCCGGCCGGCCGGCCGCCCGCTGGCTCTGCCCTTGGACGGGCTGGGGCGGCCCCGGCAGCCGCAGAGCCCCCGGACGGCGCGGGGCTGCGGGGGGGGGCTGCGCCGTCCGGACCTTGGAGGACAAGGCGGGAGCCGCTGGGCCGCCCCCCGCCCCTCCCTCCCTCGGCCAGCGCCTCCGGGCCCCGTGGTAGACTGCCCTGGGCCGAGGAGGCTCCCCGGCTGAGTTGGCCGATGAGAACATCCCGGGAGCCCCAAACGCGGATCGAGGAGGCTTGGCGCCCCCTGAAGGGGCCCATCCCGTTCGCCCCCAATAGATGATCGATGGCTGCTGGGTGTGGAAGCTTTGTGTGGCCCCCTGAGCCCACCTCCCCAGGCCTGGTCCCCCTCTGTTTCCCTGCCCGACTGGCTGGATGCCCTCCGGAGGTCCCATGGTTGGGGGGGGGTGCTGCTGCTGCTGCTGAGGCAGCCATTTGTCCCCAGCTACCAGCGTGCAGGTGCTGAGCCCTGAGCCAGCATGGAGAGCGGGCCTGTTTCCCTTGAGTGCTGGGAGTGAATTCTGCTGCTGGGGAGTTCGGGATCCCCTTGAACGTGGCAATCCAGGACCCTTGCCCTGGCTGGCCGGGTTTTTATTCATTGAGACCCCCGGCTGGAAAAGTGAGGGAGGGTGACCCTCTTCTCTCGCTTCAGAATCCCCTGCCCCCCCCATGCCTGATGGCAACTTCTGCCCTGGGGATGGGTCGGCTCTGGGGGGGCTGCATTTTGAGCATTTTGCCGGAAGGATCCTTGAGTTGAGTTGTGCCAGAGCTTGGGTATTGCAGTGTTTTTTGGGGGGGGGGCTGTTGCAGTTGGAGGGAACAGCTTTCCCCCAGCCAGGACCCCTAGGTGCAATGAGTTATGACCCCATCATCCCCAGCCGTTGTCATAGCTCTGGATGGTGGGAGCTGTAGTCCCCCCCCTTTGGGTGTTGCTAACCAGCGCCTCGCCAAAGAGGGCTTCTTCCCTCTTGCCCCCAAATTGGCAGTTGAGGTTTGCCTCTTCAGAGCACCCCTCCCCCGGTCTGGGTTGCAAGCAAGCCAGTTGCCCCAGAGGCCCCGGGCGGGGGGGGGGCTCCCTGCACCCTGCTGGAACGGACCCCAGACCCAGAAGGAAGAGCAGCGGGAGAGCCGGACCCTCTGCCCAGCACAGGCCCAGCTGCTTGTCTCTCTCCTTCGCCCTGCTTTGCCCAGGTTCCGGGGGTGGTGGTGTATAGGGGGGGGAGGCAGGGCTGGGACCGAAATCCAGGCCGCTGGGCAGAGGAGCATCTGGCTGCAAGAGAGGCCTTGAGGCCTCTGTGGCACATTTTTGGAAGTGGTCATCTTCCCTGGCTTGGCGGACTACGATGTCCAGCATTCCCAGCCATCGTGGTCTGTTGAAAGCCGGTTGAGGCCAGTGGTGGTTTTCTGGGGTGTCCAGAGTGAACTGCCCCCTTTCACAGCCCTGGCCAAGAGGGAGGTGCCCAGGGTTGCCCCTGGGATGGGTGGGTGGGGTTCAGATCCCCCCCTTTGCCCCAAACAGGCTGCCTTGTCCTCACCGGCGCTGCCCCCCCGCCAGGATGCCCCGGGAGCCCCCCTCTGAGGGGAGGGGGAACCCTTTTTGATTGGCTACCTGGCTGGTCAATTCTCCCCCTCTGCACGCCCCCTCCTTAAGGTAAGGAAGGCCTTTGTCCTTGGGGGGGGGAGAGCCTGCACTCCCAATTTCCTCTACCCCATCAGTGCCCCCTTCTTTGGCCCAGCGATCCCCAGTGGACCCTCCTCACAACCTTTACCAGCAGCCAGGTGGGGTGGGAGGCCCAGGCAGGCTCTCCCCTTCTCTTCCCCCCCCCCCGCCAGCTCCGGCACTGTGGAGGGAAAGGTGGGAAGTTTGGGGAGTTGTGTATATGGGGCCCACTTGGGCAAGGGGGCATCCCCAGCCCCCTCCCCACCTTCTTTCCTAGGCACCCCTTCCTTTTCTTCTGGGCTGCTCTTCCGTTCCAGCGACTGGTGCAGATTGGGGGCTGGCACAGGCTGAAGGCCTAGGTCAGGGGTAGGCCGCCTTGGCTCTTTTATGACTGGTGGACTTCAACTCCCAGAATTCCTGAGCCAGCCATGCTGAGGGGAAAGGGAGAGGTTTCCAAGCTGAGCCAGGCTGGCTCAGGAATTCTGGGAGCTGAAGTCCACGAGTCATGAGGGGGCCATAGTTCCCCCATGCTGGCTGAGGAATTCTGGGAGTTGAAGTCCAGGAGTCACGAAGGGGCCATAGTTTCCCCCATGCTGGCTGAGGAATTCTGGGAGTTGAAGTCCACGAGTCATAAAAGAGCCCAGGATGCCTACCCCTGACCTAGCTGGATGCCCAGGTGCCCAGACTAGGCTCCCCTCCCACTGCTGCTCCCCTCCCATGGCACTGGATCACCTGGCAGGACCTTTGCTGGTGCGGGGGAGGGTCTCCTCTCCCCTTTCCTGCACCAGTACCCTTGAGAAGCATCCGGCAATAACAGAATAATAGGCTTGGAAGGGACTTTGGAGGTCTTCTAGTCCAACCCCCTGCTCAAACAGAAGACCGTTTCAGACAATGGTCCAGGAAGATCCCTGGCTGAATGTGGCTCTGCCCGGAGGGCCATACTTTTCCACCAACCAGACAGCAGCACTGCTTTAGCTTTCTACTTCCTTCCTTCCTTCCTTCCTTCCTTCCTTCCTTCCTTCCTTCCTTCCTTCCTTCCTTCCTTCCTTCCTTCCTTCCTTCCTTCCCTCCCTCCCTCCCTCCCTCCCTCCCTCTCCTTCCTTCCTTCCTTCCTCCTTCCTCCCTCCTCTCCTTCCTTCCTTCCTTCCTTCCTTCCTTCCTTCCTTCCTTCCTTCCTTCCTTCCTTCCTTCCTTCCTTCCTTCCTTCCTTCCTCCCTCTCCTTCCTTCCTTCCTTCCTTCCTATTTATTTATATTCATTCATTGGTCACCCATCTAGTGGGGACACGTATATGCAGATTCTCAGATGGACCCCCCCAATTCACAGGCCTATAAGAAGGGGAGGGGGCAGAGCACACCAGGTGGGCAAGGTTGGTGCCCAGACCAGGCAAAGAAGGCAAAGAGGCCATACCAGAAATGGCTGCAGGAGCAAAATCTCCTCTGTCTGACTCTCCTCCCCCCCTTATACTCCTGTGACTGAGGGAGGGGTCTTTTCTGGGAAGGTTTTCCAAACCTCCCCCATCTCCTTCAAGGTCATCCCCTGGGAGGGCGGAGGAGGGGTGGGGCAATTGTGGGGAGCCTTAATCTGCCTCCTGGTTGGGGGCTCCTGATGGCAGAAGGAGCTGTGTCGGCGCAGAGGTTTGAAGGCAGCACTGCAGGCTAACCCACAGCTCACTGCCAGGGGTTCAGTCCTGACCGGTCCAGGCTTGACTCAGTCCTTCCATCTTTCCGAGGTCGTAAAATGAGGACTCAGATTGCTGGGGGCAAATAGGCTGATTCTGTAAACCGCTTAGAGAGGGCTATAAAGCGGTACATAAGTCTATGTGCTCTGGCTATCTATTGCATGAAGATGGTCACTGTGCCTTGTTCATCTGGAGTCTAAGATCCTGTGTGAACCCCACTAAAGTGAGGAGGGAGAGGGAGGCTTATGCTGAGGACCCTGCCATTGTTTGCCCACAGGAGGCTCTGGATTCAGGTTTTGCCAGTAAACCTGTATGTGGCCCTTGAGACTTTAATCCTCCAAAGGGTCTTAATGAATTTGGAACACGTTTTTGCAAAAGGAGGGAAGGGCTAATTAAGGATAGGAATGGGGGGGGGGTTGTCATAGTATCTTGCCTTGTTTTGCATTCCAGCTGAATTCCGGCTTTCTCCTGCCTCCCCTCCCCCCTCTGCTTTTTGGGTAAGCCAAACACCCTCAAAGCCATGTGCGGATTTGGGTTCTCTGGCAGGGCAGCCCAGGTGCCAAGGCTTTGAGCCCTGCGCAGGCACAGCCAGGGAAACATCACCAGGAGGGCCGGAACGAAGGTCCCAACGGTGGGGGGAGGGAGGTGCCGCCTGGCACAAGGGGTTCCAGGCTCAGGTGGCACCCAGGTGCCAACCAGGAGGGCTAAGTGAGATTAGTGGAACAGGAGGGGAGAAACAGGTGCCAAACCCATGCTCACTGGCAGTTTTGGGGTGCTGGGCAGGAAGCAAGGAGGGCAAAGGGCGGGCTGGGTGGGCAAAGTTGCCTGTAGCTCAGATGCACCTTTGTGACCCTTGTGGCTGGTTCCCTGGCAGTTTCCAGGAGGGACTGGACCTGCCTTCCTCCGAGCGGGAGATCTTCTGCGCAGGGTCCTCCATATCGCTGTCTGGCTACATGCCAGCTGAGAGGTAGAATAAACCTAGTAGATGCCCATGTTAAGAACCAACAAAATTAACCCAGTGCCAAGTTATCTGTATTAAAAACAGCTTGGGCCCCACTGGCATGGCTGCCACCTTCTCTTTCTTGGACCAGGCCCTGCTGGCACCCGGGTGGCGAATCTGTGCAGCTCGGGGCTGGCAGACTGGCTGGCCGCAGTGCTGTGGGTTGGTTGGGACGTTTCGGTGCCCTGTGGGGGTCACCCATCACTCTGGGAGACGGAGGCCCCCTGGCATGGCCTCCTGTGCCAGGCGGGGGGGGGGGAGTTCCTGTGCTGGCGGAGTCCTCCCTTGGCAGAGATTGGCTGTTCCTGTGGGGTGGGTAGCATGAGCGGCCGGTTGGCAGCAAAGGCCTGGACTGCTGGGCTGGTGATAGCAAGGGGGAGGGCTGGTTGATTTTGATGGTTTGAGCTGGTGGGCTGCCGCTGGGTGTCTGCTTGGGGCTTCTCTGGGGTCTATAGGTAGAGTCTAGTTCTGGGGGGGGGAGGCAGCCCTCCGGCCTTCTCTGAAAGGCCAGCGCTGGTGATGCCCCTGGGTGGGGGGCACGGAAGCTCTGCAGGGCAGGGGGCCAGTTGGACGTTCCCAGCCCGGCCTATGAAGTGCGTTTCTGCTGAGACGGGAGCCCTGCGTGGGGGGGGGGACTGGAGAAGGCCTGTTCCTCCCGGAAAGGGGGGCCTCCATCCCCAAGGGAGGGTCCTGGCACCCCCCCTTGAGGGTCACTCCAGCCCGGGACTCGGTGGGCGTCTTGGGTGCTCAGGACAGGGCAGCATCAATTGGAGTGGGGGGGCACCCTCTCCACTGGGCCCAGGGACACATTCTGGCGACTGGAGCTGACCTGGCCGGACGTGGGGAAAGGCCTCCTGGAGGCCCTCAGGCCCCGGCCTTCCCCACAGGCTGTTACAGGTGGTCCTCCTTCGTTTAGTGACCGCTCAAAGTCACAACAGCACTGAAAAAAGTGACTTAGGGTTGTTTTTCACACTTAACAACTGTTGCAGCATTCCCTGCGGTCACGGGATCAACCTTCGGTCACGTGGGAACTGGCTCCCACTTGTGACGGTCGCAGGGTCCCTGGAGCACACGATCCCCTTTGGCGACCTTCTGACGGGGTCTTTCTCCCTCTACCCCTCCTCCAGGTCAATGCGAATTGCCCCCCTCTGAGCCATGCGGGGTCCGGGCGCCCGTCCGGCGAGTGCAGCCCCTTCACCGAGATAGCCATGAACAGCTGCCGGCACAACGGGGGGGCCATCCGACCGCTGGGCCGCCTGGGCGTCTCCCCCCGCCACCTGGGCGAGCTGGACACCGAGATGCAGCCCCTGCAGACCTTCCCCGACTCCGACTTGGAGGTGGTGGTGGCCAAGGCCGAGCCGGGCAAGGGGGGCGTGGAGCCCCAGCTGGACGGCAGGGCGGAGGGGCCCGGGGGGCGCAACCCCCGCCAGAGGAGGAACCAGAACGTCGGACACCGGCTGGGCCACCGGCGGGCCCTCTTCGAGAAGCGCAAGCGGCTGAGCGACTACGCGCTCATCTTCGGCATGTTCGGCATCGTCGTCATGGTGACGGAGACGGAGCTCTCCTGGGCCATCTACTCCAAGGTGAGGCCTGCGCTCCGGCCGGGGCTGCCCCGGGGCCCCAACCCTTGGAGAGGACGGGCTCTGGGGCCCCCCCACCTCACAATACTATTACTACTACTAATAATAATAATAATAATACTATAATTATTATTATTAAGGAGAAACTTCCTAAAAGTAAGGACAATTAACAAGTGGAACAGCTTGCCTCCAGAAGTTGTGGGTGCTCCATTACTGGAGATTTTAAAGAAGAGACTGGAAGTCACTTGTCTGAAATGGTATAGGTATAGGTACAGGGGGCTGGACTAGAAGACCTCCAAGGTCCCTTCCAACTTCTGTTCTATTCTATTCCTATTCCTATTCCTAATTCTATTCTATTCTATTCTATTCTATTCTATATTCCATATTCTATTCTATTCTATTCTATTCTATTCTATTCTATTCTATTCTATTCTATTCTATTCTATTCTATTCTATTCTATTCTATTCTATATTATTCTTTTATATGAGCCAGCCATGTGCTGCAGCTGCCAAAAAGGCCAACACAGTGCTGGGCTGCATTAACAGGGATAGAATCAAGATCATGTAAAGTATTGATACCACTTTACAAGGCCCTGGTAAGGCCACACTTGGAATACTGCATCCAGTTTTGGTCACCACGATGTAAAAAAGATGCTGAGACTCTAGAAAGAGTGCAGAGAAGAGCAACAAAGATGATTAGGAGACTGGAGGCTAAAATATACAAGGAATGGTTGCTGGAATTGGGTATGTCTAGTTTAACGAAGAGAAGGACGAGGGGGACATGATAGCAGCATTCCAGTATCTCAGGGGTTGCCCCAAAGAAGAGGGAGTCAAGCTATTCTCCAAAGCGCCTGAAGGCAGGACAAGAAGCAACGGGTGGAAACTAACCAAGGAGAGAAGCAATCTAGAACTAAGGAGAAACTTCCTGACAGTGAGAACAATTAACCAGTGGAACAACCTGCCTCCAGAAGCGGTGAATGCTCCAACACTGGAAGTTTTTAAGAAGAGACTGGACAGCCATTTGTCCATAATGGTCTAGGGTTTCCTGCCTGAGCAGGAGGTTGGACTAGATGACCTCCAAGATCCCTTCCAACTTTACTATTATTATTAGTATTGTTCTATTCTATTCTATTCTATTCTATTCTATTCTATTCTATTCTATATAATAATAATAATAATGATAATGATAATGATGATGAAGAGGATGATGATGATGATGATGATAATCTGGATAGCGGATGTGCCTGGAGACAGCAGAATAGAAGAGAAAGAGCTGGAGAAGATAACAAAATACAAAGACCTACAAATAGAAATAGAAAGACTGTGGCAAAAGCAAGCAAGGGTAGTACCAATAGTCATAGGCTCCTTGGGTGCAATCCCAAAACAACTGGAGCACCACTTGAACACCATTGGCATTGACAAATTCGCTATTAGTCAATTGCAAAAGGCAGCCTTATTAGGAACTGCTTCCATCCTGCGACGATATCTGTAATACCATCAAACATCCACATCTGCCTATCCAGGTCCTGGGTAAGGACTCGATAGGTAGACAAAATGCCAAATCCAGTCTGAACATCTGGCTGACTGTGCGATGATCCATAATAATAATAATAATAATAGAGTTGGGAGGTACCTTGGAGGTCATCTAGTCCAACCCCCTGCTCAGGCAGGAAACCCCATACCATTTCAGACAGTTCAGTCTCTTCTTAAAAACTTCCAGTGTTGGAGCGGTTCACAGCTGCTGGAAGCCTTTCAGAGGTTTCAACGAGAAGGTTGCTGAGATACAGACTGACAGAGTTGGAAGGGATCTTGGAGGTCTTCTAGTCTACCCCCTTTGCCCAAGTGGGAGGCCCTATAGCAGGGGTGTGCAACTTTGGCAACTTTTAAGACGTGTGGACCAACTGCCAGAAGAGCAGACATCTTAGTAAAGCTGGCTGGGGAAGGAATTCTGGGAATTGAAGTCCACACATCTCAAAGTTGCCAAGACTAGACGCCTCTGCCCTCTCCCGATCCAGGCAAAGGGCTGTCCGGTTTCTTCTGAAAAACGTCCACTGTTGGGGCACCCAGAACCCTCGGGCTGTAACCCACCAGGTTGGCTCAAGTCACCCCCGGAGTGCCAGGATGTTGCCTTGGCTCCAACCCCTTCCCCTCACCTGCCTCCCCCAAAGTGTGACAGGGCCCCCCACAGGAACCCATCTGTGGCAGGTGGGCTTCCTTCCTGCCTGACCCTCCCTCTCCCTCCCTCCCCCCTTCTCCCTCTACCAGGATTCCTCCTACTCCTTCGCCCTGAAATGCCTCATCAGCCTCTCCACCGCCATCCTGCTGGGGCTGATCATCATGTACCACGCCCGGGAGATCCAGGTGAGGCGCCCGGAGGGAGGGAGGGAGGGGCTGCCCCTCTGCCCCACCCCAAGGGCCTTGCCCCCCCCCCAATCTGGGAGGAGATGCAGCAGCCCAGCATCAGCCGGCCTCCCTGGGGTGAAGGCGCTCCTGGGGGGGGGTAGGAGGAGCAGAGGGTGGGGCACCTGGGCCTGCCCAGCTACGGGATGGGGAGGGGATTGGGGGAAGGGGAGGGTCCAGGAAGAGGCAGGCGGTCCAGCAGGGCTGCCCCTGACCCTCTTCTGAGCTCTTGGCCCAGATGGCAGGCACAGATGTTTCTGCTGTGGGCCGATGCCCAGGGGGGCAGCTGGGGCGGGTGAACCCCCTAATACTGCAACTGGGAAGCACCCCAACCTGCTCTGAATTAAGCTTTTGGAGTCGGCAATCTCTAGTCACGCCGGCCAGATCCGAGCCTCTCTCTTGGCCCTCCTGGGGGGCAGCAGCTGGACTGCCAAGGGTCAAGGTGCTGCCCGGGCTTTGCCTGCCCCCACATCCCTTTTGCACCTGGCCACTTCGGCTCACTGCACTTGCCCGCTGCACAGGCAGTCCTCGGTTTATGGCCAAAATTTCTGCTCCTGAGCGAGATGTTTCTTAAGTGAGTTTCGCCCCATTTTACGGCTTTCTTTGCCACCGTTGTTAAGCGAATCGCTGCAACTGCTAAATTAGCAACAGGGTTGTTAAGTGAATCCGGCTTCCCCCGTTGACTTTGCTCGTTCAGAAGGGCGCAAAACGGGATCGCTGCGACCGTCATAAAGGTGAGCCGGTTGCCAAGCTTCTGAATTCTGATCACGTGACCACGGTCGTAACTGTGAATAACAGTCATAAGTCCCTTTTCCCATTGCTGAGGTAGCTTTGAGCGGTCACTAAACGAGCTGTCATAAACCGAGGACTATTTGCATAGCCTTTCCTCGTCCTGCCCGCCGCAGACTGGCGAGCCAGAGCAGAGAAAGGGCCCCGGGCAGAAGCTGGGCCTGGAAGGGGTGGGGGCTACCAGGCCGGCTCTCTAGAGCTCGACCCCCAGAGCTGTGTGCCCCCCAACCATCCCCCCTCTGACCCCCTCCAGCTGTTCATGGTGGACAACGGGGCGGACGACTGGCGCATCGCCATGACCTGTGAGCGCATCTCCTTCATCACGCTGGAGCTGCTGGTCTGCGCCGTCCACCCCATCCCCGGGCAGTACGTCTTCACCTGGACCACCCGGCTGGCCTTCACCTACACCACCTCGGAGGTCAGCACCGACGTGGACATCACGCTCTCCCTCCCCATGTTCCTGCGCCTCTACCTGATTGGCCGCGTGATGCTGTTGCACAGCAAGCTCTTCACCGACGCCTCTTCGCGCAGCATCGGCGCCCTGAACAAGATCAACTTCAACACCCGCTTCATCATGAAGACCCTCATGACCATCTGCCCGGGCACCGTCCTCCTGGTCTTCAGCATCTCCTCCTGGATCATCGCCGCCTGGACAGTGCGCGTCTGCGAGAGGTAGGAGACCCCCCCAGCCCCACCCCAGCTAGCGGGAGGCCAGGCGGAAGTCCCAATGTGCCCAGCGATGGAGCGGGCGCACAGGCAGGTTGGCAAACCTTAGGAGCCCCCGTCTCTGTAAGCGACAGTCCCGCTTTATAATGCCCTGGTAAGGCCAGACTTGGAATGCTGCATCCAGTTTTGGTCACCACGATTTAAAAAAAGTTTAAATCAGTGGTTCTCAACCTTTGGGTCGGGACCCCATTTGGGGTCGAACGAACGCAGTCCGCCATTTTTCCCCCCTTTTCCTTAGCTGTGCTACTCCCTTTTATTCTATTGGCTTTTGGAAGCCAATAGAATAGACTCTCTTGAATAGAGTCTAATTCTATTGGCTTTCAAAAGCCAATAGGAATTGTCCAGGATGTCTTTGCCCTGCTGAGCCCGCCAAAAGTCCCATTCTGCAAACGGGGCTGCACCAGTTGAGTAGTCCTCGACTTACGACCGGTTGAGTAGTCCTCGACTTACGACCAGTTGGGGGTTGCGGCATTAAAAAGGTTGAGAACCACTGCTCTAGAAAGAGTACAGAGAAGAGCAACCAAGATGATTAGGGGATTGGAGGCTAAAACATATAAGGAACGGTTGCTGGAATTGGTGTGTCTACTTTAATGAAAGACGCGGGGGGGACAGGATAGCAGAGTTCCAGTATTTCAGGGGCTGCCCCAAAGAAGAGGAAGTCAAGCTATTCTCCAAAGCGCCTGAAGGCAGGATAAGAAGCAACAGATGAAAACTAACCAAGGAGAGAAGCAACCTAGAACTAAGGAGAAACTTCCTGACAGTTAGAACAATTCACCAGTGGAACTACCTGCCTCCAGAAGCTCTGAACGCGTCAACACTGGAAGTTTTTAAGAAGAGACTGGACAGCCATTTGTCTGAAATGGTATAGGGGTCCCTGCCTGAGCAGGGGACTGGACTAGATGACCTCCAAGGTCCCTTCCAACTCTGTTGCTCTGTTATTGGAAGATCTGGGCCTGCTGCCGGGTTGGATTCCAGTACTTATGATGCCCAGCCAGCGTGCCCAGATCATAGGGTGAGTTGAAGACTTGCACCCAAGAGGTGAGCTGCATCAGGCAGGGCATCTCCGTCCTTCCGCAGACTTTGGGCTGTTTGTCGTTGTGTGTTTGTGTTTGTCTGTGTGTGTGTGTGTGTGTGTGTGTGTGCGTGCATGTGGTGTGACGCCCCCCCCCTCTCCCTCACTCAGGTACCACGACAAGCAGGACGTGACCAGCAACTTCCTGGGCGCCATGTGGCTGATCTCCATCACCTTCCTCTCCATCGGATATGGGGACATGGTTCCCCACACCTACTGCGGGAAAGGGGTCTGCTTGCTCACCGGGATTATGGTAAGGCTCCGGGGCCGGCGAGCTGGATGGCATGGATCCCTAAAAGATCATCTAGTCCAGGGGTAGGCAACCCAAAACACTCAAAGAGCCACTTGGGCCCGTTTCCCACCGAAAACAAAACACTGGGAGCCACAAAACACTTTGGACATCTAAAATGAAGATAACACTGCATATATCCTTTTTTACCTTTATTGTTTGTTTGTGTGTGTGTCTGTGTGTGTGTGTGTGTAAAATAAAGGTAAAAAAGGATATATGCAGTGTTATCTTCATTTTAGATGTCAAAAGGGTCTCTCTATGTCTCTCTTTCCTCTCTCTTTCTTTCCTTTCTCTCTTTCCTCTCTCCTTCTTTCTTCCTCTCTTTCCTCTCTCTCTTCCCTCTCCCTCTCCCTTTCTCTTTCCTCCCTCTTTCCTCTCCCTCTCTTTCCTCTCTCCTTCTTTCTTCTCCCTCTTTCTCTTTCCTCTCTCTTTATTTTTCTCTTTCCTCTCTCTTTCTCTTTCCCTTCCCTCTTTCTTCTCTCTCTTTCTTCCCTCTCCCTTTTTCTTCCCTCCCTCTTTCTCTTTCTTTCCTCTCTCTCTTTCCTCTCCCTCTTTCCTCTTTCTCTCTCTCTTTCCTCTCTTTCTTTCTTCTCCCTCTCTTTTCTCTCCCTTTCTCTTTCCTCTCTCTTTCTCTTTATTCTTTCTCTTTCCCCTCTTTCCTCTTTCTTCTCTCTCTGTCTTCCCTCTCCCTTTCTCTTCCCTCCCTCTCTCTTTCTTTCCTCTCTCTCTTTCCCTCTTTCCTCTTTCTCTCTTTCCCCTCTCCTTTCCTCTCCCTCTTTCTTCTGCCTCTTTCTTTTCCTCTCATTCTTTCTTTCCTTTCCCTCTTTCTCTTTCTCTCTTTCTCTTTCTCTTTCTCTCTTTCTCTTTCTCTTTCCTCTCTCTAATTGTGTCGAGTATGCACTGAGAAATCTATTTGCAGATTGACAAAAAAGTAACAAGAACCTATTTATGGTATATAATGTTTTATTATAAATCGTGAATTGTATACTATATTGCATCTGTACATCTGCTGTGCTTTTGTCATGTGCAAATTTCAGCATGGGTTTCATTGAGGTTTTCAGTTGCTTTTCTGTTGTTTGGGGGAGTTTAAAAAAATTGTTTTGGGTTTGTTTGGGTTTTTTTTTTGGGCAGGACACACCCAAAGACCCAAGTTCGTGTTAAAAAAAAACTAGGGAAAAAATAGACAAGCTAACACACCCTTTCGCTGAAGAAGGGGGGAGGGAGGGGGGAAAAGGGAGCGAAGTTTGGCTACCTGTAAGCCCAAATGAGTACCGTATTCCCACCTCCGCATCCCTTTATGCCAGTGCTGAGCTCAGGGTGAGTGCGTGCGCGTGTAGGCGTGCGTGCCCCCCCCCCGCCCACCTTTTGTCCTGCTCTCTATTCTCTCCTTTTCCTGTTTTGGAAACTTCCGTGCAGCTTTGTGGATCGTGCAGAAAAGAAAAAAAAGGGGGAAAACCCCACCCCATCCTGTGTTGTCCATTTATGCAAATATACCAGCCTTGGTAGTTGCTTGGAGGCGAACACACTCAAATCCTCCAGATTGGCACCATCTAAGCCGCTGCTGCTTGCTTGATTCCTCTCCCTGGCCCAAAAAAATCGTCTTTGTCCAGCCCCCGAATCCCCCCCCCTCTTTTTTTTCTTTTACTGCTCCCTGTCCCGCACCCCTAGGAAGGAATTTTTAATAGACACTTTTTATATTAAAAGAAACCTATATATTGAGTGACGAGGCTGCCTCGTGTGCCTCTGTTAGCTGTTTGGTTGGACGCTGCTTGGGGGATCTGGGGGGGCAAAGGGAGAGATGGCTTCTTGGCGAAGGCTTCGCGTGGGCACTGCTGGCGGAGTGGGACAAGCGAGGCGGCTGCAAGGCTCGCTCTTGGCTGCGCCCCGCAACAGCTCCAGGGAATCAAGCCCAGCTTCCTGGTGCTGGCATCCAAGAGGCTGACGCGGCCGAGTTCCTGTCGCGACAGAAAACTAGCCAAGCACCGCAGGTGTGAACGCAGCCACGGCGGCTGCCTTTGCACGTGGGGCGGCCCGAACGCGGGGCCAAGATTTGGGCTGCTTGCAAGGCAGCGCCCCTGAAAAGCAGAGCCTCTCTTCCCCTCCACCGTCGACGCTCCTGCGCCAAAGCTTCTGACACACACACATACACAGACACACACACACACACACACACACACACACACACACACACACACACACACACGGTCCCAACTCAGTTCGGCGGGATGGATGAGATTTCTCCTGGCCCGCGTTTCAAAGGCGTGATTAGACGCACAACAACAACAAGGACGCCCACAATAATTGGGCCACGAGGGGCAACTTGCCCCAGGAGGCAGAAAGAATAGGGGCAAGCGGCATTTTGGAGATCAGGCCGGGTTGAGCCCTCGCGGGGCGCTGGCAGGGAGCCCACAATTAGCGGGCCCGCCAGAGGCGGCTGAGACATTTTTAAAAAATCTGATTTTTCCACCCAGACTTTGAAGCGGGGTGCTCTGCCTTCTGCAGCCCTCCAGCCTGGTTTTTTTCTCCCAAGAATTTCACTCCAAACTCCAAAAGAGGCCGGAAGGACCCCTAACGGGGGGGGGGTGGGGGTGGGGGGGGAGGAGGGGGCACTGCACTGTTTTTCACATTGAAGGTTTCTGCGGATTGCAAGGAAAGTCTAACCTCCCTGCAGGTAGAAATCTAACGTAGCAGGATTTGAATTTCCTCCAACACATTTTTTTGCCAATTACCTTTCCCCCCCCCTATACGGACAGTCCTTAACTTAACGATCATTCATTTAGTGACCGTTTAAAGTTACAGCACATTGAAAAAAGTGACATGGCCATTTTTCACACTTATGACCATTGCGACATCCTCACGGTCACACGATCAAAATTCGGATGCTTGGCAGCTGACTCATACTTACGACGGTCGCAGAGTCGCAAGGTCACGCGATCTGCTTTTGCGACCTTCTGACAAGAGAAGTGTTACCAGCTGAATTCACTTAACAACCGTCAGGAAAGGTCATAAAATGGGGCAGAGCCCACTGAAGAAACATCTCGCTTTGCAGACAAAACTTACGGCTGTGGTCGTAAGTCGAGGAGGGCGTTTAAAATCCCTCCCGCGCTCCGTTACAGCCTGAAATTTCAGCTCTGCTGGATTCTGTTCCGTTTTCCTGACCTGCTAGATTTTTCCTTGCAAGGGATTTTAAGCATTCTTGAGAAAGCAAAGCAAGAGGGCAAATGACTCGACCTACGCAACTGCCACAAAACGGACACAGCCCTCGAGGATATGACGAGGCGCCTTCTAAGCAAGGGGGGGGGGCTGGGGGTCCCCCGTTCTTTCCTCTCTCCAGGGCGAAAGGAGACTTTTCACTCTCCTTTGTTGTGTTTCAGGGTGCAGGGTGTACAGCGCTTGTGGTTGCCGTTGTGGCCCGGAAACTGGAACTCACCAAAGCCGAGAAACATGTCCACAACTTCATGATGGACACACAATTAACAAAGCGGGTAAGACCACGAGGAAGGGGAGGGGCGTCCTCTGTGCTGGCCCAGGCTGACCCTTTGGAAGCCCGGTCTTCCCTGGGAGAGATCCACTGGGATCCGTTCCCGATCCCTCCTGACTTTGACCCTGGACGGTGGGATCATCCACAACTGTGGGGTGCCCCACTGCTGGGTCTTTCTTTGGGGGTCCTCAGAGAGAGCCTGGAGCCCTCTGGAGACCCCCTTTGCACGTCTCTCGGCATAGAGGGAACCTTTTGCTCCTCCCTTCTTCTGGTTTTTTTTGGGGGGTTTCCACAAAGCCCCCCTTGGGATCCCTTGAGAAGGGAGCCCCCCTCAAGACTTTGGAGCCCCCTCCCTGGCAAAGGAGGCATGCCTCGGTGGGCACCGAGGGAGGAAAAAGGATTCTCCGGGGGCCGTTTTGGTTCTCCTCCCTTGCCCATTCAAGGGGGGGGCTTTCCCTTCTCACTTTGTGTCCCCCCCCACCCTCCCCAGGTGAAGAACTCGGCGGCCAACGTGCTCAGGGAAACGTGGCTGATCTACAAGCACACCAAGCTGGTGAAAAAGCTCGACCAGGCCAAGGTGCGGAAACACCAGCGTAAGTTCCTCCAAGCCATCCATCAGTAAGTTCACCTGTTTACCTGCTTCCTGCGCCCCCCACCCCACCTGCCCCCCTTCCCTGCCACGCCTCCTCCCCACTGACCCAGGGAACCCCTCCGGGAGGGGCCCCCCCAGTCACCACCCAGAACCTCCAGGCCTCTGATTGGCTGTGCCCAGAGGGAGGCAGGTGGCATTTGGCCATTCGATGCCCCCCTGCCCCGCCTGTTCAAGGCAGGTGTTGGGAACTTGGCCCCGCCCAGCATCGTCCAGAAATGGGGGTGGTTGTTCCCCCAAATTGGGAGCGGCTGCCTCTAGCGCTTCTCGAGGGGGGGCTGAGTCAGGGAGGGCAGTGCCAGTCGGGTGGTGGCAAAGGGTTGGGCAGGGCATCCCTCCATCGTGCAGGGCTGTGGGCGGCTGGTCAGCAAGGCTTCGGCGGGCAGAGAAGCCCCTTTGCTGGCCTTGGCAGGGCTTGACCCTCGCAAGGACCGCCGGGCTCTGCCACCCAGCCGGGCGCTCTGCCCCGGAGCCCCAGGCCCTGTGCTGAACGGGGGCATCGAGGGCAGGGCCAAGCGGGCCCTCCTCCCTTGGCATGTCCTGCCCCCTGGGTGAACCTCCGCGGGGGCCTGGGGTGCGCGTGGGGGCTGTTTGCAACATGTTTCTGAATGGGGAAGTGGGGCCACGGAGGACTCCGCTAACCCTGTGGCTGTCCTCCAGAGGAGACAGCTGGAGTGGGCCCATTTTCTCCCTTTAAATGTGGGTTCGTGGGCAGCGTCCTGAGTGGGCAGGACGGCCACCTTCGGGCAGAGCCCTCCTCTCAATCTAGCAACTCTTCCGTCGTGTGGCTGCACCACCCGGCAGTTTGGGCTGCGCGTTCAGAAGCTTTACAGGGTTCTGCAGCCTGTGGGGGGTGGGTGGGTCAGGGAAGGACCCCCAAAGGGTGCCGAAATGAGGGAAGATAAAAGCAGAAAGGCAGCTGGGAGAAAGGGCTTTGGGGAAGGGGTGGCTGTCCCCCCCTCTGCCCTCCCCGGAGGCAAGGGAGGCGGGGTGCCTCGCAGGACTTGCCTCTGAACCCGGGGACTGGGGGGGGGGGTTGCCTGCAGGGGAGGGGGAAGCTGCTCCTCGCTCCCTCCCCCTCCCCACCTAGTTTGCCACTCGGTCCTCGTGAAGAGGAAGCTGAGGGCGACCCCAGATTTTGCTTTCCAGGTTAAGAAGCGTGAAGATGGAGCAAAGGAAGCTGAGCGATCAAGCCAACATGCTGGTGGATCTATCCAAGGTCTGTGGGGAAACCCGGAAAGGCAGGAGGGGATTCTGGTGGTGGGGAGGGCTCCCCCCTGCTGCCTGTCTAAGTCACTGGGTCGCCCAGAGGGACTTTCCTGGGGGGGTGGTGGTGCTGGGTCCGGAAAACCTTTGGGCCGGGAGAAGAATTCGAATCCTCCCACCTTTGCCCAGAGCAGCTTTATGGAATCCAGTCTGGGTCAGTCCCTGGGACCCCCATGTTTGCCTTCACTCACTTTACTAAATATTTGTCTTGGGGGGCATTTCTAAAGCACAAAAGTTTAGCCCGTTCCCTTAATCGGTAACAGCCAAGTTTGAAAAGCTTGCCTGTTTGTGTTGCGCGTGCAACAACATTTTTTTAAGAAAAAACAGGTGAAATTTTGATCCACCGTTGTCTTTGCCATCTTGACATTTCTTGACCATGCTTTGCCCATGCCCCCCTGGCCCCCACATTTCTTCTCTGTTCTCACTGCCCTCAACTTCCATCGTTGTTCCCAGGCGTGGACCCCACTCTCACCTCCCTACCGCCATCTGTGTTAGCCGCGGATCCCTTAATTTTCAGATTCGGGTTCCTTGTGGCAGCACCCAATCTGTCCAACATTCAGTGCGAGTTGCTCAGCTTTCTTGGTTTAAGCACGTCCTGCCCTGCTTTTTTAACAGAATTATAGGGTTGGAAGCGACCTTGGAGGTCTTCTAGATTCTAGCCCAACCCCCTGCTCAAGCCGGAGACCCCAGACCATTTTAAACAAATGGTTGTCCAATCTTTTCTTAAAAATCTATTAGTAGCGTTGTGTGGCTTCCTATTTGTTTTCAAATTGGATCGTGTTGAGGAACTTGACAGATTGAACAATTCAGCTCTTCAGTCTGTGGGAAATCTATGGGTGAAGGTGGGGCAGGGACGTCTCAGCCGTCAAAGACTTTCAGGCCAGTCCAGGGGGTTGGGTGGACCCTGAGGGGGGGGGGAAGAGGTGGCTGGCAGGATGGGGGGTGCTGTGGTGGTCACAGGACTGTGCACTGCCTAGCAAGCAAGCTGCAGCCGCTGCCCCTCTTCCACCCGTTCCCCTCCACCCCTGAGACTCTGTATTTATTTTATTTATTTATTTATTAGACTTATATACCGCTTTAAGTGCGAGCACTCTCTAGGCGGTGTACACCAGTAAGCAATGTATATATATATTTACATTGCCCCCAACAATCTGGGTCCTCATTTTACCTACCCCGGAAGGATGGAAGGCTGAGTCAACCTTGAGCCGGTGAGATTTGAACCTGCTGAACACAGTCAGCTAAAGTGGCCTGCAGTACTGCACTCTAACTGGCTCATAAGGGCAGCCCCACAAAGAAAGCAACGTAGCAGTCTAGCCACAGTCTATCCATATGCGGGTAACCTCGTTTCTCTTCCTCAGCAGACCCAGAATATCATGTACGACGTGGTGTCCGAACTGCAGGAGCGCAACGAAGACCTGGAGAAGCGGATCAGTGCGCTGGAGGGCAAAATTGACACGCTGGGATTCACCCTGCACGCGCTGCCCGGCCTCGTCAGCCAAGCCATCTGGCAGCAGCAGCACCAGCACCGGGCCCTGCCCCGGGGCCACAGCACCTCCCACGGCTCCGAGCGCTCTCTGTGGACCCCCACGCGGCGGCGGGAGTCTCCCTCCACTGCCCCCCACACATCCTCCAACAGCGGGTGACGAGCGCCGGAGCCCCAGAGCGGCTCTGCTCCCCTATGGCCATCGTGTGGCCGGATTGCCTCTGAGCTTTTTTTCTGGAAAGCCCCCGAAGCACGGCCACCTCCCCCCCCCCCAGTGCCAGATGGAGAGGGAGGTCTGGCTTGTCTTTGGCTCGGCCTGGAGAAGAAGCCATCGTGCCAGGCCAGTTCCAGTGCAACATTTGGCAAAGCTTTGGGGCAGGGCGGGGGGCAGTCTTGGTAGAAATAATGCATGTTCAAAGGAAGGGAAGGAAGGAAGGAAGGAAGGAAGGAAGGAAGGAAGGAAGGAAGGAAGGAAGGAGATGGGAAAATGGTGGGCGGCCTCAGATTTTCAATTGAAGAAATAAGGAAAAATCTGAGCACTCTCAGGATGTAGGGGGCTGCCCCCTTCCCCGTGGGCACTGCAGGGAATGGGTTACAGCCTGTGGGGGAATGACATCACTGTGTATCACGTGACTTGATTTGAACCAGACCCTTCGGCTTCCAGGGAGCACAGGTGGGCAGGGTGGGCACTTTGCTTTTTATAATAAAATTGGGGCAGTCTCGAAGTGCATCGCGTCACTTGCCACTGTGGGTATTCCAGGCTGTTGCCCTAGATCAGGGATAGGCAGCCTGGGCTCTTTTATGACGCGTGGACTTCAACTCCCAGAATTGCTAAGCCAGCCTGGCTCAGCTTGGAAACTTCTCCCTGTCCCCTCAGCACGGCTGGCTCAGGAATTCTGGGAGTTGAAGTCCACGAGTCATAAAAGAGCCCAGGTTGCCTACCCCTGCCCTAGATGTACCCCACACGGATGTGTCTGTTAACAGCATGAAAAGGGGTGGCAGCCCTGGCCGAGTCGAGTGTTTCAAGGAAAAGTGAAGTGAAGAGAAACTGACACTACCTCTGTGTGGTTGTTGTTGTTCATTCATTGTTGCCGATGTAGATCTCAACACTATTAGTCATGTTAAAACTGAATTGGGGAGGGGGTGGTTTCCAGCCGCACAGAATGTCTTGGCACAGCTCGGCAGACCGGTGGAAATGACAGCGGGGGGGGGGGAGAGGGGATGGTTGTGTTTGGGTGTGCCACTTTCACAAATGCAGCTTTGTGCAAGTGTACTCACCTGTCACTTCCATAGCCCGGTTCCGAAAGGGTTGTGGTTCAGCACTGGGCCACAGACCCCTGTCCTGGCATACGTTGGGCAAGGGAAAAATGTGTAAGCACCACAGTTATTTTATTGCTAGCTCTAGACAGCTCACACGTTGTGCTTCCGCCGTGCGCTTTACTCTGTAGGTTTGACAGCCCTTGTGGATGAGGCCGTGCCGGCTAGGGTGCTTCCGTGTCAGCTCTTCCCAGGGACTTGTGTCTGTGTCCAACAACTTCAGGGAGGCCTTTAAGTGTCTTTGTGGAGTTTCTTCTCCCCTCCGTCTGAGTGTTTCCCTCCCCCCAAAAAAAGCTGCTTGGATACGCGCTTGTCTGGCACGTGGGTGGCATGACCCCCCCCACCAGTCTGTGCTCTCACCAGCCACATGTGGGCAGATGGTAGGCCTGCTCTTGGGAGGACTTTGATCTCTGCTGCTTCATCTCGCCATCTGATGCCCAGCATTCTGCGAAGAGCAGCCATGTGGAAGTGGCTGAGCTGTCTTGCGTGTCTGACACACCATCCGCGTCCCACAGGCAGACAGAAAGAAAAGGATTCCCACAGCTCTGCAGACCTTCAGTTTTGTTGCTGGATGGATTGCTCAAGCACAGCCCACCGAAAGCACAACTTGGCTCTTGTGCAATTCAGTTCAGTCTCGGCGGTCACTGCTTGGGACACGAATGGGTGACGCATTGAAGGCTTTGGTGAGGTCAACAAGGATTGTACAGAGTTCACAATGCTCATGACTTTTCTTCTGAAGTTGGTGCTTGGCAAAATTGATGTCAACGGTCCCAGAATTTTTATGGAAGTCACACTGTGACTCTGGCAACAGGTACAGCTTCAGGTGTGTGACCAGAAAAAAAAACCTGCAAGAGTTTTTCCTGGGTTGAAGAGAGCGAGATTCCTCAGTGGCTGTTGCGGATGTGTTGTTTGTCCTTTTTCCCATAGAAGTTACAGCGGATGCATCTTTGAGTTCCTGAGGAATGGATCTTTGCTTTTGAAAAAACTAGAATGACTCAGGTAAGTTTTCCCATGAATATAGTGTTACCAATGTTGTAGATCTCAGCAGGTGTGGCATCTGCCCCTGAGGCTTTGACGCTAGAGAGCTGACTGGCAGCTTTCACGGGTTCAGCTGCTACGAGTGGTCCTCCTTAGCGCTGATGGTGTCAGCCTAGGCCACCTTGTCTATCGCCTCATTGTTAATAAATGACAGTTAAGGATGGCTTTAAAGCCATGGCGTATCTCTGCAGGTTCTCAGCCTTCTCTGCCAGGAGAGTTGTACTATCTGTACCAGACCTGGGCATTTTTATGGCCTGCGGGCCACATCCAGCCTGCAGGCAGTCCCATTCTGGCCTGCAGCATTAGAATCTGTGGATCGTTAGCGTGACGGGGTGTCGGCAGTGGGGGAGAGGTCTCAGCAGAGGGCAGGGCAGTGATGCTGCTGTGTGGGGGGAGATGTGTGGCATTGGTGGAAGTGGGGTGTTGCTGTGGGTGGGCTAGTGACAACGAGGGCAGGGCGGTGCCAGCACGGAGGGGGTGGCCCTCCACAACGGTTCTGGTTTCTCAGGTGGCCCTTTGGGAAAATTAACTGCTCACCCCTGATCTATTCACGAGAGGGGGGGATTCCCAAGAGACTTGAGGGAATATTAAAGCAGGGTCTCCAAACTTGGCAAGCGAACATTTTATTATTAGATAGGTCAACCATACAGGAAAACAAAGTTTAACACAACCCTTTCTTCCCCTCACAAGTCAGCCTTCTAAGACAGTGTTTCCCAAACTTGACAATTTTAAGGCATGTGGACTTCAACTCCCAGAATTCCACAGCCAGCGTTGCTGGCTGTGGAATTCTGGGAGTTGAAGTCCTCATGCCTTAAAATTGTCAAGTTTGGGAAACACTGTTCTAAGACAATGTGCTTCGCTGCTAGACAGCCATGTCAGAGTCGCTGGTTACATCTGCATTGCATTTGCATAGCCCCAGAGGTGGCTGGGAAAGCTGCTCACTGTGAGTTCAGGGGGATTGAGACAAACTCCGGTGGACCAAGTTACTGGCCCACACACTTAACTGCGCATGAATCATATAACTGAAAATCTAACCCAGCAGTAGCTCATCCCTGTTAAGCGCTTCTGGGATGGCAATTTTATTTTAGGATGCCTGGCTTAGTTCACCGCAATACTTGTTTTGCAGCTATCTTTTATGGTACTCTTTCAAAATTTGTATACTGTCCTCTTTGTAAGGAAGTTATTAGTCTACGTGGACAGATTGCTTATCTAGAGTCTCTGGTCTGTGCCCTCCAGGCAGAAATTAGGTGTCTAGTGCAGCCCTTCCATTCTGTTGAGCTACCCGGCTGTCAGCCCCCTTGACCACAAAGACCCTGCAGGAGGAGGGCAGTGAGGACAACCGTGGGATCTGGCAGGAGGACCACCAGGCAGCTCATATATCACTGGTGTATTCTTACGGTTCAGGAACACCCAGTCTCGGTTCCAGGCATAGAGAGGTTGTAGCATTTGAGTGAGCCGCTGATGGTGAGTAAACACAGGTCCGTAATGTCCCTGCGGCTCAAGCCCAAAGCGTCAAGTCCACCACCCGATGAGTCGTAGAACAATCCCTGGTTGGAGATTATGATGGGCAGATGGTGTACCGGAACAGAAGCGGAAGCTTTAGCCCAATGATGAAGGTTGGCGATACAGAGAGGATGTCCATACTTTGCAATTTTGAAGTCCTGGGCCTTTCTCACTCTTGACCACAGAGATGTCAATGGGTTCATTCCATGCACAATCAAGTCCTGTTTGATGAAAGATGAACCGGATGGGATAATGGGTTCCACCATGAGTAAATGCTTTCTTGCACAGGAGCTATTCGAGGCACTGACGTACACAGTTGTGTCGTGCACATCTTGCATTGTGGGTGAGTTTGCAGACACGTAGGACCTTTGACGGTTTCGGGGGGGCACGACAGGCTCCTCTGTGGCACTTGTCGATGACTTGGCAGCAAGTGTCCTGTGCCCTCCTTGACTTGGTGTGGAATAAGAGGCCCCTCAGCTGGATGTCCCATAAATACAGGTGGGGAACACCTGGGGGGGGGACAACAACCACACATGACTGGCTGTGTCAACATTTGGGATACTCTGTTCTCGGCCACCGATAGATTTCAAGAGCAGAATCCTCCACTCAGCTTGTACTTTTGCCTTTCTGGTGACGACTGTAGAGTTCAGTTTGCATGGCTTGTTAAGCTTCCACCGCGTGGAGCGAAAGGCATCTTGTTGCAGGATGTCAAACACCGTGGTGGAGTTCAATGCAGTCTTCTCAGGCCGGGCCTTCTGCAGAAGTGGCATTGAGGTGGAGAAGCAGGGGACACCCCCCCCCCAAAGCCTCCATCTTTGACATTGGCATGGAAGTAGCCCAGGGGAGTGTCCTTCAGTAGTCGCAGCCAGGGTCCCACTGCAGAGTGAACTGGGCAGTCCAATTTCTTCAAGATGTGCTGCGCATGATCTGGTGTGACCTCGTACGTGAATTTGGGCACCGGATACGTCATCAGCAGCTTAAGACCTTGGTGTGGCTTAAGCAGTGTTTTTAAGAGCTCTTGCAGCAAAGTGTTCAGTCTGGAGACGCCGGTGTGAAAGGCTTCGTTTTAAGTTGTTTCTGTCAGCACACCCCTTCTGCCTATGATGCTGCGAAAGGAAACGCGATGTCCTTCCATACGTCAGAAGGCATAATATTTATGTGCAGTTATTTACAGATGCAGAATAAGAAAACTGCCTGAAATCTAATCTGATGGGGAAACAAGAGTCCGCAAATCACTGCAAAGAAGCAGCAGAAAAGTTTGTTGCTACTTGAGTTGTTATCTCCTGACCCACACCGTATGTTGTTTATTCAACAGTCATTGGGGCAGTTGTCAAAAACAAATCTACCATTGCCCAAGATACACAAAAGAAAACCTTGATAAGCCTGAAATAGTTTGGAAGAAGGAGGCAAAATTGAAACTGAAAAGGCACCCTAAGAAAAATGGAAAAAGAAACAGCTAACACCCCTAGAGAAAAAGCATATGCAACCGGAAGACCCCTCACACCCAGGTTCTACGGACACCCCCAAATACACAAGGACAGGATCCCCTTACGCCCAATTGTGTCTCTACCTGGAACACCGATGTACAAATTAGCAAAAACCCTGCAGAAGAAACACTTTAGACACCTGGTCAACAACTCAACTAAACTCCCCAGAACAATTTCTCCAATGCATCAAACACACGAAGATCAACAAGGAAGAAATTGTGGTCTCCTTCAACGTCACCGCCCTCTTCACCTGACGTCAACCTGGCTGAACAAACCATATACCACCTATTCACCGAACACCATACCCATAAAGTGGATACCACCACATCCACAGAAACCATCATGAAACTCCTGGATCTGTGCCTCAACATAACACACTTCAAATTCAATGAAATTGAATGGGAAAATGTACAAGCAAGCACAAGGCACCCTGAATGGGATCCCCCATATCAGGCCTCGTAGCAGGAGCAGTCACGCAACGCCTTGAATCCATTGCTCTACCCACCATCCAAGATTCTGGACACACAACATGGATGCCACCTTCGTCATCATCAGACGCTCCCAAATTGAAGAAACACCCCACCTACTCAGTAACACCTTCCCTGGATCAAATTCACACATGAAGGGGAAACTGACAATGTACTGCCTAAAGTGTTGGAGGCAACCGGGCATCCCTGAGGGAGGGGCAGCCTCCAGTTTGCCAGGTGAGGTTTAAGATTCCAAGCGGAGGTGCGTTGACTCCACACACCATATGCACCCATGAACATCCGAGGGCCCAGCAGCGGTTCACTTCCCTTTGGGGTGTTCCTCCTCGCATTCAGCCACCGCCTGCTGTCCTCTCCTGGAACACGGAGGGGCTCCTCCTGACCCCAAGCCCCCTTCACGGCTGTCGTGTGCCCATTTTCCCTTGGGAATCCTGCTTTGCATGCCTCGGCCGTGTCCTTTTGGCCAATTCATCTGGCCTCCGCCCTTTTCATAGCACTTGATCCCAAACATGGCATTCCAGGCGAGGCTGGATAACTGCAGAAGGTGCTGCAAACATCAAAGCTTGGCTTTGTTGCAACCTCATCGCCCACTGAATCGGGTGTAGCTTTTGGCCTGCAACGGTCCCAGAAACCTGGCTGCTTTTACTGCTGCCGTGTCCAAATTATCCGATCCTTTCCTTTGCAGAAGTTGGCCTGTGTTCCTTTGCCTCCACATGGGGAGGTGAGGGTGGCCTTCATGCAGTGTGTTGAACCAGCTTTTTGCAGATCAGGAGAGGTCTGTTAAATTATGTTTTTCACGGGCTAATATGTGGGATGTGGTGCCCACCTGCTCACTTGGTGGATGCTTCGAGCTGTTTCTCAGCCCCAGAAAATGGCTTGATAACTGCCCATGTCTTTCTGCAGGCTGAGTGGCCGGTCCTGGCTCTTCCTTGCCCTGAGTGAATGTGGGGTGGAAGGAAGGAGAGCCAGGAAGGGAAGGGTCTTCCAGACCCCCGAGGGTCTTCTGGATTCGAAAGCCCCTCCAGGGTTGCATGGGAGGCAAAGGGGCCAGGAGGGAGCAGAGCAAAGCAAAATGTTGCATTGAAACTGGCCCTGGGGGGCTCACTGCCGGAGGGAGGGGCTGTCCCTGGGCATGACTCTTGGCAGAGGACTTTTCCTTTTTTTTAAAATGACACAGTAGCCCCTAAGCTCATTTTGGACTCCCTCCCTCTGTGCCCCCACCGGCATCCAACCCAAATCCTGATCCAGTCCCTGTTCCTCACTTAGGAGGCTTCCTGGGGATCCCGCTTCCCCGCCTGCAGTTTTCCTACAGTCCCACTTTACTCCATAGAGCAGAATAAGAGTTGGAAGGGACCTTGGAGGTCATCTAGTCCAACTCCCTGCATCAGCAGGAGAGTCTATATACCAGTGGTGGTGAACCTATGGCACAGGTGCCAGAGGCGGCACTCAGAGCCCTCCCTGTGGGCACGCACACTGTCGCCCCAGCCCCGCCACTCCCTGTGGCCCCCTCCTTACCAGCAGCCCTCCTGGAGGAGAGTTGCCCAGGGCACGGCCTGTGCACAACAACACAAGGACATGGCAGCGGGGACAAGACTCCGCCCTCGCGCCCCATCGCATACAGATGATGCTGCGGGGTATGGACAGAGGGCATGGCCGCCATGACGCTGCTGGGCCGCCTGGGCAATTTGCTGTGGCAGGCCGTGGAGGTGGTGGGTGGCCCTGCGGGCAGGAGAGGCGGGGGCAGGGCAGGGGCGAGGCGGTTTTGGGGTACTGGGTCTCTAAAAAGTTCGCCATCACTGCTATATACCATTTCAAGCAAGTGGCTGTCCAGTCTCCTCTTGAACGCCTCTGGTGCTGGGCCTCCCTCCTTCCCATAACTGACCAGGCTGAAAGAAGATGGAGCAGAGGGGGGGATTCTATGTGTGTGGGGGGGGGTGTGTGTGTGTATGAACTAAAGCCATCAATGTAAGCCCTAACAGGGTTTCTTACTTGGGCATTGTGACGGGAATGCATCAATGAAGGCTTGATCACCTAGGTTTAGGGGTGAATGTATTGTGAGAATCAGCTGCAAGTCTTTGTGGAGATCAAAAGAATACAGCAAACAGTCTGGTCAAAGTTAAAACTTCTTTTTAAAGTGGGGGATGATTGTCTCCTGCCCCAGCTTAGCCAGAGGGTCTTCCTGCTTCTGAAATGGGATGGGCAGCCAGCCTCCCCCCCCCCCAGTCCTCCAGGTCCCCTTTAATTCAATTCCAGTTCAGTTCAGTGGCATTGTGGCTCTCCCCTCCCCTTATTTCTAAGGGGTCTCCCAGCAAGGGACAATCAGATATAAATTCTTGGGAAAAGGAAGCTCTGCTGAAACCAGATCAAGTTGGATGCCTTTCGAACCCAAGGCCAAAGCTGCATCCATCTGATCCGAGATGCCAAATCCAGGCAACTCACAAAAGGCAGCCAGACACGCTATTGCCTAGGAGAGGAACCTGGGAGCTCAGGGCTGAAGTTTCCCTGTTCTCAGCTTGGTTTCCCCCCCCCCCTTTTCCCTGCAAACCTCCCTAGTGACTAGTCCACACCATCAGCAGGAACCCACTAGGAAAAAAAAAAACACTAAATTCAAATTGTAACCCTTTGCTGCTCTCTAGTGGTCGATCCGTTACAAGCCCTAATCACAATTGACTAGCATCTGTAAGGTCTCTCTGGATCTTAGCCACTGGAAGACTTGTGGACTTCAATTCCCAGAATCCCCCAGCGTGGGGACTTCTGGGAATTGAAATCCATACCTCTTCCGGTTGCTAGGACTGAGAAACACTGGTCTAGATTGTCATTTGCAGCCTTGGAGTCCTCAAAGGGATGGACTCTGGCGTTTCCTGAGTCGGTGTATGGGGGGAGGGGGTCAGATCCTCCTATCTGAGACTTTAATTTTAATCACATTAAGACAGGGGTCTTCAAACTTGGCCTTTTTATGACTTGTGGACCAACTCCCAGAATTCCTCAGCCAGCTGAAGTCCACAAGTGATAAAAGGGCCAAGTTTGAAGACCCCTGCATTACGACTTAGGGTTATTCCAACACAAACAGTCTGATACAATTCCTTCTTTAAAAAAAGTGCCCCAAGTCAGGTTGTGTGCAGAATTTTGGGAGAGATTCTGGCTGCCTTTTGTGCTCAGAGTATAGTTTTGAGCAGCAAGGAACTATTTCCGCTGCAGAATCAGAATTTGCCATCCCAAAGTCACAGGTTTGGGATGCTGCTGTTTTTAAAATCTGCTTCCTCTCAGCTCCCACTGCGTGCCTGGCTGGAACCAGGGCTAGGAGGGTCCTCCAGGCCAGGTTGTCCCAACGGGGTTGGTGATCCCGGATGCAAATGTTACAGCCCTTGCAAGGCTCAGTTAAGTACCTCATCAGATGCTGTGAAATCTGACGCAGGGCTGGCCTTTCTGTGGCTTTTAGGCCGCAGTTCTAACTTGGTTCAAAGGCCTCCTCAGTTGCTGCTTCTCGGGGGAGCTGCCAGCTTTATCCTGGGCAGGGGTCCTACAATTTGGCGAAAAAGGGAGGGGGTTGCATTCCTCTTTGCTTAAAGCGGGGGGGGGGAGACCTTTCTAAAGCCCAAGTTTAGAATTCAGAAAATTCATTAGAATTCTATGAAAAATAATAATAAAAATTTTCGGCCCCTTCAAATAGCAGAAAACAAATAGCATTTACTTTATTTCATTTAGAACAGTGGTGGCGAACCTATGGCACGCATGCCAGAGGCGGCACTCCGAGCCCTCTCTGTGGGCATGCGTGCCATGCCCCGGAGATGGCAACCATCTCTCTTCAACCAGCCGCCCGCTAACTCGCTGAGGTCCCACATGGCCGGATGCATCCCGACAAGGCTGGTTTCTCTCCCCCCCCCTGTCCCGTCCCTCCTGACTTCGCATGCTCTCCTTTTCCCGGACACGATCCACTGCATCGCCTCCTCAGCTATCGGCCAGCGTTCCAGCTCAGAGGCGGCTTCTTTGAACTGCTGGCAGCGGGCTGTGGAGCCCCAGAGTGCACCAGTCTAGGGGCTGGCACGCTGTGGCTGCTCACCGACACCATTGGCCCCCATGCGCTCGCTGGCATCTGTGTGCGGAGGCCAATGGTGTCAGGGAGCAGGTGCCCTGGCCCTTGCCTTGCCCCATGGCAATGGCACCCCCGCCCTGCCTCGCCTCACCCCGCAGGACAAGACTCCCGCCCCACCTGCCAGACCCCCTGGATCTCCCCCAACCCTGCCCACCCCCACAGGCGTCCTTCCCCATGAGCAACATTGAGGTGATGACCACGCCCACCCTGGCCACGCCCACCCAATCTGCCATGACCACCACAGCCACGCCCACCTGGCACCCAGCGATAAATACATGGGCTTTGGGTCGCAGTTTGGGCACTCGGTCTCTAAAACAGTGTTTCTCAGCCTTGACAATTTTAAGGCATGTGGACTTCAACTCCCAGAATTCCACAGCCAGCAATGCTGGCTGAGGAATTCTGGGAGTTGAAGTCCACATGCCTTAAAATTGTCAAGGTTGAGAAACACTGCTCTAAAAGGTTCGCCACCACTGACTTAGAATGTTTATTTTATGCTTTTCCCTTCCAATTTCCACAGGGGGGGGGGATGGACGGGAGCAACTGTGTTAGCAGGAAATGGGCGCTTTTTGTTTTCCAAGGGGTTCTTAATGGGGGGAGGGGGCGAGGAAGGGGCTCCTGTGGGAGGCTTTGGCTGAGACCTTTGGGGAGGGCTGGGCCTGCGATTGGAGGTGCGGGTGGGGGTGGGTGGGGGTCTGGCCTGGGGGGGTGTTGTTGGGGCCTGAGAAGCGCAGCACAAGCCAGCTAGGCAGAGAGCAATAGGGAATTGGCTTGCCCAGGTGTTCAGAATAACAATGTCCTTTGTGTGTGTGTTGTGTTCTTGTTTAAGCCGAATATGTTACAGGAACCAAGTGTCTGGACCAGGGGTAGGCCACCTCGGCTCTTTGATGACTGGTGGACTTCAACTCCCAGAATTCCTGAGCCAGCCATGCTGAGGGGAAAGGGAGAGGTTTCCAAGCTGAGCCATGCTGGCTCAGGAATTCTGGGAGTTGAAGTCCACGAGTCATGAAGGGGCCATATTCCCCCATGCTGGCTCAGGAATTCTGGGAGTTGAAGTCCACGAGTCATGAAGGGGCCATAGTTCCCCCATGCTGGCTGAGGGATTCTGGGAGTTGAAGTCCATGAGTCATGAGGGGGCCATAGTTCCCCCATGCTGGCTCAGGAATTCTGGGAGTTGAAGTCCACGAGTCATGAAGGGGCCATAGTTCCCCCATGCTGGCTGAGGGATTCTGGGAGTTGAAGTCCATGAGTCATGAGGGGGCCATAGTTCCCCCATGCTGGCTCAGGAATTCTGGGAGTTGAAGTCCACCTGTCATGAGGGGGCCATAGTTCCCCCATGCTGGTTCAGGAATTCTGGGAGTTGAAGTCCACGAGTCATGAAGGGGCCATAGTTCCCCCATGCTGGCTGAGGGATTCTGGGAGTTGAAGAGCCAAGATTGCCTACCCCTGGTCTGGGCTAAGGCAGGGCGAGGGGACGTGTCCTTGGTCTTGCTGGATTGGCGGGTCCTCTGCAGGGTCTCCCTACTCTGGGCCGGAGCCTGGCCTGCACCCGACACCCCAAAGCCAACACTGGATGCTCCTTTCATTGCTGACTGGTTTTAGAAAGCCTGCATGTTCACAATCCCTCTGGGGGACCTAAAACCTAATTGGACTATCCCAGCACACAATCTCCCTCTCACACACACACTCACATCCCCAACTCCTCCCGGGAAACACAATTTTAACCCTTTTAGCTTGTTTTGCATAGAAAACTCCTCCCCCTGCCCCCATTTGGGGATCTGCCCTGTTTAGGGGGTTATCCTGTCCTTGTCAGTTGCCTACAGCAGAGGCTGGGCTGATGGTGAAGGTTTTGTGTGTGTGTGTGTGTGTGTGTGTGTGTGTGTGTGTGTGTCACACAGCAGTCCACAGGATTGAGGACAACCATCAAATCCTTTACAGCAGCTTCCGTCCAACAGCTGGATTTGAATTGGGATTGGGAGGGTCAGTTACTGGAACAAAGGGTGAACATCAGGTATTTGGGGGGGGTCATACACAGGAGAGGAAACACCTGCACAGATTTGCTCCTAAAATTTATGGGAAGAGGAATGTATGTGGGGGGGGGGCAGCTGATTAGATTCACAGATTCCTTCCGGCTCCTTCCTATATCACAATTTCCCAAAAGGGAATGAACTGGTTTCTTTCTTAGGGCTCCAGTTTGAGCCATTAAGGCCGCCGGCCATATTAACCCCCCCCCCCTTGGGAAGTATGCAACTCGCTCGGAGACCCTCCCCTTTTTGTCTTGGCTGATACCATTCCTGACACCCATCACCACCAGGGCTTCGCTTCGCTCCTTTCGTCTCTGTTTTGCGTTCCGCATCGGTCCGTTTTATAAAACCACGCAGAAATATTTTTAGAGGCTTATTTCAAAAGTACTTTCTCATGGAATACACAATTTTTATATGAGTTTGATCCTGATGAATACTTTTCTATGCATTTTTGATACTTTTGGAGTCCAGAATGGGCATCGCGTAAAAGGGAAGCGTGTAACCCGAAAGACAGCTGGGTTCCGCCTGCACCCCAGTCTGGAAAATGTGGATTGGGGTGAAATCGGTTTGAAATCCTGGCCAAGCCGGCTCCTTGGGCATCCTAGAAAACTGCAAGTTTAAGGATGGCAAGGAAAGAATTTATCTTTGCTTCAATGGCGCTTCCGGGGTATCTGCGCCTTTCCCCCCCCCCTCTCTTATACGCTGAGATCCCTAATTACACCAGGGGTGCTCAACCGTGGTGACTTTAAGACTTGTGGACTTCAACTCCCAGAATTCTTCAGCCAGCTTTGCTGGCTGAGGAATTCTGGGAATTGAAGTCCACAAGTCTTAAAGTCGCCAAGGTTGAGCACCCCTAAATTACACAACACCCAAAGGATCTCAGCGAAATCAAAGATAACCCTCACACCAAGCTAAAGTTGCAAATTTGTTTTTTTAGCCTTGTGTGAAATAGAAACGCACTAAGCTAACACAACCGCACGCTTTGCAGCGTTCTGTAATCGGCGCAAATGTAATCATGCTTTTCTGCGGTGTTTTATATTTTCTGCCTGATTATAATAAGAAATTATCATGATATAAAAATGATTTGAGGGTTGATAGATATTCAGGCAGTCCTCAATTTACAACCACTGTTTAGCAATCCCTCAAAGTTACGACGGCGCTGAAAATAAGTGACTTACGATTGGTTCTCGCACTTAACGACCGTCACAGCATCCCCATGATCAAAATCTGGGCACTCGGCAATTGGCCTGTACTGGTGGCATCCTAAAGCCATTTACGACTTCCGAATGGGAGGAGCCACATTCTCTTAATGACCCTATAATTGGCTTAATAACCACAGTGGTTTGTTTAACAGCCATGTCAAAAAAAAAAAGGTCGTAAAATCAAAATTGCCTTGCTTAGTTACAGACATTCTAGTCCCAATGACGTTCGTAAGTGGAGGACTGCCAGGAATGCTTATGAACCGACCCTATGAATAATTTCTTGTGTATTGATTTCCTGTGGCATCCTTATCTTAAAAGGCAATCCAGACCATTTACAGGAAGAGAGAGACCCACACAGGAGTTACGGTTTAAGGCGTCCCCCGGCGAAGCCTCCAAAACATTCGCGAGCCCACCTTAAAGCAAACTGCAGGCTCTGCGGGCAATAAGCGAGACAGCCTTTTATGATTTAGTTATAAAGAGCTGGAGAGGAAGCACTAAAATAGACTTGCCATTTTATTTTGCACATCGATTTATGATTTGGGAGCCGGTTTCGGTTTTTAATTTTTTATGCAAGCCCTTTGAAGGCTCCAGAACGGGATATCATTTCTAAATAAACACTTTAAAGGTCTGCGTGTTGTGGGTTTTTTTCTTACTCGGAGCTCAGAATTTTATTACTTTTAATTGTAGACATCAAGAAGATTTTTAAGAAGAGACTGGACAATCTCCTGCCTGAGATGGTATAGGTCAGGGGTAGGCAACCTCGGCTCTTTTATGACTCATGGACTTCAACTCCCAGAATTCCCGAGTCAGCTACTGACTCGGGAATTCTGGGAGTTGAAGTCCATGAGTTATAAAAGAGCCGAGGTTGCCTACCCCTGGTATAGGTTCTCCTGATTGGGCAGGGGGCTGGACTAGAAGACCTCCAAGGTCCCTTCCAGCTCTATTCTATTCTATTCTATTCTATTCTATTCTATTCTATTCTATTCTATTCTATTCTATTCTAAAAGTTTTACTTACAATGGCAATTTACCCCAAACACATTAAGAATCATTTTTAAAGTAGTATTAATGTTTTGCTGGTTTGTTTTTAAATCCATGGGTCCCTTGCAAAGTGGCTCTTGCAATCGAGACCCCCTGGGCACTGCCCCATGGGCCTCTGGGCCCCGCAGTGAAATGGGGAAATTCGGGGTCCTTCGGGGGCTCCTGCCCAGCTCGCCCTGCCCCGCTCTGGGCCTGGTGCTCTCCTCTCGGGCAGCCTTCTGGCTGGGCTGCAGTTAATCATTAACCTCCCAGGAGCCCGATAAGATGCTCACTTGGAGCCCAGCTCTCTCCCTGCACCACAGCCAGCAGGGCCCCAGCAGACCGGAGCCGTCCCTGGCTGGGCGGAAGGGAGGAGGACGCAGCAGGCTTCCTGACTGGCCCTTTGAAGTGGGCCTGGCCCGGCCCGGATCCCCCTCCCCACCCTCTTCCCCTCCAGAGAGGGAACCGCAGGCAAGTGGAAGGTAGGGGGGCCGTCCAGGGGGAGGGAAGGGTCCAGCCATGGGGTCCTCCAGCTGTGTGTCGGTGGGGGGGAATGAAAGATGAACACCTGGAGGTGGACTGAGAAGGAGCAGCCAGAGGTGGTCTTGCTGGGAGGGGGTCTCTCTCCTCCTCCCCCTCCTCTTTGTTTTCTTGTTCTTCCTCCTTTGCTCTATCTTCCTCTTCGTCTTGTTCCTCCCCTCTTCTCTGTCTTCCTCCTCCTCCTCAGAGACCTTCCACTGGGCAGTGGGGCCTGGCAGAGGGATCAAAGGTCAGATGGCCTCAGAGCAGATGGGCAAAGCCAGAGGTGGGATCTTTCCCATGGGGGGGACCCGGTGGAGGCACAGACCAACTACTGGAGCACACGCTGGGCAGGTTGGGGGTTCAGGAGAGGCGGATGCCCCCCCATGCCTCCCGTTTGTCAAAGCCCCCACTCTCGGGAGCCCTCGGTATCCTTTATCAGCCCCCCCCCCAGCAAACAAAGGGACTCAGGGCAGCCGGGACAATCAGCGCCCTTGTCCGGAGACCGGCCGAGTCGGCCTTTGCTTGAGGTCGGCCGGGAGGTGCCGGGTGCGGAGCTGGGCAAGGGCCGGGGGCTGCCTGCCGTCTCAGCAATTGGCACCATGGGCACAGCCAGCTGCCTTTCTCTCTCTGGGCCTTTGGATGGGGCCACGCCAGCTCTGCTCCCGCCTTGCCTCCCCTCTTGGCCCGGAGGAGGGGAGAGGGTGGGTGGGGGTCCCCCCTGGGGGAGTCAGATCCTCCCCTTTCCAACCGACGGGCGGCCCCGAGGCCCCGATCCTAACCCCAACAGCCCCGTCATTGAGCACCATCCCATTATTTGGTTCTAAGTCCGCCTAGGAAGAGCCCCGTTAAAGGTTGAGGCAGGAAGTTTGGGAGAAGCAGAGAAGAAAGTTTTTAGGTTTTTAGCCAAGACGACTAATCTTTCTTTCTTTCTTTCTTTCTTTCTTTCTTTCTTTCTTCCTTCCTTCCTTCCTTCCTTCCTTCCTTCCTTCCTTCTTCCTTTGTTTCGTCTTTCTTCCTTTTTCTTCTTTCTTTCTTTCTTTCTTTCTTTCTTTCTTTCTTTCTTTCTTTCTTTCTTTGTTCCTTCCTTCTTTCTTTGTTCCTTTCGTCTTTCTCTTCCTTCCTTCCTTTTTTCTTTTTTCTTTCTTTCTTCCTTCCTTCCTTCCTTCCTTCCTTCCTTCCTTTCTTTCTTTCTTTCTTTCTTTGTTCCTTCCTTCCTTCTTTGTTCCTTCCTTCTTTCTTCTTTCCCTTCCTTCCTTCCTTCCTTCCTTCCTCCCTCCCTCCTTCCTTCCTTCCTTCCTTCTTTCTTTTTTCTTTCTTTCTCTTTCTTTCTTTCTTTCTTTCTTTTTTCTTAATTTGATTGGGCTCATGGAAGGATCTCCCTACTAGGATAAGCCTTTCTCTTTTTTTTTCTTTTCCAAATCAGCATTTCAGCCCTGAGGACGAGACTTAGCCAAGCTGCGAGGGACGAGGGGGGGGGCAGAGAGAGAGAGACCCCCTCCTCACAGGAGACTTCGTGGTGGTGCCTGGAGGGGGGGGGCATCAATGGCCATTGAGAAGCCTCTTTCAGCCGGGGCAGAGAGGCAGCCTCTGGTGGACCTGGGGGCAGACCCACGCCTTCCCTCCAGCCCTCTCCATCCAGGGGCACTGAGGACCCCCAGTTCTGGACGCAGCTCTTGGTCCGGCTCTCCAGCTGCTTCCCCACCTGGTGCCTACCAATGGTCAGCCCGGCCAGCCTTCCCCGATGGACCTCAGGACCCGGGAGGGCCCTCTCTGAAGCCCATCCGACGCTTCTTTCCTCCGTCCTGGAAGAACGCTTTCAGGACGTGGTGGAGGTGGCCCCCGCAAGAGCCCTCTCCCTTGGCCCACCCCCCGGGATTCCCAACCCCCCCACCAGGTTTGGAGGGTCCTCAGAGAGCCACCCTGGATGGGGGGGATGGTTCCACCAGTAGTGAGAGGAAGGATGAGGGTAAGGAACCCCTCTCAGATGCCACCACCTCTTCCACATCCGGAAAGAGCACGACCGTCGGTAGCCACGGTGGGGCCTCCCCAGCTCCACCAGCATATAAGGAGAAGCTGGAGGCCTATGGAGACCACAAATACGCCCACCTGAAGTCCTGGCCTGGCCTCCTGCGGCTGCTGGGGGGGCTGGAGCTCCTTTTGGGTGGGACGGTCTTCGCCTGCACGGCGGCCTACATCCAGAAGGACTACCAGTGGTCCCAGTTTTATGGCAACGGCTTCCCCGGAATGGACTACGGTTCCTATGTCCCAATGACCCCGTTTGTGCTGGTGGTGGTCAGCCTGGTGTGGCTGCTGACGGTCATCCTGCTGGCCCTGGGGGTGACCACGCACTACAGGGTCATCCTCCTCCGCTCCCACTGGTGGCCCCTGGCCGAGTTTGCCCTCAACCTGTCCATGTTCCTGCTCTACCTGGCGGCCGCCATTGCCTACATCAATGACCTCAACCGGGGTGGGCTCTGCTACTCCGCCTTTGCCTACGGCCCCCTCCTCATGGCTCTGTGCCGGGTGGAAGGGGGGCAGGTGGCTGCCACGACCTTCCTCTTCCTCACCCCCGTGCTGTACCTGACGGGCTCCCTCGTCTCCCTCAAGATGTGGCGGCGCGAAGCAGCCCGGAGGATGCTGCTCCCGGTAAGACCCCTCTGGAAAAGGGGTGGGGGGGTCAGTGAAGGGGGGGTGTTGCTGGATGGGGCATAGATGGGGGGGGAAATCTCCACCTTCCGGGAGATCCACAGGGGCTCCTGGTTGCCATCCTGGGTGTCAGTGTCTCCAGGGAGGGAAATTGGTGGAAGAGACCTGGGTGGGTGGCAGCCCTCAAACACACACACACACACACACACACACCCTTGTGGGAGAGACTGTGCAATGTGGATGGAGAGATGCATACTGCCAGGTCAGAGGGAGACCCCTGCAGATCCCTCATATCCTGGACATCAGCTGTTTCAACTCCTCCCCTCAGGATGGCGCTGTACAGGGCATTGCACACCAAAACAACCAGACACAAAGACGGCTTTTACCACTGGTCGTCACTCTGCTAAATGGCTGGTTCTCTCAGTGCTGCTTAAGGTCTATTAATTAATCCATGTAGTGTGGCTGTTGCATCATTCTTATTTATCCTCCTTGCTATCTTCTACTTCCCCTTTTATTGATTTTCTTTTTCTCCTCCTCCTGCTCCTTCTTCCTTCTCTTTCCTTCTCCTTCCTTCTTTCCTTCTTCTCCTCCTTCTCCTCCTCCTTCCTTCTCTTTCTCTTTCTTCTCCTTCTTCTCCTTCTCCTCCTTCTCTTTCTCCTTCTCTTCTTCCTCCTCCTCCTCCTCCTCCTCCTCCTCCTCCTCCTCCTCCTCCTCCTCCTCCTCCTCCTCCTCCTCCTCCTCCTCCTCCTCCTCCTCCTTCTTCTCACTGAAAGCTTCTGTCCTGGAGATAAATTTCTTGTCTGTCTAACCACACTAGGCCAAATAAAGTATCTGATTCAATTCAAACAATTCCCAGTGTATCCAGGGCAATCAGGGAGCCCCCCCCCCAGGTTGCCTGTTGCCCGGAACTGGGGACTTCCCCCCCTTTCCCTGTGAACAAACGGGCACCCTCGGTTGCGAATCTGCCCTTGGGTGCAAAGGATTGGGGCTAAGAAGGCTGCAGGGGTCATGTCCTCCTGGTGAGGGGGGCATATTGGGACCTGCCTCCCTCCTTCTCTTTGTCCCCCCCCCCCAGCCGAAGCTGGTTCTCCCGCAAGGCGGTTCCCCTGAGCACCGGAGGATCCCTCTGGGCACGGGGCGTCCAGCCGGCCGGGTCTCCAGGCGCGTCATGTTCTCGGAGGAAGGAGGACCCGAGGTGTTGAACGGGGCCATCCCGGTGGGCCATAACCCCGACCCGCTTATCGTCCCTGATTATATTGTGTAAGTACCAGGGAGAGAGAGAGGGAGGGAGAGTTTGGGGTTCGCCCTAACTTTTGTTCATTTCAGCCGCTGTTTTCACGGTTATAAGCCAAAGAGGAAAAATATTTTAAACTCTGGAGCGGTGTAAGCTAATTAAGGGGGAAAGCAAGACAAGAATTTAGGCAAAACATTTAGGCAAGAAAAAACAAATGCACAGGTATAGTATTGGGGGTACCTTGCTCAATAGTAGCAACTGTGAGAGGGACCTCAAGAGTCCTGGTGGACAATCCCCTAAATATGAGCCAGCCATGTGCTGCAGCTGCCAAAAAGACCAACACAGTGCTAGGCTGCATTCACAGAGAGATAGAATCAAGATCACGTGAAGGGTTGATACCACTTTACAAGGCCTTGGTAAGGCCACACTTGGAATCCTGCATCCAGTTTTGGTCACTACGATGTAAAAAAGATGTTGAGACTCTACAAAGAGTGTAGAGAAGAGCAAGAAAGAGGATCAGGGGACTGGAGGCTAAAGCATATAAGGAACGGTTGCTGGAATTGGGTATGTCTAGTCTAATGAAGGACGAGGGGGGACAGGATAGCAGCATTCCAATATCTCAGGGGCTGCCCCAAAGAAGAGGGAGTCAAGCTATTCTCCAAAGCGCCTGAAGGCAGGACAAGAAGCAACGGATGGAAACTAATCAAGGAGAGAAGCAACCTGGAACTAAGGAGAAACTTCCTGACAGTGAGAACAATTAACCAGTGGAACCACCTGCCTCCAGAAGCAGTAAATACTCCAACACTGGAAGTTTTTAAGAAGAGACTGGACAGCCATTTGTCTGAAACGGTATAGGGTTTCCTGCCTGAGCAGGGGGTTGGACTGGATGACCTCCAAGGTCCCTTCCAACTTTTTATTATTATTATTATTATTATTATTATTATTATTATTATGGATCATCGCACAGTCAGCCAGATGTTCAGACTGGATTTGACATTTTGTCTACCTATCAAATCATTATTATTATTATTATTATTATTATTAACTGATTTGATGCAAGTATCAAAAACACTCTGGCCCAAGACGGGGACATCCAGCCTTGGCAACGTTCCCCATGCTGGCTGGGGGATTCTGGAAGTCCAGAAGTCTCAAAGTTGCCAAGGGTGGAGACCCCTGTAAATCACACTCAGAAGCCCCTGGCTGGTGGTGATTCAGGATGCTACGTCCACCGGAAGGTATCAAAAGATTTTTTTAAACCCTCCCTGCCAGCTGGGGTCTGTCAGGGAAGCCCCCAGGGCTTTATGTCCTCTGGAATTGAGCAGGTGGGATGTTTCAAGGTGCCCTGGAAGGGAGGAGGCTGCACGGGCAGGGCGCCCACCTCTGGAATCCATGCCAGCCAGGCTGCACTCTCTGCCCAATTCCAGCCTTTCCTACAGCTCACTACCTCTGCCTGCAATCAGCCCCCCTCCAGGGAACTGCAGAGTCAAGCTCTCCGGGGGGGGGTCTCAGATGCCCCCTCCCAGCCCTGGAACTCTCTGAGATTCAGATGGGATTAACTGCACAAATGGAATCAGTCTCCCCAAAAGCAGAGTCTGCTTTCACGTTGACCCTTTCCTTTCTCTCCTCCGCACAGGAGGTACCCGGCCATTGGGAGTCCGGCCGAGCGCGAGAAGTACAAGGCCATCTTCAAAGACCAATACCTGGAGTACCAGTCGCTCTTCCGTGAAATTCAGGCCACGAGGCAGAGATTTAAAGAGCTGGAAGCCCTGATGTCCAGGTTGCCAGCCCAGCTGCAGAACAGAGAGGTCAGCCTTTGCACGTATCCCCAAGGCAGCTAGGACTCTCCTCTAAATAATTATAGGACAGTGGTTCTCAACCTTTTTAATGCCGCGACCCCCAACCAGTCGTAAGTCGAGGACTACTCAACCGGTCGTAAGTCGAGGACTACTCAACTGGTGCAGCACCGTTTGCAGAATGGGACTTTTGGCAGGCTCAGCAGGGCAGAGACAGCCTGGACAATTCCTATTAGCTTTTGAAAGCCAATAGAATTAGTCTCTATTCAAGAGAGTCTCTTCTATTGGCTTTCAAAAGCCAATAGAATAAAAGGGAGTAGCACAGCTAAGCAAAAGGGGGAAAAAATGACGGACTGCGTTGTTTGGCGACCCCCGTGAAATGGTCGTTTGACCCCAAATGGGGTCCCGACCCACAGGTTGAGAACCACTGTTATAGGACATTAGGACCAATTTCCTGGTGCTTTAGGATAGGGCAAATAAAGGCCTTCCTAAAATGCAAGTCTGTATATGCTGAGCTGCTCGAAATATGGGCCAGTTTTGGTCACCACGATGTAAAAAAAAATATGTTGAGATTCTAGAAATAGTGCAGAGAAGAGCAGCAAAGATGACTAGGGGACTGGAGGCCAAAACATACAAGGAACAATTGCTGGAATTGGTATGTTTAGTTTCATGAAGAGAAGGACGAGAGGGGACATGATAACAGCCTTCCAGTATCTCAGGGGCTGCCCCAAAGAAGAGGGAGTCAAGCTATTTTCCAAAGCACCTGAAGGCAGGACAAGAAGCATCAGATGGAAACTAATCAAGGAGAGAAGCAACCTAGAACTAAGGAGAAACTTCCTGACAGTGAGGACAATTAACCACTGGAACAGCCTGCCCCCAGAAGTTATGAGTGCTGCAACACTGGAGGTTTTTAAGAGGAGACTGGACAGCCATTTGTCCAGAACAGTGTAGGGTCTCCTGCTTGAGCAAATGGTTGAAAACTTCCAAGGTCCCTCCCCATTCAGGGAAGCAGGGGTCCCCAAGCTGGCTGAGGAATTCTGGGAGTTTTAAAGTTGCCAAGATTGCCAAGAAGAGTGACATAGGAGCCTTAGTCCAGTGGAGTAAAGAACACCAAACTTTATTCAAGTTATAAAAAAGGGAGAGTAAATCATAAATGCTAAAGTAGATCCCATGTTTTCCAAAGAGCTTTTCCAAATACGGACCAGGAGCAGCTTCTAACGGGCAGAATTTAGCACCCTCCATGCCTACGGCAGCCATTCACGCTTGAAAAGCAGCCAATCTCCTTGCCTGGTCTGAATAGGTCAGTGAATTCTCCAGGCCAAAGGGATCCAAAACTTTTTATTATTCAAAAAGTTTTATTAGAAATTACAAAATAAAATGAACCCATTTACCCTCCCCCCAACCCCCACCCCCCGACTTCCCGGAGCCAACTACAGGGTATTTCAAACGTATTAAACATAATCTAATTAAATTAACAAATATATTAATCATAGGCTAAACAAGTTTAACAATTTATACAATCATTAAAATCATACTTAAACCTTAACTCCCTTTGAACCTTAATAACATATCATAAACAAATCCATTTATAATCAATTATTATATAATAAAAGAAAAAATTAATTTAAATATTATTAAGAATACTTATTTAATCATAAAATAAGTGGAACTTTTCAGTTCCATATTTAATCTTAATATAATCTATCTATCTTCTCCATACTACAATATATCTTTCTTGAGTATGATTCTTTAAATAAGCAGAAATTTTAGCCATTTCTGCTAAAGGTGTCCAAAACTTGAATCACAGCAACTGGACCAAACTTTGCAAAACGGAGACCTTTCGTTGCTCATCCAAGGCACTTCATCCTTCGGGGCAAAATCAATTCGGCAGAGAGTCAGAGAGGAATGTACCAATTCTTGCTCAGCTAACTTCAGGGGTTTTCCCCCCAAATGGTTTTTGCGGGTCAAAAAATGGGTCAATAGGCTTTGAACTTGAGGCACTCTCCCAGACGGGGTGTGTGGGGGTCAGGAGCCCAAATAAAATTACCCCCCCCAAAAGGATTAAATTCAGAAAACAACAGCTGAGAGGAAGATGGATTCCTGGCCATGCCCTGAGGAAGGGGGGGGTTCCTCTGTGGGGCGGGGCCTGAGCACCTACAAGGAGTTGTGTACTTGTGATTTGTGATGGCATTCAACACATTCACTCCCCCCTCCTGGCAGGAAATTCAGCTCTTTTCTTCACGGGGGGGCCCTGTTTGGTTGCTGGATAGTTGCAAAGCTGCCTTCCCCCCCAAAGTCTTCCCAGCCCCCTTTGCTCCCCACTGAGCCTGCGAGGCTCTGGGTGCTTCTGAGCAGCGGCTGTGGGCCAGGCTCGGAGGGCAGCGCTGGACCCACAGACATCCTCATTCCCCCCAGTTCTTCCCCTGGGTGGTTCTGCTAAGGGGCTGCCCCACTCGGGCTTTGCGTCACCCCTGACCCAAAGGGCCTGGGGGAGCTCTCCTGGGTGGGCCCTTGGCTCCCTTCCTGAACCTGCTATGGTGGGGAAGGGTCTCTGGGCTTCTCTAAAGGAGCCAAACCTCTCTTCTCCTCTGCAGGAGCAAAGCCGCCTCTCGGCTGTTTGGCGGACGTACAGAGGCAAGAAGAAGGTAAGGGGGGGGCTGTTTTCCCAGTTACTCAATGGCCGGGGCTTCATGGGGCGGGGGTCTCCCATGGAGGATGGGGGAGCTGCCTGCCCTACTGAGGGGGCCTCATCTCCTCCTGCAGGGGCAAAGGGCAGCCCTTCTTGGCCCCTGGCAGGTTTGGGCAATGCCCAATGCGGTTGCTCCTGAACTATTTGGGTCTGGGGGCTGCAGACCCTGAATGTGTGAAGACACAAGGCTGTTTTTTGCATCTGGGACAAGGGTACCTCTCAACTTGCAATGGTTTGGAATAGAACAGAACAGAACAGAACAGAACAGAATAGAAGAGAATAGAATACAGATTAGTATATAGAATAGAATAGAATAAAATAGAATAAAATAGAATAGAATAGAATAGAATTACGGAATAGAATAGAATAGAATAGAATAGTTATAGAACAAAATAGAAAAGAATAGAATGCAGAATAGAATAGAATAATGACAGAACAGAATAGAACAGAACAGAATAATGATAGAATAGAATAGAAAGCAGAATAGAATAGAACAGAACAGAACAGAATAGAATGTAGAATAGAATAGAGAATAAAGAATAGAGAATAGAATAGAGAATAGAATGTAGAATAGAACAGAACAGAATGCAGAATAGAACGCAGAATAGAATAGAAAAGAATACAATAGAATAGAATAGAATAGAATAGAATAGAATAAAACAGAATAATGATAGAATAGAATAGAAAGCAGAATAGTAGAACAGAATAGAATAGAGAATAGAGAATAGAGAATAGAATAGAGAATAGAATGTAGAATAGAATAGAATAGAACAGAATGCAGAGTAGAATAGAATAGAATAAAACAGAATAATGATAGAATAGAATAGAATAGAATAGAATAGAATAGAATAGAATAGAATAGAATAGAATAGAAGCTGGAGGGGACTTTGGAGGTCTTCTAGTCCAGCCCCCTGCTGAAGCAGGAGAACCTATACCATCTCAGACAAGTGACTGTCCAGTCTCTTCTTTAGTGACCAAAGTTACAACAGCACTGAAAAAATGACTTGTGACCGATTTTCACACTTATGACCGTTGCTGCATCCCCAGGGTCACATGATTTACATTCAGACCTTTGACAGCTGACTCGTATTTATGACGGCCGCATTGTCCCCAGGTCATGTGACCCCATTTTGCGAACTTCCACCAAGGAAAGTCAATGGAGGGGAAGCAAAATTCACTTTTAACAGCCGTGTTAGTAACTGAACAACTGCAGTGACCCACTTAACAACTGAGGCAGGAAAGGTCGTAAAATGGGGGCAAAACTCACTGCATGGCTGTCTCATTCAGCAACCTAATTTTTGGGTGATAAGACGAGGACTACCTGTAATGGAAAAAAGTTAAAATTAGGGAGGCCGAATGCTTTTGGCACCAGTAGCAGCATCGGCCTCAAGACCAACCCTCCTTCCTCTGCCCCCGCTTGCCCCCCTGCCCCTCCCAGGACCCCTCCTTCCTGGAGAAGCAGGAGCGCTGTGACTACCTTAGGAAGAAGCTCTCCCATCTCAAGACTCAGATCCAGACCTTCGACTCCGATCGGAGCGAGCCCTCCACAATTCTTTGACCAGGGGGCCGAAGCCCAGCCCTGGCCATGGAGAATGGGATTCGGACGCCAGACGGCAGACCCAGCTGCCCTTCAGGAAAGCCCCTCAGGCTGGCAAAGAGGAAGAGGACGAAGACCGGCCGTCAGGGCGAAGGGGGACCGCGGGACTGACCGTTGGGAGTGCTGAAGGACCAGCTTCCACCCTCCTGGAGGACTCTCTATGGGAATCTCTCTATGGGGGGGGGGTGATGCCATCCTGACGGCGTGGGATCAATCCCTCCCGGGCAGCTGGGGGTGCCCCGTCCGTCCTGAGGCTCCTTCCCCAGGTCGGCCTCAGGGCAGTTCATGCCCCCCCTTCGCCCACCCCAATCCGGTTAGATCCCACAGGCTGGGCCTCCTTCAGGTCCCGTCGGCCAAGCAGTGCCATTTGGCGGGGCCGCGGGGGAGGGCTTTCTCTGTGATGGCGCCCACGTCTTGGAACCAGCTTCCCCCTGGAGATTAGGACCGCTCCCATCCTGTTGGTTTTCCGCAAGCTGCTTAAGACCTGGCTTTTCCCGGCAGGCCTGGGGTTTATAAAATTCGACCCCTGGATGAATGTTATTGTATTGTTTGTTTTGTTATGTTGTGTTTTTATTGTAAGCCGCCGGGAATCCTGCGGGAGTGGGGTGGTCTATAAATTTTAATAAATAACTAAATAAATAAAGGGGGGGAGGGCAGATGGGGGCCCTTCCACAGGATGCACAGAACCGGCAATCTTTCCACTTTGGGCAGCTCCTCGGAGCTCTTTTGGGGAAATACAGAGTGGAGAGAAGAGATTCGGGTGACTTTCTGCACAATTCAGTCTTTGCCTGAAGAAAAACCGCCCCTGGAAAGCCCCCCCCCAGCTCTGGTGGGGAAACCCAGAAGAAAGGATTGGCTGGCGTGGCAGGGCTAGAGAGGGAAGGAGGGACTCTAGGCAGTGGGGCGGTTTTTGGGGGGGCTCTGGGCTTCTGCATGCACCTCTCGGGTCCCCAAAATTAGAGACCTCTTTTTAAAATCAAATCCGCAAATCAGTTGAAACTAAGTTGCACTCTATGTAAGAGAACGCTACCTATCTACAGAAATCAAAGGTAAAACCCTTGCAGAATCTATATGGGTCAACATAAAAGTGGGGAAAAGTGACATTGCCATAGGCAGGGGTAGTTGAAGTCCACGAGTCATAAAAGGGCCAAGGTTGCCTACCCCTGCCATAGGGGTATACTACAGGCCACCCAACCAGTCAGAAAAAATAGATGGACTCTTTGCCAACCAGTTAACAAACAGTATGTAGGAAGCACACCACAGTAGTAAGGGGAGAATTCAACTAAGCATATAAGGAATGGTTGCTGGAATTGGGGATGTCTAGTTTAATGATGAGGGGGGACATGATAGCAGCGTTCCAATATCTCAAGGGCTTCCCCCAAAAAGAGGGAGTCAAGCTATTCTCCAAAGCACCTGAAGGCAGGACAAGAAGCAACAGATGGAAACTAATCAAGGAGAGAAGCAACTTGGAACTAAGGAGAAACTTCCTGACAGTCGGAACAATTAACCAGTGGAACCACCTGCCTCCAGAAGCGGTGAACGCTCCAACACTGGAAGTTTTTAAGAGGAGACTGGACAGCCATTTGTCTGAAATGGTATAGGGCAGTGGTGGCGACCCTATGGCACCGGTGCCAGAGGCGGCACTCAGAGCCCTCTCTGTGGGCACGGGCGCCGTCGCCCCAGTCCTGGGCCTTCAGCTGGGTTTTATAAAACCTTTTCGCTTTAGGCCTCCGCTGCCGTGTGCAAAAAAAAAAAAAAAGGTTCAATCAATCAGTCAAATTCAACTTCTCGTGGGGAAAAAAAAGATCTTGCAAAGTTGGAATTGATTGATTGAACTTTTTAGTCCCACCTGGTCTGCCGTTACCACCATAGCCACGCCCACCCAAAGGGCCACACCCACCCAGCACTCGATGATGCATAAGTGGGTTTTGGGTTGCAGTTTGGACACTTGGTCTCTAAAAGGTTCGACATCACTGGCATCGGGTCTCCTGCCTGAGCAGGGGGTTGGACTAGATGACCTCCAAGGTTCCTTCCAATTTTATCATCATCATCATCAACATCATCACTATTACTATTACTACTACTACTACTATTATTATTATTATTATTATTATTATTATTATTATTATTATACTACCCTGAAATCAACAGGGAGACAAACTCTGCACCAAGTGGAAGATCAAACAGATTCTTAACCAACTTAGCTGACAATTTTGTCCCCCAAAAGTTAGAGGAGAGAACTATAAGTAAAGCTACACTGGACCTAATTCTTACTAATAGGGAAGAAGTGATAGAAGGAGTTGAAATTGCTGGAGCCTTGGGGGAAAGTGACCAGTCATGCTGAAATATAATATTCCACTCTGTGGGAAGGCAGGAGACCCGGTTAGGTCAAAGGGGCTTCAACCAGGAGACTGAGCAGAGGGTCTTGCTTGCCAGGGGGAGGGTCTCCACTTTTTTTTCTCTCTCGCTCTCTCTCCCCCCTCCCCCCTTCTGGGAGCATTAAAGCCTGGATTTCCTCCTGGCAGAGCAGGAAGCAGAGCCGGGAAAAAGGATTTCAAGCCTTATCAACAAAGGTGGTGAAATTTAGGTGTGGTGTGTGTGTGTGTTTGTGTGTGGGGTGTCAGGCAGGAGTCACTTCAGATAAGTTGGTTGTGCGGTGTGTGTCCGGCTCTTCCGGCTCGGCACAAACTTGGCTCCAGAGAATCTCTGAATCGTGGCCGTTTCCTTCCAGACGTTTCATGACCCAACCGGGGAACACGTTAACCTCCTCTGCCAGCCTCGTTAACCGGTTAGCCGCTCGGTCAACCAAAGCTCTGCGAGCCCCCGAGAGCGCCAAGGACGCCGCCCTCGCCCGCCTTGCCCCGCTTCCACGCGCGGCCGCTGAGCCAGCGCAGCCCCGGGAAACGCCACGAAGATCGGAAACTCTCCGCGTTCAGCCCGGCCGATCTGGGCCGGCTTCCCGCGCCGCCTCTACCCAGCAGCCGCTCCCAGCCCGGGGCTCCGGGACTACAGTTCCCATCGCGCCCAGGCGGCCACCCGGGCTTTTGGGGCGGAAGCGAAGGGCTGCCGGCGTCCCCCGCCGCTCCTGGGCCGCAGAGTCCCGAAGCCTCCGGGAGCGCTTCTGGGGGGGGGGTTAGGGGGCCTGGGAGGCGGCCGTGGGGCGCTCGGGCGGGGGTCCCGCCGCCCTTCCCTCCCCCGCCAGCCGGGATGGGCCCCGCGGAGGGGCGGGGCGCCGGCCAGGTGGAAGGAGGGGCGGGGCGGGGGCGTGTGTGGCCTCCGGGGAGGGGGAGGGCCGCGCAGCCGCCCCTGCTGGCTCAGTCCGCCGCCGGCGCCGAGGCCTCCGGAGGCCGCCAGTCCTGCGCCCGGTGTCCGGCCAGGCCGCGCGCGCAGCCAGGTGAGGCCGGGATCGCGGCAGGTGCGGGGCGGGCGGCGCTCGGAGCCCCTTGAGCGGGGGGGGGGGCGCGGGAGAGGGGCGCTAGGAGGCCCGGTTCGCTCCCCCCGCTTGGCCGCCTCCCTCGGGCTGCCTGTGCCCGGCGGGGCCCTCGGGCGCCCAGGCGGCCCCGGGCGAGGCGGCGCTGCGGGGAGCCCGGGCACCGGGCAGGGCGGGCTGGGGGGGGGGCAGCGGCGCTCCTCGCCGATCGGCAGCTCCGGAGGGGCTCTGGATGGGCTGGCGGGGACCGGAGCGCCTCAGCTCCTCCGCTCCCCGCCTCTGCCCCGCTTGCTGGCGCCCGGTGGTGGGGGAGGCGCGGCGAAGGCCGGGAGCAGGAAGGCCGGCGCTGAACGCGCACCCTGGCCTCCCGGGGCGGGCTGCCCTTCCCTCATCGCGCCCGGGAGCTGCTGATTCCGCTCCAGGGACCCCCCCCCCGTTTCTTCCCTTCTCTCTCTGTGTGTCTTTCTTCCTCCTTCATTCTTTAAATTCTTCCCTTCTTCCTTCCTTTCTCCTTCCTTTCTTCCTATCTCCTTCTTGCCTTTCTCTTTCCTTCTGTTCTTCCACCCTTTTTTCTTCCTATCCTTTCTTTTCTTCTTTCCTCCGTTATTCCACCCTCCCTGTTCTTTTATTCCTTCTCTTCCTCTCCTTCCATCTTCTGTCTGCCCTCCCTCCCTCCTTTCTTTCTTTCTTTCTTTCTTTCTTTCTTTCTTTCTTTCTTTCTTTCTTTCTTTCTTTCTTTCTTTCTCTTTCTTTCTTTCTCCCTCCTTTGTTCCATCCCTTCCTTCCTTCTTTCTCTTTCTCTCTTTTCCTTCCTTCCTTCCTTCCTTCTCTTTCTCTCTTTTCCTTCCTTCCTTCCTTCCTTCCTTCCTTCCTTCCTTCCTTCCTTCCTTCCTTCCTTCCTTTCTCTCTCTCTTTTCCTTTCTTCCCTTTCCCTCTTTTCCTCCCTCCCTCCCTCCTTCCTTCCTTCCCGGGCAAACTCCCCGCCGGGAGCGAGACCCGCTCAACCTGATTCCCAGCCTTTCCGTTAGACGGGAAACCAGCGCGCCGCCTCACTTCCTGGAGCGGGACGGCGGGACGAGCAAAGGCCGGCGGGGTGCGAGGGGCGCCGGGCGAAGCAAAGCAAAGCAGAGCCCAGGGACTCCGCTTCCCATCCCTCCCAGGTGGCTGTGGATGACGGTCCTCAGCTCCCGGGCCGAGGGCCGCGCGCAGAGCGGCGGGTCGTCTCCTCCTTAGCGGCTGGAGCGGCGAAGGGGCGGCGGGGGCTCCGCGGCGGGGAGGGTCCGCCCGTCTCCCCTCTGCGGGCGGCGGGGCTGCCTTCCCGCCCCGAATTCTTTCGCCCTCTGCCCGCCGACCGGCCCAGCCCGGCTCCGCGCTGCTTTGTACCCCGGAGCCGCGGGGGCCCTTCGAAGACACACGTCCGCGCACGTCCGCACCGCTATGGGGGGGGGGGAGACTCTCCGGAATTTGGCCGGGCATCAATCGAGCGAGCTTCACAGATCTGCCCGCCGGAGCCTCCGGGTTGGGGGGGGGGGGGAGACGGCTGTGTGATCCCAGCAGGTTGCAGTCTGGAGGCTCAGCCAGAAGTGGGGGGGAGGGAGGGGGGGCCACGTGGGTAAAGTTTCTCTCTTTTCCACGGCGGTGGGGAGGGGAGGGGAGGGCTGGCCTTGGCCTCTGAGATGGGGGGGGAGGGAAACTGGCTGCCTTGCAAGGCTATTTAAGCTCCCCCAGGCCAGTTTTGGGATGCAGCTTCTTGGTGGCTCTGCAGCTTTTCTGGGCGGGCGGGGGGGGGGGCTTTCCGGTTTTTATCGTGTGCCCCACCCAAAAGGCTGCACCAGTTAAGATCATAAACACAAATGCGGCTGTAAAATCCATCAAATAATAAATCTCTGCTCCCTGTAGTAAATGAAAACAACATTCAGTTTTATAGCTAAGATAGGGAGAACAAAATGTAGGCTGACTTTTCCTCATCCTGAAAGATCATTTTTGTAGATGCCCCCCCTCCCCCACCCCTGGGGCTGGCTTCTGCTCACCTGTCTCCTCTGAATGGGCCCTTTATCCATCCCAGGTCTCACTGGGTTTCCTCCTCCTTCTCTTCCTCCTCCTCCAGCCCTGCCCGCAGCCCCTGCACTCTGGCCAGTCTGGGGCGCCCCACAGAGTTGGGATGGGGCCTTTTCCTCCTGCCCTCCGTTGGGGCCTGTTTCCCAGGTACCCCCCTCTGGGTTAACCCTTCTTTTATGCACATGCAGAAAAAGAAACGCTGGACTGGTCCTTGATTGTATAGTATTAACAATCCTGGGCTGTAGAAACAGAGGCATAGAATCAAGATCACGTGAAGTATTAGTGCTGCTTTATAAAGCCTTAGTCAAACCATACCTGCATCCAGTTTTGGTCACCACATTACAAAAAAGATGATGAGGCTTTGGAAAAAGTGCAGAGAAGAGCAACTCAGATGATTAAAAGCCTGGAGACTAAAACATAGGAAGAGCAGTTGCAGGACTTGGGAATGGCCAGTCCAGAGAAAAGAAGGACCAGGGGGGGACATGATAGGAGTATTCCAGTATTTGGGGGGCTGCCACAAAGATGAGGAGGGGGTAGACTTGTTTTCCAAAGCACCAGAAGGCAGGACAAGAAGCAACGGATGGAAACTAATCAAGGAGAGAAGCAATCTGGAATTAAGGAAAAATTTCCTAACAGTGAGGACAATTAACCAATGGAACAAAAGTTGCCTTCAGAAATCGTGGGGGCTCCATCACTGGAGGTTTTTAAGAAGACACTGGGCAGCCATCTGCCTCAAATTGTATAGGTCTCCTGCCTGAGCAGGGGGTTGGACTAGAAGACCTCCAAGGGCCCTTCCAGCTCTATTCTGATTAATTGATTGATTGCTCAGAAGCAAAGGGGTCCAAATTTATGGGTTAAAGAGCAATCTGATTACTTGCTTGTAACCACGGTGCTTCCTTGAGTCCCTGCAAGAGGCACCCGGAGCGGGAGATGCTGGGGAAGAAACTGAATCAGTGGTTCTCCACCTGTGGGTCGGGACCCCATTTGGGGTCGAACCACCATTTCACGGGGGTCGCCAAACAACGCAGTCCGCCATTTTTCCCCCCTTTTCCTTAGCTGTGCTACTCCCTTTTATTCTATTGGCTTTTGAAAGCCAATAGAATAGACTCTCTTGAATAGAGTCTAATCCTATTGGCTTTCAAGAGCCAATAGGAATTGTCCAGGCTGTCTCTGCCCTGCTAAGCCCACCAAAAGTCCCATTCTGCAAACGGTGCTGCACCAGTTGAGTAGTCCTCGACTTACGACCGGTTGAGTAGTCCTCGACTTACAACTGGTTGGGGGTCGCGGCATTAAAAGGGTTGAGAACTACTGCTGTGAAGGGCTGATAAGTGGAAGCAATAAACGCTCCCTCACTTGGATGAGGGTGGTTGCCTGGCCTCGGTGTCTGGGGGGAGGGGGGCAGAGACCCACACAGCTTAAGTAAGCTCTTTATGCTTGAGAAACTGCCCAGGATTGGGGCCCTGGCAGGAAGAAAAGATTGGGGGCTCAGCCAGGAAGCCTCAGTGGAAATCTCAAGGCTGGGCTGGGCCCCACAAAGCCCCAAAGGGGTCCTGTGACCCCTGGTGGAATTAGCAAAGCCCTGGATTCCCATCCCTCAGGCCTTCCTAGTAGACAATCACTTAAATATGAGCCAGCAATGTGCTGCAGCTGCCAAAAAGGCCAACACAGTGCTAGGCTGCATTAACAGAGGGATAGAATCAAGATCACGTGAAGTATTAATACCACTCTTTAATGCCTTGGTAAGGCCACACTTGGAATACTGCATCCAGTTTTGGTCACCACGATGTAAAAAAGATGTTGAGACTCTAGAAAGAGTACAGAGAAGAGCAACAAAGCTGATTAGGGGACTGGAGGCTAAAACATATAAGGAACGGTTGCTAGAATTGGGTAGGTCTAGTTTAACGAAGAGAAGGACAAGGGGGGACATGATAGCAGTGTTCCAATATCTCAGGGGCTGCCATAAAGAAGAGGGAATTAAGCTATTCTCCAAAGCACCTGAAGGCAGGACAAGAAGCAACGGGTGGAAACTAATCAAGGAGAGAAGCAACCTAGAACTAAGGAGAAACTTCCTGACAGTTAGAACAATTAATCAGTGGAACAGATTGCCTCCAGAAGCAGTAAATGCTCCAACACTGGAAGTTTTTAAGAAGAGACTGGACAGCCATTTGTCCGAAATGGTGTAGGGTTTCCTGCCCGAGCAGGGGGTTGGACTAGATGACCTCCAAGGTCCCTTCCAACTTTACTATTATTATTATTATTATTATTATTATTATTATTATTATTATTATTATTATTATTCCCTTCCTTCAGGGCTCAGTGGAGCCAACAGGTCCTCCTGGAAGGGCCCACGGCTGGGGATGTGGCTTGCTCTAAATGGATTGATTGATCTATTGATCTATCTAACTATAATCTGCCTATCATCTATCTATCTATCTATCTATCTATCTATCTATCTATCCATCCATCATCTATCTATATCTATATCTATCTATCATCTATATCTATATCATATCTATCTATCCATCCATCCATCCATCCATCCATCCATCCATCATCTATATATCTATATCTATCTATGTATGTAGGTCTTTGGTTATTTGGGCGTAAAATTGGAAGTGTCTTGGCGATGTTTCGACGAAGTCTCATTCGTCATCTTCAGGCTGGTGCTTTCCGCTTCGTGCTTCTAGGAGCTCATTGCTCCTAGAAGCACGAAGCCGAAACGTCATTGAAACGTCGCCAAGACACTTCCAATTTTATGTGGGAGAAAACCCGAATAACCAAAGACCTACATACAAACACCCGCAAAAACCTCAAAAAACAACTATCTATCTATCTATCTATCTATCTATCTATCTATCTATCTATCTATCTATCTATCTATCTATCTATCTATCATCTATCTATATCTATATCATATCTCTCTCTCTCTCTCTCTCTCTCTCTCTCTCTTTCTCTCCATCCATCATCTGTCTGTCTGTCTGTTTGTCATCCTCTATCATCGGCTGCCCATCTTACCACAGGATAACTGTGCCCTCCTAGAGACTTGCCTCTTGTGTTAAAATTCAACCCACAGAAGTGGGGGAAGCTCTGTGGTTTCGCAGGGGGTGGGGGCAGAAGAAGCCCCCCCCCCAGCGTGCCTGCTGGTGGCAGAGAAGGAAGCGCTGAGGGCCTCCCGGGTTGAGCCAGGGAGAGGCCAGGCACAGCCAGACTTTTGTTTTCCCTTTGTGGCTTCCAGGAACAACCTTGAAATCTGGAGACAGAGTTGCAAAGCAACCCGCGGGGATTTGGCAGGCAGGCAGGCCGACAGAACCCGTTCTGGCACGGAGCAGCTGGGTCCCAAGGGAACCGCCGGTTGGCAAGGAAGTGGAGGTGGAGGAGGGCACGTGGGGTAAGCAGCCCTGGGATGGGAGCAAAGTGTGTCCAGAGCATTCGGGAACAGCCAGCGCAGCTCCTGGAGAAAGGAGGGCGGGGCTGCTTCCTGGTCCCAGGGATTTTTTGGGGGGAGATGTGTCCTGCTCATGGGACTGTTCCATGGGGGGGGGGGGGAATGGCACTATGCAGGGTGAACCTCTGCCTCTTTTCCAATCAGGGCATCAGGATTAGGAGCAGCAGTCCACAGACCCCCCTTCACCTCCTCGCCCACCCTTTTGGCCAAATTTTTCTCTTTCTTTCTTTCTTTCTTTCTTTCTTTCTTTCTTTCTTTCTTTCTTTCTTTCTTTCTTTCTTTCTTTCTTTCTTTCAGACAAAATTAGTGGATCAGAGGAATGCTGCTGACATAATTTACTTGGACTTCAGTAAGGCATTTGATAAAGTAGATCACAACCTACTACTTGATAAGATAGAAAAATGTGGGGTAGACAGAACCACCACCAGATGGATCTGTAGCTGGCTGACCAGCCGTACTCAGCGAGTGGTCCTCAATGGAACCGCATCTACATGGAGAGAAGTATGTAGTGGGGTGCCCCAGGGCTCTGTTCTGGGCCCAATGCTCTTCAACATCTTCATCAACGATTTGGACGAAGGGATAGTTGGGGAACTCATCAAATTTGCAGACGACACCAAGCTGGCAGGAATAGCCAACCCTCCAGAAGACAGGCTTAGGATACAGGAGGATCTGGACAGACTTGAACACTGGGCACTAACTAACAAAATGAAATTCAGTGGTGAAAAAAGGCATGTTCTACATTTAGGAAAGAAAAACCAAATGTACAGATATAGTATAGGCCAGGGGTAGGCAACCTTGGCTCTTTTATGACTTGTGGACTTCAACTCCCAGAATTCCTGAGCCAGCCAAGCTGAGGGGAAAGGGAGAGGTTTCCAAGCTGAGCCATGTTGGCTCAGGAATTCTGGGAGTTGAAGTCCACAAGTCATAAAAGAGCCAAGGTTGCCTACCCCTGGTATAGGGGGTACTTTGCTCAATAGTAGTAACTGTGAGAGGGATCTCGGAGTCCTGGTGGACAATCACTTAAATATGGGCACCAGGGACTTGTTCCGTGGAGAGAGTTTTTTTCTGTGGACCGGAGGGTGTGTGGTTTTGTGTGCTGCCTGCATCCTGTGGATGGGACTTTGCTTGTTTGTGCAGACCAGTTGCTGGCATGCCACGGCCTGGTCCACGGACCGGGGGTTGGGGACCCCTGTTCTAGTCCAACCCCCTGCTCAAGCAGGAGACCCTATTCTATTTCATAAAGACCTCCAGTGAGGAAGCACCCACAATTTCTGGTGGCAAGCTGTTCCACTGCTTATTAGTTCTCACCATTGGCAAGTTTCTTAGAATAGAATAGAATCTGGAAGGGACCTTGGAGGTCTTCTAGTCCAGCTCCTGCTCAAGCAGGAGGACTTATCTCATCTCAGACAAGTGACTGTCCAGCCTCTTCTTAAAAAACTTCTAGTGATGGAGCGCCCAAGATTTTTGGAATCCCCCTCCGCCAGGAGAAGTCTTTGAGTTTCCCCACTGCAGTTAGGACTGTCCGGTGGACGCGCCAGCCTTGACTGGAGAGATCCAGCTGGGCTTTGCAAGGGGGCCTCTCCCCCAGTGCCAGGGCGGGAATGGGCAGCCGAGAGAGCCATGGCTCGGGCTGTGCTTGCCGGGCATTCAGCCACGTCTGACCATCGCCAGCAGCAGCTGAAGGTCAAGGCAGCCTTCACTAAGAAGGGCAGAGGCTGTTCTGCACCCTCTTGGCACCTACCCTGCGGCCGCAGCAGGCACGCTGCGGGGAAGATCGGGTGCCCCCACTGAGGGCGACGCTTTGCTGCCACCATTTTTCCCAGAGTGGCACTGTGGGAGATGGTTGATGGGGTCAGAGAAAGAACCCTGCCCCTCTGCCACTGGTCCTCTGGGTTTTTCGTCTCTCTTTAATTTTTTTCTAATTTTAACTGTTTTTATATTTATTCTTTTTATCATGCTGACCTGTGGCCAACCAGGATCTGGGGTTGTTCACTGGGGAATTGTGGGAGTTGGAAGTCCAGGCCTCTTAAAGTTGCCAGGAAGCGCCGATCTAAAGAACTGGCAGCCCCAGTTTGTGCCATCTGCAAATTTAATCAATCTGCCCATTCTCCGGTTCAGGAAGACAAAAGCCGAAGACCCCAAAGTCTGGGGCAGGGCAGGCCATGTTCAGCCCTCCAGTGACAGCATCGGAGGAGAACATTACAAATCGACCTTTGACAGCAGTGTGAGAAATAGGTTACGGCTACGGCTATACCGTTTGCAATTAAGAGGGATCCTGCAGGCTTTATAAAAACCAGGCAAGCAGCAGATGAGAGGCGGTTACTCTAGAGCAGTGATTCTCAACCTGTGGGTGGGGACCCCATTTGGGGTCGAACGACCATTTCACGGGGGTCGCCAAACAACGCAGTCCGCCATTTTTCCCCCCCTTTTCCTTAGCTGTGCTACTCCCTTTTATTCTATTGGCTTTTGAAAGCCAATAGAATAGACGCTCTCGAATAGAGTCTTATTGGCTTTCAAAAGCCAATAGGAATTGTCCAGGCTGTCTCTGCTCTGCTGAGCCCGCCAAAAGTCCCATTCTGCAAACGGTGCTGCACCGGTTGAGTAGTCCTCGACTTACGACCGGTTGAGTAGTCCTCGACTTACGACCAGTTGGGGGTTGCGGCATTAAAAAGGTTGAAAACCACTGCTCTAGATCGAAAAGATGGTGATAAAAATAAAGATCAATTTGTAATGTTACCCTGAGCTGCTGAATTTTGAAAAACCTCTGGTAGCATTAGACAGAAGCAGCAGGAGGAGCCCCTGGGCCCCAGCTGCCCTCTGATGGGCTTTGTGATACTTCGACGTCCCTGTCTCCCGTCCTCAGGGCTACTTACTGGGGATTCTCCTTACCTGCTCTCACCCTTAAAGGTTGGCTGGGAGCCCAGGAAGTGCCACAAACCCACCCTGAGAGGCCGGGAACGCCCACGCCCCGTGGCCGAGAACACATCGCTGAAGTCACCGGAGCAAGGATTTTGGCCTGCCTTATTTGGCAGCATAACGGTGGGAGGGGCACCTCTGGCCCCTCCTCCGGGACACTGGAAAGGGAATAACACCCAGTCGCCCAGGGATGGGTGTCTCCCACCCATTGTGGCTCTTTTTTCACAACCAACAACATAGAACCTAGAATACAGAACTGGAAGGGGTCTTGGAGGTCTTCTAGTCCAACCCCCTGCTCAGGCAGGACAATGTATAGCACTGGTTCTCAACCTGTGGGTCGGGACCCCATTTGGGGTCGAACGACCATTTCACGGGGGTCGTCAAACAACGCAGTCCGCCATTTTTCCCCCCCTTTTCCTTAGCTGTGCTACTCCCTTTTATTCTGTTGGCTTTTGAAAGCCAATAGAAGAGACTCTCTTGAATAGAGTCTAATTCTATTGGCTTTCCAAAGCCAATAGGAATTGTCCAGGCTGTCTCTGCCCTGCTGAGCCCGCCAAAAGCCCCATTCTGCAAACGGGGCTGCACCAGTTGAGTAGTCCTCGACTTACGACCGGTTGGGGTCGCGGCATTAAAAAGTTGAGAACCACTGATGTAGAGAAAATTGCTGTGCTTACCAACAGTGTAGAGGGAATAGATTTTTTTTTTTAAGGTCCCAACATGCAGTGTCCAGGCAGATCCTCGGCTATCCTTAATATTTGGGGGAAGAGATCTGTGCTGAATTTCTTGCCCCCCCTCAGATATTTGTTCCAGTCCAGTTCACATCTGACCGACACTGGGTGGGTGCCAGAAGTGCCCAAGGACACCAGAAGGGATGCTGACTTTCTCTTCCTCCTGTCTTTGGCAGAGCCAGCCGGACTTGGCCCAGGAGCCTTTTGACTGCTCCGTGAATCTTGACGGGGCTCTGGGGCCCCCCCCATCCGCAGCACCTGGGACTCCTCTGAGGCTCCTGACCGCCATTCTGCACCAAGGATGTTCAGCCCGAAGAAGCCCTACGACAGCCCCCCTGCCGGCTACGGCCCCCCTGGGGAGGACTACGGGTACCCCATCCAGTCGCCCCCCCCGGGCTCCTACTACGTGGAGGACCAGCCTCAGCACTTCTACAAGTGGACCTCCCCCCCCAGGGTGGTGCGGATCCTGGAGGGGCTGGGCATCCTCCTTTGCGTGGCCATCTTCGCCTGCGTGGCCTCCACCCTCATGTGGGACTACGGCTATGGGGGGATCTACGGCGGCACCATGGGAGGCTACGGCGGGGGCTACGGCGGGGGCCTGGGGGGCGGCTACTACGGCGGAGGCCTGGGTGGTGGCTACTATGGCGGCTACGGCATGGGGGGCTACTACGGGGGCATGACCAACCCCCGCGCGGCCAACGGCTTCATGATCTCCATGTCGGTGCTGTGCTTCATCGCCCTGCTGGCCCTGGCCATCACCAGCCTCACCAAGTCCGGCGGGGCCCGGTCCAGGCGCTTCTACCTGGTGGTCCTGGTGGTCTGCCCCCTGATGGCCTTCCTCATGCTGATCGCCTCCATCGTCTACATCATGGGGGTCAACCCCCAGGCCCAGATGTCCGGCAGCTACAACCCCATGCTGGCCATGTGCAACCAGATCTACGCCGGGGGAGCCTACTACAACCAGTATCTCTACCACTACTGCATCGTGGACCCCCAGGAGGTGAGGGCCTGGATGGGGGGATGGGAGGGTGCGAGAAGAGGGGGCCATGCCTGCTCCTTGTGCACCTGCTTTCTGTGGGGACACGGCTGGTGGGTGCGGAAGCAGCTGTGGCCCAGGCTAAGAATAAGAAAGGGAAAGGTAGGATAGAATAAGAAGAGAACAGAATAGGATGCAGAATAGAGAATAGAATAGAGCCATGGTGGCGAACCTATGGCACGGGTGCCAGAGGCGGCACTCAGAGCCCTCTCTGTGGGCACACGTGCCATCGCCCCAGTCCTAGGCCTTCAGCTGGGTTGTACAAAACCTTTTCGCTTTAGGCCGCCGTGTGCAAAAAAAAAAAGTTCAATCAATCAATTTCAACTTCTTGCACGAAAAAAAAGATCTCGCAAAGTTGGAATTGATAGATTGAACTTTTTAGTCCCACTCAGTCTGCCATTTCCACCGCAGCCACACCCACCCAATGGGCCACGTCCACCGGGCATCTGACGATACATAAGTGGGTTTTGGGTTGCAGTTGGGGCACTCAGTCTCTAAAAGGTTCGTCATCACTGGAATAGAATGTAGAATATAGAATAGAATAGAATAGAAAATATGGAATGGAATAGAATAGAATACAATAGAATAGAATAGAATAGAATAGAAAATATGGAATAGAATAGAATAGAATAGAATAGAATAGAATAGAAAATATGGAATGGAATAGAATAGAATAGAATAGAATAGAATAGAATAGAAAATATGGAATGGAATAGAATAGAATAGAATAGAATAGAATAGAATAGAAAATATGGAATAGAATAGAATAGAATAGAATAGAATAGAAAATATGGAATAGAATAGAATAGAATAGAATAGAATAAAATAATAATGGAATGGAATAGAATAGAATAGAAAATATGGAATAGAATAGAATAGAATAGAATAGAATAAAATAATAATGGAATGGAATAGAATAGAATAGAATAGAATAGAATAGAATAGAATAGAATAGAAGGAGGATAGGATAGGATAGAATAGAGCTGTAAGGGACCTTGGAGGTCTTCTAGTCCAGCCCCTTGCTCAGGCAGGCCATCCCAAACAAATGGCTGCCACCAGCAGGGCCCACCCCTCACCTTCCCTCCCTGTCCCCGGCTGAGCCGGCCCAGCCACCGGACTTTCGTGCCAGGGGACAGGAGCCCTGGAACCTTGGGCAGGACTGTGCCACTTGTGGGTGAGGCTGACCTTTCTCAGGGACGGGCACCGGTTGGGGGGTAAAGCTGGGGCAGCCCCTCTGCCTGCCTGACACGACTTTTCACCGCTTCTCTTTTTATCACCTGCTTGGCCCGAAAAACCAACCTCGGAAGTCACCACAGGGTGTGTGTGTGTGTGTGTGTGTGTGTGTGTGTGTGTGTGTGTGTGTGATGAAAGCACACAGGAAGGACTTTTGTTCCCAGCGAGCGAAAGGGCTTATCGGGAAATCGGTTTCGGGCATGGCCGAGAGCAATCCGGGAGCCTTATCAACGGGCCGGGCACGGCAGTGGCACCCTCGGAACTGCCCAGTTGAGCAAACAAGATAAGCCCAGGTGTTCTTCTCTGCCCAGCCTGGGGACGGGGCTGATGGGCTCGTGAATCACCTGGGAGGGCGTGCGTAAGGCTGCTGCTCCTTCCTCAGGACCGGAGTGGGGTGGGAGTGGGGGGTGGGCAACGGTGGCAACTTTACGACCTGCCCGCTTGGCCAGCTCAGGGACTTTGGGAGTTGCCCTACTTGCCCCGCCCTGCTCCAGACCCTTCCTCAAGACCCCCGGATTTTTTTGGGGGGGGGGGAGGAAACATATCTGCCAACTTTTGGAGCGCAACAGGTAGTCTTCGCTTAATAGCAAAGCAACTGGGACCAGCCGTGTGGTCATTAAGTGAGACATCTTTACTGCTGGCTTCCTCATTGACTCCTAGCTTAATTTAAACGTCTTGGGTTTCCTGGTGGTGTCCCGTCCCAGGACTGACCAGCTCAGACGTGAGGCCCTGGGCATGGGAGGGAAAAAAATTTGGGAGGAGGCTGGGGTGGGTGGTTATGCCCAGCCATTGAGGGTGCCAGGTGGTCGTCCCGATGCTCCAGGCAGGGCGGAAACCTTCTCTTCAAGTTTAGGCAAGGAAGCTTTGCTTTTGGGGAGGGGAGTGTCACTCCCCTCCCCCATTCCTGCCTTTTCGTCTCCACTTTGACAATCCCCTTGGGGAATTGTCACTTGTCTGAGGTGGTATAGGTTCTCCTGCCTGAGCAGGGGGCTGGACTAGAAGACCTCCAAGGTCCCTTCCAGCTCTATTCTATTCCATTCTGAATTCTCGGGGTCCAATGCCCTGACCCCCCTCCCCAAATTCTCACGTTTCCACAGCAAGCACAGCCTGGAGGGCTTTAACCTAGCTTAGTGTCCTTTTGTGTCCTGAAATCCCAAGGCTTTGTGTATGTGTGTGATGCACAGGGAGTTGTGCCGACCCCCCAAATGGGTGTCCTCACTGTCTCCAGATTAAAGGCTGGCATCCTGAGGGCTGCGGGGCAGGTGGCACAGCCGTGGGGGACACCTTGCAAGGAGGCCCCGGAAGGCCACGGATCTCACACGTGCCACCGTGCCGTGGACTGCCTAATTGCTCCTCTGTGGAGGCACACAACCTCCTTGTGGCTTGCTGTGAGGTCTTCTGGGGGGGGGGCTCTCCTTGCTCTGTGGACATCTCCTTCAGTGGAGAAAGAGACCCCCCCCTCACCATGGAGACCCTGAACCCCAGCCCAGCGTCCCTTCCCATGGGGGGAGGGAGCCACGTTTTGCTCTCGGGAATTTGGGGGAGGGGAGGGAGATCTGGAAGGGGTTTAACTGCCCCCCCTCTGTTCCTCGCCCCCCCCAGGCCGTCGCCATCGTCTGCGGATTCCTCCTGGTGATCCTGCTTTGCGTCATCTGCTTTTTCGCCCACAAGACCCGCCAGAAGATCTGGCAGTTTGGGAAGCATAATATTTACTGGGACCGCCCGCCGGCGATGGAGGAGGGTCCCAACGTGGAGGAATGGGTGAGTGGAGCCGTGGAAACCCCTCCCCACCCCAAAAGGCCCTGGGGAAGGCAGCTGCCCTTGACCCCCTGGTTCCTTTGGTAATGCTGACCGTCAGCCGGGCTGGGAAGTTGGGCCGGGCCAGGCTCGGAAGGGAGCAAAGGGCCATTTGGGGTGCAGGCCTCCCCCCCCACAAACAATGCAATCATTTTGGGGAGGGGGCGGCTTCCTCTGCGACCCATGAACGGCGGGAGGAAAACCTGCATTGCAAAATGCAGGGGTAGGCAACCTCGGCTCTTTTATGACTCGTGGACTTCAACTCCCAGAATTCCTGAGCCAGAATGGGTGAACTATGGCCCTTCATAACTCGTGGACTTCAACTCCCAGAATTCCTGAGCCAGCATGGGGGAACTATGGCCCCCTCATGACTCGTGGACTTCAACTCCCAGAATTCCTGAGCCAGCCTGGCTCAGCTTGGAAACCTCTCCCTTTCCCCTCAGCGTGGCTGGCTCAGGAATTCTGGGAGTTGAAGTCCACGAGTCATAAAAGAGCCGAGGTTGCCCACCCCTGCGTGACTAAGGAAAGAAGCAGCCCAGAACTAAGGATGAATGTCCTGACCCATCAACCAGCGGAAGAGAAGTTGCCCCCAGAGGTTGTGAGTGCTGCATCACACACTGGAGGCTGCCTGGGCAGGGGGTTGGACTAGAGGACCTCCAAGGCCCCTTCCCTCTGCTACATTCTGTTGCCACAGGAGCGTCTCAAAGCTGAGCCCTTTTTGCCACATTTCGTGAAACTGCAGTGCCCACTTGCCCCTTTTGGCAGCCCCCTGGCTAGGAAGAGACCCCGGGGGACCCTCCCTCAGTTGCTCCTGGTCTGCCTGCCTGAGCGCGGGAGAAAATGGCCGTCCGTCTGTGTTGATTTCGGCCATTTTCCTTCCTCCATAATTCTCCCCCCCCCCATTTCTGATCTGCAAGAACAGCCACAGGTTCACAAGCCTTGCCACCTGCACTGGAAAGGAGTGTGTGTGTGTGTGTGTGTGTGTAACCGAGAGTGCCCCTGGTTGTTTATAGCTTCTCTGGTTTCGGTCCATCAATGATTAACCGCTGAGCCCACAGGAGCCGTTGCTGTGACTGCAGAGGCAGATGGCCCGGCCGGACCCAGGGTGTGGGGGCTGGGCCCTGGTGTCCCCCTCCCCAGAAGAGAGCCTTCCACCCTGTGGACATTTCTTCCCCCCCCCCAATTTCAGGAGCTGCCTCTGTCCCATTGCTGAAGTTCTGAGGGGGGGGAAGAGGCTGGGAACGTTGGTCTCCTGCTGGCCTTTGGGAAAGCGGGGGGGGGGAGGATCAGAGGGGGGGAGCTGGAGGGCAAGAATGCCCCACCCCCACCCCACTTGGTTCTGGGGGGGCGTTGAAGTGGGGAGCTGTTCCCCAAGGCTCCAAGCTGGATCTGGTCCACAGCAAGCCCTGCCATTTCTCCCTCTGGCAAAGGGTCAGCCAGGGGTGGGGAGGGGAAGGGGGGGAGAGTCGGAAGGGACCTTGGAGGTCTTCTAGTCCAGCCCCCTGCTCAAGTGGGCAGGGAAGAGCTGACCCACAAAGGGTGTCTCCTTGTTGCTTCCCACACTGTCTCCAAGCAGGAGGAGAGGAAGGGGGGGCACAACCCCCAGCTGGCACACGGCCTCCCCGTCTCCCCAGGGGTGGGAATGCTGGGCACGGGACCCGGGGGCTGGAGACCCCCTGGACATGGGGAGGGTCAGGACAGGGGGTGACCGGGAGGGAAAGGCCAGCCTGGTCAGGACGGCACCAGTCAAATCTCAGCCAGCTGTGGGGGCAGCCGGGCCCAGGGGAGGGCTTGTGCAGTGGGCATCTGGAAAGCCCGGGCAGGGGGGAGAGTCTGGTGTGCCAGATGTTGCTGCGGTGAGCTTTTGCCTCCATCCCAGCCCCCCCCCCCGTTTTCCAGCTGTTGCTGCATTTTCTCTGGGGCTGGGCAGGCCATGCTGCCCTCTTAATGGTGGGGAATCCTTTGGGGGATTTCACCCTGAGAGATTGGGAGAGGCTGAGGTCAGAAGGTCACACTCCGGACCCCTGACCCCCGGGACCTCTGGGGTGCTGAGGAGAGCCCGTTGCCCCTCTGCAGGTGAAGAACGTGGATGGCCGGGCCAGCCCCACCGACACGGCCACCCTGGCCTACTCGGAGAAGCCCACCGGCCCCATCAACGCTCCCGCCAGCCCCCCCAACTACACAGAGAAGGACTACTACTCCAAGGTGGATGTCCGGAGCAGGTGAGCAGGCGGGGGGAGGTTTCCCAACACCCGGCCCAAGGAGACCCCCGGAGGACCGGGGGGGGGGGGGCGGCAGGGCTTGGCCGGGAGGGGAACATTGACAGCACCCCTCCTGGCAATGCCACCCCTTTAGTGCTAGAGGGAGACTGCAGCTGCCTGTGGAGGTTCCACTGAATGGGCCCCCTGGACTCTTCCAAGGCAGCCGGCCATTACAGGCTGCCAGGACTGGGGTTGATGGACCAACGAGGAGCCCTCAAGCCCATCAGCAGTGGAAAAGCACAGCCGCCAGCTGGCCGTCTCGTTGGTCTCATGTTGTTCTCACGTTAAGGGGGGTAGACTGCTCCTGGGTAGGGGGCTCCGTTGAGCTGTGCCGGCTGGTGGCTGTTGAGGGAGGGTCCTCCTCGGCCCGCGTCCCTCCTGGCCAGCCCATTCCTGCACCTTCGGGTCAGGCGAGGGTCTCCAGTGAGTCACAAACGGAGGACCCTGACAGAAGAGCCATTGCGAATAGTCCTCCATTTACAACGGGTCACTCTGCGTCTGTTTCACACTTCCGGTGCTTGGCAGCCAGCCAGCCTTGACCGCCATTTGCAGCGTCCCTCGATCACATGACCGCAATTTACGGCGGTTTCACTAAAAACCAGGTTTTGCTTCTGGTTTGTTTTGACACCACCGGCCCACAGCCCACCATGGGCTCATTTAATGACCACAAGGTCTGCTTAATGACCTTCAGCAGCGGCAGAAAAGGTAGTAAAGTTGGCTCAGTCACGCCACCTGCTTTACGACCGTCCTGCCTTACGGCCGTAATGGGCGGGCTCCCTTATGGTCGTAACTGGAGGACTGCCTGCCCTGGGCCAAGGGGGCTGAAACTTTCCTGAAGTCCTGGGAAGCCAGATAACGCCTGGAATCAGATCAGGCAGACCCCTCCCCAATTCCCTGGGGGGCATGACGAGGGGGGGGGTCCAGCGCAGTCAGATTTGCAAGGTCTTCCGCATAACACCCCCCCCCCAGTCAAGAGCCCTTTGATGGGGCTGATTTCCTGGCCTGTCTTTGCCCCCCCCCAGCTCTCCCTTCCAGCCCCCTGTGGAGAAGCTTGCTCGGACGCTGAGCTCTAGCACCTGGGAGGAGAAAACCCAGGAGCCCCCCAGGAAGCCCCCCGCCCGCAGGGGCCGAAGGTCGCGCAAGAGGAGCCCTGAACTGGAGGAATCCCAGTATGAGACAGATCCCACCACGGCCATGGAGTCCAGCGACGAGCAGGACCCAGACGAGTGGGGCAGGTGAGGGGCCCTGCGGGCTGGAATGGGGGGGGCACCCAGGGAAACCGGACCCTGGAGCCCAGGGCCCCTCCCCAAGCACTCTCGATGGACGCAATTGGCACAATGCAAGACACGTCAACTCAACAGTCCCCGGCTTACGGCCATTTGCTTAGTGACCGTTTGAGATCACAATGCCCTGAAAAACATGGGCTCGTACCCATTTTGCACACTTAACGACCATCGCAACATCCCTGTGGGTGCTGGCAAGACGCAACAATAGGCGTGTAACCGCAATGGGTTTGCCTTTTTTATTATAATAATAATAATAATATAATAATAATAATAGTAGTAAAGTTGGAAGGGACCTTGGAGGTCATCTAGTCCAACCCCCTGCTCAGGCAGGAAACCCTACACCATTTTGGACAAATGGCTGTCCAGTCTCTTCTTAAAAACTTCCAGTGTTGGAGCATTTACTGCTTCTGGAGGCAGGTGGTTCCACTGATTAATTGTTCTCACTGTCAGGAAGTTTCTCCTTAGTTCTAGGTTGTTTCTCTCCTTGGTTAGTTTCCATCCGTTGCTTCTTGTCCTGCCTTCAGGCGCTTTGGAGAATAGCTTGACTCCCTCTTCTTTGGGGCAACCCCTGAGATATTGGAAGATTGCTATCCTGTCCCCCCTTGTCCTTCTCTTTGTTAAACTAGACATCCCCAATTCCAGCAACCGTTCCTAATATTTTTTAACCTCCAGTCCCCTAATCATCTTTTTATTAATTAAGTGGAGCCCAGGCCCTCCGATCAAACACTCAGGGGCCAGAAATTAGGGGGGCTTTCAATGGGAGACCCCCTCCCTGGGGTCTCTGGACTGAGCAGCTGCACCAAGCCAGCCCACCCTCTGGGGGCCATAGACCCACTGTCAGACCCCAATTTAAGGAACCTCTCTCCTTGCAAGAGATGAGCAGCCTGGGGAGGGGTCCCCCAAACCCACAGAGCTGGTCAGAGACCCCGGGAAGGGGCTTTGGGGACCAGGAAACAGGAAGGCAGGAAGGGCTGGGCTGGGGGGGGGGAGCAGGGCAGGCTGGGGGAGGAATTCAGGAGGGCAGCTGGTGCTGGGCGAGAGGCCAGCACTGAAAGAAGGCAAGGAACCAGCTCACAGGTTGTGGGCGATCCAAATTTTGGGGTTCCTGTTAATTCACCATGTCAAAGGAACCCCACTGGGGTTCTTGCTGGGGTGTCCCCTGACTCAGGGCTGGCAGAGCATGCCCTGCTGGGAGCCCCCTCCGGCTTAGCCCTCCCCCGGACCCCTCAAAGCAGAGCTCTGAACCCCTAAAAGTGTGTGAAGGGGGGGGGCTTTCCTCCCCTCTGCTTACCACCCCGCCTTGCCAGCCTTGCCAGCGTAGACTAAAGGGAGGGGGGCTCGGGGGGGCCTGGACGCCACCTGGTCCGTGGCTGAGCCCCTCCTGTCACCTCCCCGCAGTCACTACCCACCGATCACGTCCGACGATGCCCGCCAGGAATACAAGCAGGATTTTGACAGTGACCTCAAGCGCTACAAGCAGCTCTGTGCCCACATGGATGGCATCAACGACCAGATCAACCAGCTCAGCAGGCAGCTGGATCAGTTGCCGGAGGGCACCCTCCAGTACCAGGTGGGCACGAACCGGAGGGAGCCCCGGGGTGCCGGCCCTGCTGTGGCAAAAGGGAGCAGCCACTGGGAGGGGCCCCGTCCAGGACATCCCTCTGGGGCCCCCCGGCGCTGCCCAGGGCCGGTTCCTTGTCTGCGGAATGGAGCTGCCAGGCCTTTTCATGGGCATCTGTGGTTTACCCCACAGATGCCCCATGGCTGCTCTTATGCCAGCTGCAAGCTGAGGGGGGGTCACACCAGGGGTCAGCTGTGCCTGGGACACTCTGACCTTCTCCTCCAGCCCCCCGGGCAGACCCTCCCTCCCAGCCGGTGCTGGAGGCCACTTCAAAAGCTCCTTGGGCTTTTGCCCACAGCTGCCCACCGAGTTTCCTGCCTTGCTCTGAGTTGTGCTGCTCCTGAACAGGGGAGCTCCATTTTGTGTACATCCCACCCCCCACCCCACCCCCGGTCTGTTCCCCTCCCAACTCTGGTGTTTCTCCGGCAGGGCGTGGCAGAGGAGTACAACCGGCTGAAGGAGATGAAGCAGGTGAGTCCCCCCCCCCAGCCTAGTTGCCCCCCATCCCCAGGTCCCATCAGCCCCAGCCACCCTGGCCTGGATTGGGGGCCATGGGAAACCCAGGGGAGAAATGCCCAGGGAAGCAGGTTGCCCTCTGGGCTCTGGAGGGATGCCATGGTGGGTGGGTGGGGTGGGGGTGGGGTGGGAGGGTCTACATTTAATAGAAATGCAAACGGCGGCAGAAAAAGAATTTGCTCTCCCGTCCCTCCTTATCAGACCCACGGGAAGCCCTGCAGCCCATCTCCAGAACTGGGATGGGGGGGGATGGCAGGGCAAGGCCCTCCCCCATTATTTTGGCAAAGGAAGCCTGAAGAGACCTGTGTTCAGATTCTGGGCTTTTTTTGGGCGGTTTGTGTGTCACATCAGGAGAATCGGCCCCTCCAACATCTGGGCAGCCCGCAGAGCTTAAGCACCGTTGACTCCATTACCAAAGCCGCCCCGTTTATTCATTTTATTGATCCATCCGATGTTTGCCCTGCCCGTCTCTCCTTAGCGACGCTGGGCACGTCATCAAACAAGACAAAAACCACGATTAAAAGCCCAGTTGAAGACAGAACGAAAAAGGAGATTGAAATTTGCAAATTGAAAATAAAAAAAAACACAGAGAGTTAGGAAACTGAAGGCTGGAAAGTTAACTAGGGCAGCCCCCCCCCCAACCTTTGGGATACCAGAGACCGGTTCCATGGGGAGGGGTTTTTCCCCAGACCAGAGCGGGTGGGGGGTCCTGGTTTTGCGTGCTGCCTGCATCCCACGGAAGGGGCATCGCTGCTGGTTGGTGCCCACCAGCGTGTGCCGAGTCCCCACTCCGGATGGCTCTGAACTGGGGTGGCCGCCAGCCCGGGGCTTCCTAAATCAGGGCTGGGGATGAGGGGAGCTGTAGTCCTGCTCCAGTCACCCAAGCTCTCCTCTCCCCCTTTGAACCCGTGCCAGACGCCGGAGTACCGGAGCCAGAAGAGGGAGACCAAGTCCCTGAGGAAGAAGCTGTTCCACATCAAGCGGATGGTCAGCGACTACGACCAGCACCGGGGGTGAGCCCGGAGTGGGGCCCCCGGGACCCCCGAAGGGGAGGGGCGCCCAGGCCCAGCTCCCTTCCTGGGCCCAGAAGGACAGACACTGACCAGCTGGGCAGCCCCTTCCCACCTTTCGTTTGGACCCGGGGACGCCTGGCCCAGCCCTGCCAAGACTCTGGGGGTGCCAGTGTGCTAGTGCCCCCTCCCTGCAAGAGACGAGGATGCCAGTCTGTGTGTGTGTGTGTGTGTGTATTGTGGATTTTCTTATTCTTGCATTTTTCTCCCGCTTCGTGCCAAAAGGCTGGTTTCCGGGTCTTGTGCCAGCAGTGAGGAGGGTGGGCATCGACCCAGAGCTCTTTTGAGGGGGGGGGCCTCCAGGGCCTGATGGCTGTGGGGTTCCTCTTCGGGGCAAATCACGTTGGGGAAACACCCCTCCACACACACACACACACACAGGGACACAATAGTGTGCAGTGAGGAGGGGGAACAGACCAATAATGGGAAGGGTCCCTTGAGGCAGCTTAAAGATGAGGCTGCCTTTGGCACCGAAGGTCTTGGGATCAAATCCTGATTGTTGGATGGGGGGGGAATTGTACCCCTGGCTGCTCCCCCAAAGTGAAAAAGCAGGTGTTTTTCGGGGGGGGGAGACCAGCAGGATTGGCAGTTACCTGCCCTTCCTCTCCTTCCTCTTCCTCCTCCCTCCCTCCCTGTCCTCCCCCTACTTTCTCTTCCTCCCCTCCAGTGCCAACTTGTGTTTGTGTGGCAAACTCTGCTCCCCCAAAGGGCCTTTTGCTGTTGGAGACTTGATCCAGCTTGGCAGTGCCCCTCCGTTGGTGTTCCTGCCAGCAGCCAGCGGATCCAGAGAGTTCTCCCGGGGAGGGAGAAAGGGGGGGGGGGAGGAATCCCAAGCATAAACATCTGCATTTCCCCCCCCCCCAGGATTTCTGCTTTTGGAGCCAAGCGAGAGCCAAGACCGCCCCCCCCCCAGCCACAGCCCAGCGGGATCTGTCAATGGGGGGCGGGGGGAACTGTATATATTGTGACAATGGGGAGGGCAGGCCTATTTTTTAATAGTAAAACTATTCCTTTAATAAACGTGGGAAAACTTCCCTTGGTTCCTGTGTCTGTTGGCAACTTCTAAGCCAGACAGGTCAAACCCAAGGCCCGGGGGCCGGATGCAGCCCGCGAAGTGGTTTCATGTGGCCCACGAAGCCATCCTGGAAACAGTGAGGGAACAACCCCTGCTGCCTTGGCCCTGGCCCAAGCTGCCCAGGAGCCAATGTACTATTTTGTAGTAGCCATTTATGCTGAAATACATTCAGTCTTAGCTGCATAGCCCTCCCCCCGCATGGCCTGAGAAGAACAGTGGACCATGCCTTGGCGTTTGCCCCGGTCCCACCCCCTTCTGCCAGAGACCCTCAGATCTGTCCCACTCCTGCCCAGGCCCCCACAGGCACCCTTGAATCGAACGATGTAGAGCTGGCCACACCCACCCAGCAGGCAACACCCACCCAGCCCCATGAGGGCGACCGCAATGCTGATGTGGCCCTCAATGAAATTGAGTTTGACACCCCTGCTCTAGGGTGTGAAATGCCCCCCCCAATCTCTGAGATCTTTGCCAGGGCCCTTGAAAATGCCCAGGCACTTCTGCCTCTGGACTTAGTTGGCAGAACAGAGCAAGGAATAGCAGTTGGAAGGGACCGTGGAGGTCGTCTAGTCCACCCCCCTGCTCGACCAGGAGAACCTCTATCCTTTCAGACAAGGTTCCCCCAAACCTCCGGCGTTTTTAAGGCCTGGGTGCCAGCCTCTGGCCCGGCTCCCTCGGCTGCTGCTGGTGGGGTTGGGCCACCGAGACCCTCCAGAGCAGCACCCCGGGGGAGCCCCCGGCTGATTGGAGCAAGGGGATTCCCAAGGGAGAAACCGAGGCAAGGAAGAACATCCCTGGGCACAAGGGGGCGAGAAAGCCTGGCAGCCTTTCAAGGTCTGCACAGTAAACGGCCTTCCTGCTGTGCCAGGCGGTCCCGTGCCCTTCTTGAAGAGCAAAGCCAGCTAGGGGCACCGAGAGGGCGCAGGATTGGAGCTTGCAAGGTTGGCATGCCCCAGGGAAGGAAGCCTCGCTGGCACCTGGCAGAGCCCAGGTGTGGGTGTGTATGTGTGTGGCAAGCCCAAAACCCAGCCTGTGGCTGCAGGACCGGTCTGGTGATTGGCTTCGTGGTGCCCTCCACCCACCCCCAGATAAAAATGTATAGAATATTGTTTGGTTTTTGTAATTGGTGCCATCAGCCCAGAAGGGAAAGTGGCCACACACAGCTGCAGCTGCCAGGGCAGTCTGGGGGGGGGGGAAAGGTGCCCCTCCCTCACCCAGGGATGCCCGTCCTGGACCCCAGAGCCTTTGCCTGGCTCCAGAGATGGGCGTCCTTCGTCCCAACCGGAGCAGAAAAGACCCCCTCCATCTCTTGGTGCAGCTGGGGACCCCCAGAACTCAGCTTGAGGGACAAAGCTGTGCCCCCCCCTTAATCAAGGACCCAACAGACCCAGTTTGGCAACCGGCCCCATTGCCCACCGGCTAAAGGGGGGAGCAGAATACCCATCCTCCAGGGAGCTAATGGGCACTCGAGTCCCACAGCAGGTGGACCTCGAAGGGGGGGTTTGGGGTCCCTGCCCAAGCAGGTGAAATAAATCACATCCGATACCCAAATATTTTTATTCCAAGCACAGAACTGACGCATCCTTGATCTGGAATTTGGAGAGAGAGAGAGAGAGACAAGAAAAGTTTGCATAGATTACAATCGGTACTTTAGACTTCCGAGACCTGAGTTCAAGTCCCACCACTCTCAGCGACTTTTAAGAAAAGCCGGCCCTCGTGGCCTCAGTTTCCTCTGTCTGTAAAACGGGTTTAATGGCAAATTTCCATCACACGCTCCTTGAAGAGACCGTCATATACACACGGAGGGGGGAAAAGCAGATGAGAAAAGAAAGGGGGGGGGAAGGCCACAAAGTGATCAAACAGATTTTAGCCGAACTGACATCCAGCGAAGGTCACCGGAACACTGGGGCGGGCGAGGAGGGCAGCCACATGTGGACGGCAAGGGCATGCAGGCCAACATTTGCATAGCATCGTCACAAACGTGGGGGGGGGCTGGCACAGCCCGGATTTTGGGGGGGTGGGGGGGAATTTCCATGGCAGGTTTTGGAAAGAGGGAGGCAGAAATTAAAATGTGGGGGGTGGGAGGTGAAGAAGGTGAAGAAGCAAGCCTGTAACCGTCAGGACCAACTTCCCACCAGGTTTTCTTCGGGGGGGGGATTCAATTTGCCCAGCGGGTGAGGGCCCGTTGGCACCCAGGAGAGGGAGGGGCCTTCTGGAGAAGACCCCGCCTCTCACTGCAGCCCGCTTGCCCGGGGCGTCCCTTGGACTGGCCCTTGCTCACAGGGGCCCCAAATCCTGCAGTGTGGGGGCCACAACTCAGCCGATGCCCCCCCCCAGGGCTGCCAAAAGAGATGAATGCCAGGCCGGACCCAGAAGGGCAGGGAGCCCCCCCCCCCGCATTTGCCCGGGGAGCATTCAGACGTCGCCTGTTCTCTTTGGTGCTTCCTCTCCAAGGACGGGAGGGCAATCTTTGAGGGGGTGGCACGGGGGTCCTGGGGGGGGGGAGTAGCTGCATGAGGAAACCATGCTGGGGGGGGGCAGGACCAGTTTGCCAGTCAAAACCTGGCAGGATGGGGCTCCTCCTTTAAAGGGCCCTTTGCAGCTGCAAGCCGGCTGCCCCCTCCCCCCCACCAAGGGGGGGTCTTTCAAGCACTCTCAACGTGCTCACCTCTTTGGGGACCCTCCTAGTTGCCCCCTCCCAGGGCAGAAACAAGAGGGGGGTGCTAACATGGCGGATCCTCTCCAGGCCTCTGGAGGGCTGCCCAGACAGCCGGGGGAGGGGGGCCTTCTTCATCCCCCCCTTCAAGGTGCTCATGCACATGCTGGGGAAAAACCACCCAGGAGGGGGGGGCCCAGAGCCCCCCCCCCGGACCACCCAGGCCTCCTCCTTCTCCGGCTACATGTGGCACACAGACGGCTGGCGTGACGAGTGTTCAGAAGAACTTCCAACTCAAGCGGGCCCACCTTGGGTTCCTCTTGGCATTGAGGGGTGGGCTTCATCCTCAGCTGTGGGGGGGGGCTCTCCAGCCTGGCCCCTCCCAAAGGGGTCCCACGAAAGCCAAGCGGCCCCCCCTCCAAAGTCTCGTCCGGGCAGGAGGGGGCTGCAAATGGACATCCAGGCTGTCGGGGGGGGGGGCGGCGAGGCCTGGCGTCCGTCCATCTGTCCAGCTGTCCGGGCTCACTGCCCCGTCCCGTAGGGCCAGTTGAAGCTGCTGCCGGACAGCAACATGTCCCGGATGAGGGTCTCAATGGGCGTCTTGCCCACCAGGCGCATGAAGAAGAGCTGCGAGATGAGCGAGGCCGGGACGGCCCGCAGCGCAGGGAGGCGCAGGAGCAGCCGGCCGAAGCGCTGGGGCTGGGAGGGGTACTGCGAGCGGACGTACTCCGTCAGGGCCACCTGCGCCTTCTCCTGGAGGCTCTCCACGTGCGCCGAGTCCGAGAGGCCGCAGGCGTCTGGAGGGAAGAGGGAGAAGTCAGCCAGCAGCTGCGGGGGTCCCCACAGGCCGCCAGCCCCAGTGGCTCCCTCTGCAGCCGTGTTCAGCCTGTGAAACGTTCTAGTCCTCGTGGTCCTTTTACAGAAGGGTGAATACTCAGGGGTCCCTGGTGCTCTCTGAGCTGGGTGGCTTCCCTGCAGACGTCTCATGACCCAACTAGGGAACCTCATCAGTGCTGGGAGGGGGCTTTGAAGGGGAGGAGGAGGAGGAGGATGACGACGACGACTATTGTGGGGTCCTTGGTGCTGTCTAAGATGAGTTGTTTTTTTGCAGACGTCTCATGACCCAACTAGGGAACCTCATCAGTGCTGGAAGGGAGGGGGCTTTGAAGAGGAGGAGGAGGAGGAGGACTACTATGGTGTCCTTGGTGCTGTCTGAGTTGTTTTCTTGCAGACGTCTCATGACCCAACTAGGTAACACAACTAGAGAACATCATCATTGCTGGAAAGGAGTGGGGTTGGAGGAGGAGGAGGAGGGGGAGGAGGAGGAGGAGGAGGAGGAAGGGGGGGTAGGAGGAGGACTATAAGGTCCTGGGTGCTTGAACTTGGTGGTTTTCTTGCAGATGTTTCATGACCCAACTAGGTAACATCATCAGTTCTAGTAAGGAGTAGTAGAGTTTTGTTTATGTAATCCCACTCCTGACCAGCGCTGATGGTGTTCCCTAGTTGGGTCACGAAACGTCTGCAAGGAAACCGCCCAGCTTAGGCAGCACCAGAGACCCTGAGCTTTAAAGATTCTCCTTTGTGGCTTGAATACTCAACCGAGAGATCAGCCTCGATCAAACTTCTGAATCCAGCCAGGGGCTTCTGATTAGACCTGGGCCCCCACTTGCCCCCAGATCCTCCCAGGGGGCCGAGCTGGATCAGGGCTGCCTTCCACACGGGCACGCCTGGGAATCACCCACCCAATTTCCCGCCAGAGGAGAAGGGCAAGCAAAGCAGCTGGGCCTTTGCAATGGCAGCCCAAGGCCCTGGCCCCCCAGGGCGGAGAAGAGCAGGGCGGGGGGGGGGGGAATGGGGGGTGTGCCGGTGCCAGTCACAAAGGGCAGCTGCCTCTGCCCAGGAGGTGCCCAGCAGAGCGACTTGAGGACAGCCGGTCACTGCCTGCTCCGTGCCAGCCCTCTGGCTGCCCAGGCAACGCTGCCCCCGTCCCCCCAAGGCCTCTGAGGCAGCAGGAAAAGAGCTTTTAGGAAGGGGCAATCGAGGGGGGGGCGCAGGCAGCCAAGGCTGGGCTCCCCCCCAGGGCTTCAGGCTCCCCCTCCCCCCCTACACTGCACCGCGCTGGCAAGGGTCTGGCGAGAGAACCAGAATTGGCAGGAAGGTGCCAGGACAACGCCAGGAATCCTCCCCAGGGCTGCCCCTGTTGGGGGGGGGGCTAGAAAAGACATTTTGTTGTCCCAAACCTGAAAACCAGAGCAAGGACCCCCCTCCCCCCCCAAAAAAAAACTTTTGCAACCCTCTTGGTGATCAACAAGCTGTGCAGAAACTTCCAGCGCACCACCTCCATTTGGCCACCAGGGGTCGATGTTGCATGGCCATTTCACATAGACAGCAAGATTCCCATGGGGGGGGGAAAGCCCCAATGAAGACCCCCCCCCCCAGCTCAGAGGGCCTGTCCCTATTTCCAGCCAAGCTTCAGCTGAACCAAAATGCAGGCTTTGTCGTAAGTTGAGGACTATGGGTGCTGACCTGCCCCAAAGTGGGGGGGGGAGCAATTGATTCATCACATGCTAAATCCATGCAGGGGCATCTGGCTTCCGGGTCAAACTACCTTGCAGATAGTCCTCAATTTACAACGTTTCGTTTAGTGACCGTTCAAAGTTACAATGGCACTGAAAAAAGTGACTTATGTTGTTCACACGTACGACCGTTGCAGCATCCCCACGGTCACGAGTGACCAGAATCCAGATACTTGGCAAACGGCTCGTATTTATGACGGCTGTAGCGTCCTGGGGGGGGGGCTCCTGTGATCCCCTTTTGCGACTCTCTGACCAGCAAAGCCCAGGGGAGAAGCCGGATTCAAGAACGGTCACAAAACGGGGCAAAACCCGCTTAACAACCGTCCCGCTTAGCCTCGGAAATTTTGGGGTGGACAGCGGTCGTTAAGAGGTAGACGGTGCCTGGAGAGCGGGGAGCCTGGCCAGGAGGGGGAACCCCTCTTTCCTCACCCACCCCCAGAGAGGCACCCCCCCGCCCCTCCCACCCGGACGCCCACGGGAGGGGGCACGGGGGGGGGGGTCCCGACCGACCTGGGCTGAAGAGGGCGATGGCCTTGAGGCAGCTGAACTCCGCCGAGTCCACCTGCAGCCGGCTGAGCTTCTCCACCTGGTCCTGGAAGACGCGGATCTGGTCCATGAAGGAGACCACCCGCTCGGCCGACATGGGGGCGGCGTGGAAGCCGGCGGCGGCCAGCAGGGGCGCCATGTGGAGGGGCAGGGCGGATTGGGCGGCGTTGAGCACGAAGAGCTCGCTCCAGCTGAGACGCAGCAGGGCCACCTGGTCGGAGACGGGCAGCTCCGGGAAGAAGGGGATGTTGCGCGCCCACTCCACCGTGCTGAAGAGCAGCCGGGCGGCCAGCTCGCAGATGTTGTCGATGCCCATCACGCTGCCCTGCTGCTGGGCGTACTGGGAGCTGAGGCGGGCGCTGGGGTAGGGCTCGGCCCGCAGCAGCTGCGAGATCAGCTCCGAGACCGGCTGTCCGTTGTAGTAGTCGCCGCTCTGCGCCGCGTTGGGGCTGGCGCTGGCGTGGCTGGGCGGGATCCGGCCCCTCTGGACAGCTGGACAGGCGGGGGGGGGGGCAGGTCAGCATCGGAGGGGCAGCAGCACAGAAACACACACACCCCTACACACACACACCCCTACACACACACACACCCCTACACACACACCCCTACACACACACACCCTACACACACACACACACCGCTACACACACCCCCTACACACACACACCCCCTACACACACCCCCTACACACACACACCACACACACCCCCTACACACACACCCCCTACACACACACCCCCTACACACACACACACCCCTACACACACACCCCTACACACACACCCCTACACACACACCCTTACACACACACACCCCTATACACACACACACCCCTATACACACACACAATCCTACACACACACCCCTACACACACGCATCCCTACACACACACACCCCTACACACACACACCCCTACACACACACCCCTTACACACACACACCCCCTACACACACCCCCTACACACACGCCTACCCACACACACACCCCCTACATACACACACCCCTACACACACACAGCCCTACACACACAGCCCCTACACACACACCCCCACCACCACACACCCCCTACACACACACACCCCCTACACACACACACCCCTACACACACACACCCCTACACACACACACACCCCTACACACACACCCCTTGGCAGGCTGGGAACGTGCCTTTTGGCCCCAATTTGGCCCGCCGTGCAGAGGGCCTGTGCCCGCCTGCCCAGGCAAGGCGCCAGTTGGCACTCTTCCCCACCTCTGGCCTTGTTTCCCAGCTGTGACCTCTGGCCCAGCTGGGTCACGTGAGCCCCGCCCCAGCCCTGCAGGGGCCGGGCCCTCACGGCAGGCCTGCTCAACCGGTCCCTGGTCCCTGGCAGAGCCTCCCTCTCAACCAGGCCCCGGGTGCCACGCTACCCCCCTCCCGTCCCTCAGCGTCTCCTTAGCAGCTGGTCCTCCCAGGTAAAGTGCTCCTGAGCAAGGGGGCTCTACGAGGGGGGAGAAACTCCCCTTCCTGTCTGGCCTTCTGCAACTGGGCGCCCCCAGGGTGGGAGGGCTGGGGGCAAACTCCGAGGAAGCAACGGACGGTCCGACCCAGGCACCCATTGGGCTTCCACCACTTGCACCTCCTAGTTCAATTCCATGCTGGGGGCCAAATCCAGGGCCCCAAAGCATCTCTTGAGGGGGGCACACTTTCCTACGGCCCCCCCATCCTGAGCCCCATCCAATCACTCATGAAGGGGTCCCTCCCTAGCAGTGGTGGGAGGGGAGGGGTCAGCCTGTACACATCTCCCCCCCCCCTTTTTGCCATCACCACCATGGGGAGCAGCATGGCGCTTCCACAGCTTTGCAAATGTATTTATTTTAGATCATTTATATAGCCATATACTGGGGGGGGGAGGCTAAAGCCTGGCATCTCATGTGGGGGGGGGCTTTTGTTTTTCGTTTGGATACACACCAAAGCCCAGTGCAGGATGTCTTTTCCTGCATCCTCCAGTCCAAAACTGGGGGGGGGGGAATGCCAAATTTCAGGCAGAGGGCAGCTGCCCCCCCTCCTGCCCCTCAAGACCTGGCGTGGAGGGCCCTGCAATTTGGGTGTGGTGCCAGGGGAGAGTGGGGGAGGGCCCAGGGAGGGGGGCACATGCAAACTTTGTTTGAGGACCAGGCCCCAGCGCACCCTTGGCGTGGGACAGCTGGCCCGGCAACTGTTCCCTTCCAGCAAGGGGGGAGGCTCCTCTACTCCACCCCCCAGGAGAGGCTGGCTGGGAACCTCTCAGCCAGTCTGACTTCATTCCTGGGGAGGGGGGCGGGAGGGGCAGCTGAGAGAGGGAGGGAGGGAGGCCTGCCCCGGCTTGTCCCGGGAGCGAAGGCCGGAGGGCCCTGCCCAGTTGGCGCCCACTCCGCGGCCAGGTGCTCCTATACGATATTGGGGTGGGGGGATGTTATGGGGGGGGGTGTTCAGCTGGGCAGGGAGCCAAGGATGGACCTCTACACACACACACACACACACACACACACACACACACACACACACAGACAGATTCCTCCCTGGGCATGGTTGGAAGCCCAATCAGTGCCCGGGACCCCCTCCCCGCTTTAGGGCAACTCCGCAGAGACCCAGGGGAGCTCCCGCCAGAGGCAGAGACTGGAACTTCAGCCTCACCAGAGAACCCCTCCTGGGGGGGGTTATTTCAATTGGGAGTCCTCGCGGGGGAGGGGACAGAGCAGAGGGGGGGCTCTCCAGCACCCAGCATGGCTCTGCCTGGCCCCAGACGGCCTTTGGCCCCCATCCCCCTCCAGGATCCGCCCTCTGGGGCTTGGGTTGTCTCGGGAGCAGCCAGTCCCCCCCCCTATGCCTGCCTCTGAGTCCCTCAGAGCCCCCCCCCCACTGACTGGCCTCACCTTCCTTCCTCATGCCAACACGGAAGCACTTCTTCAACCGGCAGTACTGGCATTGGTTGCGGTGATGCTGGTCGATCTGGCAGTCCCGGTTGGACCTGGGAGGGGGGGGGACAGAAGGAAAGCGGCTTCAGCACACCCGGATAAGGAGCGAAGGTCCCCCAGAAATCATGGTGGGAGCCCCCCAAGGAGGAGGAGCCCCCGGGGACTCGGGGAGTTGAGTGTCAGTGAGGGCAATCAACCAGGGGAACAGCCTGCCACCAGAAGTTGTGGGCGCTCCATCACTGGAGGCTTTTAAGGAGAGACTGGACAGCCGCCTGTCTGAAATGGTGTAAGGTCTCCTGCTTGAGCAGGGGGCTGGACTAGAGGACCTCCAAGGCCCCTTCCAGCTCTGTAATTCTGTTAATACCCAAACACAGCAGAATCTTTGAGCGTAGGGAGGGCAGGAATGGAAGGATGGGAGGGAGGAAGGAAGAAAGGAAGGAAAGAAGGGAGGGAGGAAGAAAGAAAGGGAGGGAGGGGAGGGGAGGGGAAGGAAGGGAGGGAGGAGGAAGGGACGGAGCCCCCCCCCTAAACACTCACATTTCCTCCCGGGAGCTGCTTAGACCAGAGCTGTCCAACTGTGGCAACTTTAAGACTTGTGGACTTCAACTCCCAGAATTCCCCAGTCAGCATCTGGCTTCCTCTGCCCCCCCTTTCTCCCCCTGCTGGCCAGGCCTGGGGGGGAAGGGCAGCTGGACCTGTCAATCCTGCTTCTCCCCCAAAGTCCTCAAAAGGGGCCTTTTTGCCGAAAGACCCCCGATCTCCTGCCGGGGACCCCAAAGGGCTGGCTGGGAGCAGGCCAGGCCACTGACCCAGGCCGTAGGGGACACCTAGAGAGCATCCAGCTGGATGGACCTTCGGCAAGTCAATGCCGGGAAAGGCCGGGAGCAGCTCCAGCCCGGCGCTCCCCTCCAATGCCAGTGCTGGTGATGCTTGGTGGTCAGCTGAAGGACTACAAGGCCCATCGCTGGGAGGGAGGGAGGGAAAGGCATGCTCCCATCTAAGGAAGCCTGTCTGGAGTGGGCACGGGGAAGGGAGAGCAGCCAGGGGCTCCACCCCTCCTCTGCCCGGCTCCCAGGGGTGGGAAGGGGCCTGGCCAGCTGACCCCTCTGCTTGGGGGGCAGGCAGAGGGGGCCAAAGTGCGAAGGGCGGCCCAAGATGAACAAAGCCGGGCAGTCCCTCCTGTTTGCAATCAAGAGGAGGCCGTGACTGCTGGGGGGGGAGGGAAGGGGGATGCCAGGGGGGTTGGGATCTGCCCTGAGATGCCCCTCCCCAACCGGTGACCCCCCTGCTCCAGGCCAGGAGCAAAGCCCCCCCCCCCAAGGCCCGCATGAGCAAAGAGGAATTCCAGCAATTTCCTCCCTTTGACCCGGCAGGAGCAGTGGGGGAAGGGCTGTGGGGCAGGAGGAGCTGGGCGGGGAAGGGGCCTCCTCCAGCCACTGTTTGTGTGTGTGTGTGTGTGTGTGTGTGTGTCCATCCTGGGCGGGGAGGGCTCTGCAGCCAGGCTAGACTCGGCCTCTACTCCACACCTCCCCCTCCACATGCAAACTTTGTTTGAGGACCAGGCTGTGCGATTGCTGCCCCTGCTGACCGCAGGCAGACCCCCCTGCCCCCCCCTCAAGAGGGGCAACCGAGGACAGGCATCCTTCCCCTCTGTGCAAAGTCTGGGCTGGCAGGCAGGGAGAGACACCGGTTCGATCCCCACCAAGGCCTTCTCCCCATATTCCCTTCAGCCGCCCCTCATCAGGACCCCCCCATGCAAAGCGGGCCTTTGCCCCCTCCCTTCCCTTCCCCTGAGGGACCCCAGGAACCCACCCCTCCCTCTGTCACTCATGGCAGTGAGGGAGGGTCTCCTGGTGGGGGCTGTAATGCTGACCCCCAGGGGAGGTGCTAGCTGGGGGGCAAGACCGGCACCAGAAGAAACCCCCCCACCCCCAAGGGAGGCCCAAGACCAAAAGGCAGGGGAGGGGGTCCCTAAAAGAAAGCCCAGTGTGTGTGTGGGGGGGTGAGGCTGCACATCACATGGCCGGCTCCAGCCCCATCTGAGCCCTTAGCACCCACTCCCCAGCCTGCAGCCAACTCTGGCAAGCAAAGAAGGAGACCCCCAGCCCCCCCTTACAGCTAATCCCCTGCCTGGCATTTATGTATCACAACTGCCCCCCCCCCCAGAAGGCACCTTTCCTGCCCCTCCTTGCACACTGGAAGGTCTGGCAAGGCCTGGGCGGGCAGAGCACCAGGGGCTTTGGAGTTTCAGGATGCTGACCCTACACGTGGCTCCCTCCTCCCCCCACATCTGGATAACTCCAGGAGCTTTGGAAAGCGGGGCGGGAGGACCTGTGTGGGTCCAGCTGCAAGAGAGGAGGGGGTGGGGAGATCCAGCCCCCCCCCAGGCATCTCTGCCTCTGGGATAATTCCACAGTGAGCCCCCCAAGAGGGATTTGCAGCAGACAAAGGCAAGAACCAGCCGGGGTCGTCCCGTTCAGTTCTCACATCCTCATTCTAAAAAGGAGAACCTTGAACCCGGGTCCAAGGGAAGAGTAGTCACTGAATCCAGAGAGGGAGGGAGGGAGAGAGAAAGAGAGAGAGAGAGAGACTGACCGATTCACATTTACGCCCCGTCTTTACGCCCCGTCGCAGCACCCTGGGATCACATGATCCCCTCTTTTGAGACTTTCCGGCGAGCAAAGTCATTGGGTAAAGCCAGATTCACCATGTTCCTAACTTAACCAGTGATTCACTTAATAACGGGAGCAAAAATGGGGCAAAACTCACATAAGTCTGGGGCTCAGCTGTGGCTGTAAGCGGAGGACTTCCTGTCTTCCCAGGCCTCGCCACCCAGTTCCCTCCGTTGGGAATCGGGTGCGGGGGGGGGGTGGGCCTTGGCCAAACCACGTGGGGGTCTGTCCCCTTCAAAGACCCCCCCTGCAGGTTCCCCTCTGTGGAAGGCAAAATAAAGGAGGCTCAGAGAACCGGACTGGGGTGCCAATGAGCTGAGCAGGCCCGAGAGGGGGGCTGCTGGGGAGGGGGGAGCTCCCCAGTGCCCCTCCTTCCTCCGCGTGGGGCTAATGAGCTCATTAGGGCAGCCAATTAAAGGCCCAACCGGCCAGCCAAAACGGCTTTTAAATAGGCAAAGCAGCCCAGCCCAGACCCTCCACGCCAGGCGGGCTCCCGCTGTGCAGGAGAAAAGCTTCTACGCCTCCTTGGGCTGGAAAAGGTAACAAGGTCCCTCCCCCCCCCCCGGTTTTCTTTTTGGGGGGTGGGTGGGCTGGGGGCACGGAGGGAGGGCGAGGGCCGCTTTGCTTGGAATGAGCCACCCGGCAAAGGGAGGCGCATGCGGGCAAAGGAGAAGAAGGAAGGCGGCCCGCAGTTGGTGGGGGTGACCGGCTTTGCTGGTTAAGCATGTGTGAAAGTCATAAAATTTAAAGCAAGGAGGGAGACGGAGAGAGAGAGGGAGAGAAAAAGGAAGGGAGAGGGAGAGAGAGAGAATGGGAGGGAGAAAGGGAGAGGGAGGGGGAGAGAGAGAGAGAGAAAGGGAGACAGAGAAAGAGAGAGAAAGACAGTGAGGGAGAGAGGGAGAGAGAGAGGGAGAAAGGAGGGAGAGACAAAGGGAGGGAGACAGAAGGAGAGGGAAAAAGGGAGAGGGAGGGAGAGGGAAAGAGAGGGAGAGAGAGAGACAGAGAGAGGAAGACAGAGGGAGAGGGAGAGAGGGAGAGAGCGGGAGAGGGAGGGAAGGACAAAGGGAGAGGGCGAGAGGGAGACAGAAGGAGAGGGAAAAAGGGAGAGGGAGGGAGGGAGAGGGGGAGAGGGAGGGAAAGAGGGAGGGGGAGGAGGGGGAGAGGGAGGGAGGGAGGGAGGGAGAGAGAGAGAGAGAGAGAAAGAGAGAGAGAGAGAGAGAGAGAGAGATGCTTTTGCTAAATTAAGGATAGAGAGGAGAGAAGCAACTTTGGGTCCAGCAGGAAAAATGGCGTTTTGGAGCCATTGCAGCCCTTCCTGCTCTCCGGCCAGGCCTGCCTGCCTCGTGCCCTTAAACTGGGGACTCTCCCACGGGGCTTTGGGCCAACGGCTGCCTGATTTGGGGACCGTGCCCATCACGGAGGGCAGGGCAAGCTAATCCCCTGGGTGCTAAAACGTCTCGTTTCAGTGGCCGGGTGGAGGGACAAAGTGACACAGTATCATCTCCCCTGCCCACTCCTGAACTCAGCAGATCCCTGCACTGCCCAGAGACCCCCTCCCCAAAAGAGAAAACCCCAGGGGGTGGCACTCATTGGTGCCCTGCAAGCCCTTCTCTGTGCTGGCACCCAAGTGCCAACCTGGCCCAGGAACGCTCAGAGGCTCCTCCAGACAGGGCTGCCCTCCCCTTGACTCACAGGGGGGCTGGATATGCAGAGCCCATCCTGGCAGGAAGGACAGGAGGGGGGGGCGCTGTGACCCTGACCCAGATTGGCTTCCGTGCCCTCTCAGGAGCAGCAAAGCCAGGCTGGCACCGTCTCCAGACCCCTCAACCCACCGCCATCCTTTGCGGGCGGCCCTCAGGACCGAGTCCAGCCTGTTTAATGGACAGCTCATTTTTCTGAGCCAGGCACGCTTCCTCCGAGATCACGTATGTTCCCAGGCGTGTCTTATTCAACGGAACGAACATCCCCAAGTATAACCCACGTCGCATGTACACAGCTTACAACTCTTCACTCAGTGATCGTTCAAAGTTACAACGGCACTGAAAAAAAGAGACTTGCGACCGTAATTCACACTTAACGACCGTTGCAGCCTCACGTGATCAAAATCCAGACGCTTGGCAACTGACTCGTATTTACGACGGTCGCAGCATCCTGGGGTCGTGGAATCCCCTCATATAAGCAAAGTCCGTGGGGGAAGGCAGACTCACTTAACAACCGTGTGACTCATTTTACAACTGCAGCGATTCGCTTATCAAGGGTGGCCTGAAAAGTCGTGGTAAAATGGGGCAAGAGTCACTTGACAAATTGCTCCCTTAACGACAGAAATTGTGGTCGTAAGTTGAGGACGGCCTGTATTCTTCTTTCCTCCCCAGAAAAGATTTGAATAGCAAATCAAACCCATTAAATCTTCTTTGTCCAGTAAAAAAAAAAAAACCCTCCCCTAAACCAGGGGTAGGCAACCTTGGCCCTTTTATGAGTCGTGGACTTCAACTCCCAGAATTCCTGAGCCAGCTTTGCTGGCTCAGGAATTCTGGGAGTTGAAGTCCACGAGTCATAAAAGGGCCAAGGTTGCCTACCCCTGCCCTAAACCTACATTCACGGGAAAAGTGACTACTGGGGAGTGGGAGGGGGTCTCCAAAGGGCACCTCTGGCTGAGCTTCTATTGACCATATGGTTAGGGACCCCCCCCTGCCCCCTTTCCTGACTGGGCAAAATGCCCAAACCAGGCCGAGACGCCCAAACACCCCACTAAGATACATCAGTCATTCGCAAAGTGGGAACCGGAAACACCTCTATTTTAAGAAACTAACAACACACCATGTAACTTCACACATACACACCTTGTGATTCCTCGGCAGGTTGGGAGGATGGCTAAAAGCCCCACTTGGCTGCAAGAATCTCCAAAGGGATGGAGAAAGCCCCCCCCCCCAAAAGACCCAGGCCTGGATGGATCTGGCAAAAGAAAACGAACCCAACGTTTGGGACTTTGGCTGATTCTCATTTACAACCTTTGGGTAGGGAAGAAGCCCGAAGCCCGCCCCCCAGGACCCCCCTTTCCCACCTAAGCATCCCCCCTCCCCATTTCCAGCTGGAGGGGTGATTTTTTTTTCCTGAAAATGAGATGCACAAGATGCTGGCTTGCTTGGGAAGCTCAGCCAGGATGGCGCTCAGATAGGATACCAGATAAGTACAGAGATGCCCCCCCCCCAGTTCTTGGAAGTCTCGTCCTTCTGCAATGCCCCCCCAAAAGCGTATGGGGGAGGGAAGCTGTTCTTCTGCATCCCTTTTTCTTCAAACGCGCCCTGCCTTCCCCAGGCACGGCTTCGGCCAGAGGGACGCTTTGCTTTTTGGGATGGCAGCCCGGGAATCGGCCTGGATGTTGCCCGCTGGTGACCCCCCCCCCCCAGACTGGGCAGAAGGAGGCAGAGACGGCTGGCAGATTTTGGGTGGGCCAAGCCTGTCCCTCTGACCAAGCAGGTGTGAGAGAGAGGTGGGGGTCCCTAGCAGGCCAGGGCCGTCCCTGCACTAAAAACAGCCCGGGTGGAGAAATGTGCCAATGGCCTTCTGTTGGGGGGGGGACATAAGCGTCCATGAGCAAAGCTGCCAAACTGAGAGGCCTCTGGGGAACCTTGACCCCAAGGCCATTCTTGTTCCCCCTCCTTCCTGGGGCCCTGATCTGCCCCCCCTCCAGCACCCAGGAGACTGACTGGGCCTCAGCAGAGGACCCTCCAGTGGCCAGAAAGTAGGGGGGGCAGCCAAGAGCAGGGCAAAGCAGCAGCACCCTTAGGAAGTCCAGGCAGACAGACCAACCATTCAGGCTGATCCCCACCTCATGAGGACTAGCATCTTAGGAGGCAAGAGGGGCTCTCGAGGGGGAGGGGCAAGGTGGAGGCACGGGAGGGCAGACCAAATTCCGAACTCACTGTCACATAACCCACTCAAGGGGGGACACTAATTTGACCAGGTGGGTCAGGGGCCCCTCCCTGTGGCAAGATGTAACAGCCGAGGCAGAGAGGGGAGGGCAGGCCGGGCCCCCTGGCCCTGACGCCGAGAGGGGCCCTTCCAGGGATGGGTCTCCTGCTGGTTCACACAAAGGTCCAACATATCACAGGCCTGGGCAGAAGTGTGTGTGGGGGGGGGCTCCCTGCTGACCACTGGGGCATCCGAGTTTGGCCCCCACCATCTCCAAGTAGGGAAAGTCCCATCCTTCTTGGTGCAGAGTTTTTATACAACTACTTTTGAGGCTGCTTCTCCCTTGAGACTCACACCATGAGGTCTGGAAACTTGCTAGGAGATAGTCATTGCCAATCCAGTGGCAATCGGCTCCCAGAAATCTACCTGGTCTTGGCCATGCCAACTCCCCCCACCTCCTTAGTTAGGGAGCATGGAAAAGCCATTGGGGAAGAAAAGAAGAAAACAGGTCCCCTTGCATAATGAGAACTAGCGCCTTAGCTTCACCAGAAGAGTTTGAGCCGCAATTACACCGTGGGAAAGGGTCTCAGAAACCTCTAAGGACCACGGCTTTGGGGAAGGGGTCTCTTTTCGGTGATCCTGGGCAGGAGAGCAAGCCAGGCGCGTGGGGGGGGGGTTATGTCTCTACCTGGCCCCATAAATGCAGAACCCCAGCATCAGAAGGGAACCCCACTTGTCTCTCCATCTTGCCTCTGAGACAAAACATTTTCCGGGGGGGGGGTCAGGAGTAGATGAGGGGGGGGGAGATCCCAACTGAGAATCCTCCCACCTCCCCAGGAATACTTGGGGAGGGGGCTGGGAGACCAACGTGGCCCAATTTTGACCATCTAAGGCAGAAGCTCCTGAATTGCCCCACTGGCTGCTCCCCAAAACCGCAGGTCCTGTTTGCCAGCCAGAGGCCCTGCCCCAGTCAAAGCCCCACAGCTGGGCTGGTGCCCTGCGCCTCTGGGCTCGCCTGCCCCACAGCCGGGCGCTCATCCCTTTGCTCCCCCCACAGAAGGCACCGAGACCAGGGGAGCCCCCGCCGTGGGCAAGCCAGCCCCATCCACACGCGCGTCCAGCCGCGCGGGGCACCAGGTGGGCACGGCCCCCGAGGCCGGGAGGGAGGCAGCCCCCCCCCGTGCAGCCTGCGGCACCAGCAGCCCCCCGGCCCCCGCACCTCCACGTGGCCCAGCCGGGCGGCAGGTGCGGGCGGGCGGACGAAGCACCTGCAGCTCCGGGCAGAGCCGACCCAGCGCCAGGGGGGCGGAGGGGGCATCGTGGGGCCCGTTTGCGCCGGAGCAATTGCCGCAGCCGTCCGCGAAGCCCTCCGGGCATCCTCCGTTGAGCCCCGGGCGTCCCTCGGAGGCCCCCCCGCCGCCCCCCGGGGAGGGAGGGGCTGCCCCCACGGCGCAACTCCCGCAGCAGCCCAGCAAACGGAGCGGCCGTCCCTCCCTCCACGCCCCCCCCCGGGCCCCGGGCCCGGCCCTCCGCCGCCCCTCGCCAGACCGCCCGGGCGGGGAGGGGGGCTTTTCCTGGCCCCGCGGCCGTGGCAGAGGCCGCCCTCCCGCGTCCGCCCGGCGGCCTGACCGAGGGGGGCGGGCGGGCGGGGGGGGGAAGGCCGGGGACCCCGCCCCCCGCCCCCTCCTCCCCCCCCGCGCACCTGCAGGTGTAGCTGAGGTTGCGGCGGATGCTGCGCTTGAAGAAGCTCTTGCAGCCCTCGCAGGTGGCCACGCCGTAGTGCTTCCCGCTGGACTTGTCCCCGCAGACCACGCAGTCCACGGGCGCCGCCCCCGCCTTCTCCTCCTCGCCGCCCCCGCCGCCGCGCTCCGGGTCGCCGGGCGGGGAGGCCGAGCCGTCCTCGGAGGGCCGCGCGTAGCCCTTGGCCAGGCCGTTGCTCTCCCCGCCGCCGCCGCCGCCCGCCGCCTCGCCCCAGCCGCCGGTCACCATGGCCATAGCGGCCGGGGCGCGGGCGGGGCCGGCGGAGCGGGGCCGGGCGGGGGCGCGGGACCCCCCGGCCGGCCTGGCCCTCCTCCGGCGCCGGGCGGGCTCCCGCGGGCGAGGGCGAGGGGGCCCCGGCCGGGGCGGCGAGCCAAAGTTCCGCCGGGCTGGCTCGGGGCGGCGGGCGGGCGGGCGAGGCCCCTCCTGGGGTCGGCCGGGCGGCGGGCGAGCCCCGGCGCCGCCCCCGCCGCTTCCCCCGCCGACGGCCGGCCGAGCGGGGCGCCTCCTAGCAGCAGCGCGGCGGCTCCGGGGGCGCCGGGCGGGGAGGCGGCGGCGGCTGGTCCCGGGCGGCCATGGCGGGACGGGCGGCGATCGGGGTCCCGGCCGGCCGCTCTCAGCGCATCGCGGCGGCGGCGCAAAGTTCAGGGCCGCGCGGGCTCCGGCTGCAGCCCCGCCGCGCACCAGTCCTCGCCTGCCTGCTTGCCTGGCTGCTCGCTCGCTCCTCCCTCGCCGGCCCTCCCCTTCCGCCTGCCCGCCAGCCCGCTCGCCGAGGCCGCCTCCCGCTCCGGCCGCCGCTTCCTGCCTGCGCCCGGCGCCGCTGCCCTGGCCGGAGGCGGCCTCTGAGCGCGTGCAGAGCGCCCGCCGCCGCCCGCCTCCCCCCTCCCCCTGGCGCGCCGCTCCAGGCACTCGCGGCGGCCCCCCCCGGCTGGGGACGATGGAGCCCCGGAAGGGGGCTGCGTGGGGAACGGGGCTGCGGAGCCCCTCCGCCCCCTTCTGAGCCGAGAGGCTCCGCGGGGACCCTCCCGCGCCCTCCCCCGCTGCCGCCCGGGGAAGTGCTTGGCGAGCGGAGACCCTTCCCCGGCCGCCCCGCCGCCGCCCTCCGATCTGCCCCCGAAGCCCCCTCGGCTCTTGCCCCCCCCCGGCGCGCGAGGGACCCCGGAGGCCCCGCCGCAGGAATTCCGCGGGGGGAGGAAGGTGCGCGCTGATTTTTCACACCGTGGCGGCTTCCCCTTCGCGGGGGTCCTGCAGCCGAAGGAGGCTGGGGGGCCCGGCCGGTGCCCGAGGGAAGCTGTGTCAAAGCCCCGGAGCTTGTCTGCCCTTCCCCGTTGCTCCGGGGCAGGAGGAAGCCAGGACAGTTTCCCCCCCCCCCACTTGGAGACGACCACTAGAGCCGGGCAAGGGGATTGTGGGATCTTTCCAGGCTCAGCCCTGGGAGCTGGCTGTGTGAAACCGACGCTGAGTGGGTCATAGGGGAATATGGCCTCTGGCCTTTCGGGGAATATTCCCCCCCCCCTTTGAGAAGTACCCTGACACCCCCTTCAGCTTCTGGGCATTGAAAACCTTTGCAAGGCTGTTTGGGAGGAAGACAAGAAGAGTCATCAGGGTCAGGGTGGTCCCCAAAGTGACTTTTCCAAACACACCTGGACTTTTTTTTGTTGTTGAAGACGTTTCACTTCTCATCCAAGAAGCTTCTTCAGTTCTGCTCACCTCTTTTCATTTGTCTAGAACTGAAGAAGCTTCTTGGATGAGAAGTGAAACGTCTTCAAGGAACAACAAAAAGTCCAGCTGCCTTTTGGAAAAGCAGCTCTGGGGCAGAGGCCAGGCTCTGGGGGGGGGGAGCCCTGGACCACCTTGCCCGCCAGCCTGCCTTCTCCTTGGTCCCCCAGCTTCCCGAGGAAGCCCATCAAGGCTAAGAGCCCTCCATCCCCACAACCGCCCCGTGTTTTGCCTGTCCCGGTTTTGCAGGATCCAATTCCTGGGGGTCTGGAGGAGAAAAGCTCTGGAGAAGCCGCCTGGGTGGGTGGGGAAGCTTTGCCCCAGATCCTTCCCCCAATCCGGGGCCCGTTTCTGGCCGACTGTGTGACATGGGCCACCCACCTGCTTGGCTCGCAAGAGAGGAAGCCCGTTCACAGATGGGCCGTTGCAGGAGCCATCATTACACTCAGTGGAGCTTCCACAATCCAGCAAGGTCTATCTTAAGGTTAGTGCCTGCTGGGCCTGAACTGCAGCTCACATAGTGTTTCTGGACCAGCTCTATGGACTGCTTTTCTGGGGGAGCCATAATTCCTGTGGGAAAGAGGCCCATCTGGGAAAAGGGGAAAGCCCAGCGCATCTGGGGGAGGTAAACCTGAACCCGTGGCCTCGTCCAGAGACATCACTCCTTGCATAGTCCACCCAGGAGGTCTCTGGAGGGCAGAGTCCAGGGGGAGGAAAGGGAGGGGTCCAGCCAAAGGGTCTCTGGCCCTTTCCGGTCAGAGCCCAGGGCCTGGAATCGACACCCCCCCTCCCCCCAGTACTTCAGACAGTCCGGCCAAGGGGAGGCCCCCTCCCCCCTCCCAGGCCCCCAGGCTCCCTTGAGCCACCCTCATGTCTGCCTGGGGCAGCCCCACTTGTGACTGGTCCCCAGCCAGGGCCTGCTGCAGCTTGGGGGGGGGGAGCACTGGGGATCCCCAGCTCTGGGCCAAGCAGGCTGGGCCAGAAGTTGACCACAGGGGCCTTGTTGGCCCCCCCCCCACGTCATGGGAGTACAGCTGTTGCAACAGGAAGAGGGGCTGGTGGGTTGTCTGAATGTAGCCACAGAAACAAGATTTACTGCTATGCAGTGGTGGGATTCAGCCCGTTCGTACCACTTTGGCAAAACCGGTAGCTAATTTCTTGTTGCCCGGGCCCAGAACAGACGTTCGGAAGCGGCATCCACACAGAGAACCGGTTGTTCACCTATTTGAATCCCACCACTGCCGCTATGGGACTGAGCCACAGGCTCATCCCCCAAACCCACCCATTTCTGGGAACTTCTGCTGATTTTGTCTTGGGCCTGTTCACACATTTGAGTCCACCTAAGAAGGTGCACCAGACCCAGCTGGGAAGGGGCTCGGACCCTCAGCTCCTACTGCCCTCTCTGGCCTTACGCCAGGTTGTAAGGCAGTGACCCACAGCCAGAAGTCAGTCCTTCCTTCCTTCCTTCCTTCCTTCCTTCCTTCCTTCCTTCCCCTTTCTTTCTTTTTCTTTCCTTCCTTCCTTCCCCTTCCCTCCTCTCTTCTTTTCCCTTGCCTCCTCACCCATCACTTTTTCCTTCCTTCCTTCCTTCCTTCCTTCCTTTCCTTCCTTCCTTCCTTCCTTTCTCTTCCTTCCTTCCTTCCTTCCTTCCTTCCTTCCTTCCTTCCTTCCTTCCTTCCTTCCTTCCTTCCTTCCTTCCTTCCTTCCTTCCTCTTTCTTTCTTTCCTTTCTTCCCTCTCCTTCCCTCCTCTCTTCTTTTCCCTTGCCTCCTCACCCATCACTTTTTCCTTCCTTCCTTCCTTCCTTCCTTCCTTCCTTCCTTCCTTCCTTCCTTCCTCCCTCCCTCCCTCCCTCCCTTCCCTGCAAGGCAGACGGGGGAATTCTGGGAATTGAAATCCACCCATTTTAAAGCCACCAAGGTTGGAAACAGTGTTGTAGGAAGAGAGAGGAGTTACTACTACAGGCAATCCTCAACCACAGTTCATTGACTTGACTGTTCAGAATTACAACAGTGTTGGAAAAAAGAGACTCAGGATCGTTTTTCACACTTAGGACCGCTGCAGCCTCCCTGGGGTCACGTGATCAGAGTCCAGACGCCTGGCACCTGGTTCATATTTACGATGGTCGCAGCTTCCAGGGGGATCACGGGACCCCCTCTGGTGACCTGACGAGCAAAGCCAACGGGGAAGCCGATTCACTTTAACAACTGCGGCAAGAAAGATCGTGAAATGGACCAAAGCTCACTTAGCAGCCGTCTCGCTTAGCAATAGAAAATTTGGGCTCCATTGTGGTCGTAAGTCAAGGACTGACTGTGGTAGCCAAAGATTTGGAGGTATCTTTAATGACTCATAAATATTATTAAAAGCTTCAGATCTTTTCCCCAGATGCCCAGCTGGGCTGAGAAAGGACTGAAATTGGGGTGAGGGGAAGGGGAGGGAGGGGAGGGGGCTGCTGGTGCACAGGCAGGTTATATATGTAACCCACAGGCAACTTGTCCTCCCCCTTCCCCCCCTGCCCCCCAAGTTAAATCCTGCCTCAGTCCAGCCACCTCCGGCCTCCAAAGAAGGGAACTGCAGCCCAGTTTAAATTCAGGGTGGGACTCAGAAAAAGACTCTGTTGGATTTTTTTTTTTTTTGCCAGAAAAAAGGGTCCACCTATTTGTCTTCTCTGTCCATCTCTCTCCACCCTCTGTTGTATCGGTCATCTATGTCTGTCCATCATCTGTCATCTATCTTTTGTCTATTTATATCTCTACGTATCACCTACCTGCCTATCTACATCTACCTGCCTACCTCTCTATATCACCTCTCATGTGTCCACCTTGACAGAACTGGAAGGCAGTTAGGCCCTATAGCAAGAGTAGGCCACCTTGGCTCTTTTATGACTCATGGACTTCAACTCCCAGAATTCCTGAGCTAGCTATACTGAGAGGAAAGGGAGACTATGCTGGCTCAGGAATTCTGGGAGTTGAAGTCCACGAGTCATAAAAGAATCAAGGTTGCCTACCCCTGCCCTATACAATTTCAGACAAGTGACTGTCTAGTCCAGGAGTAGGCAACCTTGGCTCTTTTATAATGCCTCCAGTGATGGAGCACCCACAACTTCTGGTGGCAAGGAGTTCCACTGGTTAATTGTTCTCACTGTTAGGAAGTTCCTCCTTAGTTCCAGGTTGCTCCTCTCTTTCGTCAGTTTCCATCCGTTGCTTCTTGTCCTGCCTTCAGGTGCTTTGGAAAATAAATTGACCCCCTTCTTCTCTGTGGCAGCCCCCCAGATCCTGGAAGACTGCTGTCATGTCCCCCCTGGTCCTTCTTTTCTCTAGACTGGCCAGACCCATCTCCTTCACGTGCTTTAGCCTCCAGGCCAGTGGTTCTCAACCTGTGGGTCGGGACCCCATTTGGGGTCAAACGACCATTTCACGGGGGTCGCCAAACAAGACTGTCCGCCATTTTTTCCCCCTTTTCTTTGGCCACGCTCCTGGCACCCGGTGATGTCTAAGTGGTTGGGGGTCACCACAACATGGGGAACTGTATTATGGGGTCGTGGCATTAGAAAGGTTGAGAACCACTGCTCCAGGCGTTTAATCACCTTTGTTGCTCTTCTCTGCCCTTTTCCCAAAATCTCAACGTCTTTTTATATTATGATCTCTCTCTCTCATATCTATCTTTTGTCTATTTATATCTCTATCCATCATCTACCCACCTACCTAGCTATCTGTATCTGTCATCTTTCTGTCTTTCTACCTAAAACAGCTGATTCGGCACTCATAACCAACACTGGGCAGATCCCTGCCCAAAATAAAAGCCAGCTGGAGACACCGGATCTTTCCTCCAAAGCAGAGTCAAGTCTTACATGGGGCTGCCCCCCAACCCCCCCCCACTGGGCAAACCTAGTCGAGCTCATCCCGAGCAGAAAGTTTGCGAGAGTTAATTCAACTAGGCATCCTTTTATTTGCGGGGCTTCCGGGCTGCTGCAGCTGAAAGCCGCCGCCGCCGCAGCCTCCGGCCTGGCCGTCCCAGGAGGGCAGCGGCCCAGCTGACCGGAAAGGGCCGGCCAGGAGGGGCCGCTCCGGGGCAAAGGCCAGGCGGGACGGGGCTCCGGCCAAGCGAGGCTGCCCCTGAGCTCCGAGGCCGCCCTGCCCTTCCCCAAGGGGAGGGGGAGGCCCCTTTGGCCGGGGGGGGGGCAGCCTTTCTGGAACGTTCTGCCCGGGGGGGCTCAGCGGGGGCTCCCGGGCGGCCCAAACCTGCCCTCTGCCCCCCCCCGCAGCCCCCGCCTCGGCTTCCCCCCCCTGCAGGACGCGGGACACAAAGGGCGAAATCGGATCCGCCGCCGACCCCGGCCCGGCCCGGCCCGGCCCGCCGCGCTTTGCAGAGCCCCGTCCAGCTGGCGCGGCGCGTTTGAAGTGCGGGGCCGCTCCGGAGACGCTCGGCTGGTCGGGGACACAAAAGGGGGCCGAGCGGGAGAAGCCGCCCCCTCCCCCCCTCCCTGCCCCCCCCTCCGCCCGCGAGCTGCGCGCATTCCTTCGCCCGCCCTGGGGGGGGGAGGAGGCGGAAGCGGCTGCCCGGACTTGCCTCTGGCCCGGAGTCCTCGTCCCGAAGAGGGGGCGTCTGGGGGGGGAGGGCAGAGGGGGGGGCGGCTGGGGCCCGGGGGGGCGGGGTTAGAAAAATAAGGTTGCAGAAAGGCATCGCAGGAGGCCGAGGAAGGGCAGGTGTGGGTGTCACGGGTGTGTGTGTGTGTGTGTGACCCTTGGGACCTGCCTTGGCTGGAAAGGAGCCCCGCCTGCAGCCCCCTACCCTGCCCCCCCCCCCGTCAGAGGAGGCCCTGCCCTGGGCACCCAATCTCCTGGGCTCCAGCCTTAAAACCTGAAAAGGGGGGCGTGCCCACTGCTGGCAGGAAAGATAGAACAGACCCCCCCCCCCGTGACTTGGAAGGGGTCTTGCAGACCCTCTGGCCACCCTCTCTCCCCCCCACCAAGGCCAGGATCCTCTGGCCATCCCAGACCAAAGGCTGCCCAGCCATGGCCTGAGCACCTCCAGAGATGGAGCCCGTGGACGGCAGGAGGCTGACTGGGCCATGCCCAAAATGGAACGGCTGGTGGCCTTCAGACGTTGTGGGTGCTAATCATGGGAGCAGAGACTGGGCGGTCACTTGTCTGAGATGGTGGAGGAGTCTCCTGCTTGAGCTGGACTAGAAGACCTCCGAAGTCCCTCCCAGCTACTCTGACTACCTTTGGAAGTCTTCATTATGCCTCCTTTAATTTCTCCTCCGGGGAGCCTGCCTGCAGGAGCCCCTTCACCCCCCTGCATGTTTTCCGGTTGTCCAGGGCTGGCTTGAGTGGCATCCTTACTTTTTGTGTCCTTAGTGTTAAACTCTGTTGACGCAGCCCAACACTGCAGGGGCTTCTTATGGCAGCCGTTGCTGGTTCCCACCGACTTTCTGCCCTCCTCCCCCCCCCCCATGGACACCCAGATCCTTCTGACAAGGAGTCAGACTGTTGAGTCAACATCAGCCCTACCAGGCAGGCCAAACCGGGAATCAACTCCACAGGAAGAGCGAAACTCTTTCTACTCTAATAACAGAATCTTGCCAGTCGGATTGTGCTAGCCACATTGCTGAAATAAACCTCTGAATCTTAAAGTAAGAAGTATTGTTTTGTGTTCCTGTCTCTTGTTTCGTTTTTTTTTTCAGTGGGTTTTTCCACGACATCTGCAGATTAGGGAAATGTCTGGGCCATTTGGTCACCACCATGTAAAAAAGGTGCTGAGACTCTAGAAAGAGAACAGAGAAGAGCAACAAAGATGATTAGGGGACTGGAGGCTAAAACATATAAGGAACGGCTGCTGGAATTGGGTAGGTCTAGTTCAGGGGTAGGAACCTTGGCTCTTTTATGACTCGTGGACTTCAACTCCCAGAATTCATGAACCAGCCATGCTGGCTCAGGAATTCTGGGAGTTGAAGTCCACGAGTCATAAAAGAGCCAAGGTGGCCTACCTCTGGTCTAGTTTAAGGAAGAGAAGGACGAGGGGGGACATGATAGCAGTCTTCCAGTATCTCAGGGGCTGCCCCAAAGAAGAGGGAGTCAAGCTATTCTCCAAAGCCCCTGAGGGCAAAGTAGCAATGGATGGAAACTAATCAAGGAGAGAAGCAACCTGGAACTAAGGAGAAACTTCCTGACAGTTAGAACAATTAGCAGTGGAACAACTTGCCTCCAGAAGCAGTGAATGCTCCAACACTGGAAGTTTTTAAGAAGAGACTGGACAGCCATCTGTCCAAAATGGTGTAGGGTTCCTGCCTGAGCAGGGGATTGGACTTGATGACCTCCAAGGTCCCTTCCAACTTTTATTTTTATTATTATTATTATTGTTATTATTATTATTATTTCTCCTTAATTCCAGGTTGCTTCTCTCCTTGATGAGTTTCCATCCGTTGCCTCCTGTCCTGCAGGTGCTTCACCTCACTACATGCCAGGTGGACAGAACCCACTAAGGGCCACGTATTGGCTACTGTGAGTCCATCTGGTGGTGGGACCATCCACACCACATTTTTCCACTGCATCAGGAAGGAGGCTATGGGAGACCCATTCTCCACAGCTGACCGTGTCAACTGCTGACCATCCTCCTCCCAAGAGCCTTTCTGAAAGTCCCTGAGAAAAATACCCCCCCACCTGAGACCAGATCCACAGGTAAGACTCCTGTGGGGCCCTGGGAGGGCCAAGGGCCACACCTTCTCCCCAGCCACCATTGTCAGAGCAGACGTTGGCAGGAAGGAGAAACCAACATCACACAGAAGGATTCAGGATGTCACGTAACCACCCGCCATCAAAGAACAAAACGCTTCAATTTGTTTTTAGAAATAAAGGCCATTTTAAACACAAATAAATAAATAACAACTTGGCCTTTGAAAACGGTTTTGACTTGAGTTTATTCTTCTTCTAAATCTTCCAGGAGGCTTTTATTGATGGTTATGTTTTTGTCAGTGCAACTGCTGTATATCAGCTTGGTGGATCTGTTGGTAGGCAGTATCAAATATTCATAATATTAATAAATAAACGGGGCAATAACTTGCTTTGTCGATCTAACTGCAGCTAGCAGAGACTTTTCCAAGGCAAGTGGAAAATAAAGTGGAGAATCCCGGTCAGCCTTTCTGAGGCCTTCAGATGTTCTGAATTGCCATTTGTACCATCATCCACCAGCTGGAGAAGATGGGATCTGTGATCTAACCTTCTGGAGAGCATCAGAAGAGATTTGTCTTGGGTGTGTGTGTGTGTGTGTCTGGGTGTGTCTGGGTGTCTCCAAATAAGAGCCCCAGACTTAGATAGGACCAAGATGAGAGCCACAGTATTAGTAAAAAGGAGAGCAATAGGCTTGGCGGAGACTGGGAAAGTTAGCAGTAGGACGTCAATACAGATAAAATTCTGAATAATTCAGAAGTATTAAAGAGCAGGCGAAGAGCAGATTAGAAATTAAATCATGGAAAAGACAAACAATTGGACAGAGGAGAAATTTAGCTGGGCTGCTCCAGGAGACGGATAGGAAATTTTTAAATTTTCATGGTAACATTTAAAACAATCCCGTCACTGGTTAAAATACAGCCTTCCCCCCCCCCTTTCCCCCCTGATCTAATTATGTATTTTATCTTCCAGGCCAGTCAAAGAAATAGTAAGCATAAAACTTGATAAATTGATTTAGCGGTTTATTATAGGAAACACGGCCAGACTGAAAATCGGCTGACAAAACTGCCCCACCCAGGAGAACATGGGACACGTTTTCTCGGAGGAGACCCTTCACCCAAAAGAGGCAGAACCCCACCCCTCAGGGACTCCCAGCTAAATTTGGAGAGGGCAGGCTAGACTGGATGACCTCAGAGGCCCCTTTAACCTTACCGTTCTTTAAAATGTGCCTGGGAGGAAATTTAGACAGAAGGGCTGGGGGATGGCTGTGTTCACAAGCCTTAATCCACTCCCTCTTCTGTCTAATTCTTCAAAGACCCCCAATGCAAGAAACAGGCTGAATGTAAGGGGCAGGGGGGCTGGACCCCTCCTGGGAGGAAGAAGGAGATGGGGGGGGTCAGAGGGCTCACCCTAGCATGAAATGGTGCAGGGGCTTTTCTTAAAGCCCTCTGGCTCTCTTTTCAAGCCCCCCATCCCTCCCCACGGAGACCACTTTAGCTGCTTGCTCCAGTTTCTAGAGAGAATTCTGCCCCTTTCTCTGCTACAAATGATCTCCGAAGTGAGGTGGGCATCTGCCAGTTCCTGTTGACCCCCTGAGGCTGTGCTGGGCCAGGCCCCTCCCTCTGGACGCTGCCCTCCGTGGCCATGTTAGCTTGGGCTGCAGGAGAGACTGGACACCAGGTAGAGGAAGCCTGGGCGTGAATACCTGACTGCCACTTGGGAACTGATCCTTGGATTCAAATTAATCAATCAGAATAGAGCTGGAAGTGTCCGTGGAGGTCATCTAGTCCAACCCACTGCTGAAGAAGGAGACCCTATTCCAGGGGTCTTCAAACTCGGCCCTTTGATGACTTGTGGACTTCAACTCCCAGAATTCCTCAGCCAGGCAGGCGTGCCTGGCTGAGGAATTCTGGGAGCTGAAGTCCACAAGTCATTAAAGGGCCAAGTTGGAAGACCCCTGCCCTAGCCTATACCCATTTCAGACCAGTGACCGTCCAGTCTCTTCTTATAAACCTCCAGTGATGGGAGCCCCCACAACGACTTCTGCTCCACGGGTTAACTGTCCTCCCTGATAGGAAGTTTCTCCTTAACACCCTCCTGCCCCACTGCCAGCCCCCCCACCCCCTTCTGGACTAATGGACGCCAGTCTCTGCAATCCTCTGGAGGGGTTGCCCATCATCAGCCAGGCAGATCGATGAGCAAACAACTCATTCAGGTTTTCCAGGACGTTTTTATGTGCTTGCTTTGCATAATGACCCCCCCCCTCATGGGAACGGGGCTGCTGGAAGCCACGTCTGCTGTGCTCCTGCCTCAGTTTCCCTGCCTTTAAGGATGACTCTCTCCTGGGTAGCTGCAAACAGGAGGGCAGCGAAATCAGCTTGTGTGATGAAACGGTGCTAAGCCTTTTAGTCAGTGCTCACCCCCACACTCATCACCCAGGCCCAGTGTGGTGCTACTATAAGTCCTCGACTCACAACTGCAGATTGAGCCACTGTTCGAGGTTACAATGGCAGTGAACAGTGATGAAGGCTTTTAAGAAGGGGCTGGTCAACCATTTGTCTAAAATGGCATAGGGCAGGGGTAGGCAACCTTGGCTCTTTTATGACTCGTGGACTTCAACTCCCAGAATTCCTGAGCCAGCATGGGGGAACTATGGTCCCTTCATGACTCGTGGACTTCAACTCCTAGAATTCCTGAGCCAGCATGGGGGAACTATGGTCCCTTCATGACTCGTGGACTTCAACTCCTAGAATTCCTGAGCCAGCATGGGGGAACTATGGTCCCTTTCATGACTCGTGGACTTCAACTCCCAGAATTCCTGAGCCAGCATGGGGGAACTATGGTCCCTTTCATGACTCGTGGACTTCAACTCCCAGAATTCCTGAGCCAGCATGGGGGAACTACGGCCCCCTCATGACTCGTGGACTTCAACTCCCAGAATTCCTGAGTCAGCATGGCTCAGGTTGGAAACCTCTCCCTTTCCCCTCAGCATGGCTGGCTCAGGAATTCTGGGAGTTGAAGTCCACCAGTCATAAAAGAGCCAAGGCGGCCTACGCCTGGACTAGAAGACCTCTAAGGGGCCTTCCTGCTCTGTTATTCTGTTAAAGTGACCTATAACTACCAGTAATAATAAATAGAAGCCATCCTCAACTTACAACCATTGTTTAGTGACTGTTCAAAGTTACAATGGCCCTGAAAAAGCTGATTTTTCTGCAGCCTCCCCAGGGTCACGTGATCAAAATTCGGACACTTGACTACTGACTCATATTTACGACGATTAAATGTTCCGGGGTCAGGTGATCCCCTTCATCTGACATGCAAAGTCAATGGGGAAGCTGGGTCCACTTAACAACCGTGCCACTAACTAATCACTAGAATGATTCGTTTAACAAGCGTGGCAAAAAAAAGATTGCAAAATGGGGCAAAACTCACCTAACAAAATGTCTCACTTAGCAACAGAAACTTTGGGCTCAACTGTGGTCATAAGACGGGGACTACCTGTAAGCCAGGAGACGGATGGCTGATGGAGCCTCCCTTTCTGGAGGCAGTCTACCCCTCCTTTTTGCTGAGGCAGTCTGGGTTGGAAACGGAATAACAAAAGAAGACCCTAAAGCAGGAAGGATGAGGCACAGAGTCCTGTGGGAATCCAGCCAGGGCCTTCTGGGGGTGTGTGTGTGTGTGTGTGTGTGTGTGCTATTGAACCTGGCTAACTGACCTTCAGTCAGTCAGTCAATCAATCAATTAATAATGGGAGATATAAGTCAAATCTTCTTAACTAGTTTCAGCCCAGAGGAATTATTTTGTGTGCCTGTGTGGGTGTGCACACACAGACACACAAACCCACACCAAAAACCAATCGCTAGCTAGCTATTTGGGTGGGGGGTCTTGGGGGGGGAAAGCACCACGCCAAGAGGGGGCTCTTTTTTTCCCTGGTTCCCCCCCTGGGGGACCCCCTCCTCCCTGGCCTGGCTCTGAAAGAGAGGCAGCCCCCTCCCCCTCTCCCCCCAAGCTTGACCTCTTGGCACAAAGAGCCCTGCCCCCCATTTGCATCTGAAAGGGGGAGGGGGCAGAGGCCCTGACCTTCAACCTGGGGGTCAACTCTTCTAGCCGGGCTGCCACTGGGGGGGGAGGGGGGAGGCCCCTTCCCCTGGGAAACCTGGGGGGGGAAGCCTGGCTGGTGTGTTTGCAGAGCAAAAAGCCCCCCTCCAGATTTATGCAAATGAGCTGTCTGGGAAGGAGGGGGGGTGGAGGCAAAGCTGGGGGGAACCACAAAGAAGCCTCAGATATTAGCAGGGGGCCCCTGGCAGGGTCTCCATCTTCAGGGGGGGGGTTCGTCCTCACCCGGCCCTGCTCCTGCCTTCTCTCCCTTCCTCTTAGTCGCACAGCCACCCTGCGAGGTGGGCCGGCCAAAAGGCAGTACCAAACCAGAGCTCCACAGCTGGATGCAGAGTGCAAGCTGTGCATGGGGTGTGTGTGACTCCATACAGATGTGCTGGGGGGGGGCAGATTGGGGAAGGGGCCCTCCCTGCAGGTCTCAATTCCACCAGCTATTTGGCAGGGTCTTAAGCCTGGGGGGGGGGACTTTGCCCTCCATCTTCAAGGTGGAACCCATAGTAGTGTGTTAACTGGCTCTGGGTTCAAAGAGGGGAGGGGGGTCCCTTCTGGATGGGCCTGGCTCACAGTTGGGGGTCTTCCTGGAGCCCCCACTCCCTTGTCTGGGGTGCCAACTGCAGCCTTTCCTGGATCAGGAGGGTTTGTGAAGACCTCGTGCTTTGCTTACCGTGTAGCTGGACTAGTGCTTTACAGGGGGCTGCCCTGGAATACACGGCACGCTCAATCTGTCAAATATCCAGGGTGCCCCCAAAAGATACAAAAAAAAAAAAAAAAGACATTCCAACTCTGGAAAGAGTCCACAGAAGAGCAACATATGTGATTTAGAGGTCTGGAGGATAAAATGTACAATGAAGGTTGCAGGAATTGGGGATATCTAGTTTAATGAAGAGAAGGACGAGGGGGGACATGATAGCAGCCTTCCAGTATCTCAGGGGCTGCCCCAAAGAAGAGGGTGTCAAGCTATTTTCCAAAGCCCCTGAAGGCAGGAGAAGAAGCAATGGATGGAAACTAACCAAGGAGAGAAGCAACCTGGAAGTAAGGAGAAACTTCCTGACAGTGAGGACAATTAACCAGTGGAACAACCTGCCTCCAGAAGTGGTGAATGCTCCAACACTGGAAGTTTTAAAGAAGAGACTGGACAGCCATTTGAAATGGTGAAACAAGTCCTTGGGGGTGGGGGTCTCTGGCTCCCTGGTGCCCCTCCCTCCATCCCTCCCTCCAGGCATGGCAAGACAAAGCAATGTGGGGGGGAGGCTCCCTTTCCCCCCTCCTCTCCTGCAGACCCTGCAAAGAGTCTCTTCTTTGTGGACAAGAAGATTTTAGTCCCCGGGGTGGGGGGAGAGAGCGCAGAGCTTGCACACAAGCAGGTATGTGTCTCTGTATGCCTCCACACATGCCCTGCCCAGCGCGCACGCTTCCTTGCCCACATTTGCATCTGAAAGCGCTGGGTCAGTTGCCCTTTGACACCCAGGGCTGGGCTGGCTGACCGTGAAAGGCTTCAAAGTGTGTTTGTGGGGGGGGGGAGGAAAATTAACAGCCTCTTGTTGTGGGTCAGTTGCTGTCGGAAGGAAGGAAGGCTGGTTTCTATAGCTGGAGCAGAAAAGGCACCCTTGTGAAAGAGGGCTGTCCCTGGCAGTGTGTGTGTGAGCTTGCACATGTATAGGAAGGACCCCCTATTTTCCTGCTGTTGTTTGGCTGTGTTTGTGTGAGTCAGCTCTCAGGTCAGTTTCCTCTGCTTGCCCTTCACACACATCCCTGTTCTGCGTTTTCCGTTGTTTGGAAGGCTGATGATTTTTTTTAAAAAAACATAATATTTAAAAAGCAAAAATATACCCGCAGAATAAGCACATTCCACCGAGAAATTCAGTCAGTCACATTCACTTCCCAGAAAGTGACTATCCGTCAGCACAACCTAAATTTTAAACCACAACCTAAATTTTACTCCTGGGGAGACGTTTTTTGAAGCTTCCCATTTTATTCGTGAGATTTGGCCACAGCCAAGATGCTTCTTCAGGGCTCCTTTAATACGTACAATTCCAAACGCATCTTACCAGGCCTGGTTAGCAAAACCTCCCTCCAGCATGGCCTGTTAAGGCTGTTTTTGAGAAATAATTATGTGGGTAATATTCTAATTACTCCAATTACTATTAAAGCGCTCTAATTATTAGACTCAGCTTTGTCTTACTGACCTCCAAGGACTTAAGAGGAGCCCATTAAAACACAGATCCCGGCTTCGTATTTGCTGGACGGAGGCAAAGACGGGGTATAAAAATGATGCCATTGAGGGAGCCCTGGAGATTTCGGATAGGGGTGCTCTCTTAAAAGTGGGGTGCTGCTTGGGGGCGGAGGGGGCAGGTCGAGCCTTCCTGGGGGCTTGACATCTTCCTGGCCATGGAATGGAGGGCTTTGTAGTCCTGGCTGGCTGTTCTCCTTTTGAACCCAGGGCCGGAGGAAAGCAGAGGGACTCCCCCTTCCTGGATGCCATCCAGAGGCGATCCTGTGTGGGGACCAGCCAGGATCCCTTGCTCAGCCCATGAGCCTCGCCACAAGCACCGGCGGGCCTGGTCCTGAGGCTGGCGGGGGGGGGGGCTCCACCCCACCTCTATGGGCTGCCAGCCACAAGGGAAGCACATTTTACAGCGCCTGGTCAAAAGGGAGTGTTTGTTTGTTTATTTATGGCACCCAGCCACAAACCAGGAGACAGTGAGTCCTAGTCCTGCCTTAGACAGGAAAGCTGGCTTGGTGACTTTGGGCCAATCACCAGGAGACTGGGAGTTCTAGTCCCGCCTTAGGCAGAAAAACCGTCTGGATGACTTTGGGCCAATCACCAGGAGACTGGGAGTTCTAGTCCCGCCTTAGGCACAAAAACCGTCTGGATGACTTTGGGCCAATCACCAGGAGACTGGGAGTTCTAGTCCCGCCTTAGGCACAAAAACCGTCTGGATGACTTTGGGCCAATCACCAGGAGACTGGGAGTTCTAGTCCCACCTTAGGCAGGAAAGCCGGCTGGCTGGCTTTGGGCCAGTCCCTTTCTCTCAGCCCAACCCACCTCACAGGGTGGTTGTGGGAAAAATAGGAGGAGGAAGGCACATTAGGAATGTTTGGCGCCTCGAGTTGTTTATAAAACTTAACCAAGGCGGGATAGAAATAAAATACATAATAAAATTGTATTGTCGAGGGCATAAGAAGAAAGCTCGTCCCAAGGGGAGATTAAGACATACAAGGAACGGTTGCTAGAATTGGGTAGGTCTAGTTTAACCAAGAGAAGGACGAGGGGGGTCAGGATAGCAGTGTTCCAGTATCTCAGGGGCTGCCCCAAAGAAGAGGGAGTCAAGCTATTCTCCAAAGCGCCTGAAGGCAGGACAAGAAGCAACGGGTGGAAACTAATCAAGGAGAGAAGCAACCTAGAACTAAGGAGAAACTTCCTGACAGTGAGAACAATTAATCAGTGGAACAGCCTGCCTCCAGAAGCAGTAAATGCTCCAACACTGGAAGTTTTTAAGAATAGACTGGACAGCCATTTGTCCGAAATGGTGTAGGGTTTCCTGCCTGAGCAGGGGGTTGGACTAGATGACCTCCAAGGTCCCTTCCAACTTTATGATGATGATGATGATGACATTTAAAAACCCAGGTAAGAAAAAGCCAACACTTTTTCTAGTCTGGGGCTAGTCTGCGTTAACAGAGAATCAAGATATCCCGTGAAGTGTTAATACTGCTTTACAAGGCCTTGGTGAGGCCACTCTTAGAACACAGCGTCCAGTTTTGGTCGCCACGATGCAAAAAAGATGTCGAGAGTCTGGAAAGAGTACAGAGAAGAGCAACAAAGAGGATCAGGAATCCGGAGGCTAAAACGTGTTTAAAAATGGTTGCTGGAATTGCGTTAAGTCTAGTTTAATGAAGAGAAGGATGAGGGGGGACATGAAAGCAGCCTTCCAGCATTTGAGGGGCTGCTACAAAAAAGAGGAGGGGGTCAAGCTATTCTCCAAAGGCCCAGAGGGCAGGACAAGAAGCAACCGATGGAAACCAATCAAGGAGAGAAGCAACCTGGAACTAAGGAGGAACTTCCTAGCAGTGAGGACAATTAACCAGTGGAACTACTTTGCCTTCAGAAGTTGTGGGCGCTCCAACACTGGAGATTTTCAAGAAGAGATTGGACAGCCATTCTTCTGAAATGGACTATTTCCTGCCTGAGCAGGGGGTTGGACTAGAAGACCACCAAGGTCCCTTCCTATTGTTCTGTTAATTTTTAATTCTAGGAAGGGGGGGCGGCCTTGAGCTTTTCAGGTGCAGATCAGGAGATGAAAAGGACCCCCATCATTGGTGAGCCTATCGTAATTTTCAGCTGGATGGCAACTTGTCTAGTCTGATGCAACAGAGGTTGTGTCTCTGGCCCTTTAAACCATTTTATTTCCAGTCTCGGCAACCTTGTCTTGCAACATCTTCCTTCAGTCTCCAGGTACATACCTGCCCTCCATTAATTTTTCTTTTTAAGAAATAAATAAATAAACGGCAGCCGGCACCAGTGAGGACAGACTGCGTGCCTTTCTCAACAGACAGAGGTTGCAAAAGCCGAGTTTCAGAGTTGTGATGCAACTGAGTTGTCGGGATGATTTTATTTCGGAAAACAAGGCAACCCCTTTCTAGGCCTGCCTCTTGCTGAATCTCCTTGCAGCTTTCTGTCCTCTGCAAAGCCCCCTTTCTCTGCCAGCCCCCTGGACTAGGGTAGGCAGCCTCCATTTGGGGGGGGGGTTAGAGTGCAGATGGGCTGCTTTCATTAAGGCAAAAATCAATCAACTTGGGAGCCCAGTTGGTTGAACCGTACTGATTAAAAAAAAAGGACACAACTACTTTTATTGTTATGTAGAAACTGCTTCTGGATTTTGTGCTGGAGGTGGGAAAAAAAATGAAATTTTGATTTTGGGTTTTACCAATTAGATAAGACTTGATGTTATCGAAATGGCTAGTTGATATTATTTTGTAAAAGTAAAAAAGTTGAGGTTTGGTGTTGATATTCTTTTACTGCACCAAAGGAAATTGGAAGTCAATGCCTTTTTTTTTTCCCCTCCCTTACACAGGGGTTCTCAACCTTGGCAACTTTAAGACTTGTGGACTTCAACTCCCAGAATTCCTTAGCCAGCAAAGCTGGCTGAGGAATTCTGGGAGTTGAAGTCCACGAGTCTTAAAGTTGCCAAGGTTGAGAACCCCTGCCTACTCCCTTTTTCCTTCCCTATCTTTTCCACTATTTACTTTTGTATTTTCATTGCATCGTATGTTAGAAACTAATAAAACTTTTGCAAAAAAAAAAAAACAACAACCCAAAAAACTTGGGAGCCCAGCGAGGGGGTGCAGAGACCCCACAAGTACTCCCACCTTCTGGGTTGATGGGGACCCAGCGGTCAGGTGTTCAAGACTGCCCCTCTCCGTGGGGCCAGGGCTCTGTTGCCCAGGAGGAATATTTATCAAACCTCTGGCCTTCACCTTTGATCTTGCTGACAGCGGTGGAAAAAGGAATAAGGGGAGGGGGCAGTTGCAGTAGATAATGGATGGAGCTGGGGGGGGGGGAAGAGGAGAGCAGAGGTGGGGAGCTGGATGTGCTGTGAAGCCTGGCCCTTGCCGAGTTCCCAACCAAAGTCCTCCTCCCCCTGGGGAGGGCACATTCCCAGGGCACATTCCCAGGAAGGACCCCTTTCAAATGAAGTCTTTAAAAAAAAAAAAAAAATTCTTCTGCATCTGTGTTAAGAATGTGCATTTCTCAACGAGTCCTTATTATTCAGCTTATATGAGGTTTTTTCCAACTCTTCTAATGCTGGCCTTATTTGTTTGTTTGTTTGTTATTTTCCATTTATTTTAGAACATTGACATTGCCGCCTGCTTGCACATGGCGACTCAAGGCGGCTTACACAGATATAAAACACCATAAAGGAAACAACAACAACAACAATAATAAATATTAATGATGCCTCCAGGTCCAGGAGCAGGCTATCTCCAAGCAGAGATTAGACATAAAGGAAAAGAAAAGGCGAAAGAGGTGTGTGTTTGTGTGTGTGTGTGTGTTTGTGTGTGTGTGACCTGGTGCCTGGGACACCCACAGGAATCCTGAATCTTGTGGCTCAGGCAGCCCCTGGGAGATGCCTGGACTTCAACTCCCAGCATTCTTGTTGGCTGGGGAATTCTGGGAGCCGAAGTCCATAGAAGGCTAGGACTGGAAGAGTCTGGGGAAAGGGTTGTAAGAAGGGACAGGCAGCCTGGCTGGGGAAGACCCCCTTGGCCGCCCGCAGGGGACCCCCTGGAGCCTGGAAAACGGCTGGGGAACATGGATCTGGGGCAGAAGGAGGGCCTGGCCTCTTGCTGGGGCTCAGAGGCGGCGCCTGGAAAGTCACCTGAACCCCAAACCTGCCCCTGCCCTCCAGGGGGCCCCCCAGGTGTGTTGCCTTTGGTCAGAGCCACCGTCTGGGCAAGGAAAATCCACCCGCCCTTAGAAAAATGGAAGGCCGGGTGGGGCACCACCAGGTAATCCCAAGGATGGAGCCCAAGCTCAGAAGCCAGACAGCCCCCTCACTTCTGTTGTATTGTGTTGCTAAGGACACAACATGGACCCTTGAAGCAGAATCTAGCCTGGCTGGACAGCTCTGGAGGAACCCAGGCAGGACCCAAGATTTGGGCCCCTCGGACATCACGGATGATGGATGGGCAGCTGGGATGAGGCACCTGGGCCCCGATCCTCGGTTTAACTTAGCCTCTTTAAGAGATTTGGACTTCCCCATGGGGGATTCTGGGAATTGAAGTCAATTTGGGAAACCCCTGTCTACGACAGTGTTTCCCAAACTTGACAATTTTAAGGCATGTGGACTTCAACTCCCAGAATTCCACAGCCAGCATTGCTGGCTGTGGAATTCTGGGAGTTGAAGTCCACATGCCTTAAAATTGTCAAGTTTGGGAGACCGCTGTCTACGAGATCCCTGAACCAGCGTCTGGAGGCACCTGTTCCAAGGCAGGGAGGTGAATCAAAGCTGCTGCCTTTTAATTCCCTCTCTTGAGTTAGGAAGGCTGCGCCCGACTCCATTGGGATGTGGGGAGCACCGGTAAGCCCGGCGGAGGCCACCTGAAGCCCCCCCCCCCCGGCACAAGAGGAAGGGGCAGAGGAGAAGTGCTCCAGAGCCTGGAAATCTGGAAAGCAGAACAGCAGAGTTGGAAGGGACCTTGGAGGTCTTCTAGTCCAGTGGTTCTTAACCTGGGCGATATCGCCCCCCAGGGGCGATTTTGTTTTTCAGGGGGGCGAAGGAACGAAAAGGGGGAGATATGGGGGCGATGGAGCGAGAGGTTTTGGGGACACTTTTGAGACTTTTTCGTACGGTGAATCGCTGTATATCTGACAGAGGGGGGAGCGCTTCTTTCAAAACATCGCAGGCTGAGTGGCTCTGTAAAACATTTTGTATTGTATTTTTTTTTTAGCGTGCACTCCAGTTCCATATTATATTTTCTTTGTGTCTTTTTAATCCTTTTCACAGTGTGCGTGACTATATATACTTTCCTCGAATCTTCATTGAGTTTCAGAGTTTGCGTCTTGACATTCTTAGCTCCTGCATTGCGGTTTGTTCTTACACCCTTTTTATATTTCTTTTTTGCGTCTTAAATTTGACTTGTAGTTCAATCATGAAATGTTACTGTTTTTCTTTTCGGGCATTTCCCTTTCTTCCCATTGAATGTTGTTTTCAAAGAGGTCATTACATTGAAGGGTCTTGAATAAAGAAGATCATCATGAAATGCATGTAGCACGAAGTTTGGGAATAAAATTTCTCAGACAGTTGAGATAGGGGGAAAAGACTGGAAATGAACTATTTGCATCGATGTGTCCTGATGACAATTTTAAAGAAAACCAAAAAAGGGTTTGCATAAATTGAAGAATTATTTCCTATGGTGTGATTGAGAGGTGATGTTGTGGGAGGGGGGCGATGACAACTTCCTCATTGGCTCAAGGGGGCGATTGTTCAAAAAGGTTAAGAACCACTGGGCTAGTCCAACCCCTGCCCAGGTAGAAAACGCTACACCATTTCAGAAAAAGGGCTGTCCAGTCTCGATGATGAAGCACCCACAACTTCTGGAGGCAGGTTGTTCCACTGGTTAATTGTTTTAATAGGTCATGAAATTTCTCCCTAGTTCCAGGTTGCTTCTCTCCTTGATTGGTTTCCATCCGTTGCTTCTTGTCCTGCCTTCAGGTGCTCTGGAGAATAGCTTGACTCCTTCTTCTTTGTGGCAGCCCCTGAGATATTGGAACACGGCTATCCTGTCCCCCCTTGTCCTTCTCTTCGTTAAACTAGACATACCCAATTCCAGCAACCGTTCCTTATATGTTTTAGCCTCCAGTCCCCTGATCATCTTTGTTGCTCTTCTCTGCGCTCTTTCCAGGCTCTCAGCGTCTTTAAGCAATGCGTAAAAAAGGCTTTCCGCAGCCAGAACTCAGCTCTCCAAAGAATCGTATGCCGGAACTGCGTTGGCTTCCGGTCTCCTCCTCTTCCCAGCTACTCTGGCTCCTCCTCCTTCGGGACCCTGGAAGGCTGCCGTCCCGGTGGTGGCCCCTGCCCTTCGAAACAGCCTCCCCCCTTGTCGCGGCTGGCCCTGATGCCACTGGCCTTTAGAGAGGCAGTCTAGGCGGGGCTGCTTCCCCGGCCTTTGCGTCAGGGAGGGCAGCCTTCCCCAGGGCTGAAAAACCTCTTTTAGGCCTAATGTTATTTAGTGCTGTTGTTTTAGTTGGCTTTAGTGGTTGATGTTAAGGGTTTTTTTATATATTTTTGTTTAAAGATTTATGTACATTGTCTAGAACAGTGGTTCTCAACCCTTTTAATGCCGCGACCCCCAACCAGTCGTAAGTCGAGGACTACTCAACCGGTCGTAAGTCGAGGACTACTCAGCTGGTGCAGCACCGTTTGCAGAATGGGACTTTTGGCAGGCTCAGCAGGGCAGAGACAGCCTGGACAATTCCTATTGGCTTTTGAAAGCCAATAGAATTAGACTCTATTCAAGAGAGTCTCTTCTATTGGCTTTCAAAAGCCAATAGAATGAAAGGGAGTAGCACAGCTAAGGAAAAGAGGGAAAAAATGGTGGACTGCATTGTTTGGCGACCCCCGTGAAATGGTCGTTCGACCCCAAATGGGGTCCCGACCCACAGGTTGAGAACCATTGGTCTAGAATCCCATTGTTTTGAGCTGGGTGACCATATAAATGTTCTAAATATTAACATAACATAACATAATACAATATATAATATACAACATGGGACGACCATGACCTGCGTGATGGAAAATCTCCATGGACTCTCAGTCTATTAAAATGACAGCGGGAGCCTCGTACTTCCAGACCTGCAAGTAGCTTTACCAGGCTTAGCTCATCTGGTTGTGATTCCTGGCTGGTCTACCCGGCAAGGCTGACGGGTCTTCAGGGGGAAATGAGCCTTGCTGCCCCCCGCCCTTTGCTGGTCTGTAGGTGTGTTTGTGTGTGTCCAGAAAGCCTCACTTTCTGCTCCATACAAAGGAGGGGACTTCCAAATTCCCGGGCGGGTCCACGAATCTCTCGTCCACTGCGGGAGGCTGTGGGAGGCCAGTCGGCGCCCCTGCGGACACTCGGTCCTGCAGCTGCTGGAGGGCTTGCGCGAGAGCCTGGCGCTGCTTGGCCTGGCGCCTGGTCATCAGCCCCACCTGGGTCTCCAGCTGCCCCACCTGGCTCTCCTGCTTGTGACGGGCCTTCTGGTAGGCGAGGAGCAGGGCGCTGCAACGAGAGAGGGGCAAAGGGGGACTGAGTAGGGGGACCCAGAGCAGCCGGGGAACCCCGTTGCCCAGGGAAAGACAGTGGGACCCAGAGAAAGCAGGATGGGTCTTCCCTGGATTTGGTGTCCCCCAGATGTGCTGGTTGAGGGCGATGGGAGTTTTAGTCCAACACAGCTGGGGGGGGGGTCAAGGAGCTGTGGGAGGTTGGGACAGCCCGGCTTCTGTTTCCCTCCTGGCCACTCCATGCTACGTTGTAGCTGGTAGACTGCTGCTGTCCATGGTGGTTTAATCTTAACCCCACACCTCCTCTGTTGACCGAGAACGTTTCTCAGGGCGTAAGGCCCCCCTGGAGGGTCCAGAGGCTGAGGGGCCACCAGGGGGAAAGGGGAGCCCCTCCCCTCACTTACCTGTGGGCTTGGAAAAACTCCTGCATGAGCTCCATCTCCTGTGCCTCATGGGCTCTGCAGTCCTGGCTCTTCTCCTCCAAGTCCACCAAAAGAGCGTGCAGACGATCCTTCAGCGCCTGGATCCTGCCAGGAGCCAAAGGAGGTGAAGGTGAGAAGGAAGCCCCCCCCCGTAGAACAGAAGGGGAGGGGTCCCCCACCCCAGGATCAGCAGCCCCCTGGCTTTCATTGGCACCCAGAAGGCTGGCTGGAAGGGACCGATGGGCAGGGGAGTGCCGCCAGAGGGAAGACGGCTCTCCCAGGAGGGCCAAGCTTTCCAGCCGTTTGAAGATGGGGGGGGGGAGAAAGAAGGCTCACATTCCTCCCCCCCCCGTGACCCATTTCTCCAGCCTTTTTACAGGATACAGGTAGTCCTTGACTTGCAACCGTTCATTTAATGACGACAATGACATTGAAAGAAAAAAAGGCTGATGGCCATTTTTCATCCTTAGGACCGTGTTAGCCATTCCCACGCTCACGTGGCCAAAATTCGGACGCCTGGCAGCCGGTGTGCACACCGTGTGTATGACGGTCGCCGTGTCCCAGGGGGGGTCACGTGGTCCCTTTGGCCAACTTCCGACAATGGGGGAACTCAGATTTACTTAACGACCGTGTTACTTAACAACTGCAGGGATTCGCTTAATGAGGAATTCTGGGAACTGAAGTCCACAAGTCTTAAAGCGGTCAAGGTTGCAGACCCCTGGTTCAGGGTTTCCTGCCTGAGCAGGGGGTTGGACTAGAAGACCTCCAAGGTACCTTCCAACTCCTCCTCCTGTATTATTATTATTATTACTAATTATTATTATTATTAATTATTATGGATCCTCACAGTCAGCCAGATGTTCAGACTGGATTTGGCATTTTGTCTACCTATCGAGTCCTTACCCAGGACCTGGGATAGGCAGATGTGGATGTTTGATGGTATTACAGGTATCGTCGCAGGATGGAAGCAGTTCCTAGTAAGGCCGCCTTTTGCAATTGACTAATAGCGAATTTGTCAATGTCGATGATGGTGTCCAAGTGGTGCTCCAGTTGTTTTGGGATTGCACCCAAGGAGCCTATGACTATTGGTACTACCCTTGCTTGCTTTTGCCACAGTCTTTCTATTTCTATTTGTAGGTCTTTGTATTTTGTGATCTTCTCCAGTTCTTTCTCGTCTATTCTGCTGTCTCCAGGCACTGCCACGTCCACTATCCAGACTTTTTTGTCTTTCTTATCGACAATTGTTAAGTCTGGGGTGTTATGTGGCAGGTGCTTGTCTGTTTGAATTCTGAAGTCCCAGAGCAGTTTAACTTTATCATTTTCTATGACTTTCTCTATTTTATGAGCCCACCAGTTTTTGCTTACAGGCAAAATAATAGTAACAACAACAACAACAACAATAATGCTATTTTGCTAAATCCAATCTAAAGGCCCGGGGTCTCTGCGTCAGCCCTGACCTTCCCTTCTTTCCCCTCGCTGAAGCTGGGCTGCCTCTTCAAACCGGAATCTCAGGATTTTCCAGCAGAAGTTTGCCTTTCTCGTTTTGTTTTGTTTTTCAAATGGATTGTGCATCGGATTGTACAAGCTGTGCCGTCCTGGCAGGTATAAGTGGCTTGCAAACATGGGTTCACTTGAGGCCGCTGTGAGAAAACTCTGGAAGGCTGCGGGGGGGGGGGTGCTGGAGGAGTTTGATGTGGACAAACCAAGCTCTCTTTTCATAGAATGAAAAAAAAAGAAAAAGGCAGAAGGAGACACTTTTACAGGTCCTTGACTTACAACCCTTTGTTTAGTGATGGTTCAAAGCTACAACTGGAAAAACGTGTCCTTTCACTTAAGATCCGGCATGTATTCGTGATGGCTGCGAAGTTTCTGGGTGCTATAATCACCGTCTGCAACCTTCTCGCTGACAAGCACAGTCCAAATGAATCAGAACAGAGCTGGAAGGGACCTTGGAGGTCATCTAATCCAGCCCCCCCTGCCCAAGCAGGAGACTTTATGCCCATTTCAGACAAAGGGTTGTCCAATCTCTTCTTAAAAACCTCCAGCGATGAAGCACCCACCATTTCTGGAGGAAACCTCTGTTCCACTGATTAATTGATCTGGGATTATAAAATAACAGAACAACAGAGCTGGAAGGGACCTGGGAGGTCATCTAGTCCAACCCCCTGCTCATGCAGGAGAACCTACACCATTCCAGACAAAGGGCTGTCCAATCTCTTAAAAATCTCCAGAGATAAAGCACCCACCACTTCCGAAGGCAATGTCTGTTCCACTGGCTAATTGGAATTAATTAAGCAATTAGTCAGTTGGAATTATTATTTTTTTTTAAAAAAAAAATGGGGGAAGCCGGATTTGCTTAGCCACTTCATGATTCACTTAACAATCGCAGCAATCCCTTTAATCGCCGTGCCAAAAAAATAAAAAATAAAAGTTTGCAAAATCGGGCGCGGATCACTCAACCCGGTGCCTCGTTTAGAAAATGGAAATTCTTTCCTGAGTTGTGGTTGTGAGTCAAGGGTTACCTCTAGACTGATCACTGGCTGCAGAATGAAGATTTAATATTTTCAATCTCCAGAAACCGAGATAGAAATGGAGAGATTTCATTCTGATACGCCCAGCCGAAGATTTCCGGCACAGCCGCTCAGATTGTGATGCTAATCGCCAGGCAGGCCATGTCACCGTGTGTGTGGACCCTCCCTCCCTCTCTCTCTCTCTCTCCCCCCCCCCCAGAAGGAAGCCGGCATTGGTGGGGCTGGATATGATTTTATCCCCTCGGTTTACTCGGACTTTAATACTCAACGTGCAGAAGAAGGCTGCCAATTTCAGAGTTTTTTTTTCTTCTAAATTCCACGCTCAGCGTTTTGCATTTTACACTTCAGATCCCTGGTTTTTTTTTCCCCACGGTTCAATAAAACCCCCCAAAGAGAGGGGCCCAGCCACCAGGAGGGACCCCCCCTTCTCCTCCTGACCTCCCCACTGCTGGACGTCAGGGGATGGAGGTGGCAGCAGGGAGGGGTCTTTCCAGCCCAGTTGGGGAGGCACAGAACAGCTCTGCCCACAAAGGCAGTGGAGAACGTCCACTGCATTCCTGCTGGGTGGAGGGGGTCTCACCCCCTTCTGTGGGTGGGGGGAGCATGGCACTCCCTTCTCTCACAACTAATGACATTCCTCCCACCCCCCCCAGGGAATTTCCCCCCCTTCCTTTTCTTCCCGGAGCCCTCCCCCCGTGATGCCAGGGGAGCAGAGCCGGTGTGTGGCATCCGAGCCTCCGAGTGCCAGCTCCTCTTATTTATTTTGCTTCTTCAACTGGTTCGCCACCCGTCCCACAGCAAAGGGAGCCTCACCGATCCGAAGTCTCCCGGCATCGGAGCCTCAGGGCCTCCGGCTCCATCCGGGCCAGGCTCCTCTCCGGGTCCCTGGGGAGGCCATCGGGCGCAGCTGCCTGCGTGTTGGTGGAGGAGAAAACAGGTGAATGCCTGGCCAGGCACAGGCCCCCTGGCTCAAGCCGGAAGCATGCGGTGTGTCTCTCTCTCTGTGTCACCCCACCCTTGTCCTCCCCTGTCTCGACTGCTGCAATGCGCTGCACTTGGGCTGCCCTTGAAAAGTATCCAGTAGCCATCCAGCACTGCAAGGTTTGGGCAAGGCTAGATTTGCACCCGGGTCTCCTGGCTGTCCAATTCAAGGTGCTGGTTGTCATCCTTAAGGCAGGCGTCACCTTAAGGGAGCCCTGGTGGCGCAGTGGTGAGAAGGTGGCATTGCAGGCTGGCTCTGCCTGCTGCCAACGGTTCGATTCTCACCAGATCAAGGCTGGCTCAGCCTTCCAAGGTTGGTAAAAGGAGGAGCCAGATTGTTGGGGGGGGGGACAATATGCGGACTCTGTAAACCGCTTAGAGGGGGCTGTAAAGCTCTGCAAAGCGGTATATAAGTCTTATTGCTATTGCTATCCTCACCTTCTCCCTCCTTCCCTTCTTTCCTCTCTCCTTTCTTCGCACCCTTTCCTTTCTACCTTTTTTCTTTCCTTCCCTCTACACCTTTTTCTCTTTTTTCTTTCTTTCCTGCTCCCTCCTTTTCTTTATGTCCCATCTTTTTCTCTCCCTCTTCTTTCCTTTCCTTCCTTTTTCTTCCTTCCTTCCTTCCTTCCTTCTTTCCTTCCTTCCTTCCTTCCTTCCTTCCTTTCCTTCCTTTCTCTTTCTTTCCCTTCCTTCCTTCCTTTTTCTTTCTTCCTTCCTTTCTTTCCTTCCTCTTCCTTCCTTCCTTTCTTTCTTTCTTTCTTTCTTTCTTTCTTTCTTTCTTTCTTTCTTTCTTTCTTTCTTTCTTTCTTTTCCTTCCTTCCTTCCTTCCTTCCTTCCTTCCTTCCTTCCTTCCTTCCTTCCTTCCTTCCTTCCTTCCTCCCTCTTGTACGAGCCCTGGTGGCGCTGTGGTTAGAATGCAGGATTGCAAGCTGATTCTGCTCACTGCCAGCAGTTTGATCCTCATTGGCTCAAGGTCGACTCAGCCTTCCGTCCTTCCGAGGTCGGAAAAAGGAGGACCCAGGCTGTTGGGGGCAAATAGGCTGACCCCATAAATCGTTTAGAGAGGGCTGTAAAAACACTGTGAAGCGGTATATAAGTCTAAGGCAGGGGTAGGCAACCTTGGCTCTTCTAGGACTCGTGGACTTCAACTCCCAGAATTCCTGAGCCAGCATGGGGGAACTATGGCCCCTTTCATGACTAGCAGACTTCAACTCCCAGAATTCCTGAGCCAGCATGGGGGAACTTTGGCCCCTTCATGACTAGCAGACTTCAACTCCCAGAATTCCTGAGCCAGCCTGGCTCAGCTTGGAAACCTCTCCCTTTCCCCTCAGCATGGCTGGCTCAGGAATTCTGGGAGTTGAAGTCCACCAGTCCTAAAAGAGCCGAGGTTGCCCACCCCTGGTCTAAGGGCTTCTGCTGTTGCTATTTCAGACAAGCGGCTGTCCCGTCTCTTCTTAAAAACCTCCAGGGACGGATCACCCACAACCTCCGGAGGCCATCAATTAATTTTTCCGATTTTTTTTCCTCACTGTCAGGAAATTCCCCCTGGGTTCTACGCCGGATCTCTCCCTGATGCGTTTCCATGAGCTTCACTTCCTGTCCTGTCTTCAGATACCTCGAAGAACAGGTGGGACCCCCTCCCTCCTCTCTGGGGCAGCCCCTCGGATGCTGCAACCCTAACCCTACCCGTGGCCACCCCCTGGTCTGCCTCTTTGCTTGACCAGCCCTTGACCAGGCTAGGCCAATCGCGGGCGGTGGGTCTCCTTCCTCCACGGAAGTGGAGACCCTTCCCAACACACCCGTCTCTTCTGGAAACGAAACGGGGCACCCGCAGGTGGGACGGGGTCCAGGGCAGCCCTCGACGCTTCCTGGCGTCCAGGCGGTTGGGCAGCAGGGGTCCGTTCTGGGAAGGGGAGCCTCCCGGCATCCCGGAGGGGGGCTCCCCGGGGGTCCAGGAGGGGCACAGAGTAGTTGGGGGGGCTCTTACCCCGGAGTCCTCCTCACTGCTGCTGCTGCTGCTTCCCAGGGAGGGGGCTGGCTGTCCCCGGAGGGCCCGGTGCTCCCGCTGGAGGGTCCGGATGACCAGCAGGCAGGCAGCCTCCTGGGCGGGCAGCGTGTGGGTCCAGAGCACCAGGCCCTGCTTGGCTTTGGCCGTCAGGAGCAGCCGAGTGCCCAGATCAGCCAGAGTCTCCTGGAGGCGGCAGAGGGAGACGGAGGGTGGAGGGGGAGAAGGGGGCCCAGAGGCAGCCCCCCCAGGTGTTTGGGGGGCACAAGCAGGGAGGACAGGAGCCGTTCTCTGCCCCCCCAGACGGGGCCCCTTCGGCTCAGTTGCAGACCCCCCCCTTGAAGACCCACCAGCTGTTTGGGAGAGCAGAGAACCCAAGAAGGCAGACAGAGACGATTCAGACTTATGACTGCCACCGGGAGGAGTATTTCCGTTGCTGAGCAAGCGGTTGTTAAGTGAGTCGTGTCCAATTTAATGACCTTTTTTGCCAGGGTCGTTAAGTGAATCACGTGGCCGTTAAGCGAATCCAGCTTCCCTACGGATTCTGCTCGTCAGAAGCTGGCTGGGCAGGTGGCGGACAGGCAAAGTCCAAGGGGAAGCCAGGTCCACTTGACAAGCACGTTACCGAGTGCGCAACTGCGGTGTTTTGCTCAACAACCGTGGCGACAGAAGTCGTAAAAAGGGGCAAAACTCATTTGATGAAAGTCTCACTCAGCAACGTAAAGTCTCGGCTCGGAGGAGGTCGTAAGTGGAGGACTGCCTGGGTACAGAGACAGAGAGCAATTGGCCAGCCGGGTTTTGCAGAGGTATAAAATAAAAGGGTGTGGGGGTGTTGTGGGAACCCCAAGAAAACAGATGAGACGGTGAAGCGAAACCTGCACGGAATGGAGACGGACGGGAAAAGGTCCCTCTTGGGCTGGCCGGCGGGAGCGCTCCGCGCGGCAACCTTTTCCTGCAGCTCTCCCTTGCTCAGGAACCCAAGGCTGCTGCCGATCTTTCTCCCCCCCCCCAAAGACGGGAAAGCCTCCCCCCCCCCGTCCCTCCCTTGCCTGCTCACCCGGCCGTTGTGCAGCTCCCGCAGCAGCCGGGCCTTCTCCATCCTGGGCGGGGGGGCCGGGCCAGGAAGCGCCTCCTGCAGGGCCCTCCGGCCCTCGGCCACTCTGGCCGCGATGCCCGCGCTGAGCCTGGCAGCCATGGAGGCCAGGCCCGGAGGGGGTGGGGGGGTGGGCAGCTTCAGCGACCTCTGCTCGGCCCGCAGGTGCCCGATGCACGCCCACAGCCGCTGCTTGGCCTGTGGGCTGGCCGGTCGCCGGTCGCTGAAAGGGAAGCGGGTTCTGGACAGCGGATCGCAGTCTCCCATAGACACCCCTGAAATCAGGAGGGTCCAGCCTTGGATGGCTTTAAGACGGGGGGACTGCAACTCCCAGAATTCCCCAGCCGGCTTTAAGATGGGGGGGAGGACTGCAACTCCCAGAATTCCATCTCTTCAGACTAACTGGATTCTTTCTGAGGAGGTTTGGACGCAAAGGGAGCCCCCTCCCCCGCTGGGCCTTCCTCCTGGCTCACCCTCTGCCCTCCCTCCTGTGATGACCCCTCCCCAACCCCCCCCAGCCCCCTCCCCAGTACCTGTCCCAGGGGCTCTCGTGGGGGAGGCTGCAGGCTTGCAAAATCCGGACAGCTTTCTCCAGGGCAGGATTGGGGTCCTCGGATGCCCCTACCAGGAAATGCAGGGAGGGAGATACCATAGAGAATCCTAAGGCTGGAAGGGACCTCAGAGGTCATCTAGTCCAACCCTTGCTCAAGGCAGGAGCCTTACGCCATCCCAGTCCAATCCCAGCCTGGTCTATTTCGGAAGCTTCCAGCAATGAAGCACCTTGAACCCCGAGCTTTTCCACTTAATTATTCAATCCCAACAGCAAACGTAAAGAAAATAAGGTGATGGGTGAATAATTTTAAACGAATGAAATAAATAAAACGATTGATGAAAGCTTGTGCCGTTCAATGAAATGTGTGGGTCGGAAAAGGGGGTGCCAGGCTGCCAGCCCACTTGTGCCCTGCCCCCCCCCAGCCTGGCCCTCACAGCTCCAGCTGGGCTGCGGCCTTCACAGGAAGCCCAGGGCATCTGGAGGCAACGGAGGATTGTCCAAAGGTGCTTTTTTTTCAAAAGCCAAGTGGTTTTTCCTTGAAGAGGTTTCGCTCCCCGTCCGAGAAGCTTCATCGGTTCTGCCTGAATGGAAGGATTTATATTCCTTGCCATCATCCGGTCGCTGGCGCTCTCTCTGAGAGTCATTAAGGCTGCTTGGAGGCTAAAGCATATAAGGAAAGGCTGCTGGAATTGGGTATGTCTAGTTTAACGAAGAGAAGGACGAGGGGGACATGATAGCAGCATTCCAGTATCTCAGGGGCTGCCCCAAAGAAGAGGGAGTCAAGCTATTCTCCAAAGCGCCTGAAGGCAGGACAAGAAGCAACGGGTGGAAACTAATCAAGGAGAGAAGCAACCTAGAACTAAGGAGAAACTTCCTGACAGTGAGAACAATTAGCCAGTGGAACCACCTGCCTCCAGAAGCGGTGAATGCTCCAACACTGGAAGTTTTTAAGAAGAGACTGGACAACCATTTGTCCGAAATGGTTTAGGGCAGTGGTGGCGAACCTATGGCACAGGTGCCAGAGGCGGCACTCAGAGCCCTCTCTGTGGACACGCGCACCGTCGCCCCAGTCCTAGGCCTTCATCTGGGTTTTATAAAACCTTTTCGCTTTAGGCCTCCACCAGCGTGTGCAAAAAAAAAAAAAAAAAAAAAAAGTTCAGTCAATTTCAACTTTACACGGGAAAAAAAAAGATCCTGCAAAGTTGGAATTGATTGATTGAACTTTTTAGTCCCACCCGGTCTGCCGTTACCACCGCAGCCACGCCCACCCAATGGGCCACGCCCACCCGGCACTTGATGCATAAGTGGGTTTTGGGTTGCAGTTTGGACACTTGATCTCTAAAAGGTTCGCCATCACTGGTATAGGGTTTCCTGCCTGAGCAGGGGGTTGGACTAGATGACCTCCAATGTCCCTTCCAACTTTACTACTACTACTACTTACTATTACTACTACTACTACTACTACTACTACTACTACTATTATTATTATTATTATTATTATTATTATTATTATTATTATTATTATTATTATTATTATCCGAGTGTCCTCAACCGCTCTGAGAGAGGGCTAGCCACCAGAGGACTGCAAGGAATCTAAACCCTTCCATTCTCCACCCTTCAGGCGGAACTGAAGAAGCTCCTCGGATGAGGAGCGAAACCTCTTCAAGGAAAACCAAAAAAAAAAGTCCAGCTGCCTTTTGAGAAAGCACCTTTGCAGCCACCCTGACCTGGATGGCTGAGCACCCCATAGAGGGAGGACTGTGTGTCGTGCCTTCGCCCTGTGTGTGTGTGTGTGTGTGTGTGTGTGTGTGTGTGTGTGTGTGACTTCCAAGCCTCCTAGGTGAAATTCATTTAAGACCTGACCCCCACATTACAACCTTTTCCTCTCCCCACACCTTTCACTTTGGGTCCTTGCTCTTTTAACCCCTAACCAGCCACCTCAGCCACAGTGGGGGGGGAGACTTGTCCCCCAAGAGAGAGAGAGAGAGTGTGTGTGTGACAGTTGTTTAAACATCTGTAAAAGAAAGCAAGAGAATTGCAGGCATGTTGGGTGGGGTGTGTGTTATTGTTTCAGTCTTCCAATGCAGGGCTTGGACTGCTGTCCGCGGCCCCCAAGGATACGGGGCATGGTGTGGTCAAAAATGATCCCCCCCTCAGTACTCAGCGGCTGAAACCTGTTTTTTCGACCCCCCCCTTTTTCCTGGGTCTCTGGAGACCCTTCCTTCTGCATCACTATTTATTTATTTGTTGTCGCAGCCCCCTCCCACAGACCATCTGGTGTGCGCAGAAAGCAGGCAGAGCTTCAGTGGGTCCCACCGTGCCCTGCCCCAAAATGGCTTCCTCTCCCTTTGCGGCCTTTGGGGTGGGGGGGAGGAAGAGGCTGGAGGGCCTCTGAGGGGGGAGAGAGAGAGACAGCCCCCCACTTCCCGGGGTCTCACCTGCCCAGGGTGCCTCTGCTCCCGCCTCTGGGCTCCCCCGGTTCTGCTCCCTGGCCGTCAGCGCCAAGAGGGTCTCGTAGGCCTCCAGGCAGCGTTCGCTGGGAGGGAGGGTCAAGAGGGGAGGGGGGAACAGGGCCCACACCAGTCAGACCCAGAGACCCCCCCCCAGGAGACAGCCTTCTGGATGCTGCCCCCACCCCCCCATTGGATCAAGGGGAGGGGTCTCCGACAGTCCCTGCTCTTCCCTCCTAGCAGCCCTGCGAGGTAGGACAGGCAGGCTAGATGGGGAGTATTAGCCTCTGCCCCAGACCAGGCCCCGCCTGCCAATCACCAGCCCCCAAATTCACCCCACATTGCCCAGGGGAGACTCTCTCTGCAGCTCAGCTGAAGGCAGCCAGAGGGGTGAGAAGCCCCCCTTCTTCCGCCCCCTGTTTTTCCTGGCTCCCCGGAGACCCCTTCTTTCTGCAGGGCTATTTATTTATTTACGGTGGTGGCCCCCCTCCCAGAGACCCTGCCCCCCAAGAGGGAAAATGGAGGCAGCCCCCAACTGGGCCCCAAACTGAGTGGGGGGAGGTTTGCCCCCTCGGCGGACTCACCTGCCCCGGACGGCCAGGGCCAGGGCAGTCTGGCGGGACTCCTGGCATCCGAGCAGCAGGCTGAGGCGCTCCGCATCCGTCTTGGACTCCTGCAGGGCCCCTGAGAGCAGCCGGTGCAGCCCCTGCAGCCCCTCCACGGACCTGGGCGGGGGGGGCACGGGGAGCTTGTACTACGGGTTGTAACCCAGGTGTTCCAAGCCCGCTGATTGAATCAATGGCCCTAATCGGGCTCCGTAAAGCAAACCGCAGGCGACTGGGTGGGTCCTCAAAGCCCCCCTGAGATGAGGCACCGCAAGTGCTTAGAGGGAGTGAGGAAGCCCCCCCCTTCCCCAAGAAGCCCCCCCTTCCAGAGAAGGGCAGGGGCCAAAACAGAGGCTTGCCCCCCCAACACCCCCACAGGGGCCCTCTGCCCCTGAGGTCATCCTTCAAATCTGCTTCCAACTCCCTGGCCCGATGGGTGGGGGGCACGGGGCACTGTTGCAGCCCCCTCCCTGGGACAAATCCACCAAGCAGGGTCTCCATGCACGGGACCCCTGGCTGGGAGTCTTACCGAGATCGGGGTAGGGCCTTGAACCCTCCGCGTGCTAGGCAATCCCCCCCATTTCAACTGCCCCCCCAAGAGCAGGCGAAGGAGGGGGGGGGGTGTCAGGGACCCCTACCTGTGGAGATGCTCCAGGCTGGGCTGGATCTCTGCAGAGAGGGAGGCCGGCAGGGTCTGGGCGGGATGGGCGCTGGTGGCCCCCCATGGAGGGTGGAGGCCATTCTGAGCAGCCCCCCAGGGATCCTGCAAGGGGCACGTCAAGAGCACAGCAACAACACACACACACACACACACACACACACACACAGGGCCAAGGATCTGCTTTCAACCTAAAACAGTGTTTCTCAACCTTGACCATTTTAAGGCATGTGGACTTCAACTCCCAGAATTCCACAGCCAGCAACGCTGGCTGTGGAATTCTGGGAGTTGAAGTCCACATGCCTTAAAATGGTCCAGGTTGAGAAACACTGACCTAAATCATGCCAAACCATCCCAAACCATCCCAAAGGTGAGCAGAAAAACAATAGGGGAGAAGCCCCCTCCCTTTGGATCTGGGTGCTGAGCCCCCCCTCCCCTGCCCGCGCCTGAAGGGGGCTCCCTTGCAGCACCTGGACCCCTTCCCCGAGGGGGCTGGGGGCTCCTCCGGAGCAGGTCTCCAGCCTGGACAGGCTCCCCTGCAGCTCTTGCACCTGGACGGAGAGAGGGGGGCAAGGGGGGGGTCACTCAAACCCGGGACCCTTTCAGATTCCCCCCCCCCTCCGAGCAATTCCCCACAGACCCCAAAAGTGGGAAAGAGCAGGATCAGGAACTGCATGACTCTAGTATCTGGGAGGGGGCTGTTGGAGGGGTTGCTGTCCCCCTTAAGTTTTGATTGCTCATGAAAGGATGGACAAAGAAGAAAGACCCTTCCCCACAGGGGAGCCCCATGCAGGAGCCACAGAGGGGGGCTTCTCAGTTGCTGCCCCCTTCCTCCCTCCCTCCCTCCCTCCCTTCCTTCCTTCCTTCCTTCCTTCCTCCCTCCCTCTCTCCCTTCCCTTTCCCTTCTTCCCTCCCTTCCTTCTTTCCTTCCTCCTACTCTTCTCACCTTCCTTCCTTCCTTCCTCCCTCCTCCTCCCTCTCCCTTCCTTCTTTCCTTCCTCCTTCTACCCTTCTCTCCTTCCTTCCTCCGTCCTCCTCCCTCCCTCCCTTCCTTCTTTCCTTCCTCCTCCTACTCTTCTCACCTTCCTTCCTTCCTTCCTTCCTTCCTTCCTCCCTCCTCCTCCCTCTCCCTTCCCTTTCCCTTCTTCCCTCCCTTCCTTCTTTCCTTCCTCCTCCTACCCTTCTCTGCTTCCTTCCTTCCTTCCCTTCCTCTGTCCCTCCCTCCTCCCTCCCTTCCTCCCTTCCCTTCCTCCCTCACTCCTTCCTTCCCTTCTCTTCCTTCCTTGCTTCCTCCTTCCCTCCTTCCCTTCTCTCCTTCCTTCCTCCCCCTTCTTCCTTCCTTTCTTCCTTCCTTCCCTCTTCTCTTCTCTTCTTTGCTTCCTTATTTCCTTGCCCCGTTTCTTTCCCCCCTCCTCCCTCCCCCCAGGCTAAGCTACACCCCTGCCCCCCCCCCCAGGGCCTTACGCAGGGCTACCAGGATGGGGCTACCAGGACCTCTGGCTCCCCCTGCTGGATCTGGTGGGCAGCAGCAGCGCAGGGCTCCCGAAGGGCCTGGTGAACTAACTGGGGGGGGGGGGCGAATCTCAGCGCCCCAAAGGGCGGCCGCCCCCTCCGGGTGGGGCTTTCCATGGGGTGCCAGAGGACCCCCTTAACAAAGGGGGCAAACTCTGGGCTGACCCGCCGGCTGGGCGGCACGGCAGTTACTTCCCAGGAGAGCAAACAGCCAAGGAAGCACAGCTGGAATGGGGCCACCCTGCAGGCCAAAGGGGGATCCAGATGTGAGCGGGGGGGGGTGATGCCCGTCAGAAGGGGCGGGGCTTTGCTGACCCTCTGGGCTGTCCTGGGCCTCCCCCCACAACTGGCCCTGATCTGAGCATCTGGCAAGGGGGCTGGTGGTTCTTCCCTCAACCGCACAGCGAGAGTCGCCCCTTGCCAGCCCCCCAAACCGCCCCCCCCGTGCCCCCTACCTTCCTCTGGAGCTTTTCCCGCTCCTGCTGGGAGGCTGTGATGGAGGCCTGGGACCGGCTCAGGAGCTCCTGCTTGGCCTCCAGCTCAGCACGGAGGGAGCCGTTCCTCTCCCTGTAGAGAGCAAGCATCCTCTCGCAGGGGGGGTCCCCAGCCTCCTGGTGGGGGGACCCCCAGCTCCCCTTCTGCAGCTCCACCAGCCTGGCTTCCAGACCCTGGCAGAAGATGACCAACCGGGGGGGGGGGGCACGTTTGCCACCAGCCGGCCTTGGCAGAACGTCTCCCGGAGCCCCTCCTTTGAGGGGAAACCCCTCTGCCCCCACCCTGGAGCCCCCCTCCCCAAGGCCACCGGCAGTCAGGACTAGCCCCCTGCTGCAGATGTGCAAACATCCTCTTAGCAGAATGTTTCTGTTCAATTCGTTTATTTATTTCTGTTAAGAATTCTGTTAAACTCGGGTGGAAATTTTACTTGTTGAAAAGTGGGCAAGAAGACACACAACCCAACTCCTGGCTACTCCCTGGCAGGAAATACAGAATACCAGACCTTGAAGGGACCTTGGAGGTCATCTAGTCCAACCCCATGCCCAAGCAGGAGACCCTATGCCATTTCAGACAAGGGGCTGTCCAGGCTCTTTTTCAAAGCCTACAGAGCTGGAGCAGCCACAACGTCCGGAGGCAGGACGTCCAGGTGTGTGTTGGGGGGGGGTTCAGCTGCTCGTCCCCCTCCCTCCCTCCCTCCCTTCCCCTGCTCACCTGGGCCAGCTGGGCATATCCCTGCAGCTCGGCTTCCACGCTGGGAAGGCGATTCCGGTACGACAGGAGGACGTTCTCCAGAGAGGTGACCGCCTTGTCAACGTCGAGGAAGAGGTCAGCCTTTTCTGGGAGACAAAAACACCAGGGCTTTCCCGATCTCTGTGGAGCACCTGGAATTCCCCAGTCCAGGTCAGTGGAGTCCAGAGGGGTCAACCCCTGGGGATGGGGGTGGATTGAACCAGGCCTGCGGACCAGAAGGAGGGATGGGGAGGCCTGATGGGTCTAGGACAGGGGTAGGCAACCTCGGCTCTTTTATGACTCATGGACTTCAACTCCCAGAATTCCCGAGTCAGCTATGCTGACTCGGGAATTCTGGGAGTTGAAGTCCATGAGTCATAAAAGAGCCGAGGTTGCCTACCCCTGGTCTAGGACAAAGGATCCCCTTCCCCAGAGGGAGTTCTCTGCTCCTGGGAACCCCTTTAGAAGGACACACGTGAGACCAATCTGGGGGATGGACTAGAAGACCTCCAGGGTCCCTTCAAAGGCTAGTGTTCTGGGATCTCTCCAAAGGAGGCAGGGGCCTTGTGCTCTCCAAGGGGTCAACTGGCCAGACCTCCTTGGCCCAAACCAGCTGGGCTGCGGCCTCTGCAGACTGACCAGTGCTTCCATTCCCAACGAGAACCCGTTTGACCCAAAGCCCCGGTCCGAGGCTCCTTCCAAAACAAAGTGGCCGGCCGGGAGAGGAAGCCAGCGGTCAGGAGCCACCCAGCGGCGGTAGCAAGGCTGGCGTTTTCTTCCCAGCTCCTGATTCGAGATTTCCCACACTTTGCCCAGCGAGATCCAAGCCCCCCCCATCAGGCCGGGAGGGTCTTACCTTCTTCTTCCGGACCGGCTGGAGGCGGGGGGGACGGGCTCCTGGTCCGGCTGGCAAAGAGGGACGGGCATCGGGGGAGGCTGGCGCTGGACTCGGAGCCCAGATCGGAAAAAAACCCCTCCTCCTCCCTGCAGCACAAGAAGAGGAAGGCGGGGGCTGGGTGAAGAGGCCGGGCAGGGGCTCGGCCTGGGGAGGGGGCTTGGCTGGGGCAGAGGGGGAGGGCGGGTGGGAAAGGAAATGCCCTCCTGGGCACGCCACAGACACGTCACCACCATCATTTCTTGGAGATGTCTTTTGACAGCCCTGGGATCTCCGGGTGGTCTCCTGTCCAAGATTTAAGGCAGGCACAAAACTGCCCTGCGACACCCGGATATCGTGCACGGGACCAATGACCTTCTGCTTAGCGACTGGATTACGACAGCGCTGAAAAAGGGACTCACGGCCGGTTTTCCCCGGGAAAAGTCAGGCACTTGGCAACTGGCTTGTACTTGTGACGGTTGCAGCGTCCTGCCGGCTCCTGTGATGGCCATTTGCCCCCTTCCCAGCCAACGTCCGGCAAGAATAGCCAACGGGGGGGAGCCGGGTTCGCTTAATGACTTAACAACAGCAGCGATTCACTTAACCACGGTGATGAGAAAGGTCGTAAAATGAGGCAGCACGTCTTGCTTAACGACAGAAATCTTGGGCTCAGTTGTGGCTGGCGGTGAGGACTAGCAGCACTAGTTTTTCCTCTGGCGTTGGGGCTAGATAAATTATTTCACTGCGGAGGTGCCCGAGTCCTCCATAATACGAAATAATCTGCTTTTTCTGGTGAGTTCTCACAATCCCAGGTCCACGCAGGGCCGCCTGCCCCCCGGAGCCCATGAGAGGGTTCCTTGGGCCGTTTGGACCCCCCCCAAGGAAAGTGGGGCTAAAGAGGGGTGGGTGCAGAGGGGGAGAAGGGAGGAGTGCCCCCCCACCGTCTGCAGGGACTGACCTGGCCTTGTCCCGCTGCAGCCGCTCCAACTTTCCCTGCAGCCGGGCGACCGTGACCATCAGGCGGGTGATGCGTTCCTCGTACTGCAGGGCGGCTTCCTCGCTGGGCTCCTCCTGGGGGCCTTCCCCGCTGGGGGGCCCCAGCTCCCCCTGCAGCCCATGGGGAAAGGGGGAGCGTCAGCCGCCCCCCAAGATCCAGAGGGTCCCACCCCCCTGCAGCCACAGGGAAAGGGGGAGCATTAACCGCCCCCCAAGATGCAGAGGGTCCCACCCCCCTGCAGCCCAAGGGAAAGGGGGAGCGTCAGCCGCCCCCCAAGATGCAGAGGGTCCCACCCCCCTGCAGCCCACGGGGAAAGAGGGAGCGTCAGCCGCCCCCCAAGATCCAGAGGGTCCCACCCGGCTAGGGAATTCTGGGAGTTGCAGTCCACCTGTCTTAAAGCCAGCTGGGGAATTCTGGGAGTTGCAGTCCGCCCGTCTTAAAGCTGACCCGGTTGAGGAATGCTGGATTAGACCGTCTCCCCTGCAGCCCTCCCCTCTTTTGCCCCCTGCAAGCCCCCCTGAAAGGCCGCCTGGCCACTGCTTGGCCCCCGGGCCTCCGCTTGGGCCGAGCGCTACAGACCCACCTTGGATGGGGCAGGAAGCCCGGAGTTGCTTTCCCCAATCAAACACCGGAAGCCAGGAATTTTTGTTGGGGGGGGGAGACTTTCCTGTGTTTTCCCCAGCAACAATGACTTGTTTGTCCCTGCAGGATGAATCCCCCCCACTCCTGGCTTCCAGACGGGGGAGGGTCATTCCTGGGGATGCGGCTGGGATGCCAGGCCCGGCCTCTGTGTAGGGACCCGTCGCAAGGCCTGGGCAGCTTCGCCAGGCAAGGAAACTGGGAGTGTTGGTGATGCCCCTGGCAGCTGGCGAGCCCTGGGTGGTTGCCAGGGTCCCTCAGAGATCAACTAGTCCATCCCAGCTGCCCCCAAAGCAGGAAATTAGAGCACTTCACGTGGGAAAGGACTGCTTCACCGGGGTTTCTGGAGTTCTAATGGAGACTCAGAAACCCTCAAACTGGACCGGAGGTTTTCCCATGGGACCCCTTCCCCAAATTCGCATCTACCTCTTCCATTCTTCGTCTTCGTTCTGTCTTCTCCCCTTGCAAGTAAGCTGGTTCTTGGCTCCGTCCTGGCCCCGATGGATGGCGGCTGGCTTTTCCTGTTGATCTGCAGCCTTCCCAGCTTCCCTACATGTTTCCTGTGCTCCGTGAGGGGAAGGGGCCGTGCCCTGGTCAAGCCTCGCCTCGCCTTCATCCATGGCCCGACAACCGACCGTATTGATAAACGTGTCACAAATGAGAACACAAAACAATTAGATTTTGTTTCAGAACGAAGACGGTGTGGATCGTAAAATCTGTGCTGGGTCCCGGTGGAGGTTAGGGGGCCCTGTGGAGATGGGAATGCCTCGCACGGAGGATTAATTTTGCTTTATGGCACAGTGTAGGGCAGTGTTCCTCAACCTTGCAGCTGGAGCTGTGCAGCCAAGGAACGGCTGGGGAATCCTGGGAATGGCTGGGGAATTCTGGGAGTGGAAGGACACACAGCTTCCAGCCCCCAAGACTGAGGAACGATGGGATTGCAGCGAGTTTACAGCCGGTGTAATTCTAAGCGGGAGGACTGAGCTCCCAGCAGCCCCTCTGCTTCGTTTTGTGTCAGGGATTCTTGTATTAACTGAATGCAACAAAAAGAAAAAGAAATCTTCAGGGAAAGAAAGAAAGAAAGAAAGAAAGAGAAAGAAAAGGAATAGAAACAGAATAGAATAATAACTTTATAGTCACTTTGAATGTACACTAATCGGCAAACATTAAAGTGAAATTTTGTTGCAATCAGCTCTCAAAGGGTCACTGCCTCTGATGTACACTATGTAAATGTGACAAAAATAAATAAATACAGAATTATGCATGTAGCCACATATACTGTGGGTTTTCACGCACCCAGCGGGTCTCCCATGAGTGTAGAAGAACAGACACGAACACGGGGTTTCCTCGGGATGGGAGCCCCGAACAAAGCCGAAGCATCCCTTTTATTGCGTTATCAGAAGGCGGGTTTATATGCACCTCGTGACCACATCACACCAATCACACTGTCACAACACAGCACATTAGCATATTACACGTGCTACAGCTTTGTTTTGCTCACGCCCCTATACAGCTGTTACACCCGGCACCAACAACGCACCAAACACCTTCCTTTGCACCACGGCACTTCTTGGTATTCTCCCGAACGTTTTGACTTCCGACTTCCTTATACCTTGGCCTACTGCAGCTGATGACTCAGCCTAGCAGGCCAGATAATCGAATAACATCTCCTCCTTTTCTGTTTTATTTAAAATAAGGAGGGAGCGCTTTATACGAAGTCATCCTCAGTGTCGCTTGGCAAGGTGAAGGCCGGTTTGGCTAGCAGGGGTTGCTGAACTGCAGTGATAGGTGTAGTTACTAAATTGACCTGTTGATGGGTGACAGTTCCTGAGGGAAAATTTTTAAACATCGTAAACAAAGAGGGCAAACATGAATACAACAACATATCAAAACTAAAATAACCACAATAGTTATAATACCAGAAACCAATGATCGCAGCCAGGTTCCGTCGGGTAGCCAAGACCATAGGGCATCCCAAATGTTTATTGCGCCAGATCCGTCGGATTGTAACGGATTATGGCGAACCATGTCTTCCATATGCTCAGTGGTACCTGTGATATTGGCTTTATAATCAGAGATATAAACACAACAATGAGAATGGGTTAAGGCACATACTCCTCCTTTCGAGGCAAGGATAATGTCCAAAGCATAACGATTTTGCAGAACAATCTCTCGTATTTCTGCCACTTCCTTGTTTAACAATTTGGTAGTCTGAATGGTAGCGTTGAACATGTGCCTAGTCCAGTTATTTAATGCATAGATGTCTCTGTAATTCATGGCTACCCCCAGAGATGGAATAAGAGATCGTGCAACTTGCGTTCCTGTATTGCCGGGTCCTTCCAGGCCATTTTCAAGATCTCTTCGATTGCGCAAACGGCCTGAAGGTGGCTGATCTGACACAAAAACTGAGGGAGCAAGAAAGCCCAACGTACAACGGCCGGACCACCGTGGAGGTATACGTTGATATGCCTGCCGGCCACAAAGCATCCAGACGTTACTTAATATATTTGTAGTCATGCTGGAACTTTGCACAGTTTGGCGAACCATGGCTCTTACAAGACTGCAAAGGAAGAGTGTAGACATCGTGTCCGTGTTGCCGGGGTGACATCCTGTTGATAGCGAGCATCCGGTTATTTGATAGGTACACATATATTCAGAAAAATCATCAAGGGATTCAAAAAGAGGAGTTTTCTTAGAGGGATGTGGTCTAGTCATGTTTGAAAGTTGAAATGTGACGTCACAATATGGGCATCTGCCTACTAAAACAGGGTTTTTAACGGTGTTCTTATATTCCCAACAAAACGCAGCTTTTTCCTGGATTCTGCTTCCTATTGTGTATACCGTATAATTCAGCATAGCATTGGAAAGGGTCCCTCTAGACCGGGGAAATTGTTTCCAACCAGTTGTATTAAAAGGCACCGCATGCATAAAAAGTCCCCCCTCCTCCAAGGTTGGGATATGCATGCACATCCAACACTCAGTCTTGTTCAAAAGACGAGAAATATTCTGCACATCTTTCATAAAAGAGTTGTGGGCCCAGGGTTCATGGTCGTCCGACGTCTGGTTAGGATGGTGGAGATTGAACCAAATAAGGACGAACACAGCGAGCTGGAGTCCAAATGATTTTGCCATGATCATCTACCGCAGTGTAGCCTCTCCCCCAGGTAATAAGCTCTGCAAGACCTTTCCACGTGGGGTCTGGAAGCCATCGATAGTAAACTGGAGGTCTTGACGTAGGGGGAGGGACTGTTGAAAAATGACGAGAGGCAGCTGTTGATGATGGATCGCCCGTCAGATTTAAAAAATTCAGTGTATAAAGACACAAGTTAAGAGCGTTTTGCACTGCTGGGAGGCCAGGGGCAATTTTCCCCTTTTCATTTAAATATCGATTGAGAGCTGTTTTTAATGTTTGATTTGCTCGCTCAACCAAGGCTTGACCTTGGCTATTATACGGAATGCCAAACTTATGAACAATGGACCATTTTGTACAGAATTCTGCAAAAGCAGAGCTAATATAAGCAGGCCCGTTGTCTGTCTTAAATTCTTTGGGGCGTCCCAACGATGCAAATGACCGAATACAGTGATTGATAACATGTTTAGTGGCCTCACTAAACATGGGGGAAGCCATAATGAAGCCAGAATATGTATCAATAGAAACATGAAGATGTTTCCACGGGGCAAAGGGAGGATATTGAGTAACATCCATTTGCCAAATTTGACAGCTCTCCAAGCCACGAGGATTTACTCCAAGTGGTATTGAGTGTGCTTGCTTGCTACAGGTTGGACATTGCTGAACGATGGCAGCAGCTTCAGCAGCTGAAAGATTAAATTGTTTGATTAATGCTTTCTTATTTTGATGGAAATAGGAATGACTTTCCCAGGGGGTTAAAAAGGTGAGTGGCACATTAAGAGGTGTTTGTGAGGTGGCAGCATCGGCAACATCATTGCCTTCTTGGAGTGGGCCTGGAAAAGGCTGATGGCTACGAATATGGGCAACAAAAAATGGGTGCTTGCGATCGTTTACGAGATGTTGCAAGTCCAAAAATAATGTGAACAGATCCATAGAGACATTCGGTGCCAAATAAGAGTCAAAAATGGTTTTGACAATTTGGGTAACATATAAACTGTCCAGGATCAGATTAAAGGGTTGATCTTTAAAATGAAAAAATGCCATCGTGGCCGCCACTAGCTCAGAGCGCTGAGCCGACGTCTGTGGGGGGATGATTTTTGTACGCCACTTCCCCTCCTCTTTCCAAGCACAGGCTCCATGAGTCTTGCTGCCGTCGGCACACACCGTTATTGCTTCTTTTAAAGGGAAAGGAGCACAAGGAGATTGCCATTTAAATGGGACTGTTTTTAATAAAAAAATGCGAGGATCTGATGGTGGATGACAAGACACTTCTCCTGGCCAATCAGCAAGTGCTTGCTGCAAAGATTCATAGTTGGCCAACAAACTTTCCCAAGCCGTTAGCGAACAAGGGACATATAAAAAGGACGGTTCAACACCCCCTAAAGCCTTTGCCCTAAAGCGAGATTTTGTTATAAGATGAGCAAAGAGCGTATGTTTCTGTGAAATGGTGTTCTTCGGGGTGTGAGATAAGTGGATCCATTCTACAATCATCATTTTTATATTAGACACGATCTGAGCCAAAGCTGCCGTAGGAAGGTCAACGGTGTTAAAAATTAACATAGAAAAAGGCATATCGGGCTGAACACGATCGACCCATACTTTTGACAATGCATGCTGAATGATGTCACAAGTTTTAAGTTGTTGTTGAGTTAACACGATCTTATCTCCTGGATTTTTTCCCTGCGTAAGAGCAGAGAACAATGGAGCCAATTGAGAGGTGGTTAGTCCCATATAGGGACGGGCCCAATTAATTGATCCTAAATATTGTTGAAGTTGGACTAAGGTCAGGCATGGCGGAAGACACAACTTAGACAGCTGAGGCTCGGCATGTGAGGCCAAAAGCTTGTGGCCCAGGTACAGAAAGGGGTGTTTAAGCTGAATTTTTTCAGGCGAAATAAAAAACCCATTTGTTTGAAAAATGGAGGTTAGAACAGGCAAGGTTGCTGAGACCGTACCTGAGGGTCCTGGAGCTGCCACTAAAATATCATCCATATAATGGTAAATTTTAAAATGAGGAAACTTGTCCCGATATGGTCTTAAAACCTGATTGACAACATATTGACATATTGTAGGACTGTTTTGCATCCCTTGAGGCAAGACAGTCCATTGATATTTGGCCGTGGGCTTGGAGTTATTCATTTCAGGCACAGTAAAGGCAAATAAGTGTTTGTCCTCTGGGTGTAGTGAAATAGAGAAAAATGCATCTTTTAGATCTATAACCATCAGGTCATAGTCTTTTGGTATCAAATTAGGATTAGGTAAACCGCATTGGAGCGCCCCCCATGGGGCGAATGATCTTATTGACAACTCTTAGATCGTGCAAAAATCTCCATTTTCCAGATTTTTTCTTTATGACAAACACCGGAGTATTATAAGGACTCAATGAGGGTTCAATGCGTTTTAACTCTAATTGTTGATCTACCAATTGCAACAGAGCGGTTAATTTTTCTTTGGTTAATGGCCACTGATCCACCCAAACTGGGGTGTCAGTCAAGAGGTTTAACTTTATTAACTGAGACATCTTAATCCAAAATTAATTTTGCATTGAACTGACTCATCAAGTCCCGACCCCACAGATTAATATGAAGCGGAAGAATGACAGGTTTAATGTGAGCAGTGACTGATGTTTCTTCCGAGGTCACGGGAAGCCAGTGTTTGCTCACGCGTGCGTGCTGGACTCCTCCCACTCCCCGAACCGACGGTGCGCTGTCGGTCTGCCACTCAGAGGGCCACTCCTCCTCTCTTATGACCGATACGTCAGCTCTGGTATCTAGAATACCAAAAAAGGAGCGTCCGTTGACTTGACAGGCCATAGAGGAGCGGAACTTTTGAATTTCTTGCTCAATCGCCAAAACTTGCGGTTGTTGGGGCACAGGGACGGCAATTGCCACTATCGTTCCCTTGAGCACAGTCATGGGAATGTTAGGGGTAAATGCCAAAGCGACTGATGTAAAGTCAGCTGGGTCTTTCAAAAATGGCATAGCCGTTACTCCCTGCATAATAAAGTCACGGTGAGGAAACACTAACAGAAGGGTGTCACAATCAGGGGGAAAAGGGACAGACGGCCGGATTGGCAAAAAATACGATAGCCCGGATACGGATACGTCTGTGGTTATTGTCTCGGAGGCCACCAGGACAAAATGATAAGATTCAGCCTTTGAGGCGGGGCTAGCTGAATGCCCCAGCTCTAGTTTCCCGGTTTCTGGGAATCAGCGGGCATAGGGTTGGAGCGACACTGGTTTGCCCAGTGAAACCCCTTTTTACAGCGCGGGCAAACGGTTTTTGGTCTGGCTCCCTCTCCCCTGCTTTTATTAGCACCCCCCCTGGGGCCCGGCACTGATTTTTAAAATGACCAGGCTTCCCGCAATTAAAACAGTTACCAGCTTTACCCGCAGGTTGCCCATTATTACTTCCTGCTTTTTGTAAGGCCATAGCCAAAGTTTCCATGTTAAATGTATTGGTCCCCACAATTCTACAGGCTTGAATATAGTCTGCCAATCCTGCATCAGGTTTGCTCATTAAGGGCTGCAGGACCCGTCTACAGTCCTCATTAGCATTTTCAAAGGCAGGTTTTTTCAACAATTCCTCTTGGGCTATTCCATTTGTGATTTCCCTAGATATGGCCTTTTGTAACTGATCCACAAATTCCCCATAGGGCTGATTAGACCCTTGAAAAATCTTTACAAAAGAGCCTTTTGTTGCCCTCTGCGGATCATCGACCCGAGTCAGGGCAGCGTGAGCGGCGAGGGCTGCATGAGAATAAAACAAGGGATTCATGGCTTGTTGAGTGGCCAGGTGACTATAATTTCCATTCCCTGTTAGCTGGTCTACTGTTGGCTGATTACGGCCCGGCCAAGCTAAAACGATCTTTTGACATTCTTTTTTCCATTCCGATTCCCAAACCACATATTGTGAAAACGTTAAAATCATATGGAATAGCCCTTTCCAATCTTCAGGCAACAAATAAAAGGTAGAGGCCATGTGACCTATCAGACCCAAGGTATAATGGCTAGAAATCCCATAGCTTGATGCTGCTTGTTTTATTTCTCTAATAGTTTTCATGGGGATAGTTTCATATCTGCGATTGCCTGTGGTTGGATCAATAAAAACAGGCGCGCAAAATTGATATTCTTCAGGTTGCAGTTCCCCTTTTTCATGAGCTTCGGCCAGTGCCCTGGAGATGGCGCTGGCAGGGGAAGGCAGCACGTTAATGCTCCTTTGTTCTTTTCCTCCCTCCTTCATTGGCGCGGACGGCTCAAAAGGCACATCCTCAAAAGGCACATCGGCTTGATAAACGGCCAAGGAGGATTTTTCTTTTGCACTCTGTCCCTTTTTTAAATCATCGGGCTTTTCAGAGTCATAGGCAGGCGGGGGGCCTACGGGCTTTTCAGAGTCATAGGCAGGCGGGGAGTCTACGGGCTTTTCAGAATTATAGGCAGGCGGGGGGTCTACCCTCCCCTTCTCTGTTTTCATGGCATCTTCATGGATTTGGAGACATTCAATAACAATTCGCCATGTAGACAAAATTTTTGGAGGGGCTCGAGGAGGTTCATGAAAATACTTTCCCAATTTAACCCACACCGACACTTTTAGGGATCCTCCTTCGGGATATACAAGACAATTTTGATATATATATTTTAAGAGGAGGATCAAATCCCCTTTAGTGGGAAGCAGCAAATTTTTCCCATTGTTTTTCAAAACAATTATTGATGACTTGGTCAATTCCCTAAGTTCTGAGAGGTGCACAACCTGAGGTTTAGAGAATCCTGTCCCCATACTCACGGTAATGTTTTGGGAGGGTGCTTCGTCTAGTCCTGACGACCAGCCCTGAGTTGCAGTAGGCTCTTCCGCCGAGTAAGAGGGTGCCAAGAGATGCGCTCGGAAACTAGACAACACCGTCTAGTTTGGGTTAGGTATACATTTGAATGGTGGGAAAAACGAATCTTGCGAGGAAAAAGAAAGAAGAAATGAAAGGAAGGAAGGAAGGAAGGAAGGAAGGAAGGAAGGAAGGAAGGAAGGAAGGAAGGCAGGCAAATAAGGAAGGAAAGGAAAAAGAAAAAATAGGAAGAGGAAAAGAAAAAAAAAGGAAAGGAGGAAAGGAAGAAAAAGAAAAGGAAATAAGGAAAAAGGAAGAAAAAGGAAGGAAAAGGGAAAGAGGGAAAGAGGAAGGAAGGAAAAGAGGGGAAGGAAGGAAAGGGAAGGAAGGAAGAAAAGAGAAAGGAAAGAAAGAAGGGAAAGAGGAAGGAAGCAAAAGAGGTGAAGGAAGAGAAAGGAAGGAAGAAGCGAAGGGAGGAAAAGAGGGAAAGAGGAAGCAAAAGGGGAAGGAAAGGAGGAAAGAGAAAGGAAGAAAGAAAGTGGAAGGAAACAAAAGAGGGGAAGGAAGGGAAGGAATGAAGGAAAAAGAAAGGAAGGAAAAGAGGAAAAGAAGGAAGGAAAAGAGAGGGGAAGGAAGGAAAGAGAGGAAGGAAGGAAGGAAGGAAAGAGAGAAGAAGGAAGGAAGGAAGGAAGGGAAGGGAAGGCAGATGTCCACAGACGAGTCTGCCAAAAGTCTACAATCCCCGTAGACACAAAGCGGGGGCCGTTTTTCAAAGCAATGATCGCTATAGCTCAATCGGGGCGGGGAGGGGAAACGCCTGCTGGGGAATTCTGGGAGTTGAAGTCCAGGCCTCCCCTTAAAGGGGCCGCGGTGGAGAAACGGGGCTCGCAAGCGAAGTCAGAAGCGGCTTTTGCGGAGGAAGAGAGCGGAGAAGCTCCGGCAAGGCGGACAGAGTAACTCCGCAAAGAAGCCTCTCCCGCCCCCGAGCAGGCCCCGCCCCTCCCTGGCTCCCCCTCCCCCGGCGTCTTCCGGCCATCGCTCGCGCGGAAACTACAAGTCCCGGCAGCCCTTGCGGGGACGGCTGCTTTTTTTTTTTCCCATCCCCCCTTCCGGCCCCCTCTTCTGCGGCGCTGGGCTCCGCGGGTCCCAGGTGCGTGGAGGGAGGGGCGGGCGGGCGGGGGGCTTGCAAAGGGGCGGCGGGGGCTGCCTGGGTCCCTGCCCGGCGCTCCCTGGCTTTGCAACCCGGCGCCCGCGGGCCCGGCGCGCGCAAGGCGGGGAGGCTGGGCGGGGCGGGGGTCCGGGTCCTCGCAAGCAGAGGGGGAGGGCGGGGCGTCCCGTTGGAAAGAGGGGAGCGGGCTTTGCTGAGCCCGGGTTCCCCTTTGCAGAAGACGCGCCGCCGGACCCGTCTCGCTCCGGGCATCGTGGCTGCGCCAGGCGGGGGTCTGCCCAGAAGCCCCCCGAGGAGGAGAGGCTGCAGCTCCCCCCACTGCCCAGAAGGTTGGCATCGCTCCTCCAGAACTGCAGATTAATTGGGGGTTTCGGTCAATCGGGGACCCCAGACCCATTTGACTACTAGACAGCCACTTGTCTGAAGTGGTCTAGGGTCTCCTGCTTGAGCAGGGGGCTGGACTAGAAGACCTCCGAGGTCCCTTCCAGCTTTATTCTATTCAATCACCAGGCTCAGGATGGGGGGATGGGGGCGGCGGAAGAGCCTTGCTCTGTGTCACCCCTTCCTCATCCTCCTCTCTTAAGGAGGAGGGATGCAGTCGAGGGGCTAACAGGGGGATCCCTAAATGGAGAAAGTGCATCTGAAGACCCCAAAAAGTCTCATCTGGGGTCTTTTAAGACCTGTGGACTTCAACTCCCAAAACTGGCTGGGGAATTCTGGGAGTTGAAGTCCACAAGTTTTAAAGTGGCCGAGTTGGAGACCCTGGAGTAGACAGTGGGCAGGCCCAGTTGGTCAGAACTCCTGAGTCTTGCACAGTTAGTTGCCAGTTGTGACTTCTGCCTGTTGAGGGTTGTGGTGGTGGAGCACCAGTTCCCAGAATCCCCAACCAGCATGGAAAGCCTAATCGGGCTACAGATCGGGAAGCCACCTTGCCTTGGATCAGCGGCTTTGAATCTTGACCTTTTGAAGAGGGGTGGGCTTCCACCCTCCCCAGAATTCAAGAAGAGGCCTTATTTAGACTGAGACGGGCAGCATATAAATTAATAATAATAATTAATAATAATGATGATGTTGGAAGGGACCTTGGAGGTCATCTAGTCCAACCCCCTGCTCAGGCAGGAAACCCTGGCCTATACCATTTCGGACAAATGGCTGTCCAGTCTCTTCTTAAAAACTTCCAGTGTTGGAGCATTCACCGCTTCTGGGGGCAGGTTGTTCCACTGGTTAATTGTTCTAATAATAATTTAATAAATTCACAATTAAAGTTGGCAAGCTTGAAAACTTCCATGAAAGCGGTTGCACTCTGAACTCCCATTTCTGTGCCTGTCTGAGGTTATGTTTATAATTAATAACAAAAAAAAAGAGGAAGAAAGGACCAAAACACAAAGATAATAGTGGTTATATTACATTCTGAAATGGGGGGGGGGGTAAGAGGAAAAAAAATGTTTAACAAAAAAGAAATATGAGCGAGAAAAAAAATGATGTCAATATCATATAAATGTATTACAAATATGTACCTTTTGGAATAATGTTTGCACTAGACCAGGGGTAGGCAACCTTGGCTCTTTTATGACTCGTGGACTTCAACTCCCAGAATTCCTGAGCCAGCTATGCTGGCTCAGGAATTCTGGGAGTTGAAGTCCACGAGTCATAAAAGAGCCAAGGTTGCCTACCCCTGTGTGACTAGACAAATATGTATAGAACTGTACATGTTTACAATCTCTTTGCTGTGTCCGTTCCCGAAAGGGAGGATTGTCAGAACCCCCTCCCTCCCAATTGTGTCACTCTCCCGGTGGGCGTCCGGCAATCCTGGACTCGCCCCCAGCGGGTGGGACTTGGATGGACACCTCGGAGACCAACAGCGCGACGGAGGAGGAGGAGGAAATGGCCTCCGAGCAGCGACCCAGGACCCGGTCCAACCCAGAGGGGGCTGAGGACCGCACCCTCAGCCTGCAGGCCAGCGTGGGGAGTCGAAGCGAAGGGGAGGGGGAGGCGGCCAGCACCACCACCAGCCCCCCCAGCTCTGCCGTCCAGGCCCCCAACGGCAAGACCTGGCTGGCCCCGGCCCCTCCCGCCGAGTTCCAGGTCCGGACGCCGCGGGTGAACTGCCCGGAGAAAGTGGTGAGTGGAGGCAGACCTGACCAACATGCCCCCCCCCGGGACCCCCATGGCTTCTCCATCTGTGTACGGATTGACCCATTTTTTGTCGCACACACACCGTGTCACCCACGGATAGGCAACCTTGGCTCTTTTATGACTCGTGGACTTCAACTCCCAGAATTCCTGAGCCAGCATGGGGGAACTATGGCCCCTTCATGACTCGTGGACTTCAACTCCCAGAATTCCTGAGCTAGCATGGAGGAACTATGGCCCCCTCATGGCTCGTGCATTTCAACTCCCAGAATTCCTGAGCCAGCATGGAGGAACTATGGCCCCTTCGTGACTCCTGGACTTCAACTCCCAGAATTCCTCAGCCAGCATGGGGGAACTATGGCCCCCTCATGACTCGTGGACTTCAGCTCCCAGAATTCCTGAGCCAGCATGGGGGAACTGTGGCCCCTTCATGGCTCGTGGACTTCCTCTCCCAGAAGTCCCGAGCCAGCATGGGGGAATATGGCCCCCTCATGACTCAGGGACTTCAACTCCCAGAATTCCTCAGCCGGCATGGCTCAGCTTGGAAACCTCTTCCTTTCTCCTCAGCATGGCTGGCTCAGGAATTCTGGGAGTTGGTCCACCTGTCATAAAAGAGCCAAGGCGGCCTACCCTTGGGTTAACCGTATCTGAATAAAAAGGAATAAAACAAGGAAAATTGGGAGGGAAAAGAAGGTTTAACAGACATGGATAGATGGACGGAGGAGGGAACGGGAGGGATCACGTCCGTGTTTTAATTCCCTTCTCTACCCCAGATCATCTGTCTGGATCTCTCGGAGGAAATGTCCCACCCCAGGCTGGAATCCTTCAACGGGTGAGCCAGAGGAATCTTTTTTGGGGAGGGGGCCCTCGGCCGGCTTCTGGGGGACCAGCAGCTCCTCCTCCTCCGTGGGGGCTTTCTCTGGTTTTGAAGGGGAGGGGGTCTGGCCGATGATGGGAGGACAAACCTGGCTTGTCTTTCGGTCCTTGCTGTGGCCCTCCCGCCTTTGGGCGGAAGGGGGTGTCATCTCAGCCTCGTCTGGGATGCTGCCAAGGCCTGCCATCAAGGTTCTAGTCCCCTTGGCTGAACAGAAAGGAATTCAGATGGATGTCTCCTCGTGAGGCAGGCCTTGCCCCCTCTGGAGTTAGGTTTCTGGAGGGGGGGATGCCCGGGGCTCCTCTGCAGGGGCTTTGACCCGCCTTCCCTTGGCGGTGCTTCCTCACTGGCCTCCTCATCCTCTCCTCCTCCCTCTCTTTTGCTTCCTTCCTCTCCTTTTCCTTTCTTTCCTTCCTTCCTTCCTTTCTCTTTCTTTTTCCTTATTTCCCCTCTGGGCAGGCTGAAGACCAACGCCCTCAACATATCCCAGAAGATGATCGAGATGTTTGTCCGCACCAAACACAAGATTGACAAGAGCCACGAGTTTGCGCTGGTGGTGGTGAACAACGACGTCACATGGGTACGCTTGTGTGTGTGTGTGTGTGTCTCCCGCCCCCACACCCCCGGGGGTCCTTCCCTGCGTTCGGTGCCCCGTTTACGCCCAGATTGGCATTGCCCGGCCATGTGCCCGCGGCTGCTCCTCTGCCAAGGCTTCCCTGCTGTTCCACCGTGGACCTCTGCGGCGGAGAGGGCTTCACACGTTGCCATAAGCCCAGATGTTGCGGTTTGGCTTCGGCCTCGCTTGATTTCTTGATTTCAGAGAGTGCTTGCACTTAAAGCGGTATATAACTCATAAATAAATAAATAAATAAATTTCTGAACCCATATCAGGGGGATTCCTGGTGGGGACTTCCTCCCCCCCCCGGAAGATTGGCTGGTGTGGAATAAGAATTAGAATAAGAGAATTGGAAGGGCCCTTGGAGGTCTTCTAGTCCAACCCCCTGCTTAGGCAGGAATCCTTATACCATTTCAGACAAGTGGTTGTCCATTCTCTCCTCTCCTTTAAAACTTCCAGTGTTGGAGCATTCACAACTTCTGGAGGGAAGTTGTTCAACTGATGAACAGAACAGAACAGAGAATAGAATAGAATAGAATAGAATAGAATAGAATAGAATAGAATAGAATAGAATAGAATAGAATAGAATAGAATAGAATAAGAAATAATAGGAATAGGAATTAGAATAGAATAGAATTAGAATTAGAATAGAATAAAGAATAGAATAGAGAATAGAATAGAATAAGAAATAATAGGAATAGGAATTAGAATAATAGAATAGAATAGAATAAGAAATAGGAATTAGAATAAGAATAGAATAGAATAAGAAATAATAGGAATAGGAATTAGAATAGAATAGAATTAGAATTAGAATAGAATAAAGAATAGAATAGAGAATAGAATAGAATAATTAGTATAGAATAGGATAGACTAGAGAATAGAACAGAATAATTAAAATAGAATAATTAGAATAGAAATATAAATAGAATAGAATAATAACTTTATTGTCGTTTAAATGTACACTAATCAGCATATATTAAAATGAAATTTCAGCGCAATCAGCTCTGAAAAGGTCACCGCCTCCCACATGCATTACATAAACAGGGCAAAATCTCATGCATGTGATCTAATAATATGAATATGAACAATATGACAGGGCAGCTCACATTCACGTGCGGCCTTCCCCCTGCTGAGTCCGTGGATGTAGCCGGAAGAGGCCAGCTTGGGCAGAGGCCGGACGCAGGACCCTCGGCCAACGGCTCCTGCTCCGGCTTTTGGTTTTCAAACACAGGCGCTCCTCGACTTACGACTGTTTAGTGGCCATTTAAAGTCACAACGGCAGCGAAAAAAGCAACTTAGGACCTGTTTTTCACACGGCCGTAGTTGAAGTCCACGAGTCATAAAAGAGCCGAGGTTGCCTACCCCTGCCCCATGGTCACGTGATCAAAATTCAGATGCTTGGCAGCTGACTCGTAGTTATGACGGTCGCAGCGTTTCCTGGGGGGGGGGTCCCGTGACCCCCTTTGATGACTTTCTGACGAGCAAAGTCAACGGGGAATCCGGGTTCACAACTTAACAACCGGGTTGCTAACTTATCAAGGGCACAGATTCGCTTAGTACAGTGGTTCTCAACCTGTGGGTCAGGACCCCATTTGGGGTCGAACGACCATTTCACGGGGGTCTCCAAACAACGCAGTCCGCCATTTTTTCCCCCTTTTCCTTAGCTGTGCTACTCCCTTTTATTCTATTGGCTTTTGAAAGCCAATAGAAGAGACTCTCTTGAATAGAGTCTAATTCTATTGGCTTTCCAAAGCCAATAGCAATTGTCCAGGCTGTCTCTGCCCTGCTGAGCCCGCCAAAAGTCCCATTCTGCAAACGGTGCTGCACCCGTTGAGTAGTCCTCGACTTATGACCGGTTGAGTAGTCCTTGATTTACGACTAGTTGGGGGTCACGGCATTAAAAAGGTTGAGAACCACTGGCTTAGTAGCTGAGGCAGGCGGAGTCGTAAAATGGGGCAGAAGCTCACTTAACAAACGTCTCAGCAGAAATTTTGGGGCTGCGTTGGCGGCCATTTTGCAGCACCCCGCAGTTGCACAACTGCGGTTTACGACATTGTCTCCCCCCAGAAATTGGCATTTTTGCTTCTGTTTTCTGGCCAAAAGGGGCACGCCTGGCGGACGGGACTGCGCCTGCATGACTCTGGCGACTCACTTCAGGACCACCAGAAAAAAGGGCCGTAAAATGTGGTGCACTCACGTGGTGACCCGCTTAACGGCCAACATGGCTCGCGGCCACCATTCCAGGCTCAATTTCTGTCGTAAGCCAAGGACTGCCTGTGATCCCTGTTAATCTAACCGGCCTCCTCCTCTTCCTCTTCCTCCTCCTCTTCCTCCTGCTCCTCCTCCTCCTCTTCTCCTCCTCTTCCTCCTCCTCTTCCTTCTCCTCCTCTTCCTCCTCCTCTTCCTCCTGCTCCTCCTCTTCCTTCTCCTCCTCCTCTTCCTGCTCCTCTTCCTCCTGCTCCTCCTCCTCTTCCTCCTCCTCTTCCTCCTCCTCCTCTTCCTTCTCCTCCTCTTCCTCCTCCTCCTCTTCCTCCTCTTCCTCCTCCTCTTCCTCCTGCCTCCTCTTCCTGCTCCTCTTCTCCTCCTCCTGCTCCTCTCTCTCTCTGCTCCTCTTCCTCTCTTCCTCCCTCCTCCCTCCTCCTCTCTCTTCCTCCTCCTCCTCCTGCTCCTCCTCTTCCTCCTCCTCCTTCTCCTCCCTCTTCCTCTCCTCTTCCTCCTCCTCCTCTTCCTCCTTCCTCCTCTCTCTCCTCTTCCTCCCTCCTCTTCCCTCCTTCCTCCTCCTTCCTCCTCCTCCTTCCTCCTCTTCCTCCTGCTCCTCCTCTTCCTGATCCTCTTCCTCCTCCTCCTCTTCCTGCTCCTCTTCCTCCTCCTCCTCCTCTTCCTCCTCCTGCTCCTCCTGCTCCTCCTCCTCCTTCTCCTCTCCACAGCTCTCCGGCTTTACGTCCGAACCCCGGGAAGTCTGCAGCTGCTTGTACGACCTGAAGACCGTCCTCTGCAAATCCTTCAGTATCCTTTCCCAATGGGGAGCCCCCCCAGGGGTGGGAGACGGGGGGGGGTGTTTGACCTCTGGTAGGGAGCCCCCCCCCAAATCCTGATCCGATTCGGAAGGAGAGGCGGGAGAAAAACAGGACGTGCTTGAAAGAGACGGCTGCTAGTCTCTCGAGTCCAATCCACCCTGGTCTGGGGTTCCTACTTCTTGCCTGGCGGGAGAGCTCCCAACACGGGGGCCTGGCGAGGGCAGGGCAGGGCCGGCCTGGGCCCCGGGCAGAATTCGCATCTGGCCCGGCAGGAGGCTCTGGGACATTCTCCAGAGTCATTGGGAAGGGAATGCAGTTCCCGGTTCTGTGACGGAGGAAGCGTGGGGAGGGCGCCCTGGGAGGGTTAAGAAATGGGAGGGGGTCTTCACATAGCCACCCCCACCTTGCTGGGGCTATACAGGCAGTCCTCGGTTTACGACTGTTCATGTGAGGTCACAAAGGCACCGAAAAAGTGGAGGTGTGACCGTTTTTCACATTTAATGACCGCCGCGACTTCCCCCTGGTCACGTGACCAAAACGCAAATGCTGGGAAACTGGCATGTACCTATGACGGGTGGCAGGGGTCATGTGATCCCCTGGGCCCGCCTTCCAGCGAGCAAAGTGCTCCTCGCTTAACCACCGCGGGGATCCACTTAACAAGGAACGTCGTAAAGCGAGGCAAAACTCGCCGAGCGACTGTCTCGATTAGAAGTGGAAACCGCGGGCTCGTTCACGGTCGTAGGCCAAGGACTGCCTTTTAATTCCCGCCCGCCCCCAGTCCTCCCTCCCCCCCCCCATTGCCGGGGGCTGCTCTGGCTGGGGAGAAGATCCAGAACTGTCCTGTTGACCTCAACCTTTCCCGTTCAGATCTGGAGGGCCTGTTCAACCTGATGTGAGTCTTGACCTCCCCCCGCAAGGCACGGCGATCTGGGGGGGGGTGTCCCCAACTTAACAACCATTGATGTCCTCTGCTTAGTGCAGGGGTCGGCAACCTTGGCTCTTTTATGACTCGTGGACTTCAACTCCCAGAATTCCTGAGCCAGCCATGCTGAAGGGAAAGGGAGAGGTTTCCAAGCTGAGCCAGGCTGGCTCAGGAATTCTGGGAGTTGAAGTCCACGAGTCATGAGGGGGCCATAGTTCCCCCATGCTGACTCAGGAATTCTGGGAGTTGGAAGTCCACGAGTCATAAAAGAGCCAAGGTTGCCTACCCCTGGCTTAGTGTCTTCTGGTCCTCAGACTGTGCTGGCTGGGAGGGGAGGGGGCAGCGGCGGGGGGGAGGCCTGGCGTCTGTGCCCACCGCCTCTTCTCCTCGTCCTCTCCGCAGACAGCAGAAGACGGAGCTCCCGGTCACGGAGAACGTCCAGAGCATCCCTCCACCTTACGTGGTCAGGACCATCTTGGTCTACAGCCGCCCGGCTTGCCAGCCCCCCGCCGTGCTGACCGAGCAGATGAAGGTGCCCGCTTTCTTGACCTCACGAGGACCCAGCTCTTGGGGGCGGGGGGGGGGAGGCAGGGAGACAGACAGTTTTCAGTAGCACCCGGAGTGTCAGGTAGACGGATCTCCAGATCCCAGCAAAGAATTCTTGAATCTCTTGAATTCTGCAGCCATTTCTAGGAGATACAGGTCTGTGTGTGTATGTGTGTGTGGTGTGTGTGTGTGTTTCTGGCTTTCTGACAGGACAGGAACCGCATTGCCCTACCACAGAGGGTGGAGGCACTCTGCTGGGAGAGAGTTGTCAGTCGATCCAAAGGATCCTCAATCCATCAGAATAGAGCGGGAAGGGATCTTTTTTTAAAAAAAACAACAATAGGTTTTATTAATTTTTCAAATTTTAACATCCAGGTACTTAGGAAGCAGCGTGGTGCTAGGGAAATCAATCAATAGCAAAATCATTCATATATATCTCAGGTTACATCAATAAGCAGGGGGTTGGACTAGATGACCTCCAAGGCCCCTTCCAACTTTATCATCATCATCATCATCATCATCATTATTACTACTACTACTACTACTACTACTACTACTACTATTATTCCCTCAGTGATTCCCTCAAATATTCCATCATATTCATGTAGATAAGTTTCTAATAGGCTCAATCAGTCAGTACATTTATCAATAGTATTTCACTTATATATATATCCAAGTCCTGTTTAGAGGTTTTTATTTAATTCCAATTTATATATTCCACTTTAGCCTTTTATAACCAATGTTTAAACTTCGGATCACCTTGATTTCCCTCATTTCATTACAATATAATTAACAAAACTAAAATACACATATTATTCGAAAATTTACCTTCTTTATAGACAAATATATTCTCATTCAGGAAGGGATCGTGAAGGTCTTCCAGTCCAGCCCCTCCCCTCCCCCCAGCATTTCTGAGCGTTCGCCCAGGCACCCCACACTCTTGGAACAATATTTAAATCAAAGTTACAAAATATCAGAGTTGGAAAGGACTCTGGAGGTCTTCCAGTCCAGCCCCCTGCTCAAGCAGGAGACCCTAGACCCATTTCGGACAAAGGGCTGTCCAGTTTCTTCTTAAAAACTTCCAGTGTTGGAGCATTCACCCCTTCTGGAGGTAGGTAGTTCCACTGGTTAATCGTTCTCACGGTCAGGAAGTTTCTCCTTAGTTCCAGGTTGCTTCTCTCCTTGATGAGTTTCCATCCGTTGCTTCTTGTCCTGCCTTCAGGGGCTTTGGAGGAGAGGTGGGCCCCCCCTCTTCTTTGTTGGAGACCCTCACATATTGGAACACTGCTATCATGTCCCCCCCCACTCCTTCTTTTCTCTAGATTGGCCATTCCCAAATCCCACAGCTGTTCTTCGTATGTTTCAGCCTCCAGGCCTTTGATCCTCTTAGTTGCTCTTCTTTGCATTTTTCCCAAACTTGCAACATCTTTTTTTGTAACGTGGTGACCAAAACTGGATGCAGGTGTTCCAGGTGTGGCCTTCCGAAGGCTTTATAAAAATGGGGGGGGGGTCTTTGCTAGGACGTGGGGGTTAAGATTGGCCCTGTGCCCTGCCAATAGTTTTGAGCCCTTTTAAAGTCCAATACAGGGCGTGATGCCCAAGAAGACGACTAGTCAATGCTGTTTTATTTCATGGAAAAAGCAAAATATTAAGGCGTGTAAAGCACAAAGGAGATCCTACTGCTGGCTGTGGGGAAAGGGATGGGGGGAGGGGAAGGGGGGCAGCTGAAGGGCTGAGATTCTCTCCCCCCCCCCGATCTCCCTGCTCTCCCCTCCCGCCCCACAGAAAATGCTGCACTGCCCTTACTTCTTCTTTGACGTGCTCTACATCCACAATGGTCTGGAGGACAAGGAGGAGGAGACCGCCTGGAAGGTAAAACCGCAGCTGGCTTCTCTTGGTTTGATTTTCATTCGGACTTCGGACCAAGCTGGGCCAATTTGAGACTTGTGGACTTCAACTCCCAGCATTCCCCAGCTAGCGTTCCCTCCCCCACCCCGGCCCAGATTGAGCTATAGAAATAATAGCATTGAAAAATGGCTCCTCTTTCTTTAAAGGGGGATGTGGGCTTTTGACACAACCACTTGCAGCCATTTGCCCTTTGGGTTTTTATTTCTGTCTATTCCTTCCTTCCTTCCTTCCTTCCTTCCTTCCTTCCTTCCTTCCTTCCTTCCTTCCTTCCTTCCTTCCTTCCTTCCTTCCTCCCTCCCTCCCTCCCTCCCTCCCTTCCTCTTCTCCTTCCTTCCTCCCTCCCTTCTTCTTCCTCCCTTTTCTCCTTCCTTCCCTTCCTTCTTCCTCCTTTTTCCCTTCCTTTCTTCCTCCCTTTTCCCTTCCTTCCTCTCCTTCCTCCCTCCCTCCCATCTTCCCTCCCTCCCTCACTCCATTTTCTCCTTCCTTCTTTCCTCCCTCCCTTCCTTCTTCCTCCCTCCCTCCCTTTTCTCCTTCCTTCCTTCCTTCCTTGTTGCTTCCCTTCCTTCCTTCTTCCTCCCTTTTCCCTTTCTTTCTTCCTCCCTCCCTCCCTCCTTTTTTTCCTTCCTTCCTTCCTTGTTCCTTCCCTTCCTTCCTCCCTCTTCTTCTTCCTTTCTTCCTTTTCCCTTCCTTCCTCCCATCTTCCCTCCCTCCCTCACTCCATTTTCTCCTTCCTTCCTTCTTTCCTCCCTTCCTTCCTCCTCCCTCCCTTTTCCCTCTTTTCCTCCCTTTTCTTCCTCCCTCCCTCCTTTCCCTCCCTCCCTCACTTTTCTTTCTTCCTTCCTTCCATCTTCCTCCCTTTCTCCTGGGAGAATTCTGGGAGTCCACAAGTCTTAAATGTGTGCAACGTGCTTCAACCCGGGTGTAGCTTGTTGAGCGACAGGATCCAAGCTTCCAGTCCTGGAGGTTAGCGAGGGAGACCTTTCCCAGTCGTGGGCCAGGAGCAAAGCCAGTCTCCTCACCTGCATGTCCTCCCCTCTTCTCCCCCTCCCCCACCACACCCCTCTTCTCCTCCCCAGGAGACCTTCGCCTTCTTCAGCAACCTGGACGCCAAGGGCACCAACTACAAATACGAGGTCTCCCTGAGCGGGCCGGCCGTGGAGCTGCACAACTGCATGGCCAAGCTGCTGGCCCACCCCCTCCAGCGGCCCTTCCAGGCCCACGCTTCCTACAGCATGCTGGAGGACGAGGAGGGGGCGCCCGAGATTGAGGCCGTGGTGTGACCCTCCGGATTGGGGGGGAGCCGGCTGGGGGGGGGGGGCGAAGCAGGGAGACGGACCCCCGAGATGGGGGGAGCAGCCAGGTCCTTGTTGGCCAGCGAGAGGGCTCTGAGGAAGATACACACACATACACACACACACGCACACACCGGGTGAGGTCCTCTGTTTTCTTTGTAACCTTCCTGGCCAGGGGGTTGGGAATCCCCCCCCCCAAAAGATGAAAGGAGACCCCTTTCACTGGAAACTGCTTCTTGGGGAATTAAAGGCCTTGGGGTGGGGAGGTCGAAGGTCAGTTGATTAAAAAATGTGATTTAACCTTCCTGCGAGTCGGGTCTGTTTCCCCTTGAGGGAACCCCGTGTTGCTCAGCTGAATTCCAGTACAGTTTGCAAAATCTTTTGGCGAGAGACTCTGGTCTTCTTCCGCTTCTCCAGACGTGCGCCTGGCCTCACCCAGGGACTCCCGGCTACTTTACAGTAGTCCCTGACTTACGGACATGCGTTTCTAAGTTATGACGGTGCTGAAAAAAAGGCCCGGTCCTCGCACTTAGGACCGTTGAAGAGCGTTGTGGCGGCACGATTGCAATTGGCAACCGTCTCGCTTTTACAACCGTTGTAGTGTCTTGCAGTCCCCTGCTGGAGATTGATCAGTTTTTTTGCCTGTTTTTGGCAGAAAGAGAAAAATGCCCATCAGAATGGGTTTGCACTTACGACGGCGGTGCTGGCTTAATCACCGTGGTAATTCACTTAATGAATTGCCACCATGTTGTAAAAATGGGGATAAAATCAGATTCGACTCAGAAATACTTAAGACAGGAATTCTGGTCCCCTGTGGTCGTAAGTCAAGGTCTACCTCTATAGCCTTTGAGTTCCTGATTTCTCCGGCCTCTTGTGGTCCATGACAAGCACAGAGCTGGGTTTTCATAACGTGCTCAGGTGAACTTTGCCCCTGCTTGGCTTCCTGTAACACAGTGGTTCTCAACCTTCCTAATGCCGCGACCCTTTAATACAGTTCCTCATGTTGTGGTGACCCCCAACCATAAAATTATTTTCGTTGCTACTTCATAACTGTGATTTTGCTACTGGTATGAATCGTAATGTCAATATCTGATATGCAGGATGTATTTGCATTGTTACAAATGGAAAAAAGTGATAAAATACAGGTAGTCCTTGATTTACAACAGTTTGCTTAGTGACTGTTCAGAGTTACAAGGGCACTGAAAAAAATGACCTGAGCATTTTTCACACTTATGACCGTTGCAGCATCCCCAGGGTCATGTGATTTATATTTCGATGCTTGGCAACTGATTCATATTTATGATGGTCACATTGTTCCAGGGTCACGTGATCGCCTTTTGCAGTCTTCTGACAAGCAATGTTAATGGGGAAAACCAGATTCACTTAACAACCATGTTACTACTGTATTTTCCGGCGTATAAGACGACTTTCTAAAGCATGCAAATCGGCTCCGAAGTCGGGGGACGTCTTATACGCAGACTTGTCTTATACACTGGAAAATACGGTAATTTAATCTCTCTCTCCCTCTTTCTCTCCGCCCTATTTCTCTCTCCCTCTTTCTCCTTTTCTCTCCCTCCCTTTCCCTCTATTACTCTCTCCCTTTCTCTCCGTCTCCTCTCTCACTTTCTCTCTCTCCATCACTCACTCTCTCCCTCTCTGTCTCTATCTCCCTCTCTCTATTATTCTTTCCCTCTTTCTCTCCCTCTCTCTATTTCTCTCTCCCTCGCTCCTTCTCAAAGAAAATCCTTAAAAGTTATGCTTGGGTGGAAGACTTTTACAGATGGGGTGGGTTGGCAGACAAGTACTCAAAAAAAAGGGGGGGAGTGCGAATAGGCGTCCAATAGCTAGCTTGAAGTTTGAATGACTTCTTTCTCTTGCCACCGGCTTCTAGGAGGAGCAAAAGACATCCAGCACTGCAACCAGGCGCCCTGGACTGGCCATTCCAGGCCTTCCTGCACCGGCTGACTTAGTTGTCTGCAACCTCCTGTTGTCACTTGAGGGGGGGGAAGGGACATGGGCAGGAGAGATTCCTTCTTTCTCATCCGAGGAGGGACGTTATGTTGGACCGTTGACTCTTGTCGAGCCCCGTGGGCCCGACATTCGCAGGGTGGCAGAAACCCGCTCACCGAGCTGCCACCTCCCCATTGCCCTCCACGCCGGCCGGCTCGGTCGCCAGACCTCCCAGCTGACAAGCGCACATTCAGGGGGTCGCCAGCTAACGGGCTCAGAAGATCGGTGCAGTGGCCTCCCAGCCACCCGCTTCTTCGGCTGGAGCAATTGCCAGGGCTTGCATGGTCGCCGGCGGCGGGAAGCGCGTCAGTGGCCATTGGGGACCATGCCAGCGGTTCTGTGCCACGGAGGCTTGAGGCGCGGGATACGGAGTGGCGTGGTGCCATGGGAGGCAGCAGGACATCCTGCCGGCCGAACTCTGGAAGCGTGCCTGAATGAAGAATTTTAGGGGGAGTTGAAAGCAAGACAGGTTCCTAAGACCATCAGAAATATGTGTTTTCCGATGGTCTTAGGCAACCTCTGTGAAAGGGTCGTTCGACCCCCAAAGGGGTCGCGGCCCACAGGTTGAGAACCGTTCCTGTAACATGTTGACTCCAGGGAAATAAATTAACCAGTGGGACGCCTTGTCTCTCTCCAGAAGTTGTGCAGATTCTCCCTGTTCTGTCCCAGCCTACGTGAGCCCTTGTTGTGCTCACAAGGAGAAACCCCTCTTCCAAAAAACAGGCAGGAACCGCAAGAAAAAACCAACTCCTTTTATGATTCAAAGACTTGAGTTAATGTCCAAGGCAAGCAAACACAGTCCACAGAAACCCGATCCTCAACACAAATGGTTGCCTCCCACACCTTCCCTTTTATAATTCAGCCAAGGCGTGGCTTCCTAATGCCTTCTCCTTTGCCTTTGGAGCTGCCCCATTGCATTCCTCTGTCCTACTCGCTTCTCTTGCCTGCGCTTTCGTGCATCGGGATTTGTCCTAGCTGTTCTTCATCACTGTCCAACTCAGGCTCCCAGCACAGCTATGTCTCAGCCTGAGCTCGAGTAGAGGGGCCAGGCTCCTCGTCCGACTGTAAGTCTTGGAGTTCCTCAGAGTCTTCCTCTGACTGATGTCACTCCAGGCCCCTCCTCCTCCTCTGATTCCTCAGACTCAGCTCCCGAATCCACTGGCTGGCAAGGAATCACAACACTCCTCTCCCTGAAGACTTTGAAGAGGCTGGACAGCTGTTTATCTGAAATGGTCTAAGGCAGTGGTGGCGAACCTATGGCATGTGTGCCAGAGGCAGCACTCAGAGCCTTCTCTGTGGGCACGCGTGCCATTGCCCCACCAGAGTTCGCCAGAGTAGCAAGCACATGGTGTTTGGAAGCAACAGGGCAGGAAGTGAGCGAGCAAGCAGTGTTGGCCCCCCGGGGATGCCCCAGAGATGGCAAGGGACTGGCCCCTGCTGCCCTGGCCCTGGCCACGCTCACCCAGTCTGCCGTGACCACTGCAGCCATGCCCACCTAGTGGGCCACACCCCCTGAGGGCACCACAATGCTGATGCAGCCCTGGCACTTTGCGATAAATAAGTGGGTTTTGGGTTGCAGTTTGGGCACCTGGTCTCTAAAAGGTTTGTCATCACTGGTCTGAGGTCTCCTGCCTGAACGGGGTTGGACTAGAAGACCTCCAAGGTCCCTTCTGTTCTGTTACATTAATGGAAGATGCCAACATAGAATGGGCAACTCACAGCTGGTATGTTTTATTTCTGTCTTAATTTATAAGGCCACCCAACTCGCAGGGACTTAAGGCAGCTCCCCCCCCCCAGGCGGTCCACACAATGCATAAATTCACCAGACTGCATGAATGCAATGTGGTCTGCTAGTGGTACACTGGAGGGTTGCCCGTTGTCCAGTTGCAGCCTTGTGTAAACGGCACTCTGCACATCCTCAGATTCCCCTCGGCCTCTCTTGCCAGCTGGGGTTGGTGCTGTGGGGGGCAGCTTTCCTCAAATCCGGGGGGGGGGGGCCTTCTGAGGACGGAAGGCAGCTCCTGCACAGATGGCCCCATTCCTACAGGGGAGGGAGTCCGGTTCGGCCTGGCTCCTGAAAAATGACGGAAATTGCATCCTAATTTCTCAGGGTGTCTGACTGCCCAGCATAGGTAGCCCTTGGCTCACAACGCTTTCTTTAGTGACTATTCAAAGAAAAAAAAGAGGCTTATGACCGTTGACCACGCTTAGGACTGCCACAGCATCTCCTGTGGTCACCTGATCAATGTTCAGACATTTGGCAGCTGACTCACGTATGACGATTGCAGTGTCTCTCCTGGGCTGTGTGATGCCCCCTTTTGTTGGCCTCAATTGTGGCTGTAAACTGAGGACTCTTAAGTAAACTGCTACTAAGGAAGACAATTTTTTTTAAATTTTCATCTAAAGCAGGAGTCTTCAAACTTGGCCCTTGGATGACTTGTGGACTTCAACTCCCAGGATTCCCCAACCAGCATGAATTCTGGGAATTGAAGTCCACCCATCCTCCAGTGGCTGAGAACCAGAAACCGGTTTAGGCTGCGGTTGCAAATCTCCAAGACCAGCAAGTTTATATTAGAATTCCTTGGTTGCAACTAATGCAGTGGTTCTCAACCTTTCTAATGCCGCGACCCCATAATACAGTTCCCCATGTTGTGGTGACCCCCCCAACCACTTATACATCACCGGGTGCCAGGGGCGTGGCCAAAGGGGAAAAAAATGGCGGACAGCCTTGTTTGGCGACCCCCGTGAAATGGTCGTTCGACCCCAAATGGGGTTCCAACCCACAGGTGGAGAACCACTGAACTAATGCTTCCCATGCAGGTTTAATAAGGGTGAAGCAGTTAATTGGTTAACAAATGCAAACAGGAAACTGAAGTTTGCAGCATGAAAAACAAGAAATCCCAGTTCAAATAAGCGTGTGAACCCAAATGCATGTCAAAGCAAAATGGAGACAGGTTTAAGTCTTCCTGATTTCATTTTCCACGAAATCCTACATAAGATTAAGGGAGAATTAAACAGAAACCTGACTGAGCCGTCAATCAACTCACGTGAGCCAATCCTATCTGAATCTGTCCAGGAAATAGGCGGGGGAAGGAACGGAGGGGGTAGTATCGTGATTCTAAAACCAATCCGCGCAAGCCTGCGTTCTTCCCATTGGATAGGTAAGCGATCCGTCAGGACGACGACGTATCGCTGCGGCCTTCCAATGAAAAACTCCGAGGAGGCTGGGAGGGAAGCTTCAAGCGACGGGAAGAAGATGGCGGCGCCGTGTTGATTTTGCAGCTTTGCAATCTCTATGGCCGTCAACCGGGATGAGTTCGCTCCGTCGGGCCGGCACGCGCTGACGCGACTGTCCTCGCCCGCCTCAGGGCGACCTCAGCGGAACGGCCGCTCCGTTCCGTTCCGCTCCGCCGCCTCCGGGAGGCGACGTAAGACGCCGCTCTGCCCGCTGGGGCAGAAGCGCGCATGCGCGCCAGGCCCGGCCCAGCGCAGGTGCGCCCTTCCCTTCCGCGCGGCCGCCCTCTAGCGGCGCCATGAAGCACAGCGCCTTGCAGCTGGCGGCGCACCTCTGCCGGGCTCTGCAACAGCAGGACGAGGCGTAAGTGGCTCGTGGATCCGCCGCGCGTGGCTTCTGCACGCTTTGCAATAAGGAGAGCGGCTCTCCGGACAGGAGCGGCCCCGTCCTCGCCTCGCCCCGCCCGAAAGCTTGCTTGGGCCAGGGTTTCCGGGTGCAGCTGCCTGCCCGCCACTTGCCAGGCATTGCAGTCACCTGGAGACTGGTGCAAACAGCTGCAGCCCGCGGTTGCAGAAGGGCTTTTGCGGGGTGCAGGCCCGGCTGGCCGCAGAGAGCCCGGAGCGCTGGCAGGGGCAAGGAGCGGAGCCTCGGGGCTCCAGGGCTAGGGAGGATCAGGGGCCCAACCTGGAACCGGTGCGTGGCTCTTAAGGGGAAACGGCCTCAGGTGGCAGCACCCGCTCCCTCGCTGAAAGGAGGAGAGGCTTCCTTTTTTGCATGGAACGGTAGTTCTGCACCTCTTCTTCCTTGCCCGCTTCTAGAATTGCAAGGGACTTTAGAGGTCATGTAGGCGGACCCTCTGCAGCGGAGGTGGGCGGCTATAACGACTTTAGGACCTGTGGACTTCAACTCCCAGAATTCCTGAGCCAGCCATGGCTGGCTCAGGAATTCTGGGAGTTGAAGTCCACAGGTCCTAAAGTCCTTATAGTTGCCCACCTCTGCTCTGCACACTCTCCAGCCTCTGTTTCAAAATGTTGCTGGAAAAGAAGGGCTTTTAAAGGGGCAGCTAGTCCTCCTGCTCCTTCTGGCTCACCTTTCCTGCTGGGACCCCCCCCCCTTCTTCAAGCTAACCCCCTCCCTCTGCTTTCCAGGATGGTGGCTGCCCTGCTCCAGGAGGGAGCCAACCCCAACTTGGTCCTGCCGGAGGGAGTGGCCGCCATGCACTTGGCTGCCGGCCTGGAGCAGGAGGACGGGATCCGTCAGCACCTCCTCCGCCTCCTCCTCCAGCACGGGGGAGACCCCAACATCAGGTACGCGGAGGGGGCTCCTTCCTTGTGAACACACAAAGCTGCTGGTTGTGTCAAGGCAACATTGGGGGGAGCAGAGTCAACCCCCAGCATGAGAGGGATCCCCTCCAGCCAGAGGGACGTGGGGAGCGTAGAAACATGGAAGGAAATCCAAAGGTCATCTACTCCCACTGTGGGCAGAGGGCAGGGAAGCCAGTTCAACTGCCTGCCAAACTTTCACAGAGTCTGTCTCACAGGTTGTCGGATACAAAGTGCCCCCCTCCCCCACTGCTTTAGGTCCCTGGGTGGGACAGAATACAATGCAATCAGTCACCATGATGCAAAAAAGATGTTGAGACTCTAGAAAAAGTGCAGAGAAGAGCAACATAGATGATTAGGGAACTGGAGGCTAAAACATACAAGGAAAGGTTGCTGGAATTGGGTAGGTTTAATTTAATGAAGAGAAGGACGAGGGGGGACATGATAGAAGCGTTCCAGTATCACAGGGGCTGCCCCAAAGAAGAGGGAGTCAAGCTATTCTCCAAAGTGCCTGAAGGCAGGACAAGAAGCAACAGATGTGAACTCATCAAGGAGAGAAGCAACCTGGAACTAAGGAGAAACTTCCTGACAGTTAGAACAATTAACCAGTGGAACAACCTGCCTCCAGAAGTGGTGAATGCTCCAACACTGGAAGTTTTTAAGAAGAGACTGGACAGCCATTTGTCTGAAATGGTATAGGGTTTCCTGCCTGAGCAGGGGGTTGGACTAGATGACTCCAAGGTCCCTTCCAACTTTATTACTTCATTATTATTATGGATCATCGCACAGTCAGCCAGATGTTCAGACTGGATTTGGCATTTTGTCTACCTATCGAGTCCTTACCCAGGACCTGGGATAGGCAGATGTGGATGTTTGATGATATTACAGGTATCGTCGCAGGATGGAAGCAATTCCTAGTAAGGCCGCCTTTTGCAATTGACTAATAGCGAATTTGTCGATGCTAATGGTGTTCAAGTGGTTATATTATTATTACATTATTATTATTATTATTATTATTATTATTATTATTATTATTATTATTATTATTATTATTATTATTAGGGGGGTGTGAGGGATTCTGACCAAGACGTGCCAAAAATGACAGGTGCTGCCCAGAAAGACTGTCTGTCAAATGCCCAGGAAATTGGGACATGCAGGCAGTTCAAATGGGTACAAAAATATATTGCAAGCTTAAGCTCTCTACAACAACCTGAGCTACTAACGGTCAAAGGAAACGAGCGGGAGATAAGAAGGCATTCCAGGTGGCTGGGTTTAGATCTCTTGTGGGCATGAAGGGACTTGTGATTAATGGCGTGTTTGACCCCTCCTCCCTCGGGCTCAGCCTGGTCATCTCCTACATCGCCTGAGTTCTCTGCTGAGGTTAGCATCTGGTGTGCGCCTTTTTTGGGGGGGAGGGGATTGCAAGAAAACCTGGATTGAGCAAAGCCAGGATGGGTCTGAGGGTGTCAGTCCTGCCTTTAAGCAAGAATGATCCTTGATTTCAGGAGAAAGGCAGAGTTTACCGAAGATCAGGCGAGTTGCAGTAAAGCAAAGCCAGAGCTGAAATTCGCGTGCCAAATTCCCCAGCTGAAAACCTTCCCCTGCTTAGGTGTTTCCCCTCATTGCCCCTCATCAATTCCCAAGACAATGTTTTTGAAATGGCCACTCTGGCTGTAGGCTGCTTCGTTCTTCTCATAGTGGAGCACCTTCACTGTTGTAACTTTCATTTTCCTCCCCCAAGGACTCCTCCCTCCCTCTTCCACCCCAGACTGGCACTGGGGTGCAGGAGTGAGATGGCAGTTCTGATGGGGGGGGGCTTCTGGGCCGGACCCGGGCATCTGGGAGAAGGCAGCTAGGCAGCTAAGAGGAATAAATTAGCAAATAAGAAAGAAGGAAAGGAACAGCAGTAGAAGAAGAAGGAAGAAGGAAGGAAATAGAGGAAGGAAGGAAATAGAGGAAGGAAGGAAGGAAGGAAGGAAGGAGAACGGGATAGGGAGGAAGAATTACAATTGGAATAGAGCTGGAAGGGATCTTAGAGGTCTTCTAGTCCAACCCCTGTTCATGCAGGAGACTCTATGCCCATTTTGGACCAATGGCTGTCCAGTCTCATCTTAAAAGCCTCCAGGGATGGAGCGCCCACAGCTTCTGTTCCACTGGTTGATTGTCCTCACTGTTAGGAAGTTTCTCCTTAGTTCCAGGTTGTTTCCTCTCATAATAACAATAACAATAATAATAATAATAATAATAATCTATCAACAATACTGAATAACTCAGGACATGGCTATCAAACATCAAAAACATCTGCCAGACTATCCCACCTCCTTTATATGGATGATCTGAAGCTGTATGGAAAAACATCATCTGAAATAGAATCGCTGCTCAACACTGTCCGTATATATAGCCAAGATATTGTAATGGAGTTTGGCTTGGACAAATGTGCCACACTTACTATCAAACAAGGAAAAATAATGAAAACTGAAGGAATCAAGATGCCCCACGAAAATAACATTAAGAGTCTGGATGAGGAAGAGTACTACAAATACTTGGGTATCCTTCAAGCTGACAACATCAAGCACACTGAAGTCAAGAAAAAGATTAGAGGTGAATACATCAAGAGAGTGAAGAAGATCTTAAAATCCAAACTCAATGGAGGAAATACCATAAAGGCAATCAACACCTGGGCAATCCCAGTCATTAGGTACACAGCTGGAATAGTGGACTGGACTCAAGCAGAACTAAAAGCAATGGATAGGCAGACCAGAAAAATAATGACAATGAATCATGCCCTTCATCCACGCAGTGACATTGATAGACTTTATCTACCAAGGCAAATAGGTGGGCGTGGAATGCTACAAGTACATCAGATGGTTGAAGAAGAAAAAATGGCTTTGGAAGAATATCTGAAGAACAATGATGAAGATGCACTGAAATTAGTATATCAGGAAGGCTTACTAACTACTGGAGAGACCAAACTGGCCTACAAGAAAGACCAAATGAAGAACAGAATAGAGGCATGGGAAGACAAAGCACTACATGGCCAATACATGAAAAAAATAGCTGGGAAAGCAGATAATAATAAAACCTGGCAATGGCTAAGAGCAGGAAAATTGAAGAAAGAGACCGAGGGACTAATTCTGGCTGCACAAGACCAAGCCTTAAGGACAAATGCATACAAAGTCAAAATTGAGAAGACAGCAACAGACAGTAAGTGCCGCCTATGCAAAGAAGCTGAAGAAACAGTGGACCACTTGGTAAGCTGTTGCAAGAAGATTGCACAGACTGATTACAAGCAGCGGCATGACAAAGTAGCAACAATGGTGCATTGGAAGATCTGCAAAAAATATCATTTGCCTGTAAGCAAAAACTGGTGGGATCATAAAATAGAGAAAGTCATAGAAAATGATAAAATTAAACTGCTCTGGGACTTCAGAATTCAAACAGACAAGCACCTGCAACATAACACCCCAGACTTAACAATTGTCGATAAGAAAGACAAAAAAGTCTGGATAGTGGACGTGGCAGTGCCTGGAGATAGCAGAATAGAAGAGAAAGAACTGGAGAAGATAACAAAATACAAAGACCTACAAATAGAAATAGAAAGACTGTGGCAAAAGCAAGCAAGGGTAGTACCAATAGTCATAGGCTCCTTGGGTGCAATCCCAAAACAACTGGAGCACCACTTGAACACCATTGGCATTGACAAATTCGCTATTAGTCAATTGCAAAAGGCGGCCTTATTAGGAACTGTTTCCATCCTGCGACGATATCTGTAATACCATCAAACATCCACATCTGCCTATCCCAGGTCCTGGGTAAGGACTCGATAGGCAGACAAAATGCCAAATCCAGTCTGAACATCTGGCTGACTGTGCGATGATCAATAATAATAATAATAATAAAAAGTTGGAAGGGACCTTGGAGGTCATCTAGTCCAACCCCCTGCTCAGGCAGGAAATCCTATACAATTTCAGACAAATGGTTGTCCAGTCTCTTCTTAAAAACTTCCAGTGTTGGAGCATTCACCGCTTCTGGAGGCAAGCTGTTCCACGGGTTAATTGTTCTCACTTGTCAGGAAGTTTCTCCTTAGTTCCAGGTTGCTTCTCTCCTTGATTAGTTTCCATCCGTTTCTTCTTGTCCTGCCTTCAGGCGCTTTGGAGAATAGCTTGACTCCCTCTTCTTTGGGGCAGCCCCTGAGATACTGGAACACTGCTATCCTGTCCCCCCTCGTCCTTCGTTAAACTAGACATACCCAATTCCAGCAACCGTTCCTTATATGTTTTAGCCTCTAGTCCCCTGATCATCTTTGTTGCTCTTCTCTGCCCTCTTTCTAGAGTCTCAACATCTTTTTTACATACAAAACTGGATGCAGGATTCCAAGTGTTTCCATCCATTGAAGGAAAGAAAGGGAGAGGGAGGGAGGGAAGGAAGGAAGGAAAGAGAAAGGGAGGGAGGGAAGGAAGGAAGACCGTGTCCAATGTCCTCTCTTGTGCCCAGATCTGCTGAAGGCCTCACCCCCCTGCATGTGGCAGCCTCCTGGGGTCACAGCGCCTGCTTGAGGGTCCTGCTGGCCGAGGGTGGCGACCCTCACCTTGAAGACCAGGTTGGTCCAGATGCTTCTCTCCCCAGGAAGTGGCGGGTGGGGCTGGCTACGGCTGCCCCCTCGCCCAAGCCGGCCACTGATGGGAGACATCGACTCCACTGGTGTGCCACAACCCCTGCAACTCACAACTGCCTTGAGGGGAAGAGCAGGGTCATAAGGACGCTCACTGGCCACTAAGTTTTCCGATGTTGGCTTGGTCTCTGCCTCGCGGGAGATGCTGGGAGCAAATCCCCCCCCCCAGCATTTAAAATTTATTTATTTATTTATTTATGAGACTTATATACCGCTTTAAGTGCGAGCACTCTCTAAGCGGTGTACACCAGTAAGCAATGTATATATATATTTACATTGCCCCCAACAATCTGGGTCCTCCTTTGACCTACCCCGGAAGGATGGAAGGCTGAGCCAACCTTGAGCCGGTGAGATTTGAACCGCTGACCTGCTGAACACAGTCAGCTAAAGTGGCCTGCAGTACTTGCACTCTAACTGCTGCACCACCAAAATGGTCCTTTTCTTGTCTGATTCTTCCCCTCAGCTGGGAAAAAAAAATTCTGTCTTTACTTTAAGAGCTGGGGAAGATAAGTTACTCAAAGGCGAATGCATTTTTCCATTTCAGCCGGGAATAAAATTCAGGCCAGGAGGCTGGGGTTTAGGCCTCCTGCCTGCATTTTTTTTAATGTTGTAAATCCTGTTTGGAATCGAAAAGGTTCAAGCCACACATAAACCATAATCCCCAGCTTCACCGCTTTGAATGGAGCGAAGGTGGATTTACACCTGGCTGTCTGAAATTCTGAGCCCAAACCCTGGTTTTGAAAGCTCTCTTCATCCCACGGTTTCAGGTTCCAGCTTGCTGCCCCACAGCAGTTGGATTTAGCGGGAGACCCCTTTCTCCTTGAGACGTGATTTGGGGCATCTGTGCCCCAGGAGAGCCACCCTTTCAGGACCGTTTCTAGCCTGAAAGTGGCCTTGGGTGACAGTTACAACGGATTGGATGCCTTCCCCAGAATAAAGGAAGCCCAGATCTGGGGTGGGGGGTGGGGGGCTGGAAGGAATCCCTCAGCAGGGAGAAAGGGGGCAGCAGCACCCAGTGGCTGATTCTGTCTTTCCTTCTCTCAGGACGGGAGCACCGCCATTGACCTGGCTGTGGAGCAGGGGTATGAAAGATGTGTCAGCATCCTGCAGGACGAAAAGTGGAACAGCAGCTTCTGTAAGTGTCTGGGGGTCCCAAGGGCCAAACCTGCCCGTCATAATGTCTATGGAGACTCTCAGTCATCCACGTCACGGTTGTCCCAAAGATGCTTTTTCAAAAGTCAACTGGACTTTCTTGGTTTTTCCTTGAAGAGGTGTCGCTTCCCAGCCCAGAGGCTTTTTCTGTTCTGGCTGAACGGTGGAGAATGGAAGGATTTGTATTCCTTGCAGCCGCCATTTGCGCTCTGATTCAGGTGACCCTGAGGGCACAGATAAACCTTCAGGTGGCCTCAACGACTCTCAGACAGCGTGCTGACGACCAGCTGACTGCAAAGAAGATAAACTCCTCCAGTCCTCCCCCCCATTTGCTCAGAACGGAAGAAAGCCTCCGGGATGAGGAGCGAAACCTCTTCAAGGAAAAACAAACTCCAGTTTCCTCTTGAAAAGAACCCTTTGGGACTGCCAAAGATAATCTTAACAAAAGGCTTCGAATATTCGCCCCACCTCAATCTTTTATGCAGCTCAGCGGAGAGCAGAAAGCTTCCTGTCCACCATCATGGAAGATGCTGGGGAAACTGGACCGAGCGACTCTCTCCTTTATCCATCTGATGGATCCTCCCGGAAGGAGCCCTGTCAGTGCAGGGAGCCGTGTGGGACCTTCTCTCGGCCTGGGGGAGCTGCACCAAACGGCGCCCCTGGGCCTTGCACCCAGGATCGGTCAGCCTCTTCCTTTCTCACCGAGTGTTCCTGGCAGGGAGACACAGTTTTGGATCTATCGGACTTCAGCCTCCAGCCAGGGGGCTCCCCCAATGCCTCGCTGCCCTTCGGGAAGCCAGCCGTGACTCGTGCTGATGTGCAGACGCTTCGGGATGGCGAGGTGGGGTGCTCCCCGTTGGACACCGGTGTGAAGCGGTCTTGGGACACCCGGGACCCTGCAGAGGGAGAGTGCAGCTCACCCCGAGGCCCAGACACGGCCCCTTGTGGTCCCCTCTCTTTAGTGGGCATCGAGGCTCTCTTGTTCAGACCGAACATGCCACATGCGGCAAGATCCCCGCAGAAGACCCTGCCCTCTGCCAGCCTGGGAACCAAATCTGAGCCAGAAGCGGGCCAACGCCATCGCCCACAAGATGCCAACACCTGTGACCTTTCTCCTGTGGGTGGCTCCCTGGATCCGGGCCTCTCGGTGGGGCTCCAAAGCCAGGATGGGCTGGATGTCGCCTGCCCTGATGGTTTCGCTCTCTGTTCCCGGGCTGAGTCCACAGCCGTGTCGGACTCGGGAAAGATCATGGTGGACCCGGCCTCTGTCCTGGGGGTCAGTGGGACTCCGGATGGATACTTGGCAAGAAGAAGGTCACTGGGCAGGTGCTCAGCCTCCAGCACTGACCAGTATGTTTCATGCATTAGTGAATGTTATACAAGCACTGTGGAAGACCCAGAATGCGGCTACGTTCATGAGTGGGAAGATGGGAAGGCTGCCCCTAGTGGCCCTGCAGATGGCTGCAACACCAGCAATGGAGGGTTGTGTTGTGGGCCACCCACCGGCCTGGGGACTCCCTTGGAGACGGGTCTCCATGGCCAGAGGACTCTCCCCACCACAGGGGCTGCCCAGATCTCTCCTGGGAGTCACGATTTGGCTCTGCCTCACCCTAGGAACACGTGGGACATCTCGCAGAGGAGGGGGGCAAGGTCCACGATGGATCCCCCAGAGAACAAGGCGACTTGGGAAGGGTCTGCGCTGGTGATTGGGGGACCCGCTGAGACTTGGGGGCTACCCGTGGAACGTCCGGGGTCAGCCCTCTCTGGAGCAAGGGAAGAACTGGTGGAGGTGGGCACAGGGGGGAGTCTGCCAAGGTTGGCTCTCCCCACGAGCCCCCGGCAGGCAGAAGAGGGGCAACAGAGCTCGTCCTCTCAAGACACCGTTCCTGTCCAGTGGCCACAGGAAGAGAGGAATCGTTTCCACGGCTGTGGGGGTCCGTTCGGGATGAGCAGCACTGTGGGCAACACAGAGATGGCCCTGTGTCCACCTGCTGGTGTTGGAGAAGAGTCCTCCAGCACTCTGGATGCCCAGCTCCGGTCAATGATGCTGGCCACCAAGGTCGCCCACTCTCCTCCACTCCTCCCCTCAAACCGTCAGTGCTGCCCTGTGCCCCCCTGGCCCCAAAGCCCCCTGATTGGTCCCCTTCCACACGAGAGCATCAGCTCCTCCTCTCTCTTTGAGGAGCCTCTGGAGTTGCCGAAGCGTCCCAGGAGGGTCAGGAGGGGCCTCGGACCGGCCTCCCACCGAGAGCCTGTGAATCTTGAGTGCTCGCCCCCCTCCGCGAGAGAAGCAGAGGAGACGGAGGAGGAGGGCAGAGCCATCTCGGCTCTCCCCAGGAGCAGGATGCCATCCTTGAACCCAGGACCTCGCTCTTTGGGCTGCTGTCCTGCCAGCTCAAGGAGGGACATTGGCAGAGGGGGGGAAGAGCCCTCCGGGAGGACAGAGTTGGAGGTGGAACAGCCCTCCCAGGGAGACGCTGCTCTGGACCACCCAGAGGGTCATCTGGAGAGCTTGGGTGTCCGAGGGTTTCCGGGCAACAGAGTGGAGAAGACCTCCAGGGTCAGTTTCAGCCGACTGTCCGGGAGGGGCCCGTCTGCTGCTTGCTCCCCAGGAAGGTTGAGCCCCATTAACCAGGATTTGCTGTTGTCACCGGGGGGCCGGCCTATGAACCTGAGCGCCACGGAGCCCGTGGAATACCTCTATGTGGATGAGGAAGGGGGGCACTCCCTCGTTGAGCGGCACATGCCCCCCACGGATGACTCCGGGGCCAGTAGCTCCGAAGACACCATCCTTTACGACTGGCAGGCGTATACAGCGGTGGGCAGGCTGGGCAACGGGGGAAGCGCCCCCTTGAACCTGGAGGAAATGACCGATGAAGCCCTGGCACGCAAGCTGCGCGAGTTGGGGGCTGACCCGGGGCCGGTGACCCCCCTCACTCGGAAGCTGTACGTCTGGCTCTTGGAGAGGCTGAGCAGGGAGCCCGAGAACCTGGCCCGGAAGGGCTCTGCTGGTGGGTGCCCCTGGGGTCCCTCGGAAGCTGGAGGAGACCCTCCTGGGGGGGTCGGGGGAAGAGTAGAAGGAGAGAGACAGGAAGGGGAGATGGGGGGCAAAGGGGGGAGATGAGCTCTCCAAGGAGGGAGGGAGGTTTATGTGCTGAAGTCCCGGGTGCAAGGGGAGAGCGCCTGGCCTTAAGGAAGTAGGGTGTGTGTGTGTATTTGTGTGTATGTGTGTGTGTGTCCCTGATTGACCCCTCTTCCCAGAGGAGCTTGGGAGAAGTCCTGAACATGGTGGGGGAGGGGCATTTGACCAGCCAGAGCCCCCTTCGGGCGTCCTGCACCCAACCCCCTCTTCTGCTCAGCCTACAGCCCAGAGCTGACGTCCTCTCTGGAGACCTACTGGATCCCCAACTCCAGAGCCGATGAGATGGCTCTGGCCGCAGAGTTTGACCGGCCGGACAAGAGCCGCAGGTGGCGGGAGGGGCTGCTCAAGTCCAGCTTCAACTACCTGCTGCTGGACCCCAGGTAAGAGCCCCTCCGGATGGGGGGCAGTTGGGGGGAAACGGCTACCTGGGCTGCCAGCTTTGGGGGCAGCAGGGAGACCCCCGCTGTGGCTGATGGTCTCGTGGCTCTGCTCTTCCGCAGGGTGACCCAGAACCTGCCCGCCCGCTGCCAGCTCCTCAGCTCGTCCGAGTGCTTCCGGACGTTCATCCAGGCCATCTTCTACGTGGGCAAAGGGACGCGCGGGCGGCCCTACCGCCACCTCTACGAAGCCTTGACCCACCACCGGGAGGGCCAGGGGGCGCCGGCAAGGCAGGTGGGCAGCCCTCGGCAGCTCTGGGGCCAGCCTGGGCATCCTCTGGAGGCTTCTCTGGAGTCTCGGCCTCCTCCGCTACGCACGGAGCTTCCAAATTCAGGGGCAGTCTAGCTTCGATCACCGTGGATTGATCTTTGACCGCTCGGTGTGGCAGAAACCTTTGGCTGCCTGACCTCGGGGTTGGTAGCCGCTGCTCTACCCTCCCCAAGTGGGGGTTAGATTACAACCCCCAGAATCCTCCCCCCCCAGAACTCACAGGAGTGGGAGGCTCAGTTTGGGGAAGGGGTGGTGGCCATTTGACCCCAAGGTGGTGGGCGGGGCATTGTTCTGTCCGTCTCAGCGGCTGCTCCCCTTTGATCAGCCCCCCCCCTCTGCCCTGCAGGTCTGCTTGAAAGTCCAGCACATCCTGGAGATCTGGGCCGGGGGGCAGGGGGTGGTCTCCATGCACTGCTTCCAGAACGTCGTTCCCGCGGAGGCGTACACCCGCGAGGCCTGCATGGTGGAGGCCATTGGTAAGCCTCTGGGGGTCCGCACGACATGGGGGGGGGCTCCCTGTCCCTTGCAGGCTCCCTTCGTCCTTGCCCACCCAGGTGGGCTGACTCTGGACCCCAAATAGGCCCATTTGCTGAAAACAGTCCAACCTCTCTCTCTCTCTATCTATCTCTTTATCTCTCTCTCTCTCCCCTTCCCTCCCTCCTTCCCCCTCTCTCCCCCCCACCCTTTCCATAGAGTTTCCTAGGGCTGGAAGGGACCTTGGAGGTCAGTCCAGCCTCTCTCTCCCTCTCCCTCTCTCTCTCCCTCCCTCCCCCTCCCCTCACACCCTTTCCATAGAGTTTCCTAGGGCTGGAAGGGACCTTGGAGGTCAAGTCCAGCCTCTCTCTCTCTCTCTCTCTCTCTCTCCCCCTCCCTCCCTCCCTCCCCCCCACCCTTTCCATAGAGTTTCCTAGGGCTGGAAGGGACCTTGGAGGTCAGTCCAGCCTCCCTCTCTCTCTCCCTCCCTCCCCCTCCCCCCACACCCTTTCCATAGAGTTTCCTAGGGCTGGAAGGGACCTTGAGGTCTACTCCAGGGATCTCCAACCTTGGCAATGTTATGACTTATGGACTTCAACTCCCAGAATTTCTCAGCCAGTCTCCAACCTTGGCAATGTTACGACTTGTGGACTTCAACTCCCAGAATTCCTCAGCCAACAGGGCTGGCTGAGGAATTCTGGGAGTTGAAGTCCACAAGTCGTAAACTCACTAAGTTGGAGACCCCTGTATCTAGTCCAGCCCCCTGCCCAAGGCAGGAATGAGTTTCATCCATTTTCTTTCTGCCTTTGACCACAGCTGCTTCCGCCCCCCCCCCCCCCGCCTTCCCCAACCCTGTTCCCCTCCTCCCTAGACCCTTGGGAGGGGAGGGGGACTTTGCCCAAGCACCTTCCTACCCCGGGCATTGGCATTTGGGGCAGCCCCCTGTGTAGGGAGGGTGGGAATTGGGAGATTCTCCCAGGGGTGGCGATTCCCATCAGGGCGTGTATGTGTATGTGTGTGTGTTGTGTGATTACAAGCCCCTTCTCTCTTGCCTCTCCCCCCCCCCCAGGACTGAAGATGCTGACCAATCAGAAGAAGGGGAACTATTATGGCCTGGTGGCCGGCTGGCCCATGAAACGCCGTCGCAGCCTGGGGGTCTTTCTCCTGCACCGAGCTCTCCAGATCTTCCTCGGGGAGGGCGAGAGGCAGCTGCGCCCCGCTGATATCTGAACTGGCCCTTGACCCCGGGGTCCCGGGGGCCCTTCCCTCCAAGCAGACCCTCTGGATCCGGAGCTCCACCGTGGGGGGGTCGCCTTGATCCCTCGTTCACACAGCCGAGGGTCCAGATTGTGAAATTGCTCCTCTTCTTGACACTGAGCGGAGACGGAGGGCTGCACCCGTGTTCGGAAGCGATTTTGGGTGGGGGTCCCAGTTGCATCCAGTCATGTCCTGGGAGAGAGTCCCCCCCCAAGAAGCCCCAGTCAGTTCTTCTGTTCTGGGAACAAAAGACGCAGTTCTCTCATCGTTCAGGTTCTCTGCGGGCTGGAGACCCCTTTTTATGTCTGGCAGTGGGGACTTTTTAGAAAAATTCTGGGGCTGCATTATGTTTTTAAAGACTTTTTTTCCATTTTCCCCTCATCTGGGATTGGGGGCATTAAATGAGTTTTTTTTTAGGGGGGCAAAAAGTCTGCTGGATTCTGCGCTTGATCCTTTTCTGGGACCCTCCTCTTCTTTTTAAAATGGGGAGGGGGTGTAATTAAGCAGGGGAAAGGAGGAGGGTTAGCAACCCCAGGGCCTTCGTCTTTCTTTAAGGACCATCCTCAGCTTATGACCGATCACTTAGTGACTGTTAGTGGTTCCGATGGACCCCCCCCCCAAATGTATTTATGACTAGGAATTTGAAGTTGTGATGGCCGTCCCCTCCTCCGGCAACCACATTCTGGGCACTTGGGCAAGGCCTGCATTAATTAATTAATTAAATAAATAATAATATCTGTAATACCATCAAACATCCATATCTGCCTATCCCAGGTCCTGGGTAAGGACTCGATAGGTAGATAAAATGCCAAATCCAGTCTGAACATCTGGCTGACTGTGCGATGATCCATAATAATAATAATAATAATAATAATAATGTTGGAAGGGACCTTAGAGGTCATCTAGTCCAACCTCCTGCTCAGGCAGAAAAGCCTATACACATTTCAGACAAATGGCTGTCCAGTCTCTTCTTAAAAACTTCCAATGTTGGAGCATTCATCGCTTCTGGAGACGAGGAGTTACACTGGCTAATTGTTCTAACCGTCAGGAAATTTCTCCACGGTCTCCAGCTATATATTTATTAATTAAATTTAGGCACCGCCTGTCTTGTTTCTAAGCAACTCCGGGCGCTCTGTTGCAGATAATGGGTCTCTCTTAACGACTGCCCCATTCACTTTACGGCTGATGTGTTTGCTTAGCGACCGCTGCAAAAAATGTCATAAAATCGGGTCGGTCACGTGGGTGTCTTGCGACTTACGACTGTCATGATATATGACAGAAATCCCAGGGTCTGTTAACGGTCATAAGTTGCAGACTAGCTGTCTCCCCCAGCCTCATGAAAACCTTTGCCCCCTTCTCAAAAGGAGAAAAGCCGGGCCCTGCTGGGTTTTGCTGGGGTGGGGGTAAATTTGGGAGCCCCGAATCTGTGACGGGCGGTGCTGCTTGACCAGGTGTCCAAAGTGGGGACTGCAAGCAAGCCTCAGTTTGGTTCCGGGGGGGGGGGAAATAGCCAGGTTGCCCTTCTGTGGGCGCCCCCCCCAACTTTCTGCCCTCCAGCCCTTTCACTCCAAGGTGCTGGCAGCTTTTGTGATGCAAGGCTGCAAATTGTTTTCAAACTTTTCTGGTTGTGCAGAGAGGAACCAAATTGGAACCAAACCATCACCCACCAGAAAAACCTAGAACCCCACACCCACAGAGAGCCCCAGATTCCTGGGCCCATTTGTGGAACAATCGGTTCAGTGGATGGGACCTTTTCCAGCCCCCGGAGGGCTTCCCGGGAAGGGTGAACATGGGGGGGGGGAATCCCACCTTTTCTCTATTTCAGCCAGGAATGCAAAGCCAGGCTGTTTTTCAGGTGCCAAAATCCCTCCCTCCCTCCCTTCTTTTCCTTTTCTTTCTTTTCCTTCCTTCCTTCCTTCCTTCCTTCCTTCCTTCCTTCCTTCCTTCCTTCCTTTCTTTTCCTTCCTCCCTCCCTCCCTCTTCTTTTCTTCCTCCCTCCCTCCCTTAATTTCTTTTCCTCCCTCCTTTCCTTCCTCTTTCTCTTTTCCTTCCTTCCATCCATCCATCCCTTCTACAAATAAAGCAGTGAATCCAATGGCATCCAACATACCTTCGTCTTTCCCCGACAACAACCCTGTGAGGTGGGTTGGGCTGAGGAAGAGGGAACGGCCCAGGGTCATCCTGCTAGCTTTCATGGCTGACTTCCAGTTGGGTCCACGGGGTGGGCAGTGGGGAAGGGGGCAGCCCCAGAGACGGCCTAGCCAGCGTGGGGGGGTCTCCCTGGGAAGGACCAAAGCTAGCCTGATCCCAGGCACAGAACATCACCCTGCAAGGGGGAGAGGGCACCACGTGGTGCCCCTCAGCAAATCGGTCTTGATGGGTGAATTCAAGAGACGAAAGCCCACCTCTCCGGGACACGAGACCCTTTATTTAGGACTTGGGCAGAACACCGGGGCTTCTTTCCCAGAAGGGAAGTTGGACTGGCAGCCATCAAAAAGTCCCTGCTTACATTTTCAAACAGATGAATATCCTCTAAGAGGTGAGTTCGAGCCCTTCCCATGTCCATCTGTCAGTCAAAGCTGGATGTCAGAACCCGTATTATTAAAGGGGTTTCTTCTGTTCTTCTGGGTTCTGCCATACTCCTGGAAGGAGATGCTGCCTCTTTGTTTCTCCCTTTTGCAGTCTCTGCATACTTGCGCTCTTTGAACTGTCTCTCCCTTGATGTCAGCTTGGGGAGGGGGGGAGAAAGGAATGTGACCCAACAAACATTGCTACGAGTATCAGCTCTTTCCCACAAAGGACTTAACACCTGGGGATTGGCCCATTCGAACTGACCGGATGGGTTTGCTTGGGACTCTCTTAACCTATCGATCTGAGCTGGAAACCCTCAGATCCTGCCTTCTATGCCTGCTGTCAACTTCTCCTAATAAAAGTTCCTTTGGCTTCCAAGGGTTCTGCTTCCTTAAGATGAGGTTTTGAAGTGGGCCTGACATTAGGCAGGATCTGCAGAAACAATCAGCCCGGAAGGAAGACCCTTACCGGAGGACTTGGCAAATTGTGTCAGACAACGGAGCCTCCCGCCGCCGGGCAGACCCCTGCAATTACTCTACCTCTGGATTCTTGGGCTCTGTCGTGCCTCCATCCAAGGAAGACATGGCATTCCCTGTTGAGGCCCAGGAGGGGGTGTCTGTGACTTCAGAGAACTGTGAGGAGGAGCAGGCTGAGGCAGGCCAGGGCCCTTCAGGTTTGGAATAGGGAAGGCAGAGTTCAGGTGAGGAGCAAGGTCCCTCCCCACCTGATCCCAGAGCAAGGAGAGCAGAGAGGAGGACAGTGTCCCACCCCACTCCACAAGGCACACCTGGGGATTAGGATTTAAGGAGACGCTGTGGGGTGGGGCATTTGCCGGGAACAAACGTGGGATCTTGAGATTGTTGTGACTTGTGCTCTTGTGACCTGGACACTCTGTATTCTGGACCAGTTTGTTTCCTCATTCACGACCACAGACTACATTCCTGATCTCATCTTGCAGTTTGCAGTTTGCAGGCAAGCTAAGAGTTAAAACAGTGTTTCTCAACCTTGACAATTTTAAGGCATGTGGACTTCAACTCCCAGAATTCCACAGCCAGCATTGCTGGCTGTGGAATTCTGGGAGTTGAAGTCCACATGCCTTAAAATTGTTAAGGTTGAGAAACACTGAGTTAAAAGGACTCTTTACGTTTTCTTGTTATCTGTCTTGCCTTGAGAACAGTGTAAACTTCCCTGGCTATATTGTTTGAACTCGTGCCAGCATATGTGGGGGCTTTTGGGTGAACATTGGCAGTGATTAAAAAGACTATTGCTCTTGCCAGCTTATTGCTTTGCCTCCGTTGGGGCCCTGGGTCATCGGAGGAGTAAGTGGTCGCAGAACGCCGCCACAAGCCCAGATGGTCGATGGGCGACGGAAAGAAGGAGGACTGGGAGAAGGAGGCCAGGAAGGTGATGTTCAGACGGGGCAGTCATCAACCAGGATGGTTGGAGGAGGAGATGGAAAGGTCTCTCCATTTTAGCGAAGACGAGGAGGACCGCCCGATGTACTCTAGCCGAATGTTGGAGCAGGCAATCAACATGATGACTCCATGAAGCAGGAGAAAGCCAAATCATACCAGGGTCTGGGGTCCACCAGGAGAACCAACGAAGGGGAAGCCGAACTCGAGATTCCAGACCCCTCCGAAGGAACCACCGAAACTGCTGCTGTCACCACTGCTGCAGCCATCCCTTGCTGAGCGGCAACTACAGACAGAGAGAGGAGACGACACAAGTGGAAGAAGAGGCATCGACCCATCCAGAAGTTCCCACCACTGGATGTAAAGTACCGTAGGGAGCCACGGTGCCTGGGATTCTTCCTGATCCAGGTGCTAAGCTACATGGAGGAATACGGCCGTGACATCCCAAGTGATCAAACCAGGGTCCGCATCGTACAAGCCGCCCTGGATGGCACTGCGGCGGACTGGTTGTAGTCCTCCACTTACAACCGGTTGGGGGTCGCGGCATTAAAAAGGTTGAGAACCACTGACGTAGAGACTATGGTGGTGACCCCTGGCATGGAATGCCCCCTAATTCTGGGCATGGCGTGGCTGACCAAGTGGAACCCACTGGTGGACTGGAGAATGGCGGAACCCAGATTCCCAAAAGGGGAACTGGCTGAGGCACCAGCCCAGCCCCGAAACGGTGGAGCCCCGCCGAGAAAGCTACAGTGTATGTGGAGGGAAGGAACTACCAGAATGTTGGAATATTCATGAGCAGGAACTCATGTGGTAACTCAGTCAGCCAATGTGAAGAAAGTGCTACTGAGTCTGTACAAAAAGGTATTGAGTTAGGAGCTGGATTTCCAGTCTCAGATCTGTCTCTGTATCTCTCTGTAAGAAGTCTTCAATTGACCTGTGTTGCTGTAAAGAAGAATGTATGGTATTGTAAATATTTTTATATGAATATAAAGAAATTATTTTGAATCAGCTAAATGCAGTCAACTGGGAGAGCTTCTGATTTATTTTTTCACCAATAGAGAAATTAAAATTCTGTAACACAGGAGTATAGAGACCTGGCTGAAGTGCTCAGTGAGGAAAGGTCCGATGGGCTGTGCGATAGAAATCCAACCGGGTGCGAAACACCCCAAGCTGGCTGAGGAATTCTGGGAGTTGAAGTCCACAAGTCTTAAAGTTGCCAAGTTTGAAGACCCCTGAGCTAAGGGCAACAAAAGTTTGCTACCCAAATAGTTCAGAATTATTATTTTGGCCTCACTTTCCTCAACTGACAGAGTAACTTCTCAAGAAGCATGTATGGATGGCGCGCGCACACACACACACTTCCTACACGTGTGTGCATGCAAACACAGCCAGAAACTTTGGCTGGGTCCAACTTGGTGGACTCAACCTAGTGGTTCCATCCAGGAGTCCCCAATTTCCCCAAAGGGAAGATAGGGTCTGCCCTCTTTAACTGGGGACGGAGCTAAGACAGTGGTGGTGAACCTATGGCACGGGTGCCAGAGGCGGCACTCAGAGCCTTCTCTGTGGACATGCGCACCGTCGCCCCAGTCCTAGGCCTTCAGCTGGGTTTTATAAAACTTTTTGCTTTAGGCCTCTGCGCTGTGTGGAAAAAAAAAAGGATCAATCAATCAGTCAATTTCAACTTCTCATGGAAAAAAAAAGATCTTGCAAAGTTGGAATTGATTGATTGAACTTTTTAGTCCCACCCAATCTGCTGTTACCACTGCAGCCACGCCACACCCACCCAATGGGCCACGCCCACCCAATGGGCCACACCCACCTGGCACCGGACGATGCATAAGTGGGTTTTGGGTTGCAGTTTGGGCACTCGGTCTCTAAAAGGTTCGCCATCACTGGGCTAAGACTTTGGAGAGGAAAAATGTATTTTATCATATTCCTGCACAGAGCCCAGGAATTGAAGGACACATATCATTTGCACACGTGGACCTCAATCCTTCCGCTCCTTTGCAGCCACAGGTGCCACAAAGGTGGACCCTTTCCTGGAGCTTTGTGGTAAATAAGAAACTAGATTTTCTACGAGTAAATTGCAATAACTGACTACCTTGAACTACAACTTTACTGTTGTTTAACCCGTCGTCTATTTTTTATTTCATATACGTTTTGTAGGACAGGTCAAATAGACGTAGAAGCTTATAAATTTTGGATCTGTTTTGCGGGGGGGGGGGGCTTATGATTGTTGCAACAGGTTGGCCAGTGTTCAACCAGATGGGAAAACATGGGAGTTTTTTTTGTCTGGTTTTTTTTTTCAATTCAATTTTTTGTTTAATGTTCTTGTCTAGTTTTGTTACATTTTTTTTTCTTTTGGGATTTGGTATTTTAATCTTTTGAATAGAATTGGGGAAAAAAAAAGAAAGTGGGTGCCTTTCCCATCCTTTTTTTGGGGGGGGGGAAGAGGCAATTGGTGCCAGGGGAACAGCTCAGCCCTGCCGGAGGCTAACGGGCAAAAGCAGACTGGCTGGCACAGAGGTGTCACGGATGCTCCTTTGCACTCTAAATTGTCTTTTCAGTTTAGGGGGTAAAAATAAGGTGGGCTCCCTTACCGGCACCCCCCTCAGCTGACCCTCATCTGGAGGCCTCCATTTTTGGGGTGGTCTGATGCCCGATGCCCGCCTAAACGGCCAGGCTCCCATCTCATAAATCCATCTAAAAGATCTGATCCTTGGCATAACATGAAAGGAGCCCAGCCTGAGGGCAAATGCTGCCAAGGTGGGGTGGCTGAAGGACTCTTGGGGGAGGCTGTACAGCCAGGCAGGAGGGGGGGGGAACTGGGGGTGTGGGTCGTGGTGCCCATCTTCAGCCGGACCTGGGGGTAGCTCAGCTCCAAAGAGGCCCTGATGTTGGGTGGGAACCCTCCTCCCGGATCGGACCGGCCCCCAGCAGCTCCGTGGAGGTCCCCAAATTAAACGGGGGTCTTTTCAGGAAGATTCTCAGGATTTCCCCACTGAGACCCCCAGCCCCTCCCACATAGGGTGTGGGTTTGAATCGGGACTTTTATAGGTGGTCCTTGACTTACAACGGTTTGGTTAGTGACCGTTTTAAGGTACAACGAGAAGAGTGACTTCTAGGAGAGAACAGAACACTGAACGTACGAATACAGAATGCGTGACCACTTTTCACGCGGCCGTTGCGGTTTACACAGAGTCGTGTAATCGAAATTTGTAAAATTCCCAGCTTTTTCTCCCTCCCTTCCCAGGCTGAAAAAGGCTCGGAAGCAGAGATAGGAAAAGGAGCTGCCAAACGCTGCCATCCTGTCTTGCTGGTGCCCAGCTGCCAGCCCCCCCCCCCAGAGCTGGAGTGGAGAGCTGGCACAGTTTACCCTGCAATACCTTTTTTTTTGGAGGGGGGGTGTAGATACAACTTTGCAAAGTTTATTTACAAACTGTGGTGGAGACACAAGTGTGTGTGTATCAGGGAGGACAGGGGGGGGGGCAGAGTCTTGGACCCCCATCTTGGGCTGAACTCCAGCATCTCCTAAGTTGGAAAGAAGCAACTTGGGGAGGGGTCAACAGCCTCTTGCCCCCTCTGGCGTGCTCCAACCACATTCAGTCCCAGCATTCGCTGGATTGCAGCCCCCAGTTCTGGGGGGGAGGGGGCAGAGGCTGGTGAAGGTTTTGACGGGGTGGGGCCACCTGCCCCTTCGTTTGCCCCCAGGCTGGGCTGCTGGGGGGTCTCAACCCCACGTCCACCACCAGCAGCGTGGGAGAATTCACCCCGCAAATTCCCACAGCCGCTTCCATGGGCAGCAGTGGTGGGGCAGGAAAAAGTCAAAAGGCCAGCAGTCCACGCGGGCACCCTTCCACCTTCATGCCCGCTTGGAGGGGACACCCCCTGGCACAGTGGAGGCATCAGGAAGGCAGCCCCAGTGCCCCTTCGCAGAGACTCCCAGGCCCAGCATCCTGTTCCAAGAAGCACAGCAGCCACGCACGTCTGCCTCTCTTTCCTGCCTGAGGGTATTTCGGGGGCGGGGGGGCTTAAATGCAGGGGTGGTCGAAGGGGTGGGGTGCTGTTCACTGCTGGCCGATCCTCTGTCTGCTGCCATCATTTGCTTGGAAGGTTCCCCGCCTTCCGGCCTCGGGCCCCCGCCGGGCCCCCCAAGCGGGGAGACAAAGCGCCCTCTCCCCCATCCGTGGCAACTCTCGCCGTCCGCCGGAAGCGGCTCTCCGTGGGGCAGCCACCAAAGCGTGGCCCCTGGACCCTCAGGATGGACCCCATCTGCTGACTACTTCTTCCCCGCCTCTCGGGGGGCCTCTTCGGAGGGGAGGGGCTCGGGCTCCCAGAGCAGGAACTCGTGCAGGAGGGTGTTGACCGTCTCCGGACACTCCAGCATGACCATGTGGCTGCCCTCGTCTATCACCTTCAGGAAGGCCAGCAGCAGGATCTGGGGGCAAAGAGGGAGGGGGGGGTCAGAGATGGCCCTTGGGGGGCTTCAGGAGCACCCCAGCTGTGTATGGGGCTGCTCTTTGGGTGGACTTTGCACCCTGCATGCTCGCTTTAAGTTCAGAGGACAATCTCTCTCTCTCTCTGTGTGTATATGTGTGTGTTTCACTTGCGCCTTTGTGCAAACGCCAAGTACTACTGGTCCTGCCTGCAACAGCCCCCCCCCGAAAGATCAGCAGCTGGGACCCCTTTCTGAGGCTGGCATAGGCCTCTCTGCCACTCTGAGCCAATGCAGCTTTTCTGACCTGTAGCTTGAAAATCGTGACTAGCTGCCCCCCCCAGTGAGACCTTGACTTAAATCAAATTTTAAGGGGGGGGGCAGATTGGGGAGGGCTATTGTGCTTCCCACAGAAATTGTGCAGACTGGATAAACTTTGCCTCCACCGAGTCCAACATGGCGCTCAGCCCCACTCCTGGCCCCCCTCCCTCCCCCCGTCTTGGCAAACCTGGGTGCAATCAGGTGACCAGCATCTCCAGCTTCCTTTCAAACCCCTCCCTCCCTCCCTGGTCTTCGTCAAGCCAGCCTTGCTGCATCTGGGCACATCTGCCTGAAGCCCCCCTCACCCCCCACGTGCATCCTCCAGCAAAGGGGACAGCCCCCCCCCATTATGGTTTTACTCCAACGAGAAGCCAGCCAGGGCTCCTGGGGGGGGCAGGGGAGGGGGCCCTACCTCCGCCATGCGCTGGTCCTCCTCCACGGGCACAAACTTGTCGTGCATGCCGTGCACCAGCAGCGCAGGCACGGTCAGCTCAGCGTGGTAGACCTCGTCCCCTTCCGGCCAGTACTGCCCGCTCATCATGGCTCGCAGGACGAAGGAAGAGACGTTGAAGGCGTTGCCCTCTTTCAGCAGCTGCTTCTCCTGGGCACCCTGGCGGGCAAAGCCGGCTCTGCCAGGGCAAAGGGCACCGGGTCAGCACAGTGGGTGGGTGGGCCGAAGACCCCGCAATTCGTGGCTGTGCTGAGGCAAAGCAGGACCCCAGCCCGGCCAGGAGGAGAGGGAGGGTGGTTGGGGGGGGGATTTAAATCCGACCCCCTAAATCAGTGGTTCTCAACCTTTTTAATGCCACGACCCCCAACCGGTCGTAAGTCGAGGACTACTCAACCGGTCATAAGTCGAGGACTACTTAACTGGTGCAGCACCGTTTGCAGAATGGGACTTTTGGCGGGCTCAGCAGGGCAGAGACAGCCTGGACACTTCCTATTGGCTTTTGAAAGCCAATAGAATTAGATTCTATTCAAGAGAGTCTATTCTATTGGCTTTCAAAAGCCAATAGAATAAAAGGGAGTAGCACAGCTAAGGAAAAGGGGGAAAAAATGGCGGACTGCGTTGTTTGGCGACCCCGTGAAATGGTCGTTCGACCCCAAATGGGGTCCCGACCCACAGGTGGAGAACCACTGCCCTAAATAGATGGGCAGGGCCTGGGGGGTCCGGGGGGGGGGAGAAAGCCACCACCGTGGCCCATGGGGAGGCCTGCCCTCCCACCCCTCCCACTTCTTCACTTGAGGAAGCTCCAGGCCAGGCAGGGCGGGAGGGTGCCTGGGAACGAGAGCATCCGTGGCCTTCAGGAGAACCACGCGTGGCCGGTGGGCAGCCCAGTTGTGGCAGGGGAGATCCGCCCCCCCTCCCCATCTCCCCCCTCCCCGGGAGGCTCACTTGAGGAAGCTCCAGGCCAGGCAGGGCGAGAGGCAGCGCAGCAGGCAGGGGGGCATGTTGAAGATGGAGCAGAGGCTGGGCTCCAGGGCGGTGGGTCCCCCTCCGTTGATCATGACCACCTTGTGGACCAGATCCGGGTATTCGTGGGCCAGGAAGGTGCAGAAGGAGACCCTAAGAGGGAGGAGGACAAGCATGGTGATCAGACACCGCAAAGGGGGCCTCTCTGCTGAGCCTCCATGCTCAGAAGCATCTGATCAAAATTTGGGCACTTGTCAGCCGGCATCTATTTCTATGAGGGTTGCAGTGCCCTGGAGGGTCGCAGTGTTCTGGGTTTCCAGGATCTCCATTGGCGATCTCCCCGGCCAGCTTCCGACAAGCAAAGTCAGTGGGGGAAGCTGGATTCACTTAACAACCACGTGATTCACTTAGCAACCGCAGTGAGTCACTTAACAACCACAGCAAAAAAAAATCATTGTAAAATCAGAGGTAGCGCACTACATCATCTTGCTTAGTGATGAAAACTGTGGTCCCAGTTGTGGTTGTAAGTTGAGGATGGCCTGCCTCTAGGAAATCAGCAGGAGAGACCCCCCTCCCCTTCCCCTCTTACCCGTACGAGTGTCCGACCAGGATGTTCCTTTTCTTGGCGTATCGCTTGAACAGGCTGCGCATGTCTTCCGCCAGGGCATAGAAGGTGTAGGCGGCCGCGATCTGGGGGGCAGAGCTGGCCCCATGCCCGGCCAGGTCGGGGACCACCACCTCGTAGCCCAGCTGGGTGAAGAAGTCCACCTGCTCCTTCCAGATGTCCGAAGAGCCGCCCACCCCGTGGATGAAGAACAGCACCACGTCCCGGTGGGTCCCCTTACAGCTGCTGATGTACTTGGTGCAGTCAATGTGGACCACTCTTTTGGGCTTCTGCCGGCGGCGTTTGAGCGCTGTGCCCCCGCTGGCTGTGGGCATCGTGGCTGTATTCGTATCTGAGACCTCTGCCTCCACCATGCTCTGGGCCTCGGTGCCATTCTGGCCTTGCGGGACGTCGGGCTGCTGCCCTGCCTCGCCCAGGTTCTCGATGACCATCTGTCCGTTGCGGTACACGGCGATCCGGCGTTTGCAGTGCACGGCACCCGTCTTCTGGGGCTCCTCTTCCTCCTCCTCCTCCTCTGTGCTGGGGGGGTGGGAGGGGGCAACATGCTTCACCCGCAGGACCCGCCCGGGCTTCACCTCAACAAAGCTGTAGCCGTTGCTAGACTCAACCGGCTCCAGGGGCCCCACGACGTTGGGCACCTTGCCCAGCAGGCAGCAGAGAAGCCCATCAGCGATGCTGGTCAACATGGTGACACCTGGGGGTTTGTGGAAGGAAGGGGTCAGGCAGCTGTTCATGAGGGGCAGCGCGTGCCAAAGGAGGCACCCGTCACCCCTGGCAGAGAGGCTACTGATGCCACCATTGGGGCAGTTAGTGACAGAAAGAGAGACACTCCCAGTAAAAGAGCCTCTTTGTAGCTCAGGGCTGAAATGAGGGGTCCCTGATGGTTTCTGAGCTGGGTTGTTTTCTTGCAGACCTTTCACGACCCAGCTAGGTAACACCATCAGTGCTCGTAAGGAGTGATGTTACATAAACAAAACCCTGATGGTGTTGGATAATGAGACGTCTGCAAGAAAGCAACCCAGTTCAGAGAACACCAACGACCCCCAAGTACAGTCTGGGTGAGACCTGGCTCAAAAACAGCGACTGTGAGAGGGACCTTGGAGTCCTAGTGGACGATCCCTTGACCAGGAGCCAGCTGTGTGCAGCAGCCGCCCAAAAAAGAGTTAATCCTGGGTTGTATAAACAGAGGCCTAGAATCAAGATCACACAAAGTATTAGTGCCACTTTATAAAACCCTAGTAAGGTTACAGGCCTGGAGACTAAAACATACGAAGAATGGCACATGGATCTCTCTCTCTCTCTCTCCATTCTCTTTTTCTCTTTCTGTCTCTTTATGACTCTCTTTTTCTCTCTTACTCTCTTTTTCTCTCTTTCCGTTCTCTGTCTCTCTCTCCATTCTCTTTTTCTTTCTGTCTCTTTTTTTCTCTCTTTCTGTTCTCTCTCTCTTTCTCACTCACTCGTTGATTTTCATTTCTTTCTCTCTCCCCCCCATTCTTTCCTTCTCTCTCTCTCTCTCTCTCTCTGTTTCCTTCTTTTCCTTTCTCTTTCTCTCCCCAAGGAGAGATTCAACCTAGAAATAAGGAGAAATTTCCTGACACTGAGAACAAGAGAAGTTGCCACCAGAAGTTGTGGGAGCTCCATCACTGAAGGCTTTCAAGAATAGGCTAGACTGCCATCTGTCAGAAATGCTGGGCTTTCAAACGTGGCCCTTGGATGACTTGTGGACTTCAACTCCCAGAATTCCTCAGCCACACACGTGCCTGGCTGAGGAATTCTGGGAGTTGAAGTCCACAAGTATCCAAGACGTTTGAAGACCTGGCGTAAGGTCTGCTGCTTGGGCAGGGGTTGGACTAGAATCACTAGATGACCTACAAAGTCCCTTCCAACTCTATTATTCTGATTCTTTCCCTCCTTCTGATTCTTTCTCTTCTTTTCTCTCTCTCCCTCCATTCTGTCTCTTTGTGACTTTTTCTTTCTTTCTCTCTTTCTCTCTCTCTCTGCTGCTCCTTGTTTTCATCTAAAAAAATCTGAGATAGTGGCCTGAGTGAATTGTGAATGGGGTGGGCGGAGAAGAGGCAGGGCTGCTGGGTGGGCCTGGACCCCCTCCCCTGCTCAGCCACCTACTTCTTGCCCCTTTGCAACTGACGCTTTCTGTGTCCCGCAGATTCCAAGGCAAAGTTTCACTACACTGTTTCAGGTGGGGTGTGTGTGTCTCTCTCTTTCTGGGGGGGGCACACCTACTGTCACAATGCCCACCTGGTGACACAGGTGGGCATCCATCCAGGCTGGGCCATCAGAGGGGGAGTCATCAGCACAGAGTTTAAGCCCCCCCCCCCAAGGACATCCGCAGCCCTAGAACTGGTCCACAGAGCTGGATGGATCTCCGGATCTTTCCCTTAAATCCACTCCTGGTTCTCCTACTTAAATCATGGAAGGTGGCTTTCGTTTAAGACAACCTGGATCCAGAACACCTTTGCCAGTGGATTGAGGCTCACCCAGAAATTAGAATAGAATAGAATAGGAATACGAATAGAATAGAATAGAATAATAGAATAGAATAGAAAATAAGGAATTGAAAATTAGAATAGAATAGAGAATAGAATAGAATAGAATACAGACAAGACTAGACTAGACAATTCTAGACTAGAAATAGAAATAGAAAAAGAATAGAATAGAGCAGAATAGAATAGAGCAGAACAGAGCAGAATAGAATAGAAATAAAAATAGAAATAATATAGAATAGAATAGGAATAGAAATGAATAGAATAGAATAATAGAATAGAACAGAACACAACAGAACAGAATAGAAAATAAGGAATTGAAAATTAGAATAGAATAGAGAATAGAATAGAATACAGACTAGACTAGAAATAGAAATAGAAAAAGAATAGAATAGAGCAGAATAGAATAGAATAGAGCAGAACAGAGCAGAATAGAATAGAAATAAAAATAGAAATAATATAGAATAGAATAGAATAGAACAGAACAGAATAGAGCTGGAAGGGACCTTGGAGATCTTCTAGTCCAGCCCCGTGCTCAAGCAGGAGAACCTACACCATTTCAGACAAGAGATTATCTACAGTTGGTTCCCATTTTCACCCCTAACCTCGAAAACTAACATCTCAGCCATTAAATAAGGCCATGTAATCTGAAGTGGACTAGTCTGAACTGAAGAAGCTTCCTGGATGAGAAGCGAAAGGTCTGAAGGAAAAGTCAACAAGTCCAGCTGCTTTCAAAATAAAAACTCCTTTGGGACAATCATTGCCTGGGGGGGATGAGAGCCTCCAGAAGACATGCAACCTTCTTGTTTTAGAATAGAATAGAGCTGGAAGGGACCTTGGAGGTCTTCTAGTCCAGCCCCCCGCTCAAGCAGGAGAACCTATATACCATCTCAGACAAGTGACTGTGCAGCCTCTTCTTAAAAACCTCCAGTGATGGAGCGCTCACGATTTCTGGTGGCCAGCTGTTCCCCTGGTTAATTGTCCTCCCTGTCAGGAAGTTTTTCCTTAATTCCAGGTTGCTTCTCTCCTTGATCAGTTTCCAACCTTTGTTTCTCGTCTTGCCCTCTGGTGCTTTGGAGAATAACCTGGCCCCCTCTGCCTTGTGGCAGCCCCCCAAATACTGGAAGACTGCTATCACGTCTCCCCTATTTCTTCTTTTCTTTAGACTGGCCAGACCCAAGTCCCCCAGCCGTTCTTCGTATGTTTTAATCTCCAGGCCTTGGATCATCTTAGTTGCTCATTTTGCTTTGCTTTGCTTCTGGGATGGGGTCTTCTGAACTTGCCCCCTCCCACACACTCCTTGCGACGGGAAGAAGCCTCGTCCAGGAGAGGCTGCCTGCGGTGCATTGAGGGGCATTCAGAGGGCAGCTGGCAGGAGCTCTCTTTGGCCAACTGCCCAAGCCCCCAGGGCTGCCTCCAGCCATCCTGGAAGCCTCCTGATTCAATTAGCAGTTAACCCAGTTAACCTAACTGGTGCCTGCAGGAGGGAGCAGCAGCAAAGGGAAGGGAGACTCGGCCTCCTGCATTCACCAAGAGAGGTCAGAAAAATCCTCTTTGCAAGAAACAGAACACAGGGGGCCCTTAAGTCCCCCCCCCCATTCCCCTCTGCAGTCAGGCCAAGGAGAGAAAACTAAGAGAGGTTGACCCAGGACTTGCCAAGCCCGAGGGAACGATCCAACATAGGATAACAAGGTTTTTCTTTGGATAATGACACTCAGACCCATCACCCAGCTAACAGGGCCATCTGAATGGACTTCGGTTATTATTCCATTCCATTCCATTCCATTATTATTTTGTTATTCTATTCTATTCTGTTCTGTTCTATTCTATTCTATTCTATTCTATTCTATTCCATTCCATTATTATTCTATTCTATTCTATTCCATTCCATTATTATTCTATTCTATTCTATTCCATTCCATATTTTCTATTCTATTCTATTCTATTCTATTCTATTCTATTCTATTCCATTCCATTATTATTCTATTCTATTCTATTCTATTCTATTCTATTCTATTCCATTCTATTATTATTCTATTCTATTCCATTCTATTATTATTCTATTCTATTCTATTCCATTCCATATTTTCTATTCTATTCTATTCTATTCCATTCCATTATTATTCTATTCTATTCTATTCCATTCCATATTTTCTATTCTATTCTATTCTATTCTATTCCATTCTATTATTATTCTATTCTATTCTATTCCATTCCATATTTTCTATTCTATTCTGTTCGAATGTATTCTATATTCTATTCCATTCCATTCTATTCCATTCCATATTTTCTATATTGTTCTATTCTACTCTACTCTACTCTACTTTACCCTATCCTATTCCATTCCATTCCATATTTTCTATGGTATTCCACATTCCATTCCATTCTATTATTCCATTCCATTCCATTCCATATTTTATATTTTATTCTGTTCTATTGTATTCTATATTCCATTCCATTCCATTCCATATTTTCTATTCTATTCTATTCTATTCTATTCTATTCTATTCTATTCTATTCTACCCTACCCTACCCTACCCTACTCCATTCCCTTCCCTTCCCTTCCATTCTATTCTATTCTTCTATTCCATATTTTCTATTCTATTCTGTTCTATTGTATTCTATATTCTATTCCATTCCATTCCATATTTTCTATACAGTTCTATTCTACTCTACTCTACTGTACTCTACTCTACCCTATCCTATCCTATTCCATTCCATTCCATATTTTCTATGGTATTCCACATTCCACATTCCATTCCATTCCATTCTATTCTATTATCTTCAAACCAGCTGCCAGTCTAACCTTCAATCCACCCAACTGGTGCCAGGCTGGGTGGGATTTCGTGGGAGCTGCCATGGGAGAGAATTCAGAGCCAGCAACATGGCCGCCCATCGCCTCTGCCTCTGCCAAGCCCCTCTCCCGTCAGGGGCACCTTCTGAACCCAGTGGAGAATAGAATGAACCTTCCTGAACGGCAGGAGACCGTTAAAAGAAAACGGAGGGGAAGAGGAAGGGGGGGGATGCTGGTAACCATGGAGACCGGGGGCGGGCTTGGGTACCGCTCTGGCGGATTGGAAGGAAGAAGTTGCCGATTGCATAACCACCACCAGCCGGTTGAGTCAGGAAGGGGGTGTGTTGCATAAGTCTCCCTCCCCTTCCTTTTAGGGGGGGCTTCAGACCCCATAGAGGAAAAACCCAGAGACCCTGTAGGGTCCTTATGCTCTCTGAGCTGGGCTGTTTGCTGGCAGACATTTCATTGTGTTTCATTCAGGTAACCTCATCAATGCCAGATGGGTCATGAAACATCTGCAAAAAAACCACCAAGCTCATAAAGTACCAAGACCCCACAGCTCTTCCTCCTCCTCCCCCTCCCTTCTCCTCCTCCTTCTCCCCACAAACTACCCTCCCTTCTAGCACTGATGATGTTACCTAGCTGGGTGATGAAACATGTAAAAAAGATGCTGAGACTCTAGAAAGAGGGCAGAGAAGAGCAACAAAGAGGATTAGGGGATTGGAGGCTAAAGCATATAAGGAAGGGCTGCTGGAATTGGGGATGTCCAGTTTAACGAAGAGAAGGACGAGGGGGGACAGATAGCAGCCTTCCAGTATCTCAGGGGCTGCCCCAAAGAAGAGGGAATCAAGCTATTTTCCAAAGCGCCTGAAGGCAGGACAAGAAGCAACGGATGGAAACTCATCAAGGAGAGAAGCAACCTAGAACTAAGGAGAAACTTCCTGTCAGTCAGAACAATTAACCAGTGGAACAACTTGCCTCCAGAAGCGGTGAATGCTCCAATACTGGAAGTTTTTAAGAAGAGACTGGACAGCCATTTGTCTGAAACGGCATAGAGTCTCCTGCTTGAGCAGGGGGTTGGACTAGATGATCTCCAAGGTCCCTTCCAACTTTATTGTTACTATTGTTGTTGTTATTATTACTACCACTACTATTATTTGAAAGAAAACCACTAAACTCAGAGAGCACCAGGGGCCCCACAGTCCTCCTCCTCCTCTTCTCATCAGACCCTATTCCCTTCTAGCACTGATGATATTACCTAGTTGTGTAATGAGATGTCTGCAAGAAAACGGCCAAGCTCAGAGAGCACCAGGGTCCCCACAGTCCACCTCCTCTTCCTTCTCCCCTCCCTCCTCTTCCTCTCCGCAAACCTTTCTCCCTTGTAGCACTGATGATGTTACCTAGCTGGGTCCTGAAATGTCTGCAAGAAACCCCCCCCCCCAGCTCGGAGAGCACAGGGACCCAGCAGTTTGACCTTGAGCCCAGAGGATTCTCCTGTCTTAAGAGACCCGCCCTAATCAAGAAGCAAACGCCAGTAGGTTACACGCCACCTCCCGCCTCGGGGCCCCAGCCTCAGCTCCAGAGAGGGTCTCAGGAGGGTCTCTGGGTTGAGGTCATCTTGGGCTGGCGGGTCTGGGGGGCTGAGGTCCACCTCCTTTGGAGAGAGGTGGGGACGCGACTGCGCCGAGGAAGGCCCCGTCTTTCTTCCTCCGTGCCCCAGGGTTCACACGGCCTTTGAGGTCCTTCGCCATGTGCAGCCTGGAGGGGAGACCCCAGCCCTCCCTCTCCTCTTGAAGGCCATCCCAACGGTCTCCCAGATCCCGGATCGCTCCCCCAGGGACCCAAATGGGAATGGAAGCAGCCATTTCCTCACCCCTCTCCAGTCCTGGACAGGGGGGGCTACAGCAGCTGAGCAGCTTCCAGGTAGGACTCCCCCACCCTTATTTATTTATTTATTATTTATTTATTAATAAAATTTATATGCCGCCCAATCCCTAGGGACTCAGGGCGGCGTACAAAATTAAAATAACAAATATAGCAATTAAAAATGAATACATTCACACAGCGTGTCCCAATCGAATCCCGCCCCTCCCCCCCGGGACATCAGCCCCAGGCCTGCCGGAAGAGGAGAGTTTTAATGGCTTTCTTGAAGGCCGGCAAGGTGGGAGTAGTTCGAATCTCGGGGGGGGGGAAGTTGATTCCACCACGTCGGAGCCACCACAGAAAAGGCCCTTCCCCGAGGGCCCGCCAGCCGACATTGTTTGGCCGACGGGACCCGAAGGAGGCCCAGTCTGTGGGACCTCACCGGTCTCTGGGAACTATGCGGCAGTATGCGGTCCTGTAAGTAACCTGGCCCTATGCCATGAAGGGCTTTAAAGTGATAACCAACACCTTGAATTGCGTCCGGAGACCCACAGGAAGCCAGTGCAGCTCGCGGAGGATAGGTGACACGTGGGCGTACCTTGGTGCACCCACAATCGCTCTCGCGGCTGCATTCTGAACCAACTGCAGCCTCCGAACGCTCTTCAAGGGTAGCCTGCAGATTTTAGCAAGAGGGTCTCCTCTCCATCATTGCTCCAGGTTTTTTTCTCTCCCCTTCTCCTTTCTTCCAAGCAGCTGATGAAAGTTAGCCCAGAGAAGAAATATTAAAAAGGGCAGAAAAATATATTTTTCCTCAAAAGGACTTTTTAAAACCAAACCTGGCCCCAAATCTATCTCTCTGCCCCAAGCAAGAGCTAGGCAAATGTAAAACCATCAGAAAGTTGAAGCCAGAGCAATCAAGAAGACAAAAGAGAAGATCTGCATACCCCCCCCCCCAAACTCTAGGCGTCATTAGCCCCATCACCTGGGAAGCAGGATATGATAATAGAATTAAACCACAGATATCAAGGCCTAGACAAACACTCAGAAACAGCCTCAAGGTTCATGCCACAGGAACAGGAAACTATTCCAAACAAGGCTAGAGGGGGTATAAAAGCCTACTGCCCCATGTGCTCAGCCCTTTCTCTCTTCTGATCTTTCTTTAAGAACCATCTTTCTGCAATAAACTGTAACCTTCTTCCCAAAGCAGTCGCCATGTTTGCTTATTTATTCCCGGCTTGGATGAACCAGGATGAAGACTTTACTTCTATCACAGCCAATGAAACTTGTGTGTCAGCAAAAGGAACCAGAACAGAAGCAGCAAGCTGTGGATCTCCCAGGATGCTTTTCTTTTGGGAGGGGGGGACATCAGCAGTAATAATTCTCTCCTTTTTTCTCCCCCCCCCCTTTCTCCTCCTGACCCTTCAAATATACTGATGGTTGTGAGCACGTTTGCGAAGTTTCACACACCTGCAGATCTTTTTTTTTTTTTAAAAAAAAGAACCGTTGTTTGGGGAAAGATAGTGATTTTATTTATTTATTGCCATTTTGAGATTTGCTCTGGGCCTCCCTCCAGAGGTTGGCTTTTTCTGCAACTGAGCAATATCCCATTTCAATGCAGATGCCAAAGGAAGAGAAATGGCCCACAATGCAGCAGCCATCGGCTTTTTAGCAGATGTTTTCCAAACACTGGCTGCCTGGGGACGTGAAATGGCCTCCAACTGGTTTCATGAAACTGGTAATTAAGTGCCAATAATCTCCTGCATTGTTGTTACAAAGGACAGGAAGATGGATCCAACCGCTTCCTATTGGGTGGACTTGGAGTGAGCAAAGCACGGGGCTTCCTTTTAGAATTTAATAAGTACCCCTTTATAAAACCTTAGTAAGGGCCACACTTGCAATTCTGCATCCAGTTTTGATCTCCACAATATAAAAAAGATGTTAACGCTCCAGAAAGGGTGCAGAAAAGAGCAAAAAAGAGGGACTGCAGACCAAAACTTATAAAGAACAATTGCAGGAATTGGGTATGTCTAGTTTAACGAAGAGAAGGACGAGGGGGGACACGATAGCAGTGTTCCAATATCTCAGGGGCTGCCCTAAAGAAGAGGGAGTCAAGCTATTTTCCAAAGCACCTGAAGGCAGGACAAGAAGCAACGGATGGAAACTGATCAAGGAGAGAAGCAACTTAGAACTAAGGAGAAACTTCCTGACAGTTAGAACAATTAACCAGTGGAACAACCTGCCTCCAGAAGCGGTGAATGCTCCAACACTGGAAGTTTTTAAGAAGAGACTGGACAGCCATTTGTCTGAAATGGTATAGGGTTTCCTGCCTGAGCAGGGGGTTGGACTAGATGACTCCAAGGTCCCTTCCAACTTTTATTATTATTATTATTATATATGGATCATCGCACAGTCAGCCAGATGTTCAGACTGGATTTGGCATTTTGTCTACCTATCGAGTCCTTACCCAGGACCTGGGATAGGCAGATGTGGATGTTTGATGGTATTACAGGTATCGTCGCAGGATGGAAGCAGTTCCTAATAAGGCCGCCTTTTGCAATTGACTAATAGCGAATTTGTCAATGCCAATGGTGTTCAAGTGGTGCTCCAGTTGTTTTGGGATTGCACCCAAGGAGCCTATGACTATTGGTACTACCCTTGCTTGCTTTTGCCACAGTCTTTCTATTTCTATTTGTAGGTCTTTGTATTTTGTTATCTTCTCCAGTTCTTTCTCTTCTATTCTGCTATCTCCAGGCACTGCCACGTCCACTATCCAGACTTTTTTGTCTTTCTTATCAACAATTGTTAAGTCTGGGGTGTTATGTTGCAGGTGCTTGTCTGTTTGAATTCTGAAGTCCCAGAGCAGTTTAATTTTATCATTTTCTATGACTTTCTCTATTTTATGATCCCACCAGTTTTTGCTTACAGGCAAATGATATTTTTTGCAGATCTTCCAATGCACCATTGTTGCTACTTTGTCATGTCGCTGCTTGTAATCAGTCTGTGCAATCTTCTTGCAACAGCTTACCAAGTGGTCCACTGTTTCTTCAGCTTATTATTATTATTATTATTATTATTATTATTATTATTATTATTATGGATCATTGCACAGTCAGATGTTCAGACTGGATTTGGCATTTTGTCTATCTATCGAGTCCTTACCCAGGACCTGGGATAGGCAGATGTGGATATTTGATGTTATTACACATATCGTCGCAGGATGAAAGCAGTTCCTACTAAGGCCGCCTTTTGCAATTAACTAATAGCGAATTATTATTATTATTATTAATAATAATAATTAATATTATTATTACTATGACTACTACAACAACTACTACTACTACTACTACCTCACCCTCTGCAAAACTGTTACTAAAAGCTGTGCCACAAAACCTTCCTCTTAGGAAGTAACGCGGGGCGCAAGGACGTTTTCACCCAGGAAACCCCGTTGCTGGAGCTTTGCTCTCCCCAAAGCCTCTGGCAGCCCTTCCAAGGACTGAATTCGGGAGCCGGATTCGAAGCCACTGCAACTGCAGAGGTCAGATTGATCCAGCCTCCTCCGCTAGTCCAGGTATTGATTTGGGGGCTGGCACGGCGGAATTCAAAACGTTAAATAAATCATGCAGCTTTGCAACCGTGTGAGGAATCTGTGCTCAAAAGCCTCCGAGGAAGGTGAAATCCTCCTTGGGTGGCTTGCCAGTCACACACTCCTCAGCCACACACACAATGCCCTCAGCACCTTTGCAAACCACAGCCTGTTTCAAAAGCGCGAATGGAAGCACCCGCGGAGGGGGTTTTCTGCAAGGGCTGCCCGGCATTGGAGATCACAGGTTCACCGTTTCGGTCCGTTAAGGGAAATGTTCTAAAACAGGGATATCCGTCGCTGGCCACTTTAAGTTGTAGACTTCAGCTCCCAGAATTCCCCAGCATTTTGATCTCCCTGGAGTCAGGGGTAGGCAACCTTGGCTCTTTTAGGACTCGTGGACTTCAACTCCCAGAATTCCTGAGCCAGCCATGCTGAGGGGAAAGGGAGAGGTTTCCAAGCTGAGCCAGGCTGGCTCAGGGATTCTGGGAGTTGAAGTCCACGAATCATGAGGGGGCCATAGTTCCCCCATGCTGGCTGAGGAATTCTGGGAGTTGAAGTCCACGAATCATGAAGGGGGCCATAGTTCCCCCATGCTGACTCAGGAATTCTGGGAGTTGAAGTCCACGAGTCATGAAGGGGCCATGGTTCCCCCATGCTGGCTCAGGAATTCTGGGAGTTGAAGTTCACAAGTCATGAAGGGGCCATATTTCCCCCATGCTGGCTCAGGAATTCTGGGAGTTGAAGTCCACGAATCATGAAGGGGCCATAGTTCCCCCGTGCTGGCTCAGGAATTCTGGGAGTTGAAGTCCATGAATCATGAAGGGGCCATAGTTCCCCCGTGCTGGCTGAGGAATTCTGGGAGTTGAAGTCCACGAGTCATAAAAGAGCAAAGGTTGCCTACCCCTGTGGCTGGACCAAGGGCTGATTCTCATCCAATGGCATGAAGGGGTGCTATCCGGCTAGGGGAGATCAAGATCACGCAAAGTCTTAGTACCGCTTTATAAAGCCCTAGTAAGGTCACACCTGGAATACCTGCATCCAGTTTTGGTCACCCGATTAGAAAAAAGATGTCCAGACTTTGGAAAAAGTTCAGAGAAGAGCAACTCAGATGATCCAAGGCCTGGAGACTAAAACATATGAAGAACGGCTGCGGGACTTGGGCTTGGCTAAAGAAAAGAAGGACCAGGGGGGACAGGATAGCAGCATTCCGGTATTTGAGAGAGGGGACCAACTTATTTTCCAAAGCACCAGAGAGCAGGATAAGAAACGGTGGATGGAAGCTAATCAAGGAGAGAAGCAACCTGGATTATTTTATTGGATTATTTTATTGTTTTACGACTGTTTTTAATTTTGTTCGCCGCCCTGAGTCCTTTGGGATTGGGCGGCATATAAATATTTGTAAATAAATAAATAAATAAATAAACCTGGAACTAAGGAGAAACTTCCTGACTTTGAGAACAATGAACCAGTGGAACAGCTTGCCACCAGAAATTGTGGGTGCTTGTCTGAAATAGAATAGGGTCTCCTGCTTGAGCAGGGGGTTGGACTAGATGACCTCCAAGGTCCCTTCCAACTTTATTATTACTATTATTATTATTGTCTGAAATAGAATAGGGTCTCCTGCTTGAGCAGGGGGTTGGACTAGATGACCTCCCAGGTCCCTTTCAACATTATTATTATTATTATTATTATTATTATTATTATTATTGATCATCGTACAGTCAGCCAGATGCTCAGACTGGATTTGGCATTTTGTCTACCTATCGAGTCCTTACCCAGGACCTGGGATAGGCAGATGTGGATGTTTGATGGTATTACAGATATCGTCGCAGGATGGAAGCAGTTCCTAATAAGGCCGCCTTTTGCAATGGACTAATAGCGAATTTGTCAATGCCAATGGTGTTCAAGTGGTGCTCCAGTTGTTTTGGGATTGCACCCAA